>NC_138898.1:14100623-14751583 GCF_965194825.1 Balaenoptera physalus
GAATCTTGGGGAATGGTACGAAATCTTGGATGGGCATTTAATATAATTTCAATAGAATTTCAGGGTCAGGGTGACCTTGCTTAGTTGAGTGTGCTGAAGTCTGTCATCCTTAACTCTTGTAACACTCAGTTATTGTAATAAACATTTTTGCAGTCACAACTTTGTCTTCTATTTCTTTTAAGGAACTGACCAATTATTAACTCTCTGTAACCATCTCTGTAACCAAGAATTGCAATATGAAAATATTGACATCCTTTCTAACTAAGATGGGATAACAGGGACCAGATTTACCCTCCTGCTTTAAAGAGTAAAAAGCCTAGACAAAACGGAATGGCAAGCGTTTAAAAGACACTGGAGATCAGATAATGAAGAACTGTGTTCCTTAATAGATGGGAAACAAACAAGGTGAGCCCTACCATTGTCCCAGCTCACTACCTTGAGAGAGTTTCCAGCACAGGGAGGGAAAACACAGGCAGAGCCCAGCTGACTCCTTGAGTTGAAAGGCAGAAATGAGATTCCAGGAAGACCAATGCAAAAAAGTAAAAGAAATAAAAAAGAAAAAAACAAAAAGAATATGTGTGAATACACAAGTACTTATAAATATCCAGAGAACTGTCCAGAAGAATTTGTATATTAGAAAGATCCGGAAAGATTTATATCTTAAAAAAAACACGTATATATTTTAAAATATAATGTATATTTTAAAAGAAAGCAATGACAGTATTTCAATATGTAATGTATATACTATATATTATAACATACATAAAACATATTATATAATATATAATACCACATATTATAATACACTATATGATATACTATAATATGGTATTACATATTACAGAATATGCTATTATTGATAAAATGCCAGTTGTTTGCAGAATGTCTCTCATTTAGATTAATCTGGTGTTGTCTCATGATTAGATTCAGGTTATGTATCTTTGGCAAGAATACCACAGAAGCGATGATGTGTTCTTCATAGCACACATTTTCTTTTTTTTTTTCTTTTTTTTTTTCACATCTTTATTGGAGTATAATTGCTTTACAATGGTGTGTTAGTTTTTGCTTTATAACAAAGTGAATCAGCTATACATATACATATATCCCCATATCTCCTGCCTCTTGTGTCTCCCTCCCTATCCCACCCCTCTAGGTGGACACAAAGCACCAAACTGATCTCCCTGTGCTATGCGGCTGCTTCCCACTAGCTATCTACTTTACATTTGGTAGTGTAGATATGTCCATGCTACTCTCTCACTTCGTCCCAGCTTACCCTTCCCCCTCCCAGTGTCCTCAAGTCCATTCTCTACATCTGCGTCTTTATTCCTGTCCTGCCCCTAGGTTCTTCAGAACCTTTTTTTTTTTTTTTAGATTCCATATGTATGTGTTAGGATACGGTATTCGTTTTTCTCTTTCTGACTTACTTCACTCTGTATGACAGTCTCTAGGTCCATCCACCTCACTACAAATAACTCAATTTCGTTTCTTTTTATGGCTGAGTAATATTCCATTGTATATATGTACCACATCTTCTTTACCCACTCATCTGTCGATGGACACTTAGGTTGCTTCCATGTCCTGGCTATTGTAAATAGAGCTGCAATGAACATTGTGGTACATGACTCCTTTTGAATTATGGTTTTCTCAGGGTATATGCCCAGTAGTAGGATCATAGCACACATTTTCAATTTGTCTGGTGATATTAACTCTGATGCTTAATTAAAGTGGTATCTGCCAGGCTTCTCCACTGTCAAGTTACTCTTTTTTTCCTTTGTAATTAATAGGTATTTTGTGGGGATAAACTTTGAGACTATGTACATATTCTGTTTCTCATCAGACTTTCAATGCATTAACTTATTTATTCATACTCTTTTCTTTGATGGGTATCATCTGTTACTATCTATTTATTTTCATGACCAGACTGTCCCAGATGCGGCCAGTGGGAGCCTCTTCATTCTGGCTTCTGTGTCCATGTGACATGTCCCCATCATTCTTTGAGTACTTCCTTCCTTTCTGGCACAAGATGCTCAGGTTCATCTTCTACTTGTCTTGATCCAGTCCTGGAATTAGCCATTTCTCCAAAAATCTTCGGTTCCTTATAGTGGAAAATAATTTTTAGAAACCAACATCTGGGTGCTAAGTGTGTCCATTGCTACTGTTGTGTCTCTGCTTTCAGGCCCCCTCAGTAGACAAAGCTATACACACATATACAGACAGACTCATATACACACAGATGCATGTACATATATATGTATACATACAGATGCATATACACATACAGATATATCAATATTTAGGAGTGTGATAAGCTGATTCCATAATTCATCTGACAAAAGAGGAAACGTGTGACAAAAACATCTTAAAAATGAATAACAAATTACCTGACCAGATATCAGAACAGATAAAGGAGTTACAGTGATTAAAACTGAAAAGTGTTGGCATAAAGACACAAACAGATCAATGTAATAGAATATGGAGTCTAGGAACAAACACATATTAATGCAAATTTGTTTTGGTCAGTGGGGAAAGTATGGATCACTCAATGCTGTTGGAACAATCAGTTTTCCATTGGGAAAGGCTAATTCTTACCTCTCTTCAGTCATTAAAACAAGTTCCATGTGTAATAAAATAAAATACATATTAAAAAATAAGAAAGATATTAGAAAAATAACATGGCACTACTTCTGCAACATTACAGCAGGGAGGCCTTCCTTGAGCAAAATCAAACAACAACAACAACTAAAACAAAACAAAAAGGCAAAAGCTATAATGAAGAAGATTGATGAATTTGACTACAAAAAGTTTAAAACTTTGTATAGCAAAAGAGATCAAATTAAAAGACAAGGGACAGTTTAGAAGAAAGATTTGCTAAATATAAAACAGAATACTTTTATCAAGAGTTCCTAAAAATCAGTAAGAAAAAAACAAACAACCCAGTAGACTAGTGAATAAAGAGTATGAATATGCAGTTAATAAACCACAAAGTGGAAATGGCCAATAAGCACTTTAAAAGATGCTCAACCTCATTAAAAGTCAGGACTACCCAAAATAAAACACACTGAAATACCCTTTTGTACCTGCAGGTTGGTAAACACACAAAAAGATGAATAACCAGTTTGGCTACAGTCGTAAGCAAATGGATATGCTCATAAAGTATTGGGATATGTATATATTATTCAGCCTTTATAGAGGAAAATTCAACAATAATAATATATGTATGTATATATTTATACATACTTTAAAATTTATGTATTTATATTCTTTTGTTTTAAATGTTTATATATTCATATAAATTTAAGGTGTGCATATCTTTTAGCTCAGAAAGTCAACTTCTATTTATCTATCTTAGAAAAAGAATCATGTAGGGGCACAAGAAAGCATATACAAGGATCTTCATCAAAGTATTATAATAGCAAAAAATTGGAAAGCAGTTAAACCGATAGGGAATTGGTTAAATAAATTAGAGTATAGAAATTCTATGCAGCAGTTAAAAAGAATGAAGTAGAGGTGTATGTTCATAAACACGTAACAGGATATATTATTAAGTGAAAGGGAATTACAAAACAAATATGTAAAATATGGTCCCATTTATGTAAAAATAAAAATCCCACAATACACAACTCTCTTTCTCCTCTCTCTCTTTTGCTCCCTCCCTCCTCTGTCTCCCCCAACATATACTCTGAAAATGTACATATAAAGCTAATACCAGCGGTTCCTTAAAGGGAAGGGGATTGGTTTTAGAGGAAGGATAGAAGATGGGTCAAGGGAAACTTCACTTTATTTGTATTCTTTTTGAAATGATTTTTAAAATGATGATAATGTATTAGTATATTATTGGGGTAATTAAAAATAAATTGTAAAATGATCATTTCAAAAAGAGAAATTATTTTAGGTTAAAATAATAATCTATGCAAATCACATAGCACAGACTTGGTACATAATAAAATGCTAGCTATCATTATTCTATTTTGAGGTATGTGATCTTTGGACAAAATCCACTTCCCAGGAGGCAGGATTCCTAGTTCCTGGCTTTATCACTGCTCCCATTTCTGATTCCAGGGGCTCCTCTGAAAAATGAAAGGGTTGGACTACAGTCTTTCTCAGCATTAAAGAAGTTCTATAATTAGACACATTTGCAAAAGTCCTCATAAATGAATTCTGTATTAGTTTTCTATTGCTGTGCAGCCAATTATCATAAACTAAGTGGCTTAAAACAACATACATTTACTTGCCCACAGCTTCTGTGGGTCAGGAGTCCAGGCACAGCTTCACTTGGTCCTCTGCACAATGTCTCACCAGCCACAGTCAGGGTCTAGCCAGGCTACGTTTTTACCTGGAGGCTTAATAACTCGGGAAGGACCTACTCCCACCCTCATTCAAGTTGGTGGCACAATTCATTTCCCTGTGGCTGCAGTGACTGAGGGCCCAGCTCCTGAAAGGCCATCAGCTGGAGGCCACCCTCAGATCCCAGAGGCTACCTGCAGTTTCCTGCCACGTGGTCCTCACCATAGGCAGTTCATCACAGAGAGCTCACACTCACCCTAAAGAGTTCACACTCACCTAGGGAGATCATGAGACAGGCTGGGACCTGGGACGTGGACCCTTTGCTGCAGTGCTTGCACCTGGACAAACGTCTCCTCCAGCGATGTCATACAAAGAAACTAACAGGACTAAAAATAACCGCACGCATGCACAGCTGGGGCAAAATATGAACAGTAAGATACAAAAAGGCCACAAACCAACTGCCACTTCTGAGGTGCCTGGAGCAAAAGCAGGGTCCTGTACATGATCCCTGCACACAGAACCAGCAAGGGGGTGGCCAGGGCACCTGAGCCACGCCCCCCAACCCCACCCACCGATCTGCCCCACCCCCTCACCCCATTTAAGGGACCAGCCCACCCTCTTCCGGAGCTAGCAAGGGCACCTGTTACTAGCTCTTCCTACCTCGTGCTGCATCTTGAGTCCCAATAAATCCTTCCTGAATTTCTCATCTGGACTCATCAATTTCTAAAGATTAAAGAGTTCAAGGATCTGGGTCAGTAACACTCACACTCTAGGGAGCTCACACTCACCATAGAGAGCTCACACTCACTCTAGGGAGCTCACACTCACCATAGAGAGCTCACACTCACTCTAGGGAGTTCACACTCACCATAGAGAGCTCACGCATAGCTGTTTGCTTCAAGGCCAGAATCTCTCTCTCTTACACTAGTGCGTGCTAGCAACAGGGTTCCCTCTCTCTTTCTCTCTCTCTCTCTCACACACACACACACACACACACATAAAATCTTTATATACATATTATATATATAAAATTCCTGTGAAGTTTTATATATATAAAATATACTATTTATATTAATTCAATAATATATGTATATATATAAAAATCACAGGAGTGACCACCTTCACCTTTGCCATATAATGTAACCTAATTAAGGGAGAGACATCCCATCACCTTTGCCAAATTCTACTGGCTAGGAGCAAGTCACAAGGGCCTCCGCACTAGGGGAGGGAATTCTACAGGGCGTTAACATCAGGGAGGAGACCACGGGGACCATCTTAGAATTTCTCTGGCCACAACATCTCTAAGTTGCAATTATTAAAACAACAATCCTCTATCTTTCCACTGACAAAATCATTTAGACAGTGGAATAGGGGGAGGAAAGTGGATTTATCAGGAAGGCAGAATTTTGTTTAGACAGAATAGAGTTTTGCAGCCAAGATGACAAAGTTTAACTGCTAGAGTTTTTATTTTATGATTCAGAGCCTACTCTATACACTAATTTAAAATCGTCCCTTCAGGCCATAGAACACTGAAAAATACATATTTAAAGAGCATGTGAAATCGAATCACCTCTAGACAATTACTTTGAAAAATTAATTCTTGCCTGATTATTTAAAAAATCTAGCCCATCATTTGGATTCCATTTTCGCCATAATTTTTTGTACAGTTATATTAAAAATCAAGGCTCTAGGTATCTCTGGCATGCTTGCAGGGCAAAGTTAAGACTGAAGGACCGAATACAATGAGTCCCCTTTGAAATGTGCATTTAGGCAGTGATCATTTGCATGAAATTGTGTGAAGCAAGGAGGATAGGAGGATAGGAATTAACCTGACATTCCTTCAAAAAATATGACAATATCAGCCAAGAAGCAGGCTCAGATAATAAAGACAGACAGGAGAGAGAGGAAGGAAGAACGATCTTCCCACGGACAGTTGCGTGTTAGGATTGCGTGGAAATTCCACTGTGATTATCAAGGTCTCCCTACCGGGTGCTGAATTTGCAGTGCTGGATTGTAAACTTGCATCCCAACTGTACAGGAGGGAACCATCCCATGCCAAGACAACTTTGGCCTCTCTTAAAGAGAGAAACAAACATATCCGCAAATGCTTTCAGAAGCTGGCCTCTCTTGTAGGGGAGAAAGGTTTGGCTGTTCTTCTTAGTCTCCCAGCAAATGGATGATTTGCCCCAACAGTTAAGACAAATGTTTCTGTTAGGGAGCCACTTTCCAAGCGAATAAACATCTTCAGCAGAAGTAAACATTAAGGGTGTGAGGACAGGGCAACGTAAAGTACTTTCCAACCAATGTTGCCAGTGAAGTTGAAATGTAGTTACGAGTGACAGTATTCTAAAGCAGCTGAGTTCAGGGTGGATTTTGTTTGTCCAGTGTTACAAAAAATTGTTTTAAAAAATTAGATGGCGTCATGAATAATAAAAAAAATTTCTATAACATCTGGATTCCTGGTTTCTCCTGAAATAATTGGAACATCTATCAATAGTCAGCTTCTATTCCTGCCTAAATGGCAGCAGCTGATGGAGCTGAGTAGTGGTTTTTTCTCACCAGGTCACCACAGTCTCCACCACTCCCTGTGTTGTCGCTCCTGGACTTCTTCATTCATATATCTTTTCTCTTTGGCCCCTACAGTCATTTGAAATTGCAGCCCTTAGTTTGATGCATATCTAAGCTTTTTAACTTGGCGAACATCAAGGCTGATGCTCTGATTTTACAAATGGGGAAACTGAGGCAATCACGTAGTTAGGTAAAGGCTGAACTGACTTCAGGTCAGTTGGTCCTGGTGTTCTGACTTCTCTAAGTGACTTCTTCCTTTGCTGTGGCCTTGTTCTATTTCTCCACATTCATCATTAGGAGTTGAAATTCTCAAGCTTTCTCTCCAACTAGGCAACTAAAATGTGTTATTGAATTTTCTCCTTTTTTTTTGGAGAAGACTTGGTTGCTTGGCATCTATTTTAGCAGAAAGCCTGCTCTAAGGCTTTTAACTCCTCTCATCGGAATTCATAATTTAGGGCAGTGTCTCCAAGGTGGAGTAGGTCAGATTATCCATTGGGATCAAGGAAAACAACATAAGAACTTCTAAGCACACTTTTTTTTTTTTAAGCACACTTTTAAACTAAAATAATAAGAAAGATATTCAGCTCTATTAATATTTAATATTCCATTTGGCAGTGATGCCCCCTTTGACTGTGAGTTAGATAGTCTTGGGTCCTTTAGGGGGTTTGAGACCTCCAGAGGGAAGAGCTGGAGTTTTCCAATGTTGAGGGGCTGGAAGCAACATACTTTCATTCATTCACTTATTTGTCACGTGTTGAAGGTAAGTTGATTAACTTATGCTACTCAGAAATTAACAAATGCTACTTAGAAATCATTTGTGTACCCTCTCCATTCTTGGACAACCATTCATTTTCACCCTATATTTTTCAGAATATCTTTCACGTTGACAGTGGAAGTGATTACAGCAGGCCTTGAAATGGGTTTTTAGGTTTGGGGAGGAACTGAGAAATTTTCTCTTTCCCAGTCCCCCAGAGTGAATCATCTCACATTGGTAGGTTCAGACTTTCAGATCTACGCCAGTCCACCATTCACTGATTTGGTGGACACTGTGGTCTCTAACTGGGAGAATGCAAATCCTGGTGCACTGTCCCGTTGCAGGCTAGCAGCCTCCTAGAGCCCTCTGGCAACAAGAGCTCAAGTGAGAGTGCCCGATACATGGATGGCATTTGATGAAGAGCCCCACTGAATGGCCTTCTGAAGTGGCTGCCCATGTAGAGGAGACAGCTGAGTGACACCAATTTGCCCCAGTCAACTGCCCCCATCAATTTGCAGGACCCAGGGCAATTGTACAAATGGAGGCCCACTTGCCATATGTCTAAATATAAAAATATTAAATAAAGCATTTTCTAGCCTCCTACTTTTACAAATATACCTTACGATGACCTGGAAAGCCAGGTTCAGATGTAGAATTCTTGAACTTCTCCATGTTCCGGCTGGGATGTCACCCGGCCCACCTCCCTTTTCCTCCTATACCTCCAGCTCCGTCCTACCACAAGGAGCTCTGTGCACACGTTTGCACGTGCCAGCCCGTACGTCCTAGCTCTGACCCCCTGTCCTTGGCCTCCTCTGGGGCTGCAGGGTGTGGACCTCGCTAATGCAATCTGTTCTTGGGAGGATGGTCCTGGGGAAGAAGCTCAAACAGCCCTGGAATGAAATTCCAGGATTCAGGGTGGGGTGGTCTGGGAGATGATGTGTGGCCTCTGGGTGTATACATCCCCTTCGCCTCGCTGACTTCTCCCCCATGGAGAGGGCACAGCTGGAGGAGGACCAGATGGGGGCTCTGTGGCCACTCTAGCTGTAATTGAACCAACCCTTCCCAAAAAGCAATGAACAAGTGGCCAAAGAGATTCCTTGGGGAGAAGATGATAAGAATCATGCAGGCAGAGAAAGAGGGCAAAGTTCATATTTTTCCTACTCCTGCTGTTTGGTCAGCCACACGCTTATTCAGGGCCTTCAGGGTAAGGGTGGCACTTAAAAATGAGAGAGAAAAGGATTGCTTTTTGAAAGAAAATTGGACTACAGAGAGAACACTTTGAAAACAAATGTTTGGAAATACTCTTGTTCAGGGATTACTGTTGATATATTTACATTATTCAGAATTATGTAAATTACCTATGTAAATGCTCAAAACTGTACCCAATTTAAGGACCTGGAAATGGAATTTTCTAATATAATTTAAAATCATCCCATTGTATATAACAAAACAAAACAAAAAATAAAATAATCCCAACCTAACATTTCAGTGGATTTTAAACTCATGTGTTATAAGCGTAAAAATTCAACACTTTTCAATTTGTTTTGAAGAACAATAGCTTAACCGCATGGAAGACAGAAGTAACCACACAGATTTCAACCAAAACCTTTGCAAAATTGGTGTATGGAATGGAAAAGATGGAAAGCATTTTTAAAAATAACTACAGCAAGTAAAACCCTTCTTCCAGTTGGAAGACATATCTTTATGAGGTTACTTTTCCATTTTTGACAGCCATTAAAATCAAGTATTGATTTTAAAATCTAACATATAATTATAAACCAAGAATTTAAAAACAATGAAGGCTATTAAGTCACATTGTTTTCAATATTCAAATAGTAATAATGGTTTAATGAGAGTAAAAAGATTTTTTAATGTCATTGAGTCATTTTTTTCAAAATATTATTTATTTCTTCCTTATCACTTCCTCTTACACTTTTTCTTGCATCTACTTCACCATTCACAGAATATGTTAATAGAGTAGAATATGTATATAATTTGTAAATAAATAAATAAATATTGGGGTGGTTGTTTCAAAATGTTGCGCCTGATCAGGAGTTTGAAGAGCACTGGTTTAGGATAGAATGTGATCCAGGATGAAACCACAAGTGGCCCCTTTGCCATCGACACTGGCAGGTCTATCTGAGAGTGGTTGCTTTCTTCTTATTCCTCTTAGACCTTTGCAAATAAATTATACCATCTGGTTCTGGGGGAGGGCGGGGCTGGGGTTGTTTGTTAGTCTATTGCATTCAGCACTCAGGAGTCTCTGGTTTCTATTTCATAACTGGAGTGATGCAGGCAGCCAGAGTCACAGTTTGCTTTTGTTTAAACTGTTGGTTTTTAGGACTGATCTGAGGAATCCTGTTTACTTAGTCCCAAAGAGAGAAGTCACTGCTGAGGGCAAGAGACAGCAAAAGCCACCAAGCAGTAGTGAACATGCTGGCGCTATGTGAGCAAGTGTTCGATAACAGATGTAAAAAAACTAGCAGTAATAATCACCATCAGCTACAGAATGCTTATCCAGCGCTGCGCTGCGGGCTTTATGTGTGTTCAATCCACATAACATCCCTATACGGTAAGAACTATAATTTACCCAATTTTCAATTTTGCATTTTGAAATAATTTTAGACTTTCAGAAGAATTGCAGAAATAGTACAGAGTTCCCGTATACCCTTCATCCAGCTTCCCCTAATGTTAGCAATTTACATACCATAGTACAAGTATCAATTTCCAATCTCAGGAAATTCACATTGGAGCAATTCTCGTAACTAAACTACAGACCTTATTCAAATTTCACCAGTTTTCCCACTCACGTCCTTTTTCTGTCCCAAAATCCACTCCGAGAACCAACATTGCATTTAGATGTTTTGTCTCTTAGTCTCCTCCACTCTGTGACAATTTCTCCACCTTCCTTGTTTTTCATTGCCTTTGATTGATAAGTAGTGGTCAGTTATGTCTTTCCATTTGGGTTAGTCTGGTGTTTTCTCAGGATTAGTTTGAGGTTGTTCATCTTTGGCAAGAACACTGCAGAAGTGATGCTGTATCATCAGGGCATCTTATCAGGCGCTACACGATGTCCATATGTCTTATTACTGGTGATGTTAACCTTGATCACTTGGTCAATGTTGTGCCTGTTGGGTTTCTCCATTGTAAAGTTATACGGTTTCCCTGTGTAATTAATAAATATATTGGGGGTGATACTTTGAGGTTCTGTGAATATCCTGTTTCTCTGCAAACTTTCTCCCACTTACTTTAGTATTTGTGGGTAGATCTTGCCTGCAACAATTATTACTGTGGTGTTTGCCTAATGGGATTCACTCTCATTTCATATATGAAGCAAATGAGGCTTACAGAACTGATGCCACTTGCCCAAGGCCACAAAACCCATGACCCTCCTCTGCTCAGAATCCTGCCATGGCCTCCACGTCAGGCAGGGGAAGAGCCAAAGTCCTGACAAGAGTCCTGAAGGCCCCCCACAATCTGGTCCCCATGATCTCCCTGACTTTATTCATAGCCATTCTCCCTGTCACCCACTTCCCCTGGGCCACACTGGCTTCCTTGCTCTTCCTAGAAAATACTCCCACTTCTGGACCTTTGCACTGGCTGTTACCACAGCCTGTAACACTCCCTTCCCCCAATATCTGCTGTGTGCACTTCTTCACTTCCTTGAGTCTTTGCTCAAATATCACCTTCTCAGTTCTCTGACGACCCTATTTATCCCACCCACAACCCTGGCACTGTTTATCCTCCTTCCCTGCTTTCTTTCTCTCCACCTGATATGCTATTTTTACTGATGTCTTATGTATGTATGCAAATAGGTGTTATTGACTGCCTGTCAACCCTCCTAGCTGGATTCTCCATGAGGCCAGGGAGTGTGTGTGTTTGGATTACTGCTCTGTCCCCAGCGTCTAGGTTAGTGCTGAGCACGTAGAAGACATTCAATAAATGACTGTTGAATGAATGAATAAGCTTTGGAACATGAATGAAGGACTTAGGGATATTCTGTTTACAGGTAGCAGAAAAACACAACTCAAACTGACTTTTCTCTAAAGGGAGGTCAGAGGTTCTCCTAAGTGCAAGACTAGGGATGGAGAAGGCTCCAGAAGGATGCTTTCAGAACTCTGGTCTTACTTCTCTGTGATGTTCTCAGCTCTCTGGGTCTGCTGCATGTGCTGCTCTGCCAGGAATCTCTAGAATCATCTTTTTCCCTAATTCAGCTCCACTTTGCCGACTGAAGGCTTCACTCTCCAGTGGGCTTCACCAGGTGGTGGCCCCTGGCCAATGCAGGCTCACATCACCCTCACACCAGTGCTTCCAATGGAAAGAGAGGACTTCTCTTTCATAAGATTTCCAATAAAATTCTGGGACTGGGGCTCACAGGCTCAGGTTGCATTCAATGCCCATCCCTGAACCAATCACTGTGGACAGAGGGACCAAATTCTCTGGTTGGCCAGGCCTAGGTCATATGCTCACTCTTGGTACTGGGGCTGAATCATCCCCTCTAACAACTGCCAGGACCGAAACTTGGAAAAGCGGGTTTCAGAAGGAAAACGGGTTTCTAAAGGAAAGGGGAATATATGCTGGCTGGGAGAAAACATTACCCTTCTGTATGTCAAATGTTATATACCCTCCCTGGTCACACCCACTGGGATTCTGCTTCTTTAGGTCTGGGGAGGGGTCCAAGCATTTGTATTTTTAGGAAGCATGCCAAGGGCATTTTGATTTACAGCCAAGATTGGGAATGACTGGTTTATGGAATTTGCTCTAACCTCCCTGGAATAAGAAGGGGGCCCATTTCACAAATGTGATTCTAAAGTTTCTCAGCTAAAAGGCATTGACAGGAGTTCACATCCATTATGTTGGAGACTGTGGTAGGGGACATCTGTTACACTACGCGCTCAGCATGCTTTCCTTCCTCCCACCTAAGGGCCATCAATTTTATGGCCCTGCCTCTCCTACTTCAGGGCTGACCATGTTACTCAGGAGAGCAAATCAGAGTTATCCATCTCCTGGCTATTGTGATTGGTTCAAGAATGGGTACCTGACTCAAGTCAGGCCATAGAAGTCCTTTCTGGGACTTTGTTTGGAGATGTCTGGGAAGCGTTGCTCCATTTACTTATACAAGTAAGGACCATGTGAGCCCAGAACTTGACAACAGTGTTTATCTCAAAGTGGGAAAAGACCTGCCTGTAAACAAATCAACCTAAAGGAGAGAAAAGGGACTAGTGATATGTTGTTAGTGTCCTGAGTTTGGCCGCGACTGAAGTTGACACAATGATTAGACTTTCAGTTGCCTGGGCTAACAAATTTCCTTTGTTCTGTTTAAGTCAGTTAGGGTTGTGTTTCTGTAACTGGAACCAGAGGAGTCCTGATTAACTCAGTATGAATTACAACCACCTCAACTTTAAGATGAGGTAAAGAGTGGCATAAGAAATGTCTTGAATTTTGAAGAATAAGCCATCCCATATATCTGTACAAATATTATATTCAAGTCAACCTGTATACTGAATACCTTCTAGGTACAAGGCATGGTGTGAGACACTATGGGACAAGTAAGGAACATCTTAAAGATGAATAAGACATGGTCCAGCCCTTGAAGCCTGTAAAATGCTGTGCAGTCATTCTTAAACTTTGTGCATAAATAAATATCACCTGGGGAACTTATCCCTAGTTCTCGGGGTCTCAGTCCCAGAGACTGATTTATTAGGTCTGGGGTAGGGACCAAGAATCTGCATTTTTTCAAGTTTTCCCCACCCTTCATCTTGCAGGTTTCCCCACTTTGAAACTGATCTAGTAGGAGAGAAGAAGAGAAGAGCAACAATGAGGCAGAAAAAAATATGAAGAAATAATGCTGAAAATGTGATGAAAATTTGATGAAAGACACAAACTCCCAGATTCAGGATGCTTAAAGAACACCAAGAAGAATACAGATATGAAAGTTCATGCTGAAGTCAACCTGAAGAGCAAATCATGAAAGCAGCAAGAGAAAAACAACATATTACAAACATGGGCAAAGATTTGATTAATGTTTGACGTCCCATTGGAAAACACAGAGCAGAAGAGTGAAGCCACATAATTAAAATGATGAAAGAGAGAAAAAAATTGTCAACCTAGAATTCTACATCCACTATGAATGTATTCTACATTCATCAAGAATGAAGGATATTATCAGATAAAAGAAAACTAAAAGTATTTGTTTTGCCAGTGGTTCTGCTTGTAAGAAATGCTAATGGAAGTTCTTCAGGCCAAAGGGAAATGCTACCAAATGGAAACTTCTTGCCTTAGAAAAGAATGAAGACCACTGCAAATGTTAAATAGTATGAATACCAAAGTCTATGTTTTTGTTATTTCCCTTTTAATTTCTTTATAATACATATCTCTGCTTAAAAAAATGTTATAACACTGTCTTGGGTATAATGTATGTTGACTTAATACAGATAACAATTATAGCATGAAAGGTGGGGGAATGTGGACCTATACAATTACAGTATTTCTACATTTTACATGAAGTGGCACAAGGCTAATTGTAAATGGACTATGCAAAGTTGAGAATATACATTGTAAAGCAACCATTAAAAAATAATGCAAAGATGTATATTAAAAGGTAACGCAAAAATTAAATAGAATTATAAAACAAATTGTTATGGACTGAATTGTGTTCCCCCTCCCCTAAATTCATATGTTGAAGTCCTAATCTTCAGAACCTCAGAATGTGACTGTATTTGAAGATGGGGGTCTTTAAAGAGGTAGTGAAGTTAAAATGAGATCATTAGGGTGGACCTTAATCCAATATCACTGATGTCTACATAAGAAGAGGAAATCTGGACACAGATGGGCACAGAGGAAAAGACTATATGAAGACACAGGGAGAAGACAGCCAACTAGAGGCCCAGGAGAGAGGCTGCAGAAGAAACCAACACTTTGATCTCTTCAGACGTTTAGCCTCCAGAACTGTGAAAAAATTAATTTCTGTCATCTAAGCCACCCAGTCTGTGGTACTTTGTTATGGCAGCCCAAGCAAACTAATACACTAGTTAATACTTTTTAAAAGGGAGAAGAGGAGGAATAGAGGAACAAAAAAATCAGAGGAAATTAATTGAAAATAAACAATAAAATGACAGATCGAAGCCCAATCATAAAAAATTATATTAAATAGTAATGGTATAAACATTTTAATTAAAAGGCAGAGACTTTCAGATAAAAAGCAAGACCCAATAATGTCCCTTCTACAAGAGACACTCTTCACATATAAAGACACAGATAAGTCAAATATAAAAGGGTGGAAAAATGTATACAAAATCTGCTAACAGTCAGTGTAAGAAGGCAGGAATGACTATACTAATAGGAAATAAAATAGGTTTAAAGTTTAAAAAAAAAGGGAAAATTTCAAAATGATAAAAGGGTAATTTCAACAAGCAGACATAATAATTGTAAATGTGTATGTGGCTAATAATAGAGCTTCCAAATAAATGAAGCAAAAATTGACAAAATTAAAGGGAGATATAAAAGATTCTATAATTATATTGTAGACTTTAATATTCCTCTCTCAACAATTGAGAAAACAAACAATTAGCAAAGCCATAGAAGATTTGAGCAACACTATCAATCACAATGACTTAATTTGTATTTATAAAAAATTATATCCAACTGCAGAATATAAAATTCTTCTCAAGAGCACCATAATGAACCCAACTTCAGTCTATTTACAAAGACTGAAATCATACAGGTTATGTTCCCTAATCACATGGAATTAAATATCAATAACACTAAGATACCTAGGAAAGTTCCCAAATATTTGGGGATTAAACAGAACACATCTCAAGGAAGAAGCCATGAAATAAATTAGAAAATGTTTTAAACTGAATAATAATGATAATAAAACACATAAAAATTTATGGGATGCAGTTAAAGCAGTAGAGGAAAATTTGTATCTTTAAATGTTTATGTTAGAATATAAAAAAGATTTATATCTTAATTATCTAAGATTCCACTTTAAGAAATTAAGAAAACCAAATTAAAAGGAAGGAAACAATAAACAAAAATCAATGAACTAAAACAAACAATAGAGAAATCAATGAAACTAAAAGCTGGTTCTATGCAAAGGTCAATAAAATTGATAAATATTTAGCTAGACTGATCAAGAAAGAAAAAAAGGATAAAAGACTAATTTCCAATATAAGTCATGGAAGAGGGAACATCACTACAGATCCTAAAAATAATAAAAGGGTAAGGAAGGGAATAGCATGAACACCTTTATGACATAAATTTGACAACTAGATGAAATGAGCAAATTACTTGAAAAGCACAACTTAAAAGAATGGATGTGTGTTATACAGTAGGAAACAGCTGAACTATCTGCTTCCAGAGCACATGCTCCTAAGCACACCATCCATAATATAAAGTCTACTTATGAGTATTCTCATTCCTGTTTTAGTCTAACATGAAGAAATATTCTAAGTTAATTATTCAAAGGTGAAATGAATTCCCTCTAAGGGTTTACACAGAAGCTGGGTGGCCATTGGGTGGGGGGAGGTTGTGGGAGAGATTCAAACCTCAAAATGTCTTATTTATATCTTGCACCCCTCAAATATTGGAATCATTACTTTTACAGATGTGTGGCCAGGGGGAGGGGTCAAGTGTTGGGAAGGACCATGCATCACTTGATTGCAGCTCTTTTAAAAAAATTTTTAAAAATTAAATTTAATTAATTTATGTATTTATGTATTTATTTTGATTGCAGCTCTTGATTGTGAACCCTGGAACCCTGCTCTTGGCAATCTTGAGTAAAAGAGACTTTATGGTAAGGCTATCAGGAGCTCATGGAATTGTTGGGAAGGCTGCAGAACACAGGAGAGGAACAGGCAGGACCTAGGACACTGCAGAAGGAGGCAGGAATGAACTCACCTGTGTCTTTTAGTCACTCTGAGCTCAAATTCCTGAGAGGGAGCCCCTGTTGTCCTAGCTTGGGTCCCTCCTACGCCCTCTCCTAGGCCAGAGGTAGGTCTTACCTGATCAACAACACTGATGTGGTCCCTAAGACACATACAATGGGGGAAGAGAAGTCATAGTCCTTGGACTGGATATGGAAGGAGAGATTAGAAAATCATTCATTCGTTCATTCATTCATTCACCCAGAAAATGTTTAATTTGTGCCTATGGGGACCAAGCTCTAGGATGGCCACCTGGGCCAGACCCAGGTAGGAAAGGTAAGAAGAGACAAATTCTGGCTGGCAGGGATCTGCGGCTAACTTTGTCCACACCCCGAGCAGGCAGTGGGGTCCAGTGGATGCCGGATACACTTGGGTTGGCATCTCAGCTCTGCTCCTCTCTGGTGACTTTGGACAGGTCCACTCACTGCTCTGAGTCTGTTTTCTCCTCTGTGAAATGAGAATAAGAATCCCTACCTCCAGGGCAGGAAGCTGTGTGGTAGAGCCTGAAGATTATATAACTTTGGGGGATCCTTTTTGAGAATAAGGATAGATATAGGTCTGACTGTTGCCAGTGTTACCACACAGGCCCTTATGAGCTTTTTCCAGGGGCTTCTCTTTAACTTTAATAGCCTCAAGGTAAACCCACTTTTGCTTACCTGCAGCGTTTTTATCTTTATTTTTTTTATGATGAAACGAAATAAGGCACGTAAAGAACTCAGTGCTGTGTCCTAGCACAGAAACGCTCCTTACGAACAGCAAACAATTAAATAGCACTTTCCGTGAGCCAGACAATGCTCTAAGCACTTAATAGAAATTAACTTGTTTAATCCTCACAGTGGATTTATTGGGGAGTTGCAATTGACCACTCCATTTTACAGATGAGAAAATCGAGGCCCCGAGGGTTAAGTGATCCGTGCCACGTCTCCCAACTTGTGAGTGATCTGGCAATCTGGCTCCAGGGTCCCGGCTCTTAACCACTTGGACTTTATGGCTCTTGTTGAAAGGCAGGGGGTTTTTATTACCTTTTCTTGAATATCATGAGCATGCCCCATTGCAAGAAAGTCTCTCTAAGCAAAATGAGACCTTTATCCTGTAATGTAGGTGAAAGCCCCTTTGGAACCCCAGAAGCCTGCTTTCTGAAGGTCGCACTCCTGGTGAAAGAAAACTTCTCCTCTCCCAGGGAGCTCGTGTGAAACGCTACCCCCCAGAACACGTTACACGTGACCTGCTTGCCAGAGCCCCAATTCCACGACGTTACACAGTGAACTCGGAACTCAATTAACTTCCGCCTCTACTTTATATGATCTCTAATGGGAAAACCGGGGACAAATCCAGTTGTACTTTCCATGCAATTTACCTACGCGTAGAAGCAGACATGCAGACACCGTCTTATGTGCGGAACTTGCCCCATAGGGTTCTTTCCAAGGTGGGATTTGTCCTCCTATGGGGGATGGCGATGGCCCGCCTGCAGGGTGACGACTGAGGTTGCTGAAGGTAAACTCTGCCCATTTGCTAGAAGCACTTGGGCCGTTTGCTACAAGAAGCACAGTTTTTTAAAAAAATATTGCAGGGCATGGTGTGCAGTGGCCCTTGGTACAAGCAACCTCTTATCTCAGCTGAGGAATGAAATCACTTGAATGAATCACAGCAAAGAGCATAATGACCAGAGGGGTCATCTTGTCCTGGAAAAGCATCTCTGGGTCCTTACACGAATTAGAGGAGCACATATCACTTGAATGGGTTTTGCTGGAAAACATGATTGCCAAATTGCTTTAATAGGGTTGTTTTCCAGATCGGACCTTGAAGGCAATGCTTTTCCCCTCTCTCCCCACTCTGTGCAAAGCTGTTAACTCATCAAATTTGAAGGCAATTTAGAATCTTCAGTCTCCTTCAAATCCTGCAGTGGCTTCTCGCGGCCCTTGGGAGAAAGCCTCAGGTGGTTCAGACACCCTGCGGGACCTGCTTCTGCTGGCCTGACCTCCCAGGGTCACCTCTCACATTGTCAGCTCTGATACAGCACCTCGAGTGCTGAATGTTTCCCGGGTCCTCCAAAGCATCACAAGTTCTCTTCGGTCTTCACAGCCTCTGCCTGGAACTCTCCTTTCTTTCCTTCTTCCCCCAGAATCGGTTATTTTTTTTTTGCTGACTCAGCATAGTTCCCTCTTCTGGTAATAGCATCTCAGTCTCCTTGGGAACCCACCCTCCCCCAGATCTGTCTACATAATTTGGGTAGATGTGATCACACTACGGAAGTGGAATAGGACCCGCGCCTGGCATATATATATATATATATATATATATATATATATATATATATATATATATATATATATATATATATATACACACACATATATACATACATACATATCTCTTACTGGTTCTGTTTCTCTGGAGCCCGATTAAGAGCCCGCTATTTCACAGCATTTATAAGTGCAAGCTATTGTACCAATCCAAGATTTGCAATAATTCTTAAGAATGAAATAAACAACAGCTTCCTAGGAATGAAATCCCTGAGTGAGCTGGACAATGTAGATTGACATACCCACACTCCCCTTTCTTCTCCACTGTAGGGTCTAGAAAGCTGCAAACTACATTTTCCAGCCCCTACCCCATTCCCCTTTAGAGGGCTTCCTATAGATTCTACAGACAGGAGGCGTTGTGGAGTTAATGGAAGGAGGGAGAGAAAAGAGGCCATTTTCCCAGCTCCTGGTGATACCTCTGACAGGTGACAGTGGCAGCACCAGCAGCAGCAGTGGTAGCAGAGTGACATGTGGCTTGTGACCCTGCCCAGGCAGCTGGTTCCCATCAGCAGCGGACTCAGAGGCACTACGCCTGTGGACTCTGGTAACCTCACATCCTCCGTTTCGTTCCTCCAGCCCTGCCAACACCTTAATAATCAATTCCCTGCATTAAATTCCCTCAGTGAAATACGAGATTGGATACTGACTGATAAAATGAACTGGTGTAATACACACTTTTGGGTTATCTACCCTAGCCCGTGGTCCCCTTCGCTGAGAACATCCTCCAATGACCCATGGAAGGAATCGCGGAAGCCAAGTGTTCACCATGCGGCTCCCCCCACCTCCCTCTTTGGCCATTGTTGACTCACCTGATTGAAGACGAACCGTCAGATTTGTCCTCCGGGGAATTAGAACATGTGACCCTCAATCACTGAGTGGTCTCTGCTATTGCTCAAATTTAAAACAGGTCCATATGGTCAGTGCAGCAGGTCTCACCTGGGGTGACACTGTCCTCTATGGCAATGTCTGGAGACATTTTTTGGTTGTCACAACTTGGGAGGTGCTACTGCCATCTAGTGGCTGGAGGCCAGGGATGCTGCTAAACGTCCGGCAATGCACAGGACAGCCTCCACCACAAAGAATGAGCCAGCCCCAGATGTCAACAGCAATGATACAGAGGCTGGAGGCTTGGAGGCGGCCATGCTTGCCCACATGCCTGCTGGGGGGAAAAAAAAATAGCGGCAAGTGAAGGAAGAAACAATGCAGACACATCCAGGTGGTGGATATACAGGGAAATTTTATTCTCTAACTGATGCCTCATGAGCCCTCTTCCACGGAAAGAAATTTACTCTTATCTCTATTTGGTTAAAATGTTGTCTAGTGAGAATGAATGAACCACAGCTTCATTGAACAACATGGATAAATCTCAGCAATAAAATGTCACATTTGAAAAGCCAGTCCCTTTAAATTACTGACAATATAATATTAGTTTTATAAAGCTCCCACCAAGTGAAATTTTTACAAATGTTGCTTAGGGAGACATACATATTTGATAAAACTATGACATAAAAAGTTGAAAGGTAAACACAAAATTGAGAACGTGGTCCCCTTGGGGCAGGGTGGAGGGAGGCCGGGTGACTGATGGGAGAAGGGAAAGTATAGGGTCAGTGGTGTTAGTAATATTTTGAGGGTTAAGTTGGGTACTGGGTTCACAGACTTTTGATTTATTCTTATGCTTTATAATGTATATTTTTACATATAATTTTTTGCATGAATCAAATATTACAGGGACCAGGGAACTCTGGCCCAGTGGCCAAATCTGCCTGTGGCTTGTTTTTTAAGACCTTCAAGCTAGGTTTGGTTTTTATGATTTTGAAATGGTTAAGGAAAATCAAAAGAATATTTCATGACCCTTGAAAATTATATGAAATTCAAATTTCAGGGACTTCCCTGATGGCGCAGTGGTTAAGATCCACCTGCCAATGCAGGGGACACGGGTTCGAGCCCTGGTCTGGGAAGATCCCACATGCCGCGGAGCAACTAAGTCCGTGTGCCACAACTACTGAAGCCCGCAGGCCTAGAGCCCGTGCCCTGCAACAAGAGAAGCCACCGCAATGAAGAGTAGTCCCTGCTCGCCGCAACTAGAGAAAGCCCGCATGCAGCAACAAAGACCCAACACAGCCAAAAATAAAATTAAAAAATAAATAAATTAATTAAAAAGACAACAACAACAAATTTCAGTGTCCATAAAGTCTTATTGGAACATGGCCACATCCATTTGCTTACAAATGCCTAAGGCTGTTTTCTGAGTACAACAGCAGAATTGAGTATTCACAATGGAGACCGTGTAGCTCGGAAAACTTAAAATATTTACTCTCTGGCCCTTTATAGAAAAAGTTTGCTGACCCCTTAAATATTACCTTAAAGAAGAAAAAAATGTTTTAAATAAATTTATTTTATTTATTTTTTTTACAGGCTCTAGGTGTGTAGGCTTCAGTAGTTGTGGTGCATGGGCTTAGTTGCTCCACAGCACGTGGGATCTTCCCAGACCAGGGCTTGAACCCGTGTACCCTGCATTGGCAGGCGGATTCTTAACCACTGTGCCACAAGGAAAGTCCCAAGACAAAAATTTTTTAACAATTTTATAAAAAGAGTCTAGCGCTTCCCTGGTGGTGCAGTGGTTGAGAATCTGCCTGCCAATGCAGGGGACATGGGTTCGAGCCCTGGTTTGGGAAGATCCCACATGCCGCGGAGCAACTAGGCCCGTGAGCCACAATTGCTGAGCCTGCGCGTCTGGAGCCTGTGCTCCGCAACAAGAGAGGCCGCGATAATGAGAGGCCCGCGCACCGCGATGAAGAGTGGCCCACACTTGCTGCAACTAGAGAAAGCCCTCACACGGAAACGAAGACCCAACACAGCCATAAAAAAAAAATTAATTAATTAATTAATTAAAAAAAAACAAAAAACAAACAAAAAATCTTAGCTTTAAAAAAAAAAAAAGAGTCTAATCTAGTGATTCAAATACTTCTTCTAGGTAATGCTCAGATGTTGGGTTAATCAGGTCTCCTATTTCTGTGTCTGCTCTGCCGAGATGATCTCCAGGTGCTTGGGGGCAGGGTGAGCGCGGGTGGCCCGAAGGGAAGATGTCCTTGCATCCACAGCCTGTCCTGCTGTCATGGCTCCTTGGGTCCCTAGAGGCCCTGGGGTTCTCCACAGTGGAAGCTGATGGCTGATGTAGCAGGACATCTGTTCTTCCTCAGCTTGGCCAGAACCTGACCATTAACTTGTTCTCTGCTTAGCTTTGGGACTCTTTGAGCCAAGCCCCTCCCCCTCTGAGTGGCTGCTGTGCCTCCCCTTTACCCCCAACCCTCACTGGCCTTCTGGCCAGGGCAGTCCACCTTCCATCCCAGGCTCTGCAGTGAGTCATGCTGCCCTCACCACCCCAGGTACCATAACACATGTGCTAGATTTCGACTTAGCTGCCTTCTGAGTCCCAATTTATGAAGCCACAGGGACTGCGAGGTCTCATCCTTACTATGTAGGAACCAGGAATAGCAGGGGAAAGCAAAAAGCCAAGGCTGCCCTTGGCCTCACCAACTTGCTGCTCCAAGTTCACGTCCACTGTGACATCCCTGGGTGTAGACAAGTCAGCAGGAGGAAGCCAGAGAGTTTTTCAGAGTTGTACATGGAAATTGAGGCTCTGGAGCCTCAATTTCTGAGCCTCTTCCCTCAGACTCGCCCACACCTGTCTGATGCAAGGCCCCTGTCTCCTAGCCCAAGTCCATGGCGGAAAATTAAGATGCAGACATCCTCTTTTCTCTTCTTCTCTCCGTCAAGTCATTCCTTGCCCCACCTGGTGATAATAAGTCTCCAGACTTGGATCCAAGGAAGGAAGATGCACATAGACCGAGATTTAAAGGACAATATCTAGGTGTACCTTTTTCTGCAAATAATTGCAGAGAGGAGACACCATGTTGTCCCAGAAGGAGAGTCTGGGAAGCCATTGTCTTCACCCCAATAGTTTTTCATTCTTGTCTTGGACTTGCTGAGGTGGCCTGCATGTTCAGACTTTGGAGTCCATAGAACATCTCTGATTCCTTATAACAAATTCCTTTGTTTGGTTTAGAAGGGCCCCATTGCAACTTTAATTTTCTCTTACTCTCAATAAAGAGCCGACCTAACCCAACCCACCTCTCAAAGAATTCTGTAATGCAGTCACATCTTTTAGTAGACATGTCCTTGATGAGGGGAGGCGAGGAAAGTTCTTCCTAAGCACTAATATTTCACTGTTGATGATGTCTTTAAACACCACCCCTCCACCCCAGCACACATAGTTACTCAGACATTTGGTCCCGAATTAAAATCAGTTTCTCCCCTTCATCCTCAACTCTTCAGGGGTGTTGAATGATTTTTAAAGTAGACAGTCTGGGAGAAATAATGAAAAAGATTAAGGTGTATTTACTCAACAGACTCACATGCAGACAGATGGAAGACAAACAAAAAGCCTGGCTCAAGGTAGCAAATCATCATGGCAGCCATCGTTTCTTCAGATGCTGCTGTGTGCCGGGGACTGAGCTGAGTTTGTGACACACTTTAGCCCATTTAATACCATCAACATGGGACCTAGCTATTACTATTCTCGTTATATAGATGAGGAAACCAGGGTAGAAAAGGGTTATATGATTTGCACAACCTGATCCTATAATTTGCACTGGAACGGTTCAAATGGAAACACAGGTTTGGTACCAAACCCTCAGCTCCTTAGCATGTGGCTACGTTGCATAAAGTATACACCAGAGGTCGCAAACTGTGGCCTGTGGGCCACCTGTTTTTGCAAAAAGTTTTCATTGGAACACAGCCACACCCATTCCCTTAGGTATTGCCTGTGGCTGTTTTTGCGATTTTAACAATGGCAGACTCAAGTAATTGGAAAGAGACTGTCTGGCCTGCAAAGTCTAAAATATTTACCATTAGGCCCTTTACAGAGAAAGTTTGCTGACCCCTGGTGTATACAATATTTTATCAAGTGTAAAAAAGCAAACCACAAACTGTAACTATATGGCTCCCCCCCAAACGTAATACACAGATAATGGTTAAACAAGGCCAGGAAAAAAAAATGTGTATATATGTTTAAGCAAATGGATTAAAGATGTGTTTTTTTCCCCCTGAGGGGTGGGAAGGCTTAAAGTTGTTCTAATAATAAATAAAAATTCAAATTAAGACGTCAATTGATTGGACTTTTTAAAAAACTGAAACAGAAATTGGAACATCTCTGCTTGAGTTGGATGGTGTTTGTGAAACACACAAGTGTAGTCTCCTCAGGTTAAAACAGCCCTCCTGCGAGATGATCTGTCTCTTGCTAACTTGTCAGGAGAGAGAAGAATTCGGGGGCATCTCAAAAGGCAAATCATTGCAAAATGTGGGAAACACTGAGGTCAAAGGCTGCTGTCTGCTGGGGAAATTTCGAAATTTTTATTGTCTTGGAATTGGACATTTTGAGTTTTCCAAGGATAACCTGGGGGCAGGGCTGGGGGGTGGGTGGTCAGGAGAAGAAATGGGTGATGAAACTGCCCAAACAGTCTTGTTCAACTTCTTTCTTCTTAGCCTGTTTTGCTGTAGCTTGGGGGAGTGTGTGTCTAGAAAGAAAACATAGGCAACGTCGCTGGGAACACAGATTCTGCTACTGATGAGCTGGGTGACTCTGGATGTGACATCTCTATTGTTGCATTTGAAAAATGGGGAAAATAATAGGGTTAGGGTTAGTTGGGAGGAGTAAGTGGGATCATGCTTGTAAAATGCCCAGAACAGGGGTCTGGTGCAGCCATTTCTTTTTATTATTTTTGAACTTTGTCATTCATAGATGGATACCAATCTCAGGCCACAAACTCAGGTCAGCAACAGATGCCACATTCCTTTATGTTCTATACATCAGTATTTCACAAAGTGCATGAAAAAACTCCAATGACTTAGGTGAGAGCAGGTTTTGATGTACGGACCTGGCTTTAGATAACATTTACTCCCATGGAGAGAAATGTATCCCCTTGTCCATTCTCCGTCCTTGGGGTGCTAGTCTGTCTTAACATATAACACAGACCCGTGTTTTTTGGTAACAGAGGAAAGGGCTCAGGAAGGCAAAAATACTTACATAGGGCTTCCCTGGTGGCACAGTGGTTGAGAATCCGCCTGCCAATGCAGGGGACACGGGTTCGAGCCCTGGTCTGGGAAGATCCCACATGCCGCGGAGCAACTAGGCCAGTGAGCCACAACTACTGAGCCTGCGCGTCTGGAGCCTGTGCTCCGCAACAAGAGGGGCCGCGATGGTGAGAGGCCCGCGCACTGCAATGAAGAGTGGCCCCCGCTTGCCGCAGCTGGAGGAGGCCCTCGCACAGAAACGAAGACCCAACACAGCCATAAATAAATAAATAAATAAATAAAAACCCAAAGTTAAAAAAAAAAAAAAAAAGGATCTACAATAAATTAGGTGACCTTCAGAATATTAAAAAAAAAAAAAAAACTTACATAGAATTTATTAACATAGCTTGACCCTAATTGGATATCATTTGTCAGTTACCTCTGCTTAAGACAAACGATATCTTAAAGTGATAGCTCTGTTTTGATTAGTGACATGACATTCTTTTTAAGAATAACTTTGTCAAAAGAAAATGTAATATGGATTTAAAGAAAATATTAACTAAGTGTTCGAACAATTGGTTTGTTCTCATAACGTATATGAGGTGGTTGTGATTATTACGGTAAAAACCTTGGTTGGGAGGTAGCGTTGCCAGATTTTGCAAGAATACAAGATGCTCTGTTAAATGAGAATTTTAAATAAACAGATAACTGTTTAGTATAAGTAGGTCCCAAATATTGAGGGGAGGGTGGGGAGAGGGCGCTCAGGAGAAAGACAGAGGTAACAGCTCCCAAAAGCTTGCTCAGCTAATTTCTTCTAAGCAATATTTGGGGCATACTAATACTGAGAAATTATTTGCTATTTATCTGAAATTCATATTTAACTGGGCATCCTATAGTTATCTGGCAACTCTGCATGCAGATGGTTTGCTAATGATTGAAATTTTAGAAATGCAGCTCTAAATCTATCTCATTTCCAGTCTGTCCTGAGCCTGGAATTGGACCCGCACCTCTGGATTGTAGGAAGATTTGAGGTTCTGGAGTTTGAGGTAGTACCAGTCACTGGTACCCACTGGTTGCACATGAGGGGTTCACTGTTCCAGCCCATAGGGCCCCTTTAGATACAGTGGCTCTGATGCCCCCTTCCAGGTCTGGGGCAGGAGACCTTGGCTGAAACGTGGAGCTAAAGCGACAGATTTGGAGGGTGGTGGCAGCCTCCTTGGAAACCTACCATATCCTCAGGGCACTGCCAGGGAGCAGGGAGCCATCCCTGGGGCTCTGGAACCCACAGAATTCTCTCTCTCTTCTTTTACCCAGCTTGGGGAAATCTCTTCTTAGTCTAGAAAAACCCCAATTCTCTATAAATGGGCTACGGTTTTTGGAAATAAAATCCAGGAAGCCTTGCCACAAAAATCTCCTGAAACAAGGTCTCACAGAGCCATGTGAATGGGGGAGAAGAAACATGATGGAATGCATGAAGATTCATAAAGCAAATATCTGAAACAGCCAGCCTTCCAAAGGCAATTAGAAGCCACCACCAAACAACCAGAACGGAAACTCCCCATCATGTCAAAGCAGGCCACAGCTTTTTTGCTCAAGTCCAGCATGGAGTGTCTCTCTAGATATGCCTGTCTTAGGGATGCTGGCTCCCTTTATCCCAAGAGATTGGGAGCCAGCTCACCTGAGTTAGATCATGTGTTAGCTGAGTGACACTGGGGAAGTTTAAACTCCCTGGAACTCAAGTTTCCTTACCTGTAAAATATGGCTCCAACCTTTCAAACTGGCTTATTATGAGCATTAAATGAGTTAATACATGTAAAGGGCTTAGAAGAGTGCCTGGCACATGCCCAACCACTCTATTTGTGCTAGCTATTATTTTTATCTTTCATGCCAAAATACTTTCATGTCACCTTTCCAGGGGACCCTCAATATTATTTTACCAACATGTTTATGTCTATTAACAATAAACACATACTTGATTTTTTTTTTTTTTTTTTACAGATTGTAAGAATTTTCACATTCAGTAAATGGGCTAATGTACAAACTAACTCTGCTAGATGAGGATTGCTATCTCCCCATTTCACAGATGAGAAAAATGAGGCTAAGAGAGGTGTGTCAGTTATCTATCACTGTGTGACAAATCACTCCAACACTTACTGGGATAAAACAACAACAATTTCTCCTTTCTCATGGTTCTGGTTGGATAGGCAGTTTCTCTGCTGATTGACCAGGGCTTACCAATGTGGCTGCATAGCTGGGAGATGGGTTGAGGCTTAAAGGGCCCAAATAGACTCTTCCATGTCTGGATGGCTGTTGAATGGGGCACCTTGATCCTCCTCCACAGAGTGTCTCATCCCCCAGGAGGCTAGACCCACCACCTTACGTGATGGTCTCAAAGTTCCAAGAAGGTGAAAGCAGAAACTTCAAGGTCTCTTAAGAACAAGCTCTGGAACCCCACATCATATTGGTTGAAGCAAGTCACAAAGTCAAGCTCAAATTCAAAGGGGTGGAGAATTAGACCTCTCCTCTGGACGGGAGAAGAAGCAGTCACGTTGTAAAGGGCTGTGTATGCTGGATGGGAGGAATCTGTGGCCATTAAACAATTAACCAGGAGAGGGCTGGGAAAGACAGAAGCAGGCAGAGTCTCAGGGAAAATATTTTAAAGAAGAGGCAGTGGCCTGTAATTCAGTTACAATTCCGAGACACGTCTGGTGTCATTTTGTAGCCAGGGTTTGTGGTTTGCTCTGGCTTGGATGCCCGTGTTAGTCTATTCAGGCTGCTATAACAAACTACCAGAAACCGGGAGGCTTACAAACAACAGAAATTGATTTCTCACGGTTCTGGAGGCTGGAAGTGCAAGATCATGGTGCCAGCAGATACCGTGTCTGGTGAGGACCCGCTTCCTGGTTCTTAGCTAGTGCCTTTTTGATGTGACCTCACGTGGCAGAAGGGGTGAGGGAGCTCCGTGGGGCCCTTTTTTAAAAAATTTAATTTAAATTTTATTTATTTATTTTTGGTTGCATTGGGTCTTCGTTGCTGCGTGCAGGCTTTCTCTAGTTGCAGCAAGCGAGGGCTACTCTTCGTTGCGGTGCGCGGGCTTCTCAGTGCAGTGGCTTCTCTTGTTGTGGAGCACTGGCTCTAGGCGCACGGGCTTCAGTAGTTGCAGCACGTGGGCTCAGTAGTTGTGGCTCGCGGGGTCTAGAGCACAGGCTTCAGTAGTTGTGGCGCACGGGCTTAGTTGCTCCGCGGCATGTGGGGTCTTCCCAGACCAGGGCTTGAACCCGTGTCCCCTGCATTGGCAGGTGGATTCTTAACCACTGCGCCACCAGGGAAGTCCCCATGGGGCCTTTTTTATAAGGGCACTAATCCCAATCCACTCCCAAAGGCCCACATCCTAATGCCACTGCCTTGGGGACTAGGATTTCAACATACAAATTTTGGGGGGATAGAAACATTCAGTCCGTAGCCATGCCTGTGTGCAGTCTCTACCCTCAAGCTGGGGTCCCTGTTGGGTGATATTCTATGGGTTCTACTTTCTCTGTCTGGGCTGAGAACACTCCCTCTATTTCTTGAGAAGCTCTAATTTTTTAGCGTTCGAATTACCTTTTCAATGAAAACTTCTTTTCTCGACAACCTTCAGTCATTCAGTAAACACTCTGGGGGCTTCGAATACAATCTTCATGGTGACAGCTCCCTCTGTTTGTTTACCTCCAGCCCAGACCCTTCCCTGCATTCCAGACTCGGTCCCCTACCGTCTACTCAACACCTGCTATTGTGTGTCTAATGGGCATTTCAAACTTCATGGTCCGAACTAACTCCTGGTCTGACCCAAGCCAACATCATCTCTCACATGGCTCACTGTATATACAATCCTCAACTAGTCCCCCCTCCATGATCTATTTTCAATACAGTTTCCTGAGTAGTCCTATGAAAACCTAAAACAGAACTTCCTGTTTCTCTGCACAGAACCCTCCAGCTGCTTCCCACCCCATGCAGAGTAAAAGCCAAAGTCCTTATAATGGTGCACAAACCCTGAATGGTCTTTCCTTCCCAATTCCTATCACTTCTCTGATGCATCTTATCCCACTCCCTTGGCTCTAGCGACCCTGAAGCTGCTCCTTGAAAACTGTAGGGATCTCAAGATCTTGGTCCTTGCTATTGCCTGTGCCCGAATGCTCCACCCATGTAAGACGGCCTGATGTAAAAGCTGTGACCAGCAATCATCTTCCCCTGGGGGAATTTGAATTTGAAACTCAGCTCATTGGTTTCTTGGGAGCAATTAAAATGATGATTCCAAAATTCTTTTATTCAGTCATGAATAAAATTAAATTTCTAATCAGAAGCCACACATTTTTAATTGCAACTTAAGAAAAAGGGACATTTTGAACTATGAATGCAAGTCCTTCAAAATACAAAGCCTTGAGCCAGCCATTACATTTGGTTATCTACATTAAGGTGAAAACTGCTGGATGCTTGTTAGTCAGACCTTGAAGACTTCAAAAATGTTAATATAAGCAGGGTGGTTGGGAAGGTTCTTTTCTATCAGATTTATGCATATTCTATAACTTGTCCTCATAAAATTTAATTCAACTGTATGTTTTTTTAATGTAACCTTGAGTTTGAATTTACAAACCAGCCTCTTAATATTTAACTCAATGACAATGACTTCATTGATCTTCTTAATCTCTTGGACTTAGGGGAAAATAAAACCTATTTTCTTCCAGGTGTAAATTACAAAGCAAGTAAAAATAAATTATGGTTATAGCAGAAGGAATTAAAATGATCTCCACTTTCCCCACCATGTTCAGTAGCATCAGTAGCGGAAAAGGCAGAAAGAGGTGGGTGATGGAGGGGCCTGATGGCCACTCCTGCTTCTGTAACTAAACCCAAGTTTTCGGGGAACACAACGGATATTGCACCAGATGGACATGAGTTCAAGTCCCTGCTCCTGCCTTTTCCAGCCTTGTGACCTTAGGCAGATGGTTGTACTTCCTCCCTGCCTTTCTCTCCTCAACTGTAGAAATAATGTCCTTGTATCAAGGTGGTTATGGGTCTGAAATGAGATAATGCCTGTGAATTGTTTACTTAGCAGAGTGTGGCCCAGAATTAATTGTTAGGCTCTTTCTGAGGTCGTCTAATTTACCTCGGGATGTCTTTGATCCTTGAAAACATTCAAAGCCCAAAGGAGCAATGAGTCCCAGACTGGTTGGATCACTTGCCCAAGGTCCCAAAGCCGGGGAATGGTAGAGCCGGGATTTGAACCCGCATATGTCTGACTCCATCTAGTGCTCTTTCCAAGTCCATGAGTTTTTCTGGAACTTCAACCGCTCAGTAGCCACCTTCACCTCACACTTTTCACCAGATATGCACACCACCTGCAATATTATTTTCTTAAAGGATTTCTTTAAATCAATTCATTTTATTACTGCAATAAATTTATTTAAATATGAAACATGACATCTCTAGTCAGAATGGAAAACCAGCATCACTATAACACATAGACAGTAACTCTTATATTTTATATGTATGTACTTACATGTATGTATTTTTTTATTGAAACCAAAACAATGCTGTTCAATCCCATCTAGATGCTGTGATCTGCTGAGAGCTCTGAGCCTGAAGCTGCGTCTGCCTCAATGACAAAGGGAGATTAACAAATATTAGTGTTAAAAGCATCCTCGCCCCCGAATGAGACTTTTTCCTGGATGTATCAGAATATTTGAAAGATAATTGAACAGGGATTATTAATGTTATCACTATGTGATAAAGTGTTATTTAATATCATATACATATGCAGTTTGCGGCCGAAACATCATTTCCCATACTGCCGCGGGAAAATGCCTCACACTTTGCGAAACGCTGCCTTACACTGAGGAACCTCTATAAGAGGTCTTGTAGTAGACTATTTTTCAAAATTCTACAACCACCGATGGTAGCAAATACATACCCACATTTATCACCATATCTGTATTCTTATTCATATCTCTATCTGTAAGAATATCTATATCTGTATACAGCCTTGGCTGTATCTGGAACAATGCATAACAAAGTACCTATGATATATGCACATGTCCTACTCTAGATTACTTTCACGGTTCTCATTCCAGATACACACCCTCGTGGGAAGTAACAAAAACTGCCACTTTTATCCATTTTTACACATGGATATTTCATTCCCATCCCTTTCTTTTCCTTTCCTATCCTTATCTATTTAATTTTTAAAAATGCTAACCAGAACCAGTAATATAAATACTGAAGTTATACCAAAAAGGCAATGATAGATAAAGGATAAGAAGTTTTCTGTAGACAGGGAGAGAGAGAGAGAGAGAGAGAGAGAGAGAGAGAGAGAGAGGGAGATCTCAGTGTTTCTAAGTATTCTAATACTTAAACTGTGCTTCAGGGGGCCCTGGGCTCCCCCAGAGCCTTCAGGGAATCCGCAAGAGCAAAACTTATTTTTGTTTTGATATAACGATAATAAGATGCTATTTGTCTTTTCCACTCTCATTCTCTCACAAGTGCCCAGTGGAGCTTTCCAGAGGTCACATGGTGTATGATGATGTCATCCCCTGATATAAACATGGACTGGGCTTGTTACTGTTCTTCGCACGTAAATTAATACGTATTTTTAAACTTTCTCAGTTTTAATTTCTAATACGGTAAAAATCAATAGATAGAACCCACATAAACAAACGTTCTTTGGGGTCCTCTATCATTCTTAAGAGTGTACAGGGTTCACGAGGGCAACAGCCTTGAGAACTGCTTCCTTTAAAATGATCTGTTGGATTAATGAATGAAGAATGAAGTTGTGTAGTGGGCTGAGGGAAAGAAATAAAATTTGTGTTGAACTGTGGTGCTCAGGGCGGGCTCCACGTGATGGAGGTAGAGCTCCACTTGGGTACTGAAAGTAGAAATGGGTTTGTTTAGTCATGGGAGGGTGGGCATCCCAGGAAGCTGGCTCCGTATGTGCAAAGGCAAGATGGTGAGAAAGGGAAAGGGGTGGATCTGGGTGGTGAGGAGACCTGCCTTGCTTGGTTGGAAGGTGCAGTTTAGAGTTGAGATCTTGGGATCAGTGTTGAAGACCCTTCCACCCCTTGGTGGTCTCTGAAGCTGACTCAGAGGCCCCCGTGGCCAGAGCAAACCAAACAGTCTGGTTTACACTCCATAAGTGTTCCCACCCGCTGCTCCTGGGAGCCGAGACCTCACCCACGGGTGCCCCACACTGCATGGGGAGGGAGTCTCCAGTCAACCACAGAGCAGAGCAAAACCTAAACTGTTTCTTTTCTTTGGAAGGCCTCTAGAAACAGGAAGAGAGGCTGTTTTCTAGGATTTGCCAAGAGTTAAGTCATTCCTTGCTGATACAAACAATTTCTCGGGTTACTCTTTGGGGTCCAGGAACATTCATGAACTGCCCTGGCTTTGAACTCTTCAACTCTGAACTTGATTTCCCTGGGTTGTCTGCCTGGGGCTGGGGCACAGTTCTCTGGCCCTGCCTGGGTTTTCAGAGACATGATTCAGCTACCTCTGGGGTGAGACCTCAGAGAAATTCTCATCCAGAGCTGTTGTGACAAGTAAACTGACTTCAGTCTTCCTCTGGAGTTAGATCAATGGGTGCCAGGCATCCAGAAGCATGTAGCCAGATGTGTTACAGGTAAAGTAATGTGCGGATGTCGATAGAGGCAGCAGAAGAGAGTGTGCAAAATCAGAAAAGCACCATTTATTGAGCTTGGCATTTATTGTGCCATGCCCTGTCCTGAGCACTGGACATGTTTTCTCTCATTTAATTCTCATGACCACCTAGCAAGGTGCAGTGTAGTGGTGAAGAAGAATGTCTCTGGAGCCACCTCCCATGCTTGAACCAATCACTGTGGCTGGGTGAACAACGCTGTGATTGGCTGAGCCTCGGTCACATGCCCATCCCTGGCACTAGGGCATGGGATCGGACCTACCTAAATCACATGGACCGAGAGTAGGAGTGAGAAAGTTTTTCCTAAAGCAAAGTCAGACTGAATGAGCTGGAGGAAAGGATTCGTGCTGAGAAGCCAAAATTACCTGATGTCTGCCAGGAGGATTGGAGTAGATCAATGGCTTTCTAGTCTGGGTTCAGGGGAGACGTAAAGGGAATCCCCAAATAGTCAAAACATTTTATTTATGTTAAAATCATACCTTCACATACTTCAAAATTCAAACACTATACTCTTTTCATTCTACAGCTTTTCACTCCTGCCCTTCAAATAACTATTCCCCTTTCCCGGATGCAACTATGAAACCCAAGTTTTCTTGGGTACTTGTATTAGTGTCCTGTTGCTGCTGTAACAGATTGCCACACATTTAGTGGCTGAAAACAACACAAATTTATTATCTTTTAGTTCACTAAGTTGGAAGTCTGACACAGGTCTTATTGGCTAAAATCAAAGTGACGTGTATTTTAATCTAAAACAATAAAAAGCAGTGTTGCACATTCAAATGTGGTATATACCTAATTTTTAACCTACTGAAAATGTACAACCTATTAATTGCCCTGGATCAAGACCATCATTTATTTTTAAGGAGATAGAATGCGTAGCACATAATAAAAGTAAGTATTGCTTTGTGAAACTTTTGTTTCAGCCTTTTTGTGGTTGAGAGCATATGTGTGAACTGGGTCATGATATAAAAAGTATTTTTTACTTTTTACTGTGAGTCACAGTAAAAAATGTAGGGAAGTTATTATTATATAGTTTAGTGGTTATGTGAGGTTTTTCTGGGGTCAGACTGTCTGGCTCCATCCCTTACCAGCTGTGTGACCTTGAATAACTGATAATCTCTCTGGGCCTCAGTTTCCTTGTCTCTAAAATGGGGGTAATAATTGTACCCTCACCTTATAGGATTTGTGGGAGGATCAGGAGAGCTGAAATGTGCTAAGTGCTTGGCAAATGATAAGCACTTGTTATTATCATCATTTTTTTTTTTGGCCATGCCACGTGGCTTGCGGGATCTTAGTTGACTGATCAGGGATTGAACCTGGGCCCTCGGCAGTGAAAGCGTGTAGTCCTAACCACTGGACCTCCAGGGAATTCCTATCATCCTTGTTTGTATTACCTTTATTATGCCTTTAAAGGCAGAGAGGGGGCGAGATTTTCAGGGGAGAAAGAGCAGAGGTTAGACAGAGATTTCTGTATAGACAGGAAACGTGGCCTCAGCTCAGAGGAGGGCAGGCAGTCCCGGGTGGGATGGCTGTGGGAAGAGTTCTTGTGTTAATCCAGACCAGGTGAGAGGTCACCCTGCTCTGGTGCTCAGTATTCCAGCTCCAAGTGAATGTTTGGGAGGTACCTTATTACGTGATGACACGTAAATAAGTTTGTAATCTGAGGGGGGCCAATCATTAACCCATCAGAATCCTCCAAATCTGAGCATAGATCAGTTGATCTCATTCATCCATCCAGTCAGTAAGTATTTATGGAGTCCTTAACGTGGGTCAGGTCCTGTCTCGGGGGTGCAGACACAGCCGAGAGCCAGGAGACAGTGTCCTCGTTCCCGTGGCGTGCAGGCACCAGACGGGTAGGTAATCACAGGTGTGTTGGATGGTGTTAAGGAAACGTACAGACTGTTAAGGGCAGGTAAAATGGGGGACTCTGATATATGGTGGGGGGGTGGCCACAGGGGAATTCCCGGTGGAGGTGTTTATGGCCAGCTATCTGCGAGATGAGTAGAAGCAAGCAAGATCAAGGGTTTTGGGGTGAGGAGGAGAACTTTAGGTGGATAGCAGGGGATCTGCAAAGACCTTGGTGTGAGAGACGGTATGGCCTTGTGTGGGGACTGAGGCAAATTCAGTGTGTCATGAAGAGCCCGAAGGAGGGAGGCATCAAATAGGAGGCAGGGAGCACGGGACTCAGGACAGGGCTGTTGAAAGTGGCTGTAGAAAAGAGAGGCTGACGTTTTCTGGAGTCCTAGGTGCGGGGGAAGCCTTGAGGTCTTGGGGATTTGGGAAGGTAGACCTCCCCTCAAAAAACAAAACAAGGGACTTCCTTGGTGGCGCAGTGGTTAAGAATCCACCTGCCAATGCAGGGGACACGGGTTCGATCCCTGGTCCGGGAAGATCCCACATGCCGCGGAGCAACTAAGCCCGTGCGCCACAGCTACTGAGTCTGAGCTCTAGAGTCCGCGAGCCACAACCACTGAAGCCCGTGTGCCTAGAGCCTGTGTTCCACAACAAGAAAAGCCACCGCAATGAGAAGCCCGTGCACCGCAACGAAGAGTAGCCCCCGCTCCCCACCACTAGCAGAAGCCCACGTGCAACAACGAAGACCCAACACAGCCAAAAATAAATAAATAAATAAATATTTTAAAAATTAAAAAAAAAATCAAATCCCAACAATGCCCAAACCAATAACTCTACAAAAAACAAAAACAAAAACAGAAACAAACAAACAAAAAAACCAGGGACTTCTCTGGCGGTCTAGTGGTTAAGACTCTGCACTTCCACTGCAGGGGGCGTGGGCTCAATCCCTGGTCGGGGAACTAGGATCCTGCATGCCACGTGGCATGGCCAAAAAGTAAAAATTAAAAACAAAACTGGAGAGCTTCTTGGGAAGGAAGGCATGCCAGGGCTTAGGGAAGGGAAGGGTGAGAGGCAGCTGTTCAGAGCAACAGTCTGGGGAACTACAGATTGGGGTCCCAGGAAAAGCGACAAGAAGGAGACCTCAAGTCAGCTGTGGACCATCTGTCCAAGAAACTACAGACCCCGCGTCACATTCTGACAACATTTCGAAGGTTCCCCAAGGTGAGGATCTATGGGTGAGAACTAACAAGGTAAAATTTCATTAGGATCAATGATGTCAAGGTCAACCTGTGGGGTCATTCATTCCTTCAGCAAACATCCATCAAACCAAGCTTTGAAATCAGAAAGGCCTGAGTTGAACCCTGGAGTCTGTCACTTATTAAATTCCTAAGAAAGTGTTTACTCGGTGCCTCAGTTTCCCTACCTGTAACTTGGGGATGGCAATGCCTACTTCCTAAGAGGGTGGTAGGCATTACTGTTGGAATGGGCTTACACTGTAGGCTCCAGAAACTGGTGGTTCTGGACTCTAGACTGGGCTTAGAGGACACAAATGAAAAAGCCTTCTGGTCTCAAGTAGCTGCAGTCTGGTCTCAAGTAGTCTTGTATACTGACAAAAGGAGAAGCAATTACCATATCCTGGGATTAGAGACACAACAGTGGAAGTATTGGAGGCTGTGGAAGCAGACAGAGGGGATCCTTTGGGTCAAAAAAATGAACTTCCATTTAGGTCATAGGGTACCCCTCAGACTTACTTAGGTCTCTTAGTTGCAAGTGACAGAAACTCAACTAAAACTGACTTTATTAGTTCATACAATGGATAAGTACAGGGAGAAAGGCTTCAGGCCTGGCTGGATCCAGGTGCTCAGTGGATGTTCTGAGGATTTGTTCTCACTCTTTTTGACCTACTTTTCTTTCTATTGGCTTCATTCTCAGTCAGGCTTGTGTTGATAAGATGGCCTCCAGTAGCTCCAGGCTTATTTCCTGCCAGGTTAATGACTCCAGTGGAAAGAAAACTTTTCCCCTCCAATAATTCCAAACAGGTTCTGAGGACTGAGTCTCATTCCATTGGCTCAAGTCATGTATCCACCCCTGAACCAATCACTGGGGCCAGGAGAATAAACTATGCTGATTGGCTCTACCTGAGTCGCATGCTCAGCCTTAGAGCCAGGGCAGGAGGGTGTCTGGGCAGGGCTCAGTTCCACAAGACCACATGGCTCTACTCTCCTCTGTTAGTTTTATTCTCAAATATGCTGTCACCAAGAGGTGGCAAAATGCACCCTGCTCTTTGTCCTTTTCTGCTTGGGTGATTTCTCAAGGCAGAGAAGAGGGTAGGTACATGCCGCAATAGCATGTGCAGCACAAAGCAACTGAGAGGTAGAGTTTCAAGATGCTAGAAAATGGGAGAATGCAAAGCTTGTAATAAGGCTTATCATTAGCCAAATCCCACACCCTGCTTCCAAATATTTGTTAGAGTCATGAAGGAAGATTGAAATTTCTGCCTGGGTCATGTTTCTTTAAATGGGACACTAGTTCTTAACTACAGGGATTCATGAATGTATATGGGTTACACATACATTTAAAACTCTTCTCTTGGTTTCTTATCCCATGCCACGTGGTTATAGCCAGTAAAATGCGACCCCGCCGTCCCCCGCATACTCTAGGCCAGGATCAAGAAAGGGTAACCCTTTTCCCAGCTTCCAGGAATGGGCACATAACTCAGGCCTGGCCATCTGGGACACTCCACCCTCTTGGCCAAGTTTCAGGGATGGGCCAGTGTGAGGCATCTCCAGGATGACTCTTGGGCAAACGACATTGTTTCTACAGAATGTGCTAAGCTTTCAGAATGGAAGCCTAGAGCTGCCGGTGCAGATACATGGGGATCCTCCTCTAAGGTAGAAAGAGTTCTCATGATATCATTTGAATACCTGGATTCAGCTTTGCCTAAACTCCATATCTAGATTTTTTGTGTGTGTGGTTACTTGCGTCCGTAATATACGCCTCTCTTTTTTAAAAAATTAAATCTTTTCTGAGATGAGTTTCTGTCCCTTGCAACTAAAAATATTCTGCTGAATGTAAAGATCATCATCAGTCTCGTCTCTCACATGCCACCACGCAGACAATGACTCTCAATCCAACTCAGTGCTTGACTTTGGATAAATTCACTTTAACAAGCATCTTTTGAGTCCCGACTGTGTCCCAGTCTCAGAGGTAGTCCTATCAATACAGATATAAACAACACATGATCCTCTGCCCTCATGGAGACACATCCACAGCTTATTATGGCAAACATCAGATTGTGATAAGGGGTAGAATTCCAATTTGTTCAAGGCTTTTGTGAACTATGTACTATGTACATGTGTTGAACTTACTGGTAAGGGCATAATGGTGAGCAAGATGGACACGTTTCCTGTCCCATTGGTATGCATAATATAGGAGAGAAAACTAACAGCAAACTAGCCAATAAATTACAACATAAAATACAATGAAATAAAAATAAAATATGATCAGTGTTCAAGTAGAAAGGCACAGTGTGCTATGGGTGTGTACAGTCTGGGCAGAGTGTTGTGTATGATGACTAACATGATGGTTAAATTTGTGTGTCCATTTGACTGGGCCATGGCATGCCCAGATATTTGGCCAGACATTATCCTGAGGGTTTCTGTAAGGGCGTTTTCAAATGAAATTTAAATTGGTGGACTGAGTTTGCCCTTCCTGATGTAGGTGGGCCTCATCCAATCAGTTGAAGGCCTGAATTTGAACAAAAAGCCTGCCCCTTTTCCAAGTAAGAGAGAAATTCCTCCTGCCTGATGGCCTTTGAATTGGGACTCTTCCCTATCTTTGGACTCAAACTAAAGCATCAGGTCTTCTTGGGTCTCAAGCTTGGTGGCCGTCAGACTAGAAGCACACTGTTGGCTGTCCTGGTTCCCAGGTCTTCAGACTTGGACTGGGAACTAAACCATCAACTCTCCTGGGTCTCCAGCTTGCCGACTCATCCTCCAGATCTTGGGACTTGTCAGTCTCCGAAGTCACCATGAGCCCCTTCCTTATTCTCTCTCTCTCTATCTCTATATCTGTTTTTCCAGAAAAACAGAACCAATAGGAGATATATATCAATATATCTGTATCTACTGATATAATCTAATCTCCTGTTGGTTCTATATGTCTATATAGATATACAGATAACTATACAGATATACAGTTAGGGATAGAGATTTGTCCGATAGATAGATAGATAGGTAGGTAGATAGATAGATGATAGGTAGATAGATACATCTCCTATTTATTCTGTTTCCCTGGAGAAACAGACATCTGCGTCTGTATCATCTACACCTGTATCATCTATATCTCTCTGCTATTGGTTCTGTTTCTCTGGAGAATCCTGACTACTACTATTACTGCTAAGGTCTTCCTGTGTGTTAGGAATTGTGCTGGATGCTTTATAGGCTTTTTCCTGTTTTATCTACATCACCCCCCTGGGAGCGAGGCATAGTCCTCTTCACAGATAAGGAACCTGAGGCTCACCAAGGTGAAATGATTTGCCGAGGTCCCCCAGCTGTAAGTGGCAGAACTGGCATTTGTACCCAAAGTCCCTTCCCATCTCTCCGCATGTCACTACTCAGAACACAAAGCCAAACACTGGCTCTTTGGAGCGGGGAGGAGGGCGGTGGGTTGCGGGGGAGAACTACATAAATCCCTTGTGAGCCTTCTTGAAGAAAAATAAAGAAAATAATATGCCTCAGGTGTGAGAGAGAAATATAATTACAGATGAAGAAGAAAGCAAAATAATTTTAAGAAAACAGTGTGGGAACTCCATGGCAAAAACATGGAAAATCTAGAGGAAATAAGCAATTTTTAATCAAAATATGAATGACCAAAACTGACTCGAAAAGTGGTCAGAAATGCTAAAAGGCAACTAACCATAGGAAAAAGTGAAGTTGTTAAAAATTTACCAAAATGTTATTCAAAGTGTTTCAGTGGAAATTGATGCAAAGTTTCCCCAAATCATTCATCAAAGCAAAGAACAACCTTAATGCCAAGATTTGTCATTCCTAGTACAATTAGGAAAACCCTAGATCATATTCACTTGCGAATAGAGATGCTAAAAATCTGAATAAAATGTCAGCAAATAGAATTCAGCGGCATATTAAAAAGAGTACTATATCATGAGCAATAACGTCCTTTTCAGGAGCAGGAATGGCTCATTAGAAGATCTGGCAATATAATTTATTACATCATTACATCAGCAAATTAAGTGAGGAAAACCGTTTTTATATTAAAAAAATGCTGGAATGGCATTTGATAAAATTCCACAGCTGTTTCTAGGAAAAACTCTAAGGAAAACCAAGGATAGAAAGAAACTACGTGAATAGAACAAAAATAATTACTACAAACTAACAGTTGGTACATTAAGATACCGTGAAACATGAATCAGGCCCAGCAAAATAAGACATACAGCAGGATGGCCACTGTCTCCACTGTTATTTAAGAGTTAGTTAGTTAGCTAAAACTAATGCAATTATATAAGGAAATGGAATACGTAGTGTAAATATTCAAAGTAAAGAGGCAAAATTGTCTCTCTTGGGGGGCAGATGATATAATTGTAAGCTTAGAAAATTCAAAAGAGGCTATTATAAAAAATAGTATTCATATGAGTATTTGATATTAGCAAATGGTAATTTATAAACTGCTTGGATATGTTCTACAGATGAATAAATCAAAAGCTTTTCTTTTTATTAGGAATGAATTTAGTGAGAAAGGAACGTAAAAAATTATTTCATTCATATCAGTGATCAAAACTATCAAATACGGTGAAATTTAACAGTAAAAATACAAGGCCCATATCGAAAGGACTTTAAGATTTAATTAAGGAATAAGAAACAAAATCCTAAATAAATGGCATCCAAGGAAACACATCCCATGTTCCTTCATGGGAAGTGAATTTCACAAAGCTTCAATCCTCCCCAAATTAATCTTTAAGTTGTAGAAAATTCGAATCCTTATCTCAACAAGGTCTTTGGGGGATGTTGATAAGAATCTCCAAGACATTTTTGAAAATGAAGACTCAGGGTGGGGGTGGAGCTAGACACGCTGTCCTACCAGATTGTCTTGGGAGGATATTTCCATCTGGATCTACCCTTCTCTACTTTGCTTGGTGCCCCTGGAAGCTGATCTCTTGGTCTGTGTCCCCAGCTCCCGTGTCCTCTGACATCTGCTGGGGTTTTGGGAGTGGGAGGCACCGCGAGGGTAGGGAGGTGTGAAGAGATCGAAGTCAGCACACTTGTTCCCCCTCCTTCCCTGCTGGGCTGTGGTGGGTGGGTTGTGTCCTACTCAAGACCACAGTTCCTTGCAGACGGCCTTCTCCAGATGACTCTACTCTCCCGATTCCAGACAACACATCTCCCAGTGGTGTGCTGGTAAGCATTGAACAACAGGCTCTGGGGACAAGGAGCTCCGATTTATAGCATTTGCCAATTTCCTTGGTGTAAAATATTCCCACCATGGCTGATTTCAAGTTACCCATGTGGAGTCATGTGTAGCTCAAGAGAGGTGCTAACAACTGGTTCTTGCCAGCGGGTGCAAGCTAGCTCCAGCATTCCTCTGCCTCCTCCCATTTCACTTTCAGGACTTGAGATAGTATCAGCTCCCCTGACACTAGCCCTGTACTGCTTTACCCCTTGTTGGCTTCCATAAACCCTGACCATCCCTTGGCAGATAGTGTATTAAACCCTTTTGTGTTCTCTTGCTTGAGTGGGCCATCTGCTTCCTCTTGAGACCCTGGCTCCTATATTACTAGAAAGCTAGTGAAAGAAAAACATAAGGATAAGCAAATAGATTTGTAGGAAATTGTAGAAACTCCAGAAATTAATCTAAGTATATATGGAAAAAAATATATATTTTTTGGTGGCATTTCAGTTCAGTAGAAATAGGGTGTTTTATTTTAAATTGGTGCTGCCATAAGGGACTGTCCATTTGTAAGAAGGTAGGTTAGACTCTATCTCATACTATATACAAATCAATTCCAGGTGGATCAAATATCTCAATGTAAGAAAATAACAATAACATTTGGGTAATACTTGAGAATGTTTATATACACTCAGGATAGCGTGGGGAGAGATTTACAACGAAAATAACAGGCAAAGATGTAATATTCCTAATCTACAAAGAGCTCCTAGAAATTGACAAGAAAAAGGTAAAACATTTCAATAGCAAACTGGACAAAGGGTATTTACAGGATGACAAATATACATGAAAATATACTGTATTATCTAACCAAATTTTCACTATCATAAACAACACTGCAATAGATTATTCTTGTATTTACATATTTGCATATGTCATTCATCCATTCAGATGACCATTCGTGTTTCTTGTGCCTCCTGTATACCAGGCGTGGTTTAGGTACTGGGGAAACAGCCCTCGTGGACTTGACATTCAAGTTGTGTGGCACAAAAAGTGAATACGTAACTAAACGCATGTGAAATACAATGTCTGGCAGTGAAGAAAAATAAAACAGGGTAAGGGGGGGGGGGGGCTTCCCTGGTGGTGCAGTGGTTGAGAATCTGCCTGCCAATGCAGGGGACACGGGTTCGAGCCCTGGTCTGGGAAGATCCCACATGCTGCGGAATAACTAGGCCCGTGAGCCACAATTACTGAGCCTGCGCGTCTGGAGCCTGTGCTCCGCAACAAGAGAGGCCGCGACAGTGAGAGGCCCGCGCACCGCGATGAAGAGTGGTCCCCACTTGCCACAACTAGAGAAAGCCCTCGCACAGAAACGAAGACCCAACACAGCCATAAAAATAAATAAATAAATAAAAGAGCAATGTACATACCTTAATTTAAAAAAAAAAAAAAAAAAACAGAGTAAGGGAAAGAGAATGATGCAAGATCCGGGGCAGAGGTCTGCTGCTTTAGGTAAGCTGGTCAGGGAAGGTCTTGATGATGCAGGGACATTTGAGGAGACCTGAAGGAAGAGATGGAGTGAAGTCTGCATTCAAATATATAAAGAAGAAAAGAGAAATAATCTGTAGTCTTATCAACCACAGATAATTCTATTTAACATTTTGGGGTTTTCTTCAGTTATTTTCTATGTAGTTATTTTTTTTAAGCATAAAATTGGAATGATATAGCACAGAGGGTTTTTTTTTTTATTGAAGTACAGTTGATTTACAATGTTTCAGGTGTACAGCAAAGAGATTCAGTTATATATATGTAATCTTTTTCAGACTATTTTCCATTATAGGTTATTACAGCACATAGGTGTTTATGTTCTTTTTTTTTTTCCTCTTTACCCAGACTTTATACTGTGGGCATTTCCTCATGCCCTAAATATGTTTTTCTGATTATTTCCTTAGGATAAACTCCTGAGAGTGAAATTGCTGATTCAAAGGATATGCCCATTTAACATTTTGATAATGAGCATTATACCATTTTACATTCCCACCCAGCAGTAGAGAAGAATCCCCATTTCTCTATATCTCTTTGCCAGGCTGATTACTTATTTTTTTAAGAAAGGAAAACCAATCTCATGGTGGTTTTAATTCTATTTTTGATGTTAATAGAATTCAATAACCCCTTCATTTTTCTAAAAGGAGAAATAGGGGAGAATTTAGGAATTCATTTATTTCTTCAGGCAACAAATATTCAGAGCGTTCTTTGTGCCGGGCGTCACGTTCCTGCAGAAGAGGTCAGGGAACTGCAGAGCTATGAGAGAGACTGGAGATCTGGTACAAGTCCTTGGTTTTGTGGACAAAGAAACTAAAGCACAGAGTTCAGTGATTTGCCCAAGTCACACAGTGAATTAGTTAAAGAGCTGGGTCTAGAACTTGGATCTCAATGCTCTTTTTATGACAAAACGCTGTCTCCATAAACAAAACAAAGATCACTGCAGACTACTTAAGTGGAAAGTATGATTTGGGGAGAGGGGGTTGGCAGGGAGGCTGGAGTGAGGGAAAGTGGTTTAATCAAACCTCAGTAGCTGCGGGGACTAAACTCGGGGTGCAAGCTGCAAACGTGACATCCTGCAGTTGGTCCCGAGAGTGTGGAGAGAGAAGTAAACGTCAGGAAATTAGCTCTGTCGGCCGTCTTTGTCATTCTGAACCCCTCGCCCCCAGTCTTTCCCCCTCCCCAAACCCATTTCAGAAATCCGGTCCCATTTTTCTTGCCTCTGACCCTGGTGGCTGAAATTTCTCTCAGTACCATAAAACCCGGGGTTGTAAAATTCATATTGTAACTTTAAGAGCCACATCTGTTTTAATCATTTTTTTCTCCCTGTTTTAAGAACACAACGGGATTTTAATGGCAGCAATAAAATGGAAAAGTTGAAGGAAATTATCACAGATTTGTAAAGCTATAAGGTAGGTTCCTGGGCTCATGTGAGCAGTCAAATTACAAAGAAACAACCCAATTGCTTTTATTGCAGGCAGATCTCTGGTTTAAGCATTTCTCAGTTTAATCTATTGATGAGGATTAGCATTTTATTCACTCCGGCACTCGAAATGGCTTTGGTACATGTTACCCCGATGGGCCAGACTGGTGAAGATCATGAATCTCAGAGATGCAGAAAAAGCCAGAGAAATGGAATGAGGGGGAAAATATTGGGTCTGGTAAATCAAACAAACCTGGTTTGAATCCTGAATCCGCCATGTTTAACTGGGTATGTGGCTCTAGGCAAAGTCCTACCTTCTCTGAGGTTTGCCTTCCTCGTCTCCACATGGGACCATACGAGCAAGTTCTGCAGTGAAATTACACAAGGAAATCACTCAGCATGATGCCAGGCAAACAGTAGGGCCATCACCTTGTTCTCCTTCTGATAGGTAAGCAACCTGGAGCAGCCACTGTGGCGCCCCATCTACATTTTCTTGCACCGACCTCCTCTCACCAAAGAATGCTTACTGCAAACACCTGCCATTCTCCACCTGAGGCTCTTTTTCTGGTTCCAGGCGCATGCTTGTTGGCCCATATTCAGGGCAAGCCAGAGTGCGGATGAGTTAATGCCCGCAGAAGCAGCCCTCGCCCAATGACAGATGGGAACTGCAGGATAAATACCTGTGCTTCCTCTCCCGGCAGGAAGCATGTGTTTGGGGCTGCAACTACCCCCTCCCCCCAGAGCACCCCAGTGGGATGAAGCCCAGGCTGCCTGCGGCGGTAACCTCCTTGGTTACGCACTCTATACTGGCTTCCTTCTCTTCTCTGTCTTCTCTTCTGTCTTAGTCTGTTTGGGCTGCTATAAGAAAGCACCACAGACTGGCTGGCTTACAAACAATAGAAGTTGATTTCTCACAGTCCTGGAGGCTAGAAGTCTGAGATCAGGGTGCCGGTATGGTCAGGTTCTGGTAAGAACCCCTGTCTAGGGGGCAGACTGCCAACTTCTCGTTGTATCCTCACCTGTTGAGAGAGAGAGAGAGAGATCTCTGGGTCCCCTTTTATAAGGGCACTAATCCCATTCCCTCATGACCTAATCACCTCCCAAATGCTCCACCTCCAAGTACCATCATATTGGAGGTTAGATTTCAACATATGAATTTGGGTGGAGGGGTGCAAACCTTCAGTCCATAACATTGTATGGAGAGAAGAGAGGAGAAGGAGGATGGACAAGGAAAATGGTCCCTGGAGGCTCTAATAATCTCTAACTGGCAGTATGGGCATCTGTGCCTGGGAGCTCCTTTCCCTGAAACTGGAAAGCTTTGCTGCCAACAGGAAGAAGTGTCCACGATCTAACACTGCAACACCTCTGAACCAGTGACTCCCAGGAGTTAGTGTATAAACATTCCAGCTCCCTTGCCTGCGGGGCAGAGTAACTCTGAGGCCTGTACTCTGCACTATTTCCCAGGGTTTGTCCGAGGGATGAAGCTATAGTCACCCAGGTGGCCGCTGGCTTGATAAGGGACGCTGTATTGGCTGTTTTCTCCCGTGTCTCCTTCCCTGCTTCCCTTTGGCTCATGCTTCTCAAATAAACTACATGCCCATGACTGCTTCTGGGCAAACCCAAATGTCAGGTGTCTCTGATATCTGGGTGATGAGAAGTCGGTTTTGAAAACAATTGGGTAAGAGTGGAAATAAAAGTGCTGCCTGGATCTCTTTCTTTCCTCCCTCCCTCCCTCTCCTTCTTTCTTTTTTCTTTTGGGTGGTGCCATTTTTCTGAGATGTGGAAAACTAAGGGAGAATAAGGAGGAATTGAATATCACAGCATAGCAGATAAGAGCTCAGACTCTGGAGCCAGACTCCTGGGTTCGTTTTCCAGCTTTGCCACTTACCATCTTCAGGAACTCAGGCAAGCGACTAAGCCCGACTATGCCTCAGTTTCTTCATCTGTAAGATGGAACTAGACAGTACAGATAAGTATTTGGTCCTCATGAGAACTGAATGAGTTAATACACGTAAAGCACCTAGAACAGCCCTGGTTACAGTAAACACTCTGTCATCACACCATCATCATCATCATTATTATTATTATTACAACTATTACTGTTACTGCTTCGGATATAAGATTGAGATGCCCATTGACATCCAATTGTATCTGGCCCAAGTGCTCCCATCTCTCCTGGGACAAAGTGGTGAGATAATAACAGACATGAAAAGGTCTTGGAAATTCTTTGTTTACCCTGCTGTCTTCCCCTCTGAGCTCCAGAGACCGTGACTAACTCGCCTTGGTCCCAGGGCTTGACTCCAGGCTGTTCAGAGCAGGGGCCCAGGGTGTCCACGGAGGGAATAAAGAATCAAAGGAACAGAGCCGCTCTTGCTGGCCACAGGTACGGGAACATTAATGAGATTATTTCAGCAAGGGTCCTGGATCTAGTCAATTCAGGAGCTGCATTAATTGCCCCCAAGACAGCTCCAGGGTTTTTAGAGTTTGTCTGCCCCAGAGTTGAAAGGTCTTTCTGAGAATGAAATGCCGTGCAGGGGCTTTGCAGATCTGTGATAAGGCAGCTCTCAGAGCCTGCGGTAACCTGACCCGGCCCAGGGTTTGGCAGCCCTGTCTGGGTTTTCCTCACCAGTGAGTGAGGACAGAAAGCCAGCCCAGGTAGGCACGCCAGCTCCTGGCTCCTCTCAGACACGGGCCAAAGGTGGAGATAATGACCCTCTGCTGAAAGCAGCTTAATCCCCAGAAAAACCAAGTCCCCTGTCAGTGGGAGTATCAATAGTTATAAACTTTTGCAAAGGCAAACTGACAATATCCAGTGCCTTCCTGACCCATATTGGAGCCTGAGGCCAGAGGAAAATGTGCATCCCTGATAAATATGTTTTTATGTAATTGTTTTCATGGTTAATTTCTTTCCAGAAGTAGATTTTGAAAATATTAGTGATGAGTTTGCTTCCACTAAAGCCAGGAAAGTAAAATTGATACAAATTCAGTCTTGGATATAAATAAAATATTTAAACATAAAATAATGCTGTTTGTTTAATATGCCTAGTTTTCAATATTTTTTCCAACTATTTACTTTAGTATTCTGGAAAAAAGCCATCTCACTCCTGGGCATATATCAGGAGAAAACTACAATTAGAAAAGATACATGCAGCCCTATGTTCATAGCAGCATTATTAACAATAGCCAAGACATGCAAGCAACCTAAATGTCCATCGACAGATGAATGGATAAAGAAGATGTGGTACATATATACAATGGAATACCACTCAGCCACAAAAATGAATGAAATAATGTCATTTGCAGCAACACGTATGGACCTAGAGATTATCATACTAAGTCAGAAAAAGACAAATACCATATGACATCACTTATATGCGAAATCTAAAATATGACACAAATGAACTTATGTATGAAACAGAAACAGACTCACAGACATAGAGAACCGACTTGTGGTTGCCAAGGGGGAGGGGGTGGGGGAGGGATGGATTGGGAGTTTGGGATTAGCAGATGAAAACTATTATATATAGAATGGATAAATAACAAGGTCCTACTGTATAGCACAGGAAACTATATTTAATATCCTGTGATAAACCATAATGGAAAAGAATATGAAAAATAATGCATTTATATGTATAACAATCATTTTGCTGTACAGCAGAAATTAACACAATATAGTAAATCAACTATACTTCAATAAAATAAATTTTTAAAATATTCTGGAAAAAAATGACCATTAAAGAATACATAAAATTCTGTATTTAGAGACATACCTTTTCTTTGGCCACAGGCTCCAATATAGTTCAGTATGGCACTGCCAGATCCTGTCTGTAAAATTGTGATATTTTGTTCATCATGAACTGTTTTTAGCATTCATCTGGATTTTTAGAACTACTGCATTAAAATATGATTTATCTTGGTTACTGAGTTCTTTTTGGTGTCCTCTTAAATCTTGTGCCTGAGTTGAGTGGCTTGATTGCCTCACCCTAGTCCCAGCCTGGGTAGAGACTAATCCTGCAACACCACCTCCAGGACCTGAAACTACAGGAAATCTCACCGCAGGGCACAAAGATGTGCATTCAGTGGTGTTTGCTGTAACACTGGGGAACCAACCCCGAAGCCCCTCCCAGAGGACTGCTTCAATCCGTGATGGTCCCTCATAGGAATGCATATTCTACAGCTGTTAAAAGAATATGATTGCTTTGACTTTTGTGGAATAGAAAAACATCTAAGAACTATTAAGAAAAACACTTACAAAACAGTATCTACAATAAAGCTAATACTTCTATTTGCACTGTTTGAAATGTTTTGTGTGCATTAGCTTAATCTCACAGCCTTCCTACAAGGTTATAGATGAAGAAACTGGGGCCCAGAGAAGTTAAGTAATTTTCCTAGGGACATACAGCAGGGGAACAACAGAGTTAGGTTTTTTGAACGCAGTCTGCCCCCAGAGCCCAAGATTTTAACCACTAAGTTAAATCAAATCTCATTTGATTTCGGAGTCTATGTACAGATAATGTAGAAGAAAATCATGGACCCAAACAGAAAACTGTTACTAATGGTTATTTCAGATAGAGGTGAAAGGATAGGATACTTTAGCTTTGAACCTTATCTAGTTTGATAAAGTGTGAATTCTTAACAATGAGTACGTGTTATTTTTATAATAAGAAATAAGAAAAAATATTAAGTACTTATCATGTCTTATGCTAGACACTTTCAATCCACTGTCTCATTTAACGCTTGCAATAGTCCTGTTATTATTCCATTCTACAGATGAGAAAACTGATGTTGGAAAAGGTGAAGTGATCTCACCAAGCTTGCAGAGCTCCAGAGGGCCGGAGCCAGGATCCAGCCTTGGATCCCCAAAGCAGGATTACACTGAACATATTGCTCTGTGACCTGCGTTTCTTCTCTAGCGTATTTTTTCACGGCTGCATGTCAGTGCTTTGCAGAAACCACAGCACATTTTCGAATCAATCCCCTATTGTTGGGCATTTAGGTTACCAACAGGGACTCACTCTTTTTGCAGCGAGGGGGGCGGGGGAGGCCACTCGGCTGGGGGCGGAGGGCGTGGCGAGGTGAAGGGACGAGGGCTTGGCTTCGTCCCACAGCCCAATGCCATTTTCTCGGTGGCCCCTTCCCCAGATTCCAAGCTTTGGGAGGAATCACCGCGGCCCTCACCCCCGCTTTCGTCCCGCCTCCCGGTCCCTGGAGGGTCCTCCGGTGCCTGCTGCCGCGGGCGGCACCATCTGCGCCGCGCAGGTGTGCCCGGCCCCCTGCCCAACCTGGGGGCTGCGAACACTGGGCCGATTGTGGGCCCCCGCGAGCCCGGCGGGCAGCTGCGCCCGGGCTGCCATCTGTGTGCGCCGGGCCGCCGGGGGAGGCCGAGGGCGGCGCGCGGAGGGGCCGCCGGGACGCGCCCTCGCAGGGCCCCATTCAAGCGTTGCCAAGGCCTAATTGATGAGAAATGGTCCCGAGCAGGTGCGAACCTGTCTCCGGAGGCGGCGGGGCGGAGGGCCGGGGCCCGGGGCCCGGGGAGGGGCGGCTGCTTAGTGGGAGCGCAGCTGTCGAGGGTCATTACCGTGGCGGTCTCCCCCGGGTATTCCAGCCTGGGGGCGGGGTGCGGGTGGAGAGAGAGAGCGCAGGGGCAAAGGTGGTGGGCTCGGGGGCGGGGAGGAGAACCGCAATCGCTTTGTCGCACCCAGAGTCTTCTCCTTAGCTCTGTGACCTCGCTTATTGTAGGAGACTGAAGCCAGGTGGGACCAGCCTCGCACCCAAGGACACCCAGCAAGTGGTAGCTCCCCAGGGACTCCTAGTCCAGTGCTGTCCACAAGGGACCCTCAGTGATGTTGAGTGACCCCCTCCACTTCCATATTTTATTTACTTTTTATTGCTTTATCCACTTTTTATTGCTACACCAGGTATGTCCTGGAAACGCTGAAGCATGGTTTTGAAATTCCATCCTATTTTAAGTAGCTATTGACTGCATCAACCCTTTGAACCACCCAGCACACGCCAACCCCCATCCCAACCCCCATGCCCCGCCCCCCAGCCAAATACCAATGAAGGTACAATGAAATTGGGCTTTTCCTAAGGTGCTTACGGGACTGATTTGTACATTTATAGTTACTTAGGGCCCTGCAGACAAGGTGGCCAGTAATGTGGTCAGGGGTCCAATTGGATGGTGAGCCTCTCCTCTATAGGAGGTGACCCTCTGCTTCCCATCAGCTGCTTGCTCCTTGGTCCTTGGGACTCACAGGAGAGCTCATTTAGATGTAATTTCCAAAGGCCCAACGCAAGGCCCTCCTTAGCAGTGCAACTGGCCTGGCCAATAAGGGGGTCCTCCTGGTCCCATCCCCCACCTCTCTGACACCTCCTCACTCAGCTGCCCCAAAGCCAGTTGATTGGAACCCACATTCTCAGCATCAGACACTTTGCCAAGTTTTCACCTGCAGTAGCATCACCGTGCGGCAGCCAGAGAGATCTTTTCAAAATCAGAGCTTGTTTCTTGTGACTGAAAGCCCTCCATTAATTTCCTATTGAACAAGAATACAATTTTGATCCCTACCATGGCCTACGGGCCCAAGTGGTCTTGCTCCAGGACACCTCTCTGCCCTCATTTCATACTCTGTTTCCCTCTATGCGCTGATCCTGCAACGTTGGGGCAGCATTCCACAATAAAATGCCTACTATGTGCCAGGCACTGCTCTAGGCTCTTGGGAAACAGCAATGAGCAAAACAAACACACACCCCATTTTCCCCCGTATTACCTGGCCCAAGTTACCTACCTTTTCCATACCTCACTTTTCTCAACTGTAAAATGGGATGATAATAATAATTCCTTCCTTGCAGAGTTGCTGTGAGGATTAATTAACCTGGGCTTAGAGACCCCCTGGTACAAAGCTAGAGTTCCCTACCTGTGAGTTCTAATAATCTGAGTGTGTATTAAGAAAAAAACAGAAGAGGCATGTCAAACCCCTTCATGGATATGAATTTTAAAAAATAAATCCATTTGAAGAAAAAATATTAAGTGACTAGTAAAACATTAATTAAGTGGTTTGTGGACATGAAAATCATCACAGAAGCTGAGAATATGATTGAAGTTTGGGCAACTCTGCTGTGTTGGAGAAAAACCTGTCTCCTGAGCATTTGCTTTCAGAGGCTTCACCAGTGGGTGATGGACGGACGTGCTGAAATCAAGCTGAGCCTGAAGCAGAGTGGTAATGGTGGGATTTCAGTCCTGAGTAGGTGGTCTTTCCTTTTCAATGAAATCCCTGAGGCCTAGGCCTGTTCTCCTAAGGCCATGGCTGGTGAGGATATTGGTGAGGACTAGCCTGTAGTAGGTTGAATAGTGACTCCCCCAAAAGATATGTCCAAATCCTAACCCTGGTACCTATGAATGTGACCTTATTTGGGATAAAGGTCTTTGCAGGTGTAGTTACTGTAAAGAACTCAAGATGAGGTCATCCTGGATTAGGTTTGGCCCTAAATCCAAAGACAAGTGTCCTTATAAGAGGCAGAACAGAAGGCACACAGAGACTCTGGGAAGGGCAGGTGAAGACAGAGGCAGAGATTGGAGTGATGCTACCCAAAGCCAGTGCATGCCGGGAGCCACCGGAAGCTGGAAGAGGCAAGGAAGGACTCTCCCCTAGAGTCTTCGGACCAAGTGTGGACCTGCCAACTCCTTGATTTCAGATTTCTGGCTTCCAGGACTGTGGCTGAATAAATTTCTATTGTTTTAAGCCACCAAGTTTGTGGCAATTTGTTACAATGACCCTAGGAAACAAATACACGCCTCATCGCACACAAAAAGCCCCATTTGCTTTCTCTCTCTTTGGAACTCTGGCCTGGCCAGGAGCTGTGGGACTTAGAGAGGGGAAGTTCAGAACATGGACCCCCTTGGAGGCAGATTTCCTGTGAAGTTAATGAAGTTTAAACTTCAGGGCCCGTCACTCACCTGGGCACCTTCTAAAACCCTGGGAAGAACCCTAACATCATGTTCACGGAGCCACATTTTTGTGAAATCTGCAAAAGTATGCTATTTTAACTACTACCCCTTAAGACCACCTTGTTGGGGCAGCATGCTAGTGGTCTGGCCAAAGGGAAGTTTGGTTGGGATTGCATTCAGTTGGCCCCATGAGATATTTTATGTGGCTCACAGAAATCTCTGTGCTTGTTTAAGTCATTGCTTGTCCACCAGGTGTGAGGATGACTTCCCAGAAAAATCCTCTCGCTCACGGTGGCCCCAGAGACATCATCACAACACAAGGATGGATGGCATTGACAAACTGGTTGATGAGAGTCATCAGTTAGAGGGTATTTGAGATTTGTCACTGTGCTTGGAAAACTTGAAATGCCTTGAAATGTTTTAACTCATGTAGGAAAGAAACTTGATAGTGTTTTCCCCAAATTTGACAACCATCCTACAAAGATATGTGTCATGGGCTGAATTATATCCTCCCCAAATTCCTGTGTTAAAGTTCTAACCCCCAGTACCTCAGAATGTGACTGTATTTGGAGATAGGGTCTTTAAGGAGGTAATTAAGTTAAAATGTAGTCATTAGGGTGGGTCCTGATCCAATATGACTGGTGTCCTTATAAGAGGTGGAGGTTAGGACACTGACAGGCACAGAGGAAAGACCATGTGAAGATACAGGGAGATGACGGCCATCTGCAAGGCAAGGAGAGAGGCCTCAGAAGAAACCAACCCTGCCGACACCTGATCTCAGACTTCCAGCCTTCAGAGCTGCGAGAAAATTAATTTCTGTTGTTTAAGCCACCTAGTCTCTGCTACTTTGTTATGACAGCCCTAGCATATTAACCCAGTATGTGACATTACCGATCACGGATTACCAAGCCCAAAGAAACTTTTCTAAAAACTGTCAATTGATTTTTTTTTTTTTTCTGATCAACTTTTCTAGAGGAAAGGATGAGTTACCTTTCTTTTCTCTCTGTGGAAAGTGCTATTTATAAGATGAGATGATCAAGAGGTCTGTGGTCAAAAAGGGGAAATGGTGATCAACTTTTTCTCCTACATGAGCTAAAACATTTCAAGTTTTCTTGTGAAGTGACTAATCTTAATGGTCGCTGATTGATAATCCTCAAAGTGTGCCAGGCAGTTAATTAATAAAAATATCGATTTTTTTCCCTGGATTTTGTGGTTTGTGTCAGCTTTTTAAAAAGTAATTGTCATTTCTTTTTTTCTAAATATTGTTTTGTTCAAGATTTTGTATTAGTAATTTTGCCTTCTCCTTAAAGAGAGCCCCTCAGACAGTATAAGTTTCAGGCCCAAGACTTTATCTGTCCCAACCCCTCCCCTCCCCATTCAGCCCCAGTGGGTCAATATTTTGGGGGACCTTCACCCCTCAGAGGGGCCCTTTTAGCCTTCAACTGCTCCAAGCCTCTCCCATTTGGGCCCTGCTTTCCTGGGAGGTGAGTGCTGAGTGAAGAAGGGAAAGATGTATAATGGATGAGATTCCAAGCGTGGCTGGGCTAAAGAGGTCAATTAATTATTAAATATAGACCCAGTGGGGAGAAATTTCATTATGGGGTCATTTAATTAAGTGGCGGGCCAGAGGGACATCCCAAGATGGGATTTCAAAGGCTCTTATATTTTCTGAGTTTGGTTCTGGACCAAGTCTGAGCGTGTGAAGAAAAAGGGAATGGCTCTTAAACCTGGAACATTTGTGTGAATCCATCCTCCCCTACATACCCCCTCCCCTCATTTCCTCTCTTCTTTTCATCTGTCCTTCCTTTTTTTTCTTCCTCCTCCCTCCCTCCCAACTTTCCTTCCTTCACTAGTTTGATTGTATTTATTGAGCATCTGCCATGAACCATTGTTCTAAACATCGAGGCTATGGTGGTGAAAAAACAGCTTCATTGTACTGGGGGAGACAAATAGTAACCAAGTAAAGGAATCAATAAACAGGAAGGCATCCCATAGGTGGGATGGCTGAGCCAAGCTGGAAAGCAGGCTGATGGGAGAGCATCTGGTTAGGCTTGTTCAGGAGGTCCCTCTGAGGAGTCACTATCTGAGCTGAGTCTTGAAGCATGACAAGGAAATGGTGAGGTGACGATTGGGCAATAGAAGACTTCAGGCATAAGGAACAGGAAGTGCAAAGGCCCTGAAGTAGGACAAGCTGGTGTGCTCCAGGAATAGCCAGGACGCTGGAGTAGCTGGAACAGAGTGTGTGCGGGAAAGCCAGGTAAGGTATGAGCTTCAAGAGTGGGCAGGGGCCTAATAGATAATTGATGGACGAGGATTTTTTTTTTCAGTAGGAGCTGGGGTAAACTCTCTACCACTCACTGTCTTAGGGCACTTTTCAGCTGTATGTGATAGAAATCCAACTCAAGTTATCTTATTAGAAACAGGGGACTTTACTGGATCATCTATCTGAAAAAAAAAAACAAAAAACCAGGGGAAAGTGGGTTTCAGGCATGGCTGAATCCAGTAGCCCAGAAGATGTTGATATAATGAATTTTTGATTCTTTGTCTCTCTGTCAGCTGTTTCTCTTTTCAAGCAGGCTTTCCCCATGTCATGGCAAAGGTGGCTTCCAGCAGTTCCACGTTTTAATCCCCAAGCTTAGAAACCTCAGAAGAAACAGAGCACCTCTTCCTAAAAATTTCCATCTAATATCCTGGGTTAAAATTTTATGAAATGGCGTGGGTCAATTGGCCGTTGCTCAACCAATCATTGCGGCCAGGAGTGTAGAATACTCTGATTGGCCAAGACTTGGATCAGGGGAGAGATGCATCCTCATAGACTAGAAGCAGGGGAGGGATGGATTTCCCAGTTGATAACTGGGGTTCTAGGGCCAGAAGAAGGAATGGATTCTGGGCAGACATAACCAACAGAGGTCCACTACATTTCTTAGTCAGTCTCTTTTTCTTTGCCGGCAAAAGTCTGTTGCTTTGAAGAATCCATCAGGAGGAATTATCCCATCTTGACGATGGGCATGCATGAGCTATGAGCATTGACATAAATCCTGATCACATGGGATTAGCAGGCATGAGTTTTGCGTCAGAAAGGCAGCATGGAAAAACTAGGAAGCGCTCCGGCCCTGGGGCCCAACAAAACGGAATTCAAGGTGAAGAGCTTTGAAAAGGACAAAGGGGGTAATTGCATGTGAACAAGAGGGAAAAACCCACCAAAAAAGAACCTTGAATTTTGGTGTACCTAACAATGGAAACTCAAAATGTAAAAGGTAATAAAAAATGGGTAAAGCAAAAATGTTCTGGTGGGAGGGTAGTCTGATGCAGCCTTTCTAAAGAGCTGACAGGTGCTGCCGAGTCCAGCTAAGTATATGCAAAATATAGGACCCAGGCATTCTTCTCCCAGGTATCAATCCAAGACAAATTCTCACGAAGGTGATTAAAGGACCTGTCTAAGGACATCATTCCAGCATTGGTGGTGGTGGTGAGGAGAGATTACCTGGGGGTTCATTGCCGGGGAAGTAGATGGATAAAAGGTGGAGGCACTCTTGCAGTTCTGAGCAATGGGTGAGGCCTGAGCACTACAACGTGAATGGATTCTAAGAACCTAGTCCTAGTGTGCAGTGCAAGAATTAAGAGGCACACAGCGCTTACCATGTACAGAAGGTAGAAACATGTAAGTACCCAAAATACTACAATTAGTATTTGAGCACATGCAAACCAAAGGTACATCGTGAGCTTTAATCAGAAGTCGATTAAAGTGGAATTTTAGAAAATGAGTGTCAAATAGCTGTGATTTTTGGAAATGCCAGTTTTCTTGCATAATGATTATTGGCAAATTCAAAAAGAGAGAGCTCCGAAGCTTCCAGTATATGGCTGGTCTCTGCCATCTTGTCTTCTTCCAGTGGTGCATCAGGTGTCGGGGAAGGACAGGCAACCTGGCAGAGGATGCTTCTCACGTGCTACTTTTCCAAGCAAGTTCTAGAAGCTGGTGTTTCAATGCGCCCTGGCATTGTCTCAAGTCAGACCATCCCTGAAGTCCACCCGGATACCCCAAGAAGGACATTCGTCAGTTCTGCCAGTCTGGAGAGTGTGGGCTCTGTCCAGGCTTCCGTGGGTCCAGTGGGGCTTTGTTTCCAGTCCTGTACTTTCTAAATTACAAAACCAATACATATTCATTATGAAAAACAAGCAAACACCCTTATCTTACCTCGTGCGGGTAGTGACTATTGATGGCTTAGTGTTCACTTCCAAAATAATTCTCTGTGCCTACACGTGGGTAATTTTACATTTTATAACTAAGGAGATCATACCCTGTGTGTCTGTCAGGATCCTGCAGGAAACAGATGGCACATTCAGCCTGGGTCATAGAGGGGTGTGCAATGAATGAAATATTTACAGAGGTGTGGGGGGCAGGGAAAGCCATGTAGGACGATGCTGTGCACCTGGGGTACCAGCCGTGGGGAGTCTTTACCTCTCCAGGCCGGAAGGGATGCGGGGAGAGAGCAACCACCAGAACCACGATGTGATGTGTGGAGAGAGACTGTAATGCCTGGCAGGGAGCAAGAGGGGATAAAGACCCTGCCCTCACTCCGCTTCTGTGCTTTCATCTCCTGCTGGGGCTTCCCACTGGTTGAACCCACAGGAAGCCAGGGGAGAGGGGAGCCCCTGGATTCACCCCCAAGGGTCGTCCTCCATGGGTAGCATGTGAGAAGCATCCTGCAGGGACAGCAAAGGAGGCCCACGTGACCTGCCTCCACAGACCTCCTCCTTCTGTCAGCTTGCATGGGAGGGGGCCATGGGCTCTGAAATTTCTCAGCAAGACCCCCTCCTCCCCTCCCCTACACACCCACTGCTCACCTTTATCCGCCTCGAGCCCATCAAAACGAATCTTTGACCCCCATCTCCATCAGTCACCCCTGGAAGCCCAGACCCTGATCACTCTCTCTTCCCAGGACCCTCATGTCCGCGTGACTTTGTAGACGAGGCAGATCCCTGACCCCTTCCTGTTTTATTTTTCCTCGTAGCACTTGTCCCCATCTGACGTATTCTTTCTTTGACTTAGTTTTTTTGTTTGTCTTCCTCAGCTCGAGCACATATTTTTGTCCTCTTTGCTCCCCATTGTATCCCAAATATTTAGCACAGTGCCTGACAAGCAGTAGGTGCTCAAGAAATAGCAAAGCGTCCAAGCACCTCTGTGTCTTTTAAATTGGCGCAGAGTATTTCGTCATACTGGGAGAACTATGGTACATGTAGCCATTCCCTTAAAAAGCATCTTTTAGGTAAGTTCCAGTTTTTCCCCAGGACTGACAATACAGCAGGAAACACCTCTCCCAATGCAGTTTGCCTCACACTTGTGTGACAATTTCTGAAGCATAGCATCAGAGAGGTTGCACTTTGGGCAGACGCTGTACAGTTTTGAGTTCACAAAGAATAAAGAACTGGGCTTTTCTTGGTGCTTAGTACTGTTTTGAGGCAGAGACAGAATTCTCCATCCACTGAGTATCCAGCACTTACTCAGGGGAGGACAGAGCTGTATCTAGTCCAGGCTTTGTCCTTGATGAGCTTGGAGTCTAGTTGAGAGCATAGGGCATCCCCAGGGCATTCTCTTCCCTTCTGAGCAGGCTCCCAGACAGCCAGGACTGGGGGGATTCAGAGAGGGCAGGAGTTCTGAGGTCTGGGGACATCGGGAGAACTCTCTGGTGAAAGGGCCACTAATGAGCTTCATTAATCAATTCAACAATAATTTACTGAGCATCTACTATGTGCCAGGTACCATTCTAGGCACTTGGGAAAACAGTGTCAAAAGAGTTAGAAATGGCTCTTGTTCTCACAGAGGAGACAGTCTACTGAAGGGAGGGAAGTAGTCACCGAGTAAAGAAATCAACAGAGGGGAAGTTATGAAGGAAATAGAATGGGATGATGTCATGGTAACTGATGGGGTGGGCTGGCTGTGTAGACTGGGATGCTCAGGAAGTCTTTCAGGATGTGGCATTGGAGCAAAGATATGAATGACAGGGAGTGAGCCATGGCAAGGAAAGTCTGAGGACAGAGCATTCCTGGGTGAGGAAGGACATCCTCTATGGTTGTGAGGTAGGACTCGGTTTGCAGTGATTAGGGAGCAGACCAGAGCTCACGTGGCTGGAGCAGAGGTCCCCAGGGAACCAATCATGCAGGGCTTTGAAGTCATTGCCAGGAAGTTGGATTTTATTCTAAATGCAATAATTAGTCATTGGTGGATTTGAGGTAAGGTAGGGAGCTGACCTGATTTCTTTTTAAAAAAGATCTTTCTGGCTGCTGTATGGAGACTGGCTTAAAACGGGGGGCAAGAATAGAAGCAAGAAGACCAATGAGATGGCAACTGCAGTAATTTAGAGATGATGGTGGTTTGGACCAGAGTGATGGCTATGGAGGTGCTGGAAATTGGATGCGTTTGGGAAATAAGCTTTATTAAGAGCCAATAGGATTTACTGATGGAAAGGATGTGCGGTATGAGAGAAGGAAAGGATAAACTTGCAATTGTGGAACTCAGAATGGGTTGGATGTTGGGGCCATCCACATATTTGGGGGTGTAGGCAAAAGAGGGTGAAATCAAGAAATCAGTTTGCTTTGGCTCTGCCCCGAGTTGAGAAGCGCTGTCTACAGCTTCCCAAATCTTTTCCTACGTGAGCATCTTCATCCAGACTTATCTTCCAACAAAGCCTTGAGAGGTTGAGTCTGGGCAGAGAGCTCCCCTGAGCCTCTTTTTGGATTTTGAAGATGGTTCACCAAGTTGCTTCTGGGGGTGAAACTGACAAGGTCAGGTGCACAAATGCTGTAAATAATAGAAGAGACACATTCGAAATGACAGGCATAACCAAACCAGAAAATCCTCATTTCTAACAAGATACATTAAGTATCTGTTTTTCGTCTCCACCCCAAAGATGTGCACAGCTGTCTGGCATTTGTGGATGGGCTCAGGCTGCTTAACGTCCACTTTCCTGAGGTCAGGCCTCTTTGGTGAACTTGGATGATTGTGCCACTGCTGCCAGCAGCTTAGATCTGTCCAGCCGGCAAGAGACTTCTGGCGGGAAGAAGAAGGGGAGTTTCATTGAAGGGACATTGGAAGGGGTGTCTGATTGATCTGGGTTCAAAGGCGAACCTAGGATCCAATGCAATCTGATGGGGGCCAGTAAGCTTCCTTTCTCCAGCAAGCAGAGGAAGTGGGGTGAGATTGGCAGAGGCGGAGTTCTGGGTGGGCAATAACTGGAAGAAGAGCAAGGCATTTTTTACTTGTTTGTTGGTTTTTGGTTTTGGTGGTAGGAGCAATAAGAAGTCAAAAATGAAATTATTTTCAGTGATGGATACTTCTGGTTGACTTGACTATCCAACAGCCATTCCCCCTTCTTTTTTACTCATATACTCTGATTTTGTTCCCAGGCACAGGGTCCAGTCCCAGAGGGTGAGTCAATTGATCCAAGTCAATCGCAGCAACTCAGTCTTCCTTGGACAGTTGGACTAGGTGTGGACATGTTACCCAGGGTGTGTCACTGGCTATATAATGAAAGATTTTCCAGAGAGAGAGAGGGGGGGTGCGGAGGGAGGGAGAGAGATTTGTTTCTCTTTGGAATGATGAGTGTGATGCTCGGAGCCATGGCAATCATATTATAACCAGGAGGGGAAACCCTGGAGAATCACAGAGGCACAGATTCAAAGTGCTGCCATTGCTGAACTGTTGAACAAACTCTGAAACCATTTAGACTCTGAAACTTCCATTTAGACCAGAGTTCTCAACCTCAGTGCTCAATACCCATTTTGGAGCAGATAATTCTTTGTTGTGGAGAGCTGTCCTGTGCCTTATAGAATGTTTAGCAGCATTCCTGGTCTCCATCCACTAGATGCCAGTAGCACCCATATCTCTGTCATGACAATAAAAAAAAAGTCTGATTGAGCATGACTGCTCCTGAAATCTTGTTAAAATTATATGTCTTGAGTACTTAAGCCATTGCTGACTGGGAATTTTGGTTCTTGCAGCCTAAGCTGCAAATCAGACACAGTCCTTGTTTTCATGTAGCACACAGTCTGGTAGTGGAGACAGAATCATTCATTCATTTATTCATTCATGTTTTTGTTCATGTGTTTATTTATTTAGACAGATATTAACTGAGCACCAACTATGCTCCATGCACTGTTCTAGGGGCGGGGATATTGCAGGGAACAGAGCAACGTCTGACCTCTCAAGAATCTGACATTCCAGTGAGGCAGATGATAAACAAAGCATGAACAATTGGGCAAGTGGTGATATCAGCGATGAAGAAACAAAGCGGGGTGGAGACGTGGAAGGTGCCATGGAGGGGATGCTGCTTCATGTTCGTACTGACGGTCAGATGGATCTTCTGTGACAAGATGACATTTGAGTAACTCGGGAGAATGCAAGAGCCATTCACCAGGATGGGGAAAACTTTTGTGGGAGAAGCAAGTTTGGGAGCAGAAAACCATTTTTGGGGGACATGCTAATCCGAGATGTTCATTAGCTACCCAGTGGAGGTGTGGGACAGGCAGCTGGAGTTAGATTTTGCAGAAACGTGCACTCCAATGAAGTAATTCTCAGACAAATCATTCGTCTCTCTCAGAGCCTTCATAATGCTAGAAAAATTTTATCCTGCCCGGTAAAACTTCGTCACATGGACCCCAAAAAGCCCCACTGTCAAGATTTTTGTGGGAGATGCAAAGGCAAACGCCTATCTTGTGACAGCACTTTCAGTTTCAAATATATCATTTAAATGAATGTGAAAAAAACAAAACACTGGTCCTGCTGAACGTGTGCTAGTGAGGAGACAAGTGAGCTTTTCTCCATGCCCCTCCTCCTCCTCTCTGCTGCTCCCTCAAAATACTTCATGAAAGGCTGTATTTGACAAAGCTGTCAAATAAAAGCATTACAAAACAAAACAAACAAACAAAACAAAAAACTTCTTCCCTCTGTCTAAAATGCTGTTCCTTCAAGTTATTCAACAGGGTTCAGGTTCAGTGTGACCTATTCAGGGAGATCCCTCCATCTCGCCCCTGCCCCCGCCCCATCCCAGGTCTCCACTTTACACTCAGAGACCCTTAGTCTCCTTAGAGCCTGTGCCACAGTTGAAATTAAACAGCAAAGTTTGTGATGATCTGTTTCTTGCTTGTCTTTCTCAGTTCCCTTCCCAGACTACCAGCTCCATCAGGCCAAGGACTGTGTCTGTTTATATCATCACTCTATCGCCAAGGTTTTATATATTGTAGGTATTCAGGCTTATGAAATTAATGAATGACTACATTTTTCTATTCATTCATCTACTCACCTAGCAGACACTATCAGCCCCCCACCTTCCACCTGTGTCCATTTGTTCTTTATTCAGTGCACCCCAGAATGACTTTCCAGGTGCCAACACTTGCATTCTTTGCCTGAGGGCTTTCACCAGCCACTATGATGAGTTCTGCCCTGCAGGTGGTAGGTAGGAGGTAACAAGGAATTAACGCCCCCTCCTCTCCTGGGAGCAACCCTCAACTAATGACTGATTGGAGTTTGGGAATTACTCCAGCTTGCTCACGCCCTGGGGGAGGGTAACTAAGGCGCGTGTTCTCCACGGTTACCCCGAGCATCCTAATGGGATTAAGTTCCAATTGCCCACCGTGGAAACCTGCTTGATACCACCCGCCACGGGGTCTGTCTTCCTTCCCGTGTCACTTCCCCACTCCCTTAGTGGTGTTTCCCATTCTTCCCAAATGCTCTTCTCGCACTTGAATCCCTGTCTCAGTGTCTGCTTCTGTGGAGACCCAACCAAAGACACTCAAAGATTCCAAGCACCAGCTTGGGGCCAGAGCTGGCTCTGGTCTCCAGGAACAGAATAACGGGGTCCTGTCAAAATGACCGCTTCCTCTGACCGGAATGGACCACAGACCATGAACAAGCATATCAGTAGATCAACAAGAAAGTCATCAGATAATGCTGATGCCACGAAGGGTTAAACAGAACCATGATTTAGAAAGTGTCTGAAGGGGGAAGGCTGTCTTAGTCCCGGTGGTCAAGCAAGGCTTTTCCGAGATGACATCTGGGGTAGACCTGGAGGATGAGGAGAAGCCAGCCACGGGGAGCTCTGAAGGAAAGGTGTTCTGGGCATAGAGCACGACTAGTGCAAAGGCTGGGGTTGGCATGGGAAGGGGAGAAGGGAAAGATGGGCACGTTGGAGGAGCAGAAAGGAGTGAGTGTGATGGGGCCCACGATCAAGCAAAAGAGGTAAGAAATGAGGTCAGTGAGGTTGCAGTGGCCAGAATGAATGCACAAATGAATGAACGAATGAATGAATGAATGAGCAGATGACCTAGAGCTAGAGAAATTGGAGAGGAGGCCGTCTGGGGCAGATCTATCCAGCCCCTAAGGGAGAGGGGAAGTCCCCTGTCTAGGACGGTGGCAGGAACCGTCAGAAATGTTGCAGCTGGACCAGAAATGCTGCTTATTACTTTAATAACCACTTGGAGGTCGGGCGGCGAAGGAAGGGAGCCAGACAAGGTAAGGAGGGAGGGAGGGGGGCACCCAACTGCAGGGCCTCGGAATCTGACAGCATCTGTCACCAGGAAATCACATGTAATTACCCCAAGGGATAAAAATCCGGTTGGGGAAGCACTTAGGGCCGAGCAGAGGGGTGAGTGGGACGGACGTCTGGCCTGTCATGGTCCGCTTCCTTGTAGGTGGGGGAGAGGCCGCTCCCCTGGGATGGAGACTCCCTGGAGGCTCCTGCAGCCCTGTGTGCTGGGGGCTCGCCACTCCCAGGGGCAGGGGGTGGATCTCAGGAAGTGCCGCTTGTTGAATGAAGCTATTGTGGATTTGTGGGGAAGCCAGCTCACTCCCAGGTTGCTGGGCCTGAACGCCCACCACTGGAGTCCCGCCTTTGGACTTGAACTCCCTACCAGAGTCCTGGTGAATACACACCCGTGATACCCAGAAGAGCTAAGCACATTGGCACCTGCTAAAACCTTCATCCAGATGCTTGGTCACTTGCCAGTAGAACCCATGAGGGGAGGGGACACAGGACAGGTATATTTCGATATGTCAAAGGCAGGTAACTACTGGTGCCACAAACTTGTTGTAAGAGGTAAAATGTGATTCAAACGGACTTAAACAAATAAGGAATGTGTTGGTACTTGGAGGGGATTTTTATTGTGGTAAAGTACACATAACATAAATTTAACCTTTTTAATGATTTTTAAAGTGTACAATTCAGTGGCTTTCAGTACCCTTTCACAGTGTTGTGCAACCATCACCACTATTTATTTCCAGAACCTTTTTATCATTCCAAAGAGAAACTCTGTACCCATTCAACAATAGCTTCCCATTCCCCCAAGAATATATTGAGTTTTATAACTAAAAAACCCAGGGGAGGGGGTGCTGGCTTCAGGCACAGCAAGTGCCCAAATGACTTCAGTCTCCATGCTGCCTCCCCTGGGTTGATTCTGAGATGGAATTTCCCTTTGGGAAGTCAAGCTCAAGTCTGACACCCTCACAATGCCAAATCCCGAGACAGAGAAATGAATTCCCCTGACAGTTGCTCAAGCAAAAGCCACAGGATTCACTTGTATTGGCCTGTCTAGCTTGGCTGAAGTCATGTTGCTATGAATTGAATATTTGTGTCCTGCTTAAATTTGTATGTTAAAGCCCTGCTCCCCAATGTGATGTTATTAGGAGGTGGGGCCTTTGGGGAGGCAATTAGGTCATGAGGGTGGAGCCCTCATGGATGGGATCAGTGCCCTTATAAGAAGAGGCACGAGAGAGCTTACTTCCTCTCTCACTGCTCTCTGCCACATGAGGATATGATGAGAAGATGGCTGTCAGCAAACTAGGAAGAGGGCTTTTACTAGACACTGGATCTGTCGGCACCTTGATCTTGGACTTCCCTACTTCTGGAGCTGTAACAAATAAATGCTTGTTGTTTCAGCCACCCTGTCTATGGTGTCTTGTTATAGTAGCCCGAGCAGACTATGACACATGTGATCGCCCTGAACCAATCACTGTGGCCAGGAGCACTGATTGCTTGGTTGGCTTGTGGACTTCCAGTGGGGGAGAAGGTGGCTTCCCAGAGGAAAATCAGGGTATGTTATTCGGGGAAAGCACGCTGGTCAGCAAAAATAATAGATGCTCGCTACACCCTGTGCATTGAGCCATCTTTCTGGCCTGAGCAGATGACTCAAGCCAGGGCAGTGAGTGCCATCCCAGGATTCTTGCTGCATGAATATGAACTCGGGTTGCTAAGCTAACTGAAAGCCCAAAACCACTCGAGGCCACCAGACCAAGAGGGCCACCTGGGTCTGAAGCCAACACAAAGGAAAACAAAGCTGAGGGACGGAGAGGGGCTGTTCCTGACAACACAAGTAAGTCCCTGGGCCCAGCCAAGCTTAAAGCCAGTTCTACTTCTGGATGTTATAGTTACATGAGCCAACAAATCTGCTTTTTTGGCTTAAGCCAGTTTGAAGTCTTATATTTTTGTCACTTGTTATCCAAAGACGATTAATGCTAGTTCATGACCACAAATCATTTAAGAAGCATGAAGTTAGATGATTTTTAAACTCCCCTCCAGCCAAACATTCTAAAAAACTTCCTTTCCAAAATTTGACAGCAAAGAATTTTATGCGATCTGGGATAGCTTGTCAAGCCAGTGAAATTTTCCTATAGTCACCAACTCACTGTTCACCTTTGGCTGCTCCTCTTCTCTCTCTTCCTGGTCTGTCCTTCTGCCCCACCCTAGGGATGGAGGACTGGGAGTGCTGGGGGATGACAGTGGTGGTCACAGCTGGAGACTCTGATAAGGTGACATTTGAGCAAAGCCAGGAAAAGGTGAGGGAGGGAGCCATGTGGGATTCTGGAGGACAAGTATTCCAGGGAGAAAAAACAGCAAGTGCAAAGGTCCTGAGGCAAGCATGAGCCCGCTGTGTTCAAGAAGCCTGGTGTGGCTGGAGGAGAGAGAATGAGGGGGTAGAGTGGTACAAGGCGAGTTCAGAGAGAAAATGAGGGAGAGGGCAGACTGTGTGGGAAGCCGGATATTATTTTTAATATTAACATGATGTTCAGGGTTCTGTTTTTGGTCTCACAAATTTTTTCTAGCTTTATTGGGATATAATTGACATATAACATTGTGTAAGTTTAAGGTGTACAATCTGATGATTTGATCACGTATATGTTGTGACATGCTTACCAAAATAAGGTTAATTAACACATCTTTCATCCTACATAATTCCCATTTTGTTGTTGTTTTATGGTGAGAACGTTCAAGCTCTACTCTCTTAGCAGCTTTCAAGGATGCAATACACTGGTGTTGACCCCAGTCCCCATATTGTAAGCATTACACACATTCCCCATCACACACTCACATACCCAAACTCCCACAGGCCCACATACACCCTTCAGACCTGCACCCACATTGACCTATGGACACTTAAGCACACACACGCCCACATGCACATGTACATCCTTTGCCTGGACACACGTACTCCTGGACACACTCACCCACATTCTGACATGCACTCATGCACACAAGCACGCACACCCAATCGCAAACATGCATGTGCACTCACGTGTGCTCATTTCTACTCACATCTACACGCTCGCCGGCAACAGCCTACCCACACACGTCTCCACTCACACACAGCCCTGATCCCCCTCACGCCCGCCTGACACTCCCGCACACATCTCCCTGCTGACTGCTCACACTGTCACTCACAGGCATCCCGCACAGATGCAGACCCACAGACAGCCTCATTCTCATCCCCTCGCCGCCATCTCCCCCTACCCCTCATTTTTCGCTCATTGGGATTCATCAATCATGGGGTCAAGACAGACATTTGAAAATCATCCTGCTGTTACATTATTTCAGGGAAAGCTGGGGGCGGGGGAAGTTTATTAAATTTGGAAGGGTTGCTTCTCTGGGGAAACTCTGAAAAAGAAGGGAAAAAAAGGACCCTCGACTGATGATGGAAAGCCGAGCTCAGAGCAGGGGATTACGGGGATCAGCCGAGATCATCTCACTGCTTTCATTAACCCCAGAGTTTATTTTTTCCCTCTCCTTCTTGACAAGTTCACGGGAGACTGACAGCCACAGCCGACGGCTGCCAACCCGGCCTCTCGAAGCAGAGTCCCTGGCGAAGCCCCCTAGGGGCTGTGGCTGGGGGAGACCTGGGTTCTTGTCAGCTCTGCCAGTGTAGTGGTTGAAGAGTGTCCCTCCAAACTCGTGTCCACCCGGAACCTCAGAGTGTGATCCAATTTAGAAATAGAGTCTTTGCGGATGTGATTATTTAAGGGTCTTGAGATAAACTCACCCAGGAGCCACGTGAAGACAGAGGCAGAGATTGGAGGGACGCAGCTACAAGCCAAGGAACGCTGGGGCCCCCAGAAGCTGAAGAGGCACGGAGGATCCTCCCCGAGAGCCTTCAGAGGGAGCACAGCCCCTGCCAACACCTTGATTTCATATTTCTGGCCTCCAGAACCGTGAGAGAATAAATTCCTTTGTTTTATGCCACCAAGTTTCTGATGTGTTCCAGCAGCCCGAGGACACTGTACAGACTTTAACTGATCTCATGGCTTGATCAAGTCCCTCACTCTGCTGGTCCTCAGTTAGCTCATCTGTAAAGTGGGATGCCCTTGAACTCGATCTATTCAACAAATGTGTGTTGGGCATCTCTTATGTGCCCGGCATTGGATATATTGCAGGAAGCCAAATAGACAGGAACCCCTGCCCCCATGAAGCTGACATCCCAGAGGGTGGGAGGAAGGTAATATACGTGATAATAAGTAAAATACTGTGTATGTCAGGACGTGCAAAATCCTACGGGAAAACATAAAGTGAGGAAGGGGAGCAGACGCACCGGTGGAAGGTGGGGGTCTGTATTGTCAAGAAAGACCTCACTGGGAAGCTGACATTTGAGTCAGGATAGGAAGGCGATAAACTGTGTTCCAGATGGAAGGTACAGCAAGTGCAAAGGCCCTGGGGCAGGAGCAAGCCCTCTGTGCTCAAGAAACAGCAGTGAGGGTAGAACAGAGTGAAAGAAAGGGAAAGTGGATAAATGGTTTCTAAGTCCCCTTCCAGGGCTAGATTTCTAGAAGCCTTTGCTTCCATCTGGCTGATATAGCCAAACCTGGAATGTGTATGTCATGGGAAATTCACACAAATTACAGGGAATTTGTAAGTTTGGCTTCTCTCAGGGAGGTAGGACTGGCGAGAGTGCACAGGGCTCTTTCTTGTAGCCCGCACAAAACTTGATTCCGACATCTGGGCAGTAATAAGGGAGGAGGACAGAAGGTCAGCCTAAGAGGTGACCTTTATGGCTGGACCAGACCTCAGGCTGGATCATCCAGTTAGCGGGGATCCTCTCTTGCTCTTTTGTCCCCAAAGGTAATTCTCCTCTCTGGCTTCTTTCCCTTCCGAGTCACATTTAAGGCTGGAAAGTACTTAATTCTCCTGGACCCCAGAGCACACTGAGAATCCCTTGCATAAAGACAAGGATGCTGGCTTTGGTCTCAAGCGGGCCTGGGGCCAAATCCCCAACCAGGATGACTGTGGTTCAGCGTTCAGCTCCCCTACTTGCTGGGTACATGACCCTGGGTATTTAACCTCTCTGTACCTCAGTTTCCTTTTCTGCTAATGGGGTAGTGATGGTTGCAACCTCCTGCCCAGTGTTGTTGTGAGGCTTAACTAGGGCTCCGTGCTGTTAGCCTGAATTACTATTCCTGCCTTTGTTGTTATTGAGCCCTCTCTAGTGGTCATCTAGACCACTTCCCCACATTCTGACATGCTCCCAGCTCTCAGGCCCTTTGTATCAGACATGCTGCATCACAGAGAGACAGTCACCTGCTCCTGACTCTAGCGACGTAGGGTGGGGGAGGGCAGGCACTGGGGCAGTCCAGGAGCGGTGTTGAGGGCGGCTCAACTCTCCCAAGGGTGCGAGTCTGATCTGATGGGTTATTTAAATATTTTTACATCAAGAATGTATTAGCTAATGACCTATGCTAAGGAGCTCATCAACAACATGTGGACTAACTTCTCTGTTGAAGATTATATTCAGTTTGAAGATGCTGACTTGCCAGCACTTGAAAAAAAAAAAAAAAAGAAGCCAAAAGAATGGGTGCCAAAGATTACAGTACCTGAGCCTTTTCAAATGATGTTTAGAGAGCAGCAGAAAAGAGAACATGAAATCTGAATCAGATATTGAAATGGCACGCAAACTGCTCAAAAAACGAGAAGAATCAGAGTGTAAGAAAAACTTCCGAACCAACCCAGTTCCTGCGTTCATCTTTCTCCCCCTGTATCATGATATAGTCAAGCAAAATGAAGAACAGAGGAGGTCTATGAAGGAGAAAAACAAAGAAGTTCTTTTGGCCTCGCAAAAGCCGTTTAAGTTTATTGCAAGGGAGGAACAGAAGCAAGCAATTTGGGAAAAGCAGCTGAAAGACTTTTTCAAGTCTAAAAAGAAAACAAACCGATTTAAAGCCAGACCTATACCTCAATCTACTTATGGTTCAACTATCAATGGCAAGTTAACGGAAGAAGAGCTCTGTAGAAACATTAGGACGCAGCAGAGAACCCAAGACTTTTTACAGAATTCATCCCCTCTGCCTTGTAGTCTAGCTCGCAGAAGTTATGCTACAAGGAAGCCCAAGTGTCCTGATCAGGCTGAAAAGTCCAAGTGTAAACACAAGTTTAGGTGCCAGGCTGCTGATTCTGAAGAACTTCCTGAGAGATATCAGAAACATCACTCAGAACAGAAGCGTCCAAAATCCCTGACACTCTGTGAATCATCTGACCTTCATGCAGCCTCACATGCATCCACTAAAAGAGAGAAAATCTTGGCAGATATTGAAGCAGATGAAGAAAATTTAAAAGAAACACGTTGGCCTTATCTGTCTCCAAGGTGCAGGTCACCAGTAAGAAGTACAAATGCACAAAGCCTGTGCCTTGTGGCTTCAACCCTTCCATGCCCACGGTGTCCTCCAGGGGAAGAGAACAAGCCACAAGAAAGAGTGAAAAGGAAAGGATGAGAGACTACCGACGAGAACTAGAAGAAAGAGAAGAAAAATTAAAAAACAGGCCGCTGCTATTTGAAAGAGTTGCTCAGAAAAATGCAAGAATGGCAGCAGAAAAGCATTATTCTAACACCTTAAAGGAACTAGGAATATCTGATGAGTTTGTTTCAGAGAAAGGCCAAAGTGGAAACATATTTGAGTACTTCAGCAATCAAAAGATGAAAAGTTTCACTGAAGATAAAGAAAGCTTTAATGAAGAAGAAAAAATAGAAGAGAGAGAGGATGGGGAAGAAAATTATCTTACTGATACCAACAGCCAAGATTCTTGCAAGGTAACAGGTGAAGGCGATGAAGGGAGTGGAGAGGAGAATTGTGTTGAAGAATAAAACTGAATCAGTCAGCAGGGTCTCCTCTCTGTGCCCCTGCTGTTATTGGCAGCATCGGGGGTCAGAAGCTGCACTTGTGGTGTTAAGGACATCTATGGGAACCCGTCTGACACGCGCAGGTCTCTTGAGCAAAGTCCTCATGTAGCCCGAAAAGGCCGAATCCAGCTGATGGGTGATTTCGTCAGTTAGAGTCAGGCTTTGTCTATTCAGTTTTTAAAATCACTACCTATGGTCTGTTTGCAACTTTGATCTTATTTCTATTTTTAAAAAGTGTTTGAGAATCACAGCTGTCACAAACTGATTGGGTATAAGAATATACATTATTTCATCATTCTGGGTGGAAAAAATTGCTTAGCATTGAGAGCAGAGGGGAGTATTGGCCTTTGGTGAATTGTTTGAAAAAAACGTTCTAGAAAGCATGAATCAGTAAATATTTTTAAATTGTAAAAAAAAAAAAGAATGTATTAGCACAGTGGCTGTTCAAGAAACATTGACTGAGCACCTTGTGAGTGCCAGGCCCCTTGTGAGTGATCTAAGTGCTGGAGACAAAGCAGTGAACAAGACGCAGTCCCTGTGTGGCACGTACAGCCTAGCTTGGAGAGACGTGGAAAAATGAATAAACAGACAATGAAATACACCATCTAATAGCAGGTAGAGAAGTGCTATGAAAAAACGATGAAACAATTTAAGAGATAGAAGAATGAGATGGGGAAAAGGTAGGCGCTCTACGCAGGACAGGGAAAGCGTCGCTGGGGACTGACATCCAAATAAAGCAAGCCAGCCTTGGAGACGGTTAAGGAAAGGGCTCTCCAGGCGGTGGAACCAGCAGCTGCAAAGGCCGGGAGGCAGGGCGATCTTTGTCCCGTTGGAGGAACAGCAAGCAGACCGAGTGTCGCTGGAGCTCAGTGGGTGATGGGCAGTGTGGCAGGAAATGAGGCCTGGGAGAGAGAGAGTTGGGGCCAGCTCAGGTATTTAAATGGAAGAGTGAGTGAAGAGGTATTTAAATAGTGATTTCGAACAGTAATCTTTAAAATCATTACCAATAGAGCCATTTCTGGGGTCGCCTTTCCAACCCCCAGTGTGGTGTCTTCTTTCTGGGCTCTGATACTTCTCTCTGGCCCCCACCATCCATAACTAGCCCCCTGCCCCTCACCCCCAGCTCCTTACACAATTCTCTCTCCCACACTGGCTGGCTTTGGCAGAGACTCAGACCTCCAGCTCGGCCTGGTCAGCAGGAAGTCACCCTCGGCTCTGATTCTGAGTAGAATCCTAACCCCCCCGGGCTGGGTATTTCCTTTGGTCGGATGAATAAACTCAAGAGAAGGGGGTTGTAGAGACCACTGAGGGAAGAAATCAACAGGGTCTTGTGAGCAGGGCAAGGTGAGGGAGTCCCCCAAACTTCTCCACCAGAAAGATATTGGGGCGATAAAGATGCCTCTTTGGGTTCTAAATCCACCATGTCTCTTCCCCCAGGACCTTCCTCCCTCCTTCAGGTCACTGGGACCCCGAGGCCAGGGGACATCTGGAGTCCATTAGAATGGCATCAATCCCACACGGGGATGTTTTGACTGGACCCTTGGATGGATTTCTTGTACATTAACAGTGTTTATTTTCCAATAAAGATTCTGAAGTCAAGATTGCTGCCCTGGCCTCTTCTAAGGGGGGGAGAGGAGCCGGAAAGCCTGCCCTGCTGACCCAAGGGTCCTTGGGTCTTCCAATGAGGATGGTGGAAGCTTCGAGATGTGGTATATCACCTTGTAGGTGGTCAGAACCCAAGATTGAGTCCAACCCTCTCATGATACGTAGTCTCTGTTGTAGCTATTCAGCGGTGCCCCTGCAACACAAACAGCCACAGACAATACAGAAACCAAGCAACAGGGCTGTGTGTCGATAAAACTTTATTTGTAAAAACAGAGGGGCCACAGTTTGCTGACCTCTGCCTTGTGGTATCTCTATGCTTCCCAAAAGATCTGGGGCATGGTATGTGATCAATAAATATTTATGATCAATAAATATTTGCTGATTTGATGAATGAATCTTGCTGTTCAGGAGCTCTGAGACCTTGAGCAAGTCACTGCCTCTTTCTGAGTCTCCATTTCCTCATTTGTAGAACAAAGAGGTTGTACCAGATGAGTTGTGATAGTCTATGAGAGTAAACCCACGGTATTTCTGCATTATTTTCTAATCTTAAAAAAGTGTCGTGTGTGTGTGTGTGTGTTCTGCAGGGATTTATACATTTTCTTGGTGCCCTTCTTTGATCAACTTCCTAACGCTATTTCTTTAACTAAAAGGTCTGGTCATAAATTACCGTGGGCCTCTGACCTTCACAGTTCACAAGGGGACAACTGAGCCACCTTCCTGGCCTCTGGTCTATCTTCCACAGCGATGTATTATCAGGACTTCGAGTCATAAGTGACAAAAACGTAAGTGACTAACGCATAAAGAAAATTTATTGGCTCATGAAACTAAAAAGGCCATGTATAATATGGCTTCTAGCACATTCCAGCATGAAACTGTGAGGAGTCTGAGATCTCTACATTCAAATCTGGCCTTCCAGACATATTTGTCAAGGTAGGAGGAAAAAAAAAAGTGCTTAGCTTTGTTTTTACCTTTTCCATATTAGGCATGGGGTATGTAGGCCTCCATTTATACTCTTGTCCTGGGGCCCACAGATGAGCTGAAACTGGATGAGCCGGCCCTTGGCCACTGCGGATGGCCCGAGAAAGGCTGCCAATGGCTCTGGCTGGGGGCCGGGCAGCAGGTGGCTTAGCAGCGCTCTCTAAAAAGGGACTCAAAAGAAAGTCTAAGTCTCGGGGTTATTGTGAGAAGCGAGTGAGATAACGTGTGCGAGCGGGCTTTGAGAAATCCTAGACAACGTCAGGAACTATTATTATTACTGGAAGTGATTAGAGACGGACGTGGTTTCATCACCCTCCTGAGAGATGCTGCCTGAAACCCAGAGGATTCTGGGAAACGCCTGACCCAAGGTGAACAGAGAAGGGCTGTGTGCAGACGGGAGATAAAGCAATGGGCTTAATGTGGCGGGAAATCTTAGGAGCTCCGTAAATATTTAGCTTGCCAACCAGATGTCAGCAGAGCTCTACCTGTGCTAGAAAGTTCTGGAAAAGGCAAGTCGAGTGCCCTGGTATCTAGCCTGAACCTCTCAGAAAAGGAAGGGGTCTTCTCTTTGCTGTCCTGCCCCCCATCCCTGGGAAATCATGATCCAGATAGAGGCTTGGAGCTGTGTGCAGAGGTATGTGGAGAATAGTGCAGACAGAGGAGAGAAGACAGATAGAGGTGGAGGAGGGGGGAAGAGAAGAGGGGAGAAGAGGGTGACCAGAGGGAGCAGAGTGGAGATTCCTAGAACTTTAGAGCTGGAAGGGAGTCCACAGATCCTGCCCAACCCCCCAGGAAGTGGATGCTCAGAGAGGTCGAGCAGCCTGCCCAAGGTCACACAGCTAAGCATTGGCCTCCGAAAAGAAAGTCACCAAGGGAGAGTGGTCTGTGGCAAGTGAGAGATGGGGGTGGTCAGAAGACTGCAAAACTACTCCAAACAGACCCCCAGCCCCAGGGTCAGCCAAGCTGGGGGTGGGGTGGAGTGGAAAGGAACGAGGGCAGGAGCTAACAATTACGAAGCACCTGGCCCGTGCCAACCTCCACGCTGGGCTCTTTTATTACTGACGGAGCGCTGTCCTTCGATTATTCTTGGTCCACAAACTCAGGTAAGTTTTTGCTTTTTTTTAATTAAGCAACTTGTCTTTGGTCTCCAGAGAACTGTAGGGAAAGCCAAACTCAGTCCTTCTTGGTGCACCCATCCAAGTCCTGTGCAAATATCCTGTGGTCTGGGATAGCTTGCGTCATGGGAGGCCATTCTCACCCATCCACAGTCCCCTCCTGATGAGGCGTCTTGTTCCCATACGGTCCCTTCGGGACAGGAAGTCCCAACCACTCACGCGAAGGTTAAGGTACAAAACCTTTGGTAAGATTACGGCCTAAATTCCCCAGGTGTACTTCGCAGCCATCAGCTCTAAGGGGCAGAGGTCAAGGGCACAGACTCTGGAGCCAGGTCATGGGGGTTCAAATCATAGCTCTACCACTTATTAGCTGTGCAAACTTGGCAACTGGCTTAACCTCTCTGTGCCTCTCTAGGAAATGGAGATAAAAAGTTATGGTGAGCAGTGAATGAGTGAAACCATTTAAGGTACTTAGGATAAGGCCTGGCATAGAGTATGCACTCAATAAATGGCAGCTGGTACTAGCAAATGTCCCTTTTCTCCTTCTTTTTCCTTGGCCTCAGAGGACTCTCTTCTCTCTCCTCATCCTCTGGGATACTTAGCAATGGGTGGTCCCACTGGGCTAATATGGATAAGAATACAGAGCCACTGGGAGGACCTCATGGCATGATGCACGTGAAGGGTTTAGCATGGCGCTTCATATGCTTTGCTAACATTTTCATATTTATTATGATCACTGTTGTGATTCTGGTAACCTCCACAGTGGCACTCAGAAGCACCTGCCCTAGTACAGGAGAAAGTGCACAGCAGAAGTGCAGGGGTAACTGGGTATATGACACTGAGTGGCTGGCGCAGAGGAGGTGGAAGAGGGTAGGTAGGGTGGGGTGGGAGGCAGGGAAGGGGGTGGGGGAGGATCTAACTCTCCTGGCCTCCCAGACTCCGGCCCTGCCTTTGCCAGCTACTGGCCCTCCCTGGCCTCAGCTGGCCTTACCTCTTGCCAGACTGGACCCCCCAGCTGGCTTGCTTGGCCCCCGGTATCTCTCTGATCCTCTTCTCTCTACCCTCCCCTTGGACTGCTGCTTCTCACTTGACCAGATTGTCTATGACCTTGGCCAAAGCTCTTGAGCCAAACCAGATTCCAGGTTCTGGTGTTATTACACCCATTTGACAGGTCAGGAAACCCAGGCCCACACGAGGGGCCGTGATTTGTCCTGGATCCCATAGTGAGGCAGGGGCAGGATGCAGACTCCAGTCTCCCACATCCCAACCCCACATTGCTTGCCCTTTCTGGCAAGAGAGGCTGCCTGGGTGATGGGTGAACGCCCAGAGTCTAGACCAGTGGGTCTCACTGATGATACTGCCCTTCAGAGAACATCTGGCAATGTCTGGAGAGGTTTTGGTTGTCACACCTGGGGGACAGGGGTGCCACTGGCGTCTAGTAGGTAGAGAAAAGGAATGCTACTTAAACGTCCTACAATGCACAGGACAGCCACCCCTCCCCCTACAAAGAGTTATCCGGCCCCAAATGACAATAGTGCCAAAGCTGAGAAACTCTGGTCTAGATTCACATGCAGCTTTAAACCTTGCACCCATGATTTAACCCCAAGTTCCTCTAATGTAAAATGGTGATAATAACACCACCAAGCTTGTAGAATTCAGGGAGGATTAAATGACCTAATGCATGTAATGAGCCAAACCTGGTGGTTGGTGGAAAGTGAGTTTACTCTAATAAATGGGGGTGCAGGGGTGGGGATAGAGGAACCGTGCACCAGTGGGGTTGGCTCCTGACAGCGTCCCGTAACTAAACTCCAGGACGTGCAAAGGAAGACCACAATCTCCCGAACCAAACCCAAGTGGCACACTTGTGTCTAATAGAATTTTGAGTTCCTCCCCACCCCCTGCCATCAGCATTTGAGAATTTGAGTGTTAATTTAAAAGGAGAAACTGCATTACCTGTTCACCACGCAGATCTGAACTTCCATTTTAATTTGCCTTCATTATCTCTCTTTCTTATTAAGAACGGTAAATCTGTTTTGTGTTTTCATTATTCCATTAGCTGGAGGAAGCTCATCAGTAATGTGGGGGGACTGCCAACATAAATAGCACAATTTTCATGCAGGGGAGGCAATAATTGACTTAAATCGCTATTCTGTGGAGGCTGCAGCTCACAATTAGAGAAAGCGGCATGATTTAAAAACGAGTTAGAATTGATTGGATTTCAGGGGAAACCAGGTTTGGAATGTGTTAATTGCATTCCGCCTCAACACCAGGTCTAAATGAAGCAGCCAGAGATTTAGGGAAATAACAAAATCTTCTCTAGAAATGGCCCCAAATTGCTTAATAGCATAGGAAAGATCTGATTAAGATGGAGGGCTAATGGCCTGCTGTATTTCGGGGTGACAGGCTGAATTCTTACCTTAGAAACTGCTCCAGAGAAGAAGTAACATACATCAGTCTGTTGTATGGCCTGGCTGAGTTTGGGGAGCAAATATCAGTGGCACCTCCTTCCTGTTAGAACCTAGGTCTGACTACGTGCTACCTTTGCTCAAAGCCCACCAGTGGCTTTCATCTCATTCCAGGAAAAGCTTCGTCCTTACAATGGCGTGCCAGACTCTATGTGATCCGTCCTGTAAACTTGCTGACCTCCTCACTCACCAGGGTGACCAAGGTCCTTCATTGGCCCCTGCCTATGTCTCTACTCTCATCTTGTCTCTCACTGTTTTTCCTCCCACTCAGCCACCCAGAATTACTGAAAGATCCCTGATGGTCCCATGCTCTGCTGTGCCCCAGAACCTTTGCCTATGTTGTCCCTGCCTCACTCACCTGGTTAATTCCTAAACTGTATGCAGAGCTTACTTGGTTCATGCCCCTCTTCTCCTTTACTCTTTTCTCTTAAAGTTCCTAGAAATTCAGAGAAAAAGAATTAGTGGAAAACTTGTTTTATGTGATTAGCTACCCAAGCACCCCCCAGGTTACTGGACCTTTCCTCTCATCCCTTCTACATACAGAAATGGGAACAGACATGTTTGTATACAATGATTCTGCTTCCTGGTCACAGCTTATTGGTCCAAAGGTGGCCTTGGATCCAAATTGGACTAATCAGAGTTCTTCCCTGGGAATTTGGAATGTGACCTAAGGATTTGAATCTCAACCTGGATGCATTTTTATGTCTTTCTCTTTTGCACTCTCTTTTTCTTTCTTTATCCTTTTGCTTAATTTCCTCTTTATACATAATTTTACATGTGTTAGTGTGCATTTTTTAGTACAGTACTTGGTTCCCTTGTTCCTATTTCCTCCCACTTTCACCTGCATCACCCCTGTAACCAAACGTGAGGTTAACCCAAGTTAACAACCCATAATGTATCATTTCAAAATACCCTGATTTATCCTTATATTTTTATCTATGTTTATATTTATGTGATACATGCAAATATATACAAATGGTTGGGATTTTTTCCGACTAGTCTTTGTTTTACAAAAATGGGATCTGCACACTCTTTTCTGCACCTTGTTCTTTTTCTCTTACTTAAGAATATTTCATAGAAATCTGTCCAGGTCAACTGATAAAGCGCTTCATTCTTGCAAATGGTGGCATGTTGGTCTGGGTTGAGGATACACCAGAAGGAATGGCTATTATTCTCTGAGTAGAAGCAGAGAAAGTGTATCTAAACATAGAGAAGGAAGCAGGGACTCAGAGAGAAACAGCAAGACAGATGTCTTCTGCGTTTGAGCTGGCATAGACCTCACCTGCCACGAGCCTTCAGATCCGGGAGACCCCACAGCTTCTTTATGAGAAAGTGGCCCTGTCTGGGTTTAAGCCAACTCAGTGGGTATCAATTGGTTGTAACAGAGTCTTAACTAATACAGGTGAACTAGGCCTGATGCTTTATGACTATTTGGGGCTCGTTTGGACCTTGGGTGGTGAGAGTGGGATTAGCCAACTCCTCAGTTAATGACATGTTATCATAATTGGTCCAGACAAGTCCCAGCCCTTGACTGACTTGTTCATTTTTGTGTCTATTCACTTTTAGTCCATCCTCCACTTTCACCTCCTACCACTGTCAGCTGTCAGATGTGCTTTTGTCTTTTATTCTGTATTGATTATGCTTAAAATATGCAAGCATTGCTTTGTGAGTATGAATTTTAAAATGATATATGTGGCATTATGGGATAGACTACTTTCCCTCTTTTCGTTTGCTTTGTTTTTTACCCCAGGCTCAGAGCGCTGGGTCAGTCATCCTCCTCTGCTCTCACATTATCATCCTTGGTTATGCAAGGTCCAGGTCTTGTTCTAGAAATCCATTTAGTGCCTCCCATCTCCATTCCCCACTCCCTTTCCTCCCTTTGGCATGTTTGAATGTACCCTGTTTGTATGCGTGTTTTTGCAAAACATGTGTGATTGCTTTGTGTGCGTCTATTTCCAACTTCTGTAAATGGTACTGCAGCGTGATTTTAGACCTCTCTGTGTTGCTGTGTGCACATCTGGGGCATTGTTTGTAACTGTCTCATAATCTTCCTTGGTGTGTATCTGGCATATTTTCCTTACTGTCAAAGAATAATTCAGAGACATTTAGTTAGTTAGTTGCCTGCTGTTTAATTCCCACATGAGGAAGACTCACATTCGTAGAGGGCTTCAAGGAACAAAGGCAAAAATGGAATTTGTAAGAGAGAGGAAAGAAAACAAACTGCAGGCAGACTGGAAACAGTGAATCTTGTTTATGAGAAAGAATCTCGCAAGAAACAGTGAATCTTGTTTTTGCAGGGGCAGTGAGACATGGATTATCTGGCATCTAGTGAAGAGGTTGGTTTTGGTTTTTTTTTCTTTTTTCTTTTCTTTTCTTTTTGTTTTTTGGCTGTGCCACACGGCATATGGGATCTTAGTTCCCCGACTAGGGATCGAACCCGTGCCCCCTGCAGTGGAAGCATGGAGTCTTAACCACTGGACCTCCAGGGAAGTCCCGACGTCGGTTTGAAATTGTCATTGAATTGTCAACTAGAGGAAGCAAAGAGCCATTTTGGCTGCTCGTGGATTTTCTGAAAACCTGGAGAGTATGATTGTGGAGTACCTGTGACAGGCTGTCTCTGACCTCGAGCATCTTTCCATCAGCACCTCCGTCCTGTATGGCGGGGCGGCCACCATCCTCCCACAGTCACCGGGGAGGAACACTCAGGTCCCATCTCCTCAAGCCATGCTGACACATATATCCAAACATGCGTGTCCTGTACCAGAACCTCACTCGACTATGCATTCTCAATAGGTGTGATTCTTCCCCATGGGGGCAAGAATTGAGTCTTGTGGGGGCTGGAAAAATATAACTCTTTTAAAACTTTGTGATAAAATATACATGGCACAAATTTACCATCTTAACCATTTTTAAGCATACAGTTCAGTGGCATTAAGTACATCACATTATTGCCCTACCATCACCACCATCTCCAGAACCCTCTTTATTTGGTAAAACTGAAACTGAATTCCCTGGTGGTCCAGTGGTTAGAACTCCACACTTCCACTGCAAGGGGCACGGGTTCGATCCCTGGTTGGGGAACAAAGATCCAGCAAGCTGCATGGCACAGCCAAAAAAAAAAACAAACCCTGGAACTCTATACCCATTAAACAATAACTCCCCACTTGCTCTCCCTCCAGCTCCTGGCAACTACCCTTCTACTTCCTGTCTCTATGAATCTGACAGCTCTAGGTACGTCATATAAGTGGAATCATACAGCATTTGTTTTTCTGTGACTGGTTTATTTCACTTAGCATAATGTCCTCGAGGTTCATCCGTGTTGTAGCCTGTGTCTGAATTCCCTTCCTCTTTAAGGCGGAGTAATATTCCATTGTAGGTCTAGACCACATTTTGTTTATCCATTCATCTGTCGATGGATGCTTAAACATTTTAACTCTTTTTATGTATAAAGCACAGCTATACCTACAGCACATAAACTCATTAGTATACACAGTATCCCTGTGGTATTAAAATTTCACGGGGGTGGGCACTTAGGAAAAATGCCCCAAAAGGCTCCTTAGGGAATAATAATGACTATGGACATTTGGACCAGATAATTCTCTGATGTGGAGACCGTCCTATGCACTGTAGGATGTTTAGCAGCGTCCCTGGCCTCTACCCATTAGATGCCAGTAGCACCCCCCTGCCCACAATTATCACAGCCAAAAACATCTCCAGACATTGCCACGTGTCCCCTAGGGTACAAGACTGTCCTGGTTGAGGATCCCTGCTCCGGGCTTTCGCCGTGGGGCAGGTTGCCCTGTCCGAGAGCATGTACACACTTACGTTCTCGGAGTGCTGCCACGTGGCTCTCCGAGTGGCCATCCTCCGGCCAGCAGAGCCGAGCATCGCTGTTGGGGAGAAAGCTTTGCAGAGGAGCCTGGCCAAGGCGTACGGTGGCCCCGAGGCTGGAGGGCAGAAGCCTCACCGAGTTGGGCACAAAAAGCCAGGACTTCTTGGCACAGAGTCCCTGTGGCCTCTGGGTCACCTTTCCCAGCTGTGTGCCCAGGGCCGGCCAGGGCACTCTTCCTGTTCCTGGGTGTCAGGCTCCAGAGGGCGCCTTGAATGGACAAAGCTCAGGTGTTTCCTTCTAACAATACCTCGCCACTCCTCCCCAGCCACTTTCTCACCCTTTCTGAGCACACCCGCCCTTCCACACCCCCGGGTCTTTGTAAATATACATTCATTCCTTTAACGGACAAGTATTTATTAAGCACCTTTTAGGTGCCAAGTACGGTGCTCGGCTCTGAGATATGATTGTGAATAAGACCGGCCAGCTCCCCACCCCAGCCCCACCCAAGAGATTTCAGAAGCCTGTGGGCGCTCGGACGGCTGCACCCCATCCAACTTGGGCAGTCAGGGGAGGAATTCTAGAGAAGGGACGTTGAACCTGACATCTCTGGTGTGAGTCTGCTTCCACACCCTCTGAATAACAGCGACAATTATAGCGACAATGGTGTCACCCTTGGTTGACTACTTACCATCTGTTGCCACTTCTTTTTCCACCTTCCAGTGGGTCCCTGCTCGCTGGAGGAGAAGCCAGGGTCCTTGGCGACTTCTAAATTCGTACATCATCTGCCACTGACCTCCAGTTTCTCCTAACTCATCTTCTAGCACTTTGTTTTCAGCCACTCTGATCTTTCAAAAAATCACTTGCTGATCTTTCGAACATGTGAAGCATGCTTCTGCTGCAGCGTCTCTGCACGTACGTTTCAGGTCCCCCGCGACACGCCCCTTTCCTCACCTCCATCAGGTGAGGTGCTCAATTGTCACCTTCTTGTCATTCTATCCACCATCATAATCCTTCTTGCCAATTCCTGTCTGGGAGCACTGCTTTATTTTTCCTCCTTCCTGCTCAACCCTCTCTATCATATCCCATGTTATATGTATTTATGTATGTATCCTGTTTGTCTGTCTCTCCCTGTAGAAATTAGGTTCCAGAAGAGCCGGGATTTATGGATCACGTACCCTGATGTACTCCCAGCGTTTGCCACAAAGCCTGGCACATAGTAAGTGCTCAGGAAATGTGTCTAATCAATGAATTGCATGTCCTCCTCACAAAAGCCCTAGGAGTTCAATCAATACTTCTTAAAATTTAACATGCACACAAATCACTTGGAGATCTTGTGAAAACACAGATTCTGGATCGGTGGGTCTGGGCTGCGGTCCAAGGTCCTGCATTTCTACAGACTCCCAGGCAATGCTCTGCTGCTGGTCCTCTGCCACATTTTGAGCATCAAGGACTCAGCTACGATGACCGGCATCTATGCTACAGATGAGTAAAACCAGCTCAGAGAGGTTAATTACATCGCTAAAGGCACCCAGCTTTGAGAGGTAGGCTGGGTTTGAAGTCTGTCTGACTCTCAGATGTTAATGGATCACTCTATCATACTGCAGACCCCAAAGTGGGAAAGTGTCCCCCAGGTGCTTGCAAAACAGAACTTTCCCTGAACACTCCACGTGAGGATATTGTGGGTACCAACTCAGGACCAGCACAGTGAGGCCTGTCATGTGTGTGGTGTGACCCCCAGCCTGAACTGGGATACTTTGCTCTCTCTCCAGGCTCTCTGTAAGCTCTCTCTTGTGCTGGGATTTGGGGTGTGTGCGTGTGTGGGTGTGTGTGTGTTGGGAACCTTCCAGAGAACTTTCTTGGCTTATTGATCATGAAGGGAGCTCTCTCCAGGCCTAAACTTGCACTTGGTTGAGTGTAAGCTGGTAAACTTGATAAGCAACTTGGGGAGGAGGGGCACATTTTCAGCATCATCTCCTCAGAAGGTCAAGGGCCTTGATCTTCTCCCTTTTACTGGTTCCCAGAGCTCCATCGGAAACCCCGGAGAGGAAGGCAAAGCTGGCCTCTAGTGCAGAGCCTTCTGTTTCCTTCGTTCTGTCTAAACTCAATATCGTAGAGACTTTTCAATGAGACGCTCTCACATTCCCGCTCAGCTCTTACCGCCGGCTGATTTCCGAGGCCGCTGTTCCCAAATCTAACCAGCTTCTCCCACGATCAAAGCACAGTCTCTCTCGCTCGGTCAGATCTGTACCACAGCCCGCCTCCCGCCCGGCACCCACCCCAGCCGCCGAACTCCTGGGCCATCACTGCTTTTCCATTCCCTCCAATATCGACGCCAGCCGAGCTCTCACCGTAGACCCAAGAACAGGATTCTAGTTCTGGTTTCTCTCACGAGCAGGCCCGTGGTTAAAGGCAGGTGAAGTCTGGAAGATTTGAGAGGTCATAAACTCAATGCCTAGCGGAGCTAGGCAGGTAATGTAAATAGCAAAGGTGGGTTAGGTGGGAGGGTGGTCCTGGGAGAGCTCGGGTCAAGCTTCTACAAAGGCAGCAGAGGCCACAGCTCCACGTGAGGGGAAGCCCTGTGTGACCAGATCTAAACTTCTGTGTGAACACATATTTACATGAGCTCTCCCGATGGTTAAAGTTTGCAGGGGTCAAGTCAGCAGGCGTGACACCCAAGTTCAACCCACGAGGTCCACCAGTTTGCAATCTTGGCTTAGAAAGCTGAGGATATGGAAGCTAAGAGAGATCTGTGTCAGTCAGGGTCTGAGGAAGAAATGGGGACATAATTAAAGAGGGTCCTTCGAAGGGAGGTTTCTATTTATTATACAAAGCTGGGCAGGGTGGAGGGAAGCCAGAAGGCATGGTGCCCCTGACATAGGGGTTCTCTTGTCACCCCAAGGCCTGGAGACATGAGGGGAAGAGAAGGGACGGGAACCTGGATGGAGAGCCGTGTGCAGAGGCCACTTCGCAGGGCCATGACCTTGGGTAGGCGGAGGCAGAGTAGAGCTCCTGACCTCACTCTCACGTCTCCCTCCCATCCTGCTAAACCTCCCTGTTGGCCAAATCCAACCAGATCCCACCCAGCTGTGGGAGCCCATTGGCAGAGCCCATGCAGGTGGGCCTCTTGGGCAGAGAGTAAGGTGGACCAAGGTGACGTCAGCTTAAGACCCCATGCCATGGTCACACCTGGCAATTAGCATAGCCAAGGCCATGCCCTTTGACCAAAGGAATAGAGGCCTCTGTGTCAATGTCACCTCTCAACGTTTCTGTATTATTTAGGCTTGTGTTGCCAGCCTATTCTTGACCTTCAGATGCAGCCCCTTCTGTGTCTTCCCGGCTGCCACCTTGGATCCTTTTGACCTGGATTCTGGTTTTTAAGGTGATACAGAAATAGAAATGAGCTTTGATGTCCAACATCCTGAGTTCAAATGTTGGCTCTGCTGCTTACCAGCAATGTGATGCTAAGTGAATCAGCCAGTTTCTCTGAGCCTCAGTTTGACTTCTGTAATGATGATAAGGGAAGATAAGGATCCCTTCCTCACTGGCCGTTAAAGGCTTAGAGATGATGGTCAGGTGGTACTAGTACAGTGCCTGCAACTTCACAGGAACTCAGTAAATTTAGATGCTATTACTTTTAACATTACTATTACTCCTCTTTATTTGCTCCAATTTATATCTTGGTTAATATCATCTCTCTGTGACCTATACTTCCACCTGGCTCCTCCCCAGCGCTCAGGTTGCCTTTCCTTCCAACTCACCCTGGGCTCCTTTCTCCCTGGAATGCCCTCCCAACTAGAGGGCATGGCTCCCAGCTGCAACCTCCAATCCCACCTCTAGGACAAAATTTTCTTTCTTGCAATTACTCACTTTGTCAGATTACTGACATCAATTCTCCCACTTGCAGAAATCTCCCTGATTTTGACCCAAGGAAAGAATCTGAAATCCAGCAAGAGTATAGTACATGAAGATGTTCATTTCTGTGTTATTCATCATTCTGAAAAATTAGAAACAATCGCAATATACAGGAATATGGGATACAGGATGAGGGCATATCTTGATGACAGATTATTTAGCCTTTAGAGGTAATATTCATGAAGAGTTTGTAATAACACAGAAAATGAATACAATATAATGAAGTGAAAAAGCATCATTTGAAATTGGAGTTGTATAAGAGGGAGCTGCATGTGCGCCCATTATATGCAAGTAAAGTCACCTATATTCTCTTAAAAAGGGGTCTCTTTCTGTTTTGCAAATAAGTTCATATGTATCTTATCTTTTTTAGATTCTACATAAATATAACAATATAAACAATATTGTATGATATTTGTCTTTCTCTGTCTGACTTACTTCACTTAGTATGATAATCTCTAGGTCCATCCGTGTTGCTGCAAATCGCATTATTTCATCCTTTTTTATGGCTGAGTAATATTCCATTGTATAAATACACCACACCTTCTTTATCAATTCATCTGTCAATGGACATTTAGTTTGCTTCCGTGTCTTGGCTATTGTAAATAGTGCTGCCATCAGCATGGGGGTGCATGTATCAGAAAGAGACTCACAGACATAGAAAACAAACTTTTGGTTACCAAGGGAAAGGGGGGAGGGATAAACTAGGGGGTTGAGATTAACATATACACACTACTTTATATAAAATAACCAACAAGGACCTACTGTATAGCACAGGGAACTATACTCAATATTCTGTAATAACCTGAAAAGAATATGAAAAAGAGTATATATATACATATACACACACATATAGATAACTGAATCACTGTGTTGTATACCTGAAACTAATGCAATACTCTAAATCATCTATACTTCAATAAATAAATAAATAAAAAGGAAAGAGGAAAAAATTATTTAAAGAGTGCAGGCAATTCCTCTAATTTAATGACAATTTGCCATTAACTGAGTGTGGAGTGGGAGGTGAAACTCTTGGGGGGACAGCTTCCGGTCCCAGTTCTCCTGAGAGCATCTCCCCCTGAATTAGCATCACACTCTGGCAGCTCAAGATATGTAATTTCCAGGCAACATGCATTTTAAAAGCAAGCCAGCTACTCCCTGTGTAGAGAAAACCATTTGGGAGCAATTTAGCAGGTTTCATGGGCATTTTTGCAGTTTCTCTCCAGAGGCATTTTTCTTGATAACCTGACCCCTGTGTACAGGATGAGTCCACTGTAGAAATGAAAACAAAAGCCAATATATACCAAACAAATTTAAGCAAGTACACCAAAATACTATCAGTGGTTGACTATGAGGGAGAAGTGTGGGTGATTTTTTTTCTACCTCCTTCTTTCATTCATTGACAAATATTTACTGAGCATCTACTGAGTGCCAGACGCTATTCTATGCACTGAAAAAAAAAGCATTGCATAAAAAATTGCAAAAATCCCTGATGGGTAGAGACAGACAACGAACACCTAAGTTAAGTAAAATATAGAGCAGGTTGGGGCTTGGCGCGTGCTTGGGAGAACCAAATAGAGCCAGACAGGGGGGACAGGAAGTGCTAGGTTTGGGGTGGGGGGTTTGAATTCAGGTAGGGTGATGAGAAGCCTCATTGAGAAGGTGACAGCTGATGGGGAGGGGAGGAGGGAGTGAGGATATTTGGGGAAAGAAGGTTCCACGTAGAAGGAGCAGCAAGTGCTCACATGTGTGAAAACCTGCCAGGGGCCAGTGGGACTGGAGCAGAGAGCATCAGAGCTCATTTCTTGGACCTTTGCACTTGCAGTTACCTCTGTGTGCAATGCCTTCTCCAATTGCCCTCCTCTGGCTTTCTCCTTCTCAGTCTTGAATTTCAAAAATCAAGTGGCTTGCTGCACTTCCTATGTTCTCTCTAATGAGAGTATAGAACTTGTACCATGGAAATAAAAGTCCTTTATTATCTTTAAAGGAAGCGAAAAAGAGAGAGGGAGGGAGAGAGGGAGGGAAGACATCTCTTTTCTGGCCCACGGACCGCTGATGGTTTTCTCCTCCTGATCAGTTCTGCATCTGCACAGTGGACCACTTGCTGCGAGACTTGAACATTCTTTCGAGTCGGCCTTTCCCTGGGTTATCACATGGTCAGTGTGGGAGATGCCTCCGGTCTCAGGACTGTGGGCTGCACCCCCTCCTTCTCTCAGCCCCCGCCACCTGCTGCCCGTCGACAGGTGGAGCAGCAGAGACGAATGTGAGCACCTCACACCCTCCAAGGGCACCTGGGGGTGATGCCAGCCCTGGGAAGAAATCGCCAATAAAGATCCAAGGTGCTGATAAAGAAGTGTTAATCCATTAACTTCACCCAAAGGGAAGAAAAATTGTTTTCAATTACTGGTAGCAGAAAACAAAATAGTGGGAAATCACAAATGACAATCTTTTTCAGGCAGCCCTGGGGCCGCTTCCAGCTGACCCTGTGCATTAACCTGGCAGGGAAATTTTTTACTCTGCTGCTCCCTCCCGTGTCCTTAATAGCGTAAAATAAAAAGATTTTAGACAAGATTTCATTCTGTGAATCAATTGGCAAACCACATGAGGCTTCCTGGGGCATTCTGGCCTCAACCTAATGGAAATTATTATTTTTTAAATGAGAATATCGATACTGAATTGGATCCCATAGCAGAAAGCATATACAAAGGATTTCATTTCAACTGGAAATCTCCGGCTTCTTCTGTGCTTTGCTTAACCCAGTACCTGCCAGTGTCTCAAGAAAAGGATGGGAAACAAAATTCAAAATCCTTGTCATCGCTGCACAGCCAGAAAGTCCTGGCCTCTCACTAGTTTTCCACATTGGCCTCTGTTCTGTTCCTTAAACCGAACTAGGGCAACCCTTGGTCCTTTGCACTTGCAGTTACCTCTGTGTGCAATGCTTTCTCCAATTGCCCTCCTCTGGCTTTCTCCTTCTCAGTCTTGAATTTCAAAAATCTTCAACATCAAAAATCACCTACTCAGGGAAGCTGGACTTAACCACAACCTTCTCCCATTATTCACCCTCTCAGGTCCTTCACGACCTATCACCAACCATAATTACATGAAAATTTGTTAAGTGTTTCTGCTACTTCTGCAGAGACCGGGCACATATGTGTACAGCCATCCCTCAGTATCCTGGGTGGGGTGGGGGGGAGTGTGGATTAGGTTCCAGGACCCGCTGTGGATACCAAAATCCCCAGATGCTCAAGTCCCATAGTGAGCCCTCCATATCCACGGTTTCGCATCCGTGGATTCGACCAACCTTGGATCCGGTATTAAGTTTGCTATCGGCGGTTGGTTGAATCTGCGAATGTGGAACCGTAGATACGGAGGGCTGACTGTATTAGTTAATTTCAGTCTCCACTTTAGTGGTGGCCAGTTGTTCGAATCAAGAATTTATTCTCCACAGGTGATCCCCTCTCAAGGCAACAGAGAGACCACACTCCAAAGGCAATGACTTTGATGTTTGGTCAATACCAGAGACTTTGCTAATTGACACCATGAATGTTAGACATAAGTGGTCATTGGTGAAAGTCGTGGCTGATGATTAACAAAGTGGATGTTAGAATGTGTTCTCTTCAGTGACTTCAGTGCTACTCAAGGTAAGCGGATTGGAGAAAATATTTTACAGTAGCTCCCTGAGCTTGTATGAACAGGGTTTAATAATCCAGAGCTGTGCTGATACAATAGCTACAAGCCACATTGTGACTATTTCAATTTCATTGTGAACTAACCAAAGTTTAAACAAAATTGAAAATTCAGTTCAGTTCAGTTACACCAGCTGAATTTCAAGTGCTCAACAGCCATGTGGCTGGGGACTAGTGTATTGGACAGCACAGAAAAGAAGATTCCTTTGTTGCAGAGAGTACTGTTGGACAGAGTTGATCTAGGGGGTGGCACCCTTTACCATCCTAAGTCTGATCCATGAATGGCTTTGGTTCTGACCCCCATGGATGTTAGACAAATCCTGCTGCTGGACTATTGTTGCCTTTGCTTCCATGAGCCTTTTGTGCAAAGCATTTTCTGAGCCTCAAAAAGGACAAGGATCTGGCAGTCCATTAAGCTTCCAGACTGGCTTGTATGACTATTTTCTGCTGCCTGTTAATAAACAATAATTTGTGTAAACTGGCTGTGGTCTGAGATTTGCTTTTATCAAAACCTGGATGCCAGTTGCCAGCTGCTCCATTTATTCTTGTATTCATTCAGTAAAGATTTATTGAACATCTACTATGTGCCAGACACCTTTCTGGGTGTTGGAGACATGGCAGAGAACCATACAGTTAAGTCCTTGCTCTCATGCAGCTTACATTTTTGGTACTGCAGGGGTGGAATAGACAACAAGGAAACCTACAAATGAATATCCTCTTGTCAGCTGGCGATAAGCATCTTGAAGACAGTCAGGCAGCCTGATGACGTAGGAGCTGGCTTGGCAGGGCAGGGGTGGAGAGAGTATTTGGTGGAGCACATAGGACACTATAGCAAAATTGCTGTCCTTGATGCTGGATTTCCTCCACTTAAAGGCTCTCTGCTGTCCCCTGGACTCCCAGGCCCCCAGACATCCACTCTGGAAGGAAAGTGGAAGTTCCTTTCCCCTGAACTCTACCACTAACTTGCTGTTACCTTAGCAAGGTCACTGGCCCTCCTTGGGTCTCCCTGAGTTTCCCCGTCTGTAAATTGAAGGCATTAGACCTGCTGATTTTCATACTGTGAGCTGGGACCCATTGAATGAGTCACATGATCAAGTTGGGGGTTGTGACCATCATTTAAGAAAAGGAAATAGAAAACAGCAGAGTGTGAATAGCAGAGCATGAAGAAGGGTGAGTATAGTTTCCTGTAACTTTCGTGTGCCCATGTGCTGGAGCAGGTACTGGGTCACCATGTAAATTTTAGCTCTTGTCATGGGCTGCCGTCAAAAGAATTGGAAAGTTCTGCACTAGATCACCTCTCCTGGCCTTCTGATTCTAGCAGACTACGAATCCAGCGTTCCTAACCCAGGGGACCAGACAATTTAACAACGTGCTCACGAGCAGAGTGGAAACTGAATCGGCGAGCGTGCTCTGAGCAGACATCGCCTACACTTTTATTACTCCCAATATGCAAAAATCACATTAAGGCTACGTTTAAAAACCAGTAATATTGCAGGAGGCTTGGTATTTCCTGGGGATCTGTTCCTGCACTTCCACCCACCACGGTCTGAAACTCTGAAATCCCTCTCTTGGGGGTACAGCCTCTCAGCCTCCCTTCCTCCCATGCTTTCTCTCCAGATGAGTTCTTTCCTTTGTCCTAATTCATTCATTCACTCACTCACACACTCATTCATTCGGCCATTGAACACCTGTTTCTTGAGTGCTGCTATGGGCCACACACCGTTTTAGGTGCCGGGGATTCAGGTGGTGAACAAAACGATGAGATCCCATTCTCATGGGGTTTATGGTTGGGTTTGGTGGTGGGTGTGGCCGGTGGAAGCTGAGACAGACAATAAACAGGACAGCAAATCAATGACGACTTTCAGGAGCTATGATAGAAATCAACAAGATGATGGGGGCAAGGGTGACAGGAGGGGAGGGGAGGCCACTTCTGACAGGGTGACCAGGGAAGACCTCCTTAGGGAGCTGATATTTGACTTGAGACTTGAATGACCAGAAGGAGTCAGGGGAGAGGGACAGTGCAACAGAGAGAGGGGACACAGAGTGCAAAGGCCCTGAAGCGACCCCCACTCCTCCCACCTGGCTCCCTCACTTCCCGGTAGCTTTGTACTGACTTCATCTGCCTTTCTGCCTAGACTAGACCCATGGTGAGTCATTTTAAAGATGGAACTCAATGGCCCTGATCCCTCTCCATCCCATGGCCTTTGGGACTCTTAATGTATGTTATCTTGTTAATCCTCTCAACGACCCTGGGAGGCAGCTATTATTTATCCCCATTTTCCAGATGTAGAAACTGAGGCTCAGAGAAGACATTTGATTTGCCCAAGATCATACGGTTTATATAGTGGTGGAACTGGGGTTGAAGCCAATTCAGTCTGATTTAGAAGCACACAAAATAGGTTTCAGCTGGAACCTAGTTGCTGGTTGACAAATCCTTAGTCTCCTCTTATTGAACCCCTGTGGCTGTTGGGTTTATCTCCTTTGCCTGTTCTGATCAATTCCTCGTGGTTGCTGGAAGCTCACTGTTGACAAGAAATGGGAAGCTGCCCCTGAGGGCAACATTCATTCACTCAAGAAAGATTTGTTAGGCCCCTACTGTGTGCCAGACCCTGTTTTAAGCATTGAGTGTTCCCTGGCAAACAAAACAGTCCTCATGGAGCTGGCATTCCAACGAAAAGACATAAACAATAAATTAAATTAATAGGGAAATCAAAATCTATGTTAGAAGGTAAGAAATGCAGCAAGCATGGAAAGGGGAATGCTTGCAGTTGTAAATAAAATAGTTAAACCCGATTCTTCCCATGGCCAGCTCCTCCTCAGGCTTTGAATCCCAGCTCAAGGATCACCTCCTCCAGAAAGCCTTCCTTGACTGCCTAACATTGTCTACTGCCTTCCCACACTATCTGCCTTCCCCCAGTTTTATTTTCTTGCTCTTATCTGACACAATCTATGTATTTGTTTATCATGTGTGCTTACCCTCGTTAAAATGGAGACCCAGTGCCTAACCTGTGCCTGGCACGTCGTGTGTGCTCAATAAAAATATGCGGAAGGAAGGGAAGAGCTCTCAGACGATGAGGAAACAGAGGCTCAGAGAGGTGTTGTGATTTGTCTGGTCATACAGCCAATAGGCAGAGGAGCCAACTCAGCTGTGAACTTCAAGCTGTCTCAGTGACTTGAGGACAGAGGCACTAAGGCACTCAGCCTGGCCTGGCGCACACAGGGTCTCCAAAGTGCGTACTTGGACTCAGCCTAGACCTCGGGAGCCCAGCAGATCCCAGCGTGGGGCTCAGGCTGATGATTCAGCTGCCTGTAATCCCACTTCCCTGCATCCAGAGAAATGGTTAAGCCCATTTGAGAAGGGCTTAATGGTCCTTGCTAATCAGCAAACCAAGGAGTCAGCCCTCCTGGCCTCAGCACTAGCAGGAGGCCCAGCCAAGAGCACAGGGAACTGAGGCATCTCTGCAGACAGACCGGCTGGAGGGCCTGGAACATCACAGGTTGCTGAGCTCTACCCCAGAGCTTAGAGTTCACTGGGGCCCAAGAACTCACCTTTCCAACAGGGGCCCGGCTGACGCTAAAGCTGCCGTCTCAGGACCTGACTTGGAGCAACAATGGACTGGAGGATGAATGAACCGAGGCAGGGCCTGGTCCAGAGCGCAGGGGACAGAACCGGGCAGGCTCAGACAAGGCCCGGCCCGGATGCCTCGGCCAATTTTGCTGGGTCCCTCCTCGGCCAGCACTTTCTTGTTTCTTTACCATGAACAGTACCAACTGCCCTCCAGGGCTGGGAACCACTCCCTCTGGGGTCCCTTGGGTTCCTGCTGATTCAAGGGAGTTTGAGACACATAAGGCTGCTGAGACTGTCTCGTGGAGGACAAGCATCCTTGGTGGCCCAGCAGAGCCTCGTTCCTCCACTGAGGTGCAGCTTCTAGCAGGCCCCTAGCCTGGAATTGTCTTTGCAGCTGGGCCCTTTCGCAGACGGTCGCCATCATTGGAAGAAGAAGAGAGGTGGGTCATGGGAGACAGGATCACATATGGTGGTTAAGTCGATCCTTAAGCCTAAAAGATAGAGTTCAAAGAATCCCAGTGTTCTCACTTCCTGGTTGTGTGACCTCAGGAAGGTTACTTTATCTCTATGAGCCTCAGTTTCCTCATCTGTAAAGAAGGACAATAAGAGCTATTTTTCTCTGTTAATCATCCTGTTATAGAGCATCTACTCTGGGGCAGGCAGGGTGCTGGGCACACGGCACTGAGCAAGACAGACAAATATAGCTGCCCTTGAAATCCCACTTTCTAGTGGGAGAGAGGGGAATTTTTAAAAAGAATTAAAGTAAATTATATTACAATGTAAGGAGGAGATAAATGCTATGAATGTGGGAAACACTAAAGAACAAACAGCCCATTTTCTTCAAGAGAAAAAAACAAGCACACAAAAAAAGAAGGGGGAACCTATAGATTAAAAGATTTAAGGGGCAGATTAGCCATTCACAATATCTGTACTTTTTTGAATACTCCTTTGAACAAATAAACTGTAAAACTAATTTAGACTATCAGGAATATTTGAACACTGGATTTTTGGTGACACTACGGAATTATTCGTAATTTTTGAAGTCATGTTAATGGTCTCGAGGTGATATTTTTAAAAATTCTCATTTTGGTGATATTTACAAAATGTTTATGGGTTTTAATGACATGATGCCTGTGGTTTGCTTCAAAATCACCCAGTGGGGTAGGTGAGGTGGGCCATCAATGAAGGCAGATGGACCAGGAGTTGGGGCTCAGAGGTGGGTATGTGGGGTCGATCTTACTGTTCTCTCTACTTTGCTTGGGTTTATAAGAAAATGTTTACAGAGAAAGAAAAGTCCTGCTCTGGATAAAGCTGAGATCTGTCCGCTCCCCTGACCATGGTCGTCTCTTGCTGGGCGTCTGAAGCAGCCTTCTGGCTCGTCTCCTCCTGTCTTCCCAAAGCTCCAAGGAAAAAATGTAAAAAGCACGTCATCGCTGTGCAGAAGACCCCCAGAGACATCCCGCTGCTCTTAGAATGAAGACGGGCCTCCCCTCTGCGGCCCCGCGGGGATCCCCTGGTCTGGTTGCTGCCGGCTCTCTTCTCTCTGCCGGACCTCCAGCCCACTGCCCCTTCCCAGCCCGGTCTCCAAAGGTGCCAGGCGTGTTCCTGGCGGAAGCACTCATCTCGCTGCTCCTTCTTCGCCAGCTGACCGCTTGTGGACATTCAGCTCGAATGTCCCATCCTCGGAGAGGCCGTCCCCGGACATCGCCCTGGGTGTTCCCCTCCCCCTCCCGCACTGCTCTGGATATGAAGGGACCCTGGGTACCGTCTGTCTTCCCAGACCTGGGCCTCCATTCCCCCCACTGTGCACAACACAGCCTGGCACACAGTAGGCGCTTAAAACCCGATTGTTGAGTGGATGCCTACACCCACCCCAACGCCGCCACTCAGTGACTACAGGTGGTATGGAGAGCTTGTTAGTGGAAAAAACTTCTGATATGACCTTAGGTGAAAATCCAGGCCACAGAATCATGCCTCTGGGGTGATTACACCTGTGTTGGAAAACTAACAAAACAAAACAAAAAACGTAAACAACTTTGCTCGAGAAAAAGACAGAAGAAAGTGCTCACTATTTAAATTTTAGCTGCCGCTGGAGGTGGGACTATGGATAGTTTAGATCTCTTTGTTCTTTTTTGTTTTCGCCGCATTTTCTTCAAGGCACGCCTATTTCCTTTATCAGGGAAAAGCTGTTAGCGGAGAGGCAGCAAAGGACCTCTTGCGCCCTCTGCTGCTCATCATTGGATACTGCCGTGCAGCTCGCAGGTTCTGCCCGAAGTGGCGCATTTGCGGGTGCCCCACCGAAGTTCGGAAGCAGGTAGAAGTGGATGAGAAGAGGGATCGTGACAGACTCGGCCATCCCCTGGGAATCTCTCCAAATTCCCTGGTGCCCTCACCGTCTGTGGAAGGTCCCCAGGACTCCACCCCCCACCTCTCATCCCTCCTTCAACCTGAATGAGCCCCTTCCTCCAAGCTCCTCCACCTCCCATCCCCTGATGAGTCTAATGGCGGGGGCACAGGAGGGTAGCAGGATCCGGCTTTCTGGGCTGAAATCTTGACCTGACCTTTCGTTCCTGTGTGTCACTGGACATATTAATTAACTGCTCTGGACCTCAGTCTCATCCATACAATGGGACAGTGATAAATCAGGGTTTCTTGGCCTCAGCACTACTGACATTCTGGGCCAGATAATTCTCTCTTGCGGGCGCTGTCCTGTGCGCTGTAGGAAGTTTAGCAGCATCCGTGGCCTCTACTCACTAGATGCCAGCGGCACCCCACCCCCTAGTCACAGCAACCCAAAGGGGTTCCAGATAGTAACAAGTGTCCCCTGGGGCCACAGTTTCCCCTGGTTGAGAACCACTGCACTCTTGGTTTCTATTATTACACGCAACACCTTGCTACAGTTCTCTGCTGTTAGAAGGGGCTCAGAAAATACCAACATGAGTTACTAAAGAATAATTTGGGGATTATCTGCTCTAATAAGAAAAAGAGGGAAGAAAGCATCTAAGACTCCCTCCTCCCTGCCTGCATCCCCACCCCAGCTGGCTGCTGCATGCATGCAAGGTGAGCTCACATTCCTGGTCCCCCAGAGATGTCCCCTACCCCTGCCTGAGCTGGCCCCAGGCTGCAGAGGTGGGCTGGGCCTCCCAGACCCCCTTCGTGCCGGGCCTGTTGTGCTTGGCGCCATCCGCAGGCCTCCACAGCAAGGAGAACGTATTCAATTAACCTAGAAAAACAATAGCAGAAAGGGTCAGAGTTATTGTGAAAAAGGAAAAGTGGTGAAAAGATTCTGGCGAACAGGTCCCCAGTGGGCGTGGGTGGATAAGAGAGGCCAAACAGCTTGACTAAACTGGGAGAGCCCTCAGAGGTGCGGGGGCATTGGTGTCCCCCTCCAGGGGACAGGGACAGCTAGGAAAACAAAGACTTGCTCCATATCCTGGCCTGTGGGCCTCCCATCTTCGAGTGTGGAGGCAAGAAAAATACAGTGGGATCCAAGTCACCCTGGGTTCCTCCCAGGCTGGAGAAGAGAAAGCCACGAGATGGGCTCAGAGAGTGCTCGCAGGGTTGGGGGTCCGGCTAGGGGTCGGGGGAGTGGGATTCTTACCTCTGCAGTTCCTGGGGCGAGATCTTTCTATTCTCAAAGCCTGGAACCAGAGATTCGAATACAGGAGCGTTCTCACTGGAGCAGCCTCCTGCTGTGGGTGGAGGGGTGCGGGGACCCTGGCCCTGGGGGAGAGTGGCCTCGGATGTTAACAATTAACAATGACTCTCAGGTCCTGAGTGCAGATTAAAGGGCCCGGCGCTGTGCCAAGTGCTTTACAAAATGATCCCATTAAATCCTCAAAACCCCTTGGTGTGATTGCCTCTAGTCATCCATTTATTCATTCAGCAAATATTGGTTGAGCACCTACTATGTGCATATTTGTTCAGGACCTACTGTGTGCTGGGTTCTATGCTTGGAAGAGATACAACAGTGAGAAGAAAACAGATGTGGGGATGCAGAGCACCTGTTGGTCTCCCACATTGCTGGTGGGAATGCAAAATGGTGCAGCCACTCTGGGAAAAGTCGGATAGTCTCTTATAGTTAAACATACTCTTAACCATACGGCCTAGCAATCCCACTCCTGGGAGTTTCACCTGAGAAATGAAAATCTATGTTCTTGCAAAAACCTGTACATGAACATTTGGAACAGCTTATTCATAATCACCCAAAACTGGAAACAACCCAAATGTCCCTCACCTGGGGAGTGGATAAATAAACTGGCATATCCTGACCTTTGGCCAGTCTGCAGCCTTCTGCTGTAGACTAAGAAATAGCTGAGACCAAATGCAACTCATAACAGGGTGCTCTGAGCTTGTTAGAAATGCAGTTCTTGGGCTCTGCCAAGGAAGCATCTGGCATGTGCCTCACTCACTTCACATAAGGCTTGTATCTTCACATGTGCTTTTGGCTGCAAGTAACCTATCATCTAGAAGAGGTGTGAACTGTATTTTATAGAAAGTGTGTCACATAACAAGTAGTCCTGAATTAGATGGTCCCAAGTTCAGTTAATTCAGCCTCAATTATGTCAGACAGGAGGATGGGGGCCCCTGCACTCCCCCTGAGCTTTTCCTTGTGGTCACAAGATGGCGGCCACAAATCCAGACATTCTGACTATGTTCAAACGTAGGACAGATGAAGAGACGTTTCTCAACGGTTTCTCTCTTATCACACAGGAAAAATCTCTCCCAGAAGCCTCTGTGAGACATGCACTTACATTTCATTGGCCAGAACCAGGGCATCTGCCCTCCTATAAACCAATGGCTGGCAAAAAGGAATGATTTAGATCAATAACAATTGTCCCCCTGGGACTGGGGATAGAGCATCTCTCCCTTCAGCACACTGCCATCTGCTCTGTGCTGGAACAAAGTGGACGTTCGCTCAGCCAGGAAGAAGGGAGAACGACAGTCTGTCTGCTGCAGGTCCCAGCATCAGCTTTTACATGTGATCTTTAAATAACGTTATACCCAAGTCACAGAGAAGTACTGCCAGAACTGATCACAGAAGAGATCATAGGAAATCATCAAACTTGGGTCCCACTATCAGACCACGTGAATTACTGTTTTAAAATAAATCCCACCCTCTCTGTCTCTGCCCACTCCCGTTAGGTTGCTGTGTGTGTGCACGCACGTTAGAGGCTTGAGTTTTAAAATCTAACCTTGTAAAAGTGACTTCAATTTTGGTAACTCCATTTTGGACTTTTTTCCTATTCTTTCTCTTCTTTCTTTTCCAATTTTTCACTATAGAGAGAACTAGTTCAGGCTTCTTTTGATCTCTGAGAGTCCCTGCTTGATCCTCGCAACAGCCCTGCAAGGTGGGATTTACTGTCCCCATTGCACAGATGAGAACACTGAGGTCCGGGGGTAGGAAGAGCTCCCGTGCGCAGCTCCAGCTTCGCCTGCTCTCCTCCCCACGACCTACGGAGAATGGACTCTCACCCTGATTTCCATTAGGAAAGCGCTCAGGAAATGGGCCCTCATATTCCATTGACAAGGCTGGTAGACTAGACCAAGATGGAGCCAAGAATTGCCCTTGTCACTTATAGGAGACCCCCAAGATGTTTTCCCACACCACGCCTGGTGGTCCAGTGGTTAAAGGGGGCTCGGGTTCAATTCCTGGTCGGGGAGCTATGATCCCACGTGCTGTGCAGTGTGGCCAAAAAATAAAATAAAATAAAATTTAGAAAAAAGTAAAATAAAATGGAAAAGCCAAGGGTGTGTGCATATGTGTATGTGTACACATATATTAAAAAAAAAAAATTACAGCCTCCAAGGACTGTGGCTACAAAAACACTTCTTTAGTAGATGTCTGGCGCACCCTCGTGTGTCTCTATGGGGTAATAACATTGCAGGGTTTTCAAACAATACATCTTTAAAAATAGTAACAACAATAATAATGGCTGCTGTGCCGAGCAATGTATTAAGAAATTTAAACCCGCCATCTCAGTTTTGACATAAAGTTCTTCATTGGAATAAGTTTTTTTGGAGTAAGTTTTATATGACTATGGTAAAAGGAAAAACTTCACACCATACACAAATGTAGACAGTGAAAAGTTATCTGCCTCTCACCCCCATCCTCCATGATGTGAAAAGTGCCCCCTAATGTCGGGCAGGGCACAACCTGCCCAGACTTGCACTGTGGCCCTGATATGGGTCTGTGTGCAAATGTATCTGTGAGATAAATTCTTAGACATAGAATTGCATGTGTATGCAGTTCTTTCCAGAGGCAATTTGCACCATTTTGAATCAGCACTGGCACAAGGTGCAGTGATAGACATTTTTCCTATTATTTCCTTCACGTGATAAGCTATTACTGAGCACCTACTGGATGCAAGGCATTGTGTTAAGTCCCATGAAAGATTCCAGGGTGACTCGGACTCACTGAGCGATATGGGCATAATCTGAAGGGTCTCCAGGGAGCAGAGAGGCTGTTGCCTACTCCTGCCTTGATGGCCTTGGTCAACTCCCTGGGAATTTCAAAAGCCTGTGCCCTGCGGATCCAGAAGCTCATTTCTGAAATGTGATCCAATAAGCAATCTCACAGAGCAGCCAGTGAAACCTGATGGGAAAGCACACGGGGTCAAGACCCAGCTCTGACATTCCAGTGTGTGACATCAGGCAAGTTTCACGTCCTTACTGACATTTGAATTTTCTTACCAATAAAATATGGATAATAATACTTACCTTGGGTGAGGGAGGTGTCAGGGAAACCGAAGTCCTTCAGAAATATTTGTTGAATGAATGGACTGATGAGAATCTTGATGTGAGTTTCGCTAAGGAGACATTTAAGACTAGGTATGTCTCAGATTAAATGCTTAATCATTTCTCCTCCTGCAAGACAATTCCTCCTGTTTCTGTATCAGTCAGGTCTCTTGACTGCAAGGGAAAGAAAAAATAACGTGAACGGGCTTAAAAGAACAAAAAGAAATTTACCGATTCACATATCTAAAAAGTTCATGGATGGGTCTGACTTCGGACATGAGATGCTCAAAAGATGTCATTAGGAATCTATTTCTCTCATCCTCGCTCTGCCAAATTCTGTCTTGGCCTCATCCTCAACCAGCCTCTCCGTGCTGGTAGCGTGAAGGCAGAAACAGCTCTAGGCTTACCTCCTGTTCCCTCAGAAATCCAGTTTAAAAAGAAAAGAAAAAAGTCTCTCTTACAGGATTTAAAAATTATTCCCAGTTTGCAGTATTGTTGGCTCTGATTGGCTTAAGCTTTGGTCACGTCCCCATTTTTCAACCAATCACTGTAGCCAGGAAGGTAGGGGATGGCATGCTCTCATTGGCCAGGCAGGAGATGGGGTGGTCCCCAAGGAGATAATCGTCAAGAGCCGTCTACTGAGGGTGAGTAGAAGCGGACAGTGTCCAAACAACAGGTGTCTGCTTCTGCTGCGCCATCCTTCACAGAAAATCTACTGGACTCTCTGCCTTCTTTGAGTGATACTGTCAAAAAGGGACAAGAGAATTAAAAGAAAATGTAGTTCTTTTCTGTATTGGAGTTGAGGCAGGCTGGAGAAAGCCGCCAAAGCTTCAAGGCAGAGAGTGAGAAGCAGAACCGTAATACCCAGGCAAGTATTGAAGGGATAAATGAATGCAACGGAGTGTGAGAACGGGGTGTGAGAACGGGGTGTGAGAACGGGTCTCTTTCTGCTTCCAGTTTGGTGGAAGCCACAAAAGCCAAGAGTAACCCCATGGGCAGCAAGTGCCCTCCCCTCCATCTTTGCAGGAATTGCAGAGGAGGTGGTCAAGATTGGTTGCCAGACCCTTAGCTCAGTCCCTACCCTGAGGAGGATGGAGAAACTGACAGACAGAGAGGACTGGTTTTGGGGAGACACTGCTTTGGAGAAACTACTTGGAGAAAATGCTGTGGCATGTCCTTGCTGCCAGCACCCCAGCCCTGTGGTGGAAAAGAGGATGTACCAGCTCTTCACCTACAGCCAAGTCGGAGAGATGCGGGGGAACTACCTGGAGAGTCTGCTCCTGTCTCCTGGACAAGCCAGTGCCAGACCCAGGCCTAGAACAGTCTGCAAGTTTCAGATTGCGGCTGCTCAGCCTCCACAGGATGAGGGATTACTGCCACCTGCAACAGGAAGTGGCTCCAGGGTGGCTCAAAGGTGTGAATTTCTTCCAGGGGACTGGTCCTGAGCCCCACAGAAGCAACTGGCATGGGATCGCTTGGGATTCTCAGTGGCAGGCCCACCTGGGTGAAGGATGAAGGATCCAAGGGGAGGTGACGGACCACGGGATGCCAAGGATCTGCGTCTGAGGAAGTGCATTCAGAGGTTCCCAGTGGGGGGATGGCGGAGAATCCACGCACGCACCCCAGTAAGAGAAGGAATGAGCTGCAAATGCCCACTGAGTCCAGAAAGCATGATGCCGCGTCCTAACAGCGCCAGCCAAGTAAGGCCTTTCCTGCCTCTTATCTCTTTGGAGTCCGGTGAGGGGGGATGGGGAGGTGAAGAAAGAGTGGGGGAGGGGAGAGGTGTAATGTGAATGAAATTGGGAATTTTGACATGACTCGACCTTTTTTAGTAAATTTATTTATTTATTTATTTTGTCTGCGTTGGGTCTTTGTTGCTGCGTGCAGGCTTTCCCTAGTTGCGGCGAGCAGCGGCTACTCTTTGTTGCGATGCTCAGGCTTCTCACTGTAGTGACTTCTCTTGTTGTGGAGCACGGGTTCTAGGCTCACGGGCTTCAGTAGTCCTGGCACGCGGGCTCAGTAGTTACGGCTCGCGGGCTCTAGAGTGCAGGCTCAGTAGTTGTGGCGCACGGGCTTAGTTACTCTGCGGCATGTGAGAGCTTCCCGGACCAGGGCTTGAACCCATGTCCCCTGCATTGGCAGGCGGATTCTTAACCACTGAGCCACCAGGGAAACCCTGGACATTTTAATTACTGAATTTAGACTGTTGTTACACTTGGAAATGACTAAAAGACATTTCATTGTTCTCATCATATTGTTATTTATCATTATCTAAGAGTGAGCAGAAAAGCTATGGGATCTGCCCAGGTAAAGAACCCTCCCACTAACAGTGTTTAAGTGCGTGGTGGGAGGGGAAGTAGAGTTGATGGTTGCACCTGCTGACTTCCCCGCTTTCAATGTACCTGAACGTGTCCGCCCCACAAACAAGTTCAAAGAGACAGTGGTGGCAGGCGGTATCATTGTATGGAATGAGGCTTCAGATCAGGTGTGAGAAAGGGTGACCCCGGAAGCCTGGAAATCTCAGGTGCTACCATGGGGGTCACATTGTAAATGTCCTCAAAAAATGAACCCACGGTGGCATTAGAGAAGTTAGTATGGCTATTGATGCTTTAAATGCCATTCAGATCTGAAGATATTGGTAAAGGACAAAGAAGTGTTGATTTGGAGCAAAAATTTTGTATCTCCTGCCAAGAGCTACCTGATCTGGTTCCAACTGTCAAGGATATAGTGAGAACTTATTTTGTGCCCAGCGTTGTGCCAGAAGCGTTTCAGGGAGAAGGCAGTGAAAGCTGGCGTCCAAACGCAGTGTCACTGCCAAATTCTCCCACCTCGTGAGTTGACATCTGATTGAGAGATGACCTCAGAATGAGCTTTTTGGATTGTATCTCAGTAACCACCGACCCTGCCTGTCAAACCCAGAGATTTAGGATGGCATAGGACCCCAAATCTGGAAGAACTTAGCAACTTCACAGTGCCAGATCCAGGGGGAAAATATGCACACAGAGAAACCAGAAAAGCATAGAATGATGGGGAGAAAGAAAGAAAATGAAAACACTCTGTTTCCACTGGCAGAAATCAGTCTTTGCCAGGAAAACTGGAATGTTGACTTGGTACGCACATAATTCAATTTTCTACATGTTCAGAAGTAAAGAAAAAGCGAGACATTGGGAGAAATTGCTGATAAAATTTTTAACATTGGCAAAGGCAATATGTAATGTACATGAACTCAGCCCCATGTCAAATGGCTGATAATCTAAAAAGGTACATGCCACCACATTGACATACAGTATGATCTCAGTGATGTGAAAATACCTATCAAGATGTCTATCTCCATTTTTAACTAGCTTGAGCTCTCATCATAGGCAAAAATTCGATGAACATATGCCAAAATATTGTTAGTAACTGGCAGGGCATGGGCAGTTTTTATTTTTGATCTTTAGATGTTTCAGTGTTTTGCGATTTTTCTAACGTAAAAAAATTTTTTTAATGATTTTTTTTAACCTAACTAGTCCCTTCATTATTGAAACAAGAGACATGTACCTGAACTCACATGAATATACATAAAGCATAAAAGGTTGAAAACAGGGAGATACTCTCCTCTCCCAACACTCCCAAGCCCCACTTCCTTGAGATAACGACTGTTACATTTTTGTGTTTCTTTTTTTTTTCTTTTACGTTGTTACCGTGAAATATTTATACCAGGAATGAAAACCTGGGTGGGGTGTGTAGCCAACTGCGGGTTCAAAGCCGCATCTAAAGAGAATGGCCGCTGCTCTGTGCCACCTGGTGGCTGGACTTCAGAATGCAGGCCCACTGTGGCCAGATCTCTTTCAAGAAAAGGCAGAAATATGGAGTTATATGTGAAACAACCCAAATTTCAAAAGTTGGCACTATCTCAAAAAATTTAAAAGCAATGTCTGGGCCAGATAGAGTACATGTGAGGACCAATTTTTAGAGCATTGAGGGCTCAGTTTTAAGAAATAAACATAGAGTGCTTTTCTTAAATTATTACCGCTAAACAATGTCTAGTGATGAGAGAGATGAGGAATTTTGTTCATCGGCATTCCCTCCACTGCACCTTCTTCCTTTCATTTCCTTGTTTTTATTAGTTATATTATTGCTTATATTATTATTCTACCAGTCACATTTATGACTTTATATGTTATGCTCCATTTAAAAATTCGTATCAACTTTTTACAGCATCTATAATGTAAGGAAAAAAGCATTGTTCTTTAAGTCTCTGGTGCTAAGAAACACCCTTTATTCTATATCTGCAGCATTCCAGGCACCTTACATTCACTCGTCCATTCACTCCTTCATTCATTCACTCCTTCATTCATTCACTCCTTCATTCATTCACTCCTTCATTCATTCATTCAGTAAATATTGAGTGTCTACTTATGTACTGTTCTAGACACAGGAAATGCAGAGGTAAACAAAAGAGGCAAAATGCCTTGCCTTTGTGGAACTTATATTCTTGCAGGGGACATGGATAATAAATTAACAAATAAGTGAGCTACACAGTCTGCTGGAGAGTGACAAGGGCCAAGGGGAAATAAGGAAGCAGGGAAGGGAGAATGCAAAGTGTCAGTGTGTGCGTGTACATGTACGTATGCATGTGTGTATATGCGTGTGTGCATGTGTGCGTGCACATGTAAGTGTGGAATTTTAGCTGTGGTAGCCAGGGAAGGCCTTCCAGAGAAGACGGCTTTAGAATAACACATGGAAAGGAACTGGGCCGTACAAGTGTCTGTCGTGGGCACATTCCTACCACAGGGCACAGAAAGAGCCGAGGACGGGAGTCCGAGTGTACATGTGTTAGAAGTGATTGAGAAAAGATGAGGTCTGAGAGGAAAGGGTGGGCACCCCACAGAGGGCCTGAGAGGTGGTGATAAGTGCCCCACTGAGTAAGAGGGGGAATCACGGGGAGATCAGATCAGAAGAGCGACGTGGACTGACTTAGGGTTTTCTTTTTAATAAATTTATTTTATTTATTTACTTTTGGCTGTGTTGGGTCTTCGTTGTTACGCGTGGGCTTTCTCTAGTTGCGGCGAGCGGGGGCTACTCTTTGTTGTGGTGCGTGGGCTTCTCACTGTGGTGGCTTTTCTTGTTGTGGAGCACAGGCTCTAGGTGTGTGGGCTTCAGTAGTTTTGGCACGCAGGGTCAGTAGTTGTGGCTCGCGGGCTCTAGAACGCAGGCTCAGTAGTTGTGGCGCACGGGCTTAGTTGCTCTGCGGCATGTGGGATCTTCCCGGACCAGGGCTCGAACCCGTGTCCCCTGCATTGGCAGGCGGATTCTTAACCACTGTGCCTCCAGGGAAGTCCCCTGACTTAGGTTTTGAAAGGCTCCTTCTGGCCGCTGTGTGGAGAACAGATGAGAAGGCAGGAACAGGAGGAAGAAGGCCAGTATCAGGCAGTTGCAATATTCCTGGTGAGAGATGGTGGTGGTGGTGGCAATGGTGATGGAGGGGGTGATTAGAAAGATCGAATTCTGCAGAGCCTGCAGGATGCTCTGACCGATAGGATGTGAGAGAGAAAAAGAGGAGTCAGGGATGCCTTCAAGGTTTTAATCTGAACATTCGAAGGAGGAGGTTGCCTTTTATCTCTCTTCCTATATAATTAGCTTCATCTGTCATCAGAGATGAGGTTAGACGGATACACACCAAGATATTAGTGATTATATTTGAGCGGTAGGGCTTGGGTGGTTTTTATTTTTCTCCCTGTTTTTCAGTATTTTCTTTTTTTTTTTTTTTAAACTTATCCCCTTTTTTTTAAAATTAATTAATTTATTATTATTTATTTTTGGCTGTGTTGGGTCTTCGTTTCTGTGCGAGGGCTTTCTCCAGCTGCAGTGAGCGGGGGCCACTCTTCATCGCGGTGCGCGGGCCTCTCACTGTCACGGCCTCTCCCATTGCGGAGCACAGGCTCCAGACGCGCAGGCTCAGCAGTTGTGGCTCACAGGCCTAGTTGCTCTGCGGCATGTGGGATCTTCCCAGACCAGGGCTCAAACCGTGTCCCCTGCATTGGCAGGCAGACTCTCAACCACTGCGTCACCAGGGAAGCCCAGTATTTTCTATTTTTGAAAGCAAAGACTGTATTATTATTATTACCATCATCATTGTTATTTTATTTTACGGCTTTCAGGCATGGCAACGGTATACTCAGTGGGTGAGGTAAAAACACTTTCTACCTGGGTGGATTCTGTATTAGTCACCATTTGCTGCGTGATAAGCAATTCCAGAATCGTAAATTAGTGTTCCTTTCTCACTTTCAGATATGTGAGTTGCCTGGCACAGCCCTGCTGCAGGCTGCAGGTCAAGTTCAGGTGTGTACCAGGTTTCTCATTCTGGGGTCCAGGCTACGTGGTTATTGTTGTTATGGCGAATGTAGAAAGTTCCCAGAGAAGAGAGAGGAGACACCTGCTGCCTCTTAACGTCAAGGCCGGAAACTGGCATCTCGTCCCTTCAGCCTATATCCTATTAGCCAGAGCAAGTCACATGGCCAAACTCAACATCAATGGTTGTTTCCATATCTTGGCTGTTGTGAATAATGCTACAGTGAACATGGTATGCAGATATCTCTTTGGGATACTGATTTCAGTTTCTTCAGATATGTATCCAGGAGTGGAATTGCTGGATCATATGATAGATCTCCTTTTAACTTTTTGAGTAACCGCCATACTGTTTTCTATAGTGGCTGCACCAATTACATCCCCACCAACAGTGCACGAAGGTACCCTTTTCTCTACATCCTCACCAACTTTTGTTATCTCTTCTTTTTTATTATACTTATCCTCACAGGTGTGATCTCACTGTGGTTTTGATTTGTATTTCCCTGATGATTAGTGATGTTGAGCACCTTTTCACGTACCTGTTGGCCATTTGTATGTCTTTGGGAAAAGAAATGTCTATTCAGGTCCATCACCCATTTTTTAATTGGATTATTTGCTTTCTTGCTATAGAGTTGTTTGAGTTCTTTATATATTTTGGAGATTAACCCCTTATCAGATTTATGGTTTACAAATATTTTCTTCCATTCTGTAGGTTGCCTTTTGAACTTATTGAGTATTTCCTTTGCTGTGCAGAAGGAGCATTTGGAGGGTGAGTATGAGGTTCGAGTTCCTGGGTTTCAAGCGAAACCTGTTTGTCTGGCTGTCTGACCTTTCTGCCTACGTGCAGCAGGTGTGTACATTAATCCAGCATTAGTGTGACTAATCTACAAGAGGGTGTTTGCAGGGATTGATTCTAAGGTTGGGATATGGGATCTAGATTGGATAAGAAGGAGAATGAAGCCCATGAGCTTCTTGATGGATTTTGGAAAAGCAATGGGGTCAGGGATCTGCATTTAGAGGTGAAAGATCTCAGTGAGGTCAGAGAATTATTGCCTTGGGGAGCATTCGAGTATTAGGAGAAAAGTTAGTACATGGTGACCAGGAAGTGGGATGTTTGATATAAAATATTAAGGGTGAGTAGTGTTTGAGGTTGACCATGTTCAGGATGGAGGAGGTAAAGTGGAGCAGGGGGCCGCTGGGATGGCAGGTACAGAGCCTGGGAGAGCTGTGCTGATGAGGGGTCATCCAAGCGGATGCGGGAGCTGGAGAGGAGAGCGTCAGTCGTCAGCCTTGTAAGCCTTGGTTTCCTAACCTGCAAAGTAGGGGTGGAGATTTCCTTTCCAGGTCTGATGACCCATGACCTCAGGCATAGGCTGTGTTTGGCTTCACATCTCGTCCCATGAAAGGCCAGCCCCTTGGGAGCAGCAGGAAGATGCTAAGTGGGTGTACACAGCCTGCTCCTCTCCTGGAGGAACCCGTCCCCCCCCATCCCTTCACTCCTCCGTGAAGGGCACTTGTTGTGGGGACCTCGCTGGTGTCTCACTGGTTCCAGGCTGACACTGCCAACGCTCCTCTCCAGGAGGGTCTGATGTGAGAGTAACTAAGGCCCCCTGTCTCTTTCTTGGTGCTTATGACGTCCTTGATCATCTCACCATAGCGCTGCATTAACCAAAGACTGAGAAGCATATCGCCCGTGGCACTGGAAATGATTTTAGATGGTCCACAAACATCATATAAATGTGCTGAATCACTCCACTGTTCTTTCAACCCAGACACAGTCTTAGGTCGGTGCTAGTATGTCGTGAACACCTCTCTCACACTTGCTAAGCCCCCTTTTTCAGCACAGAGGAGGCCTTAAGTTCAGAGCCCTCAGTAGACGACAGTATTTCGTGAGAATTCAGCGAAACTGGGTTTCTTTCTACTTCTGTTATTGACATTCATTTTTTTTTTTTTTTGGTACTCACCAACATCACCAACAAAGGGTATTTGACAGCATTAAGTCTGATCGTGTCAGTCCACTGTTCAAAGTTCTGCGGTGGCTTCCTGGTATGCTTAGAAGAAAGTCTGAAATGCTTTTGTTTTCTGGAAGCTTTTCATGACCTGACCCCTGCTGACTTCCTCCTTGTCTTCTGCCATCACTCTATCCTCCACTCACTCCTCCTTGGCATTCCTCCAAGATGGAATCTCAGTCTTACCTCAGGGCCTTTGCACATGCTGGGCCAGCTGCCTGGGATACTCTTGCCCCAGATCCTTCCATGGCTTCCTCTAGATCATGTAGATCTGTGCTCAGGTGCCACCACCTCAAAGGGGTTCTCTCTGATAATCATCACTAACTGACGCGCATCTCTCTCTCTCTCTCTCTCCTTCCTTCCTTCCTTCCTCCCTCCCCACTCCCTCCTTTCCTTCTTTCCTCTTTCCCTCCCTCCTTCCCTCCCCTTCCTCCCCCTCTCTCTCCACCCACCCCATTTCTAGCTCTTGTTTCCAATTTATCTCCCCCACTAAAATGACCGCTCTTTGTCTTGTTCCCTGCTGTGCCCTCAGGGTCTAGAACAGTGTCCAGCACACAGTAGAAACACAATAAATATGCATTTGAGTGAAAAAATAAATTAATATAGTTTCCTTTTAAAATCCATCTATTTAAGTTGAAAAGCAAATCACTTTAAAGCATTCAGTAAGTAGTCTGTATAGTGCAATGTGAGAAACTACAGGAAGGTGCTAGGTGATGGGCACACACGTGAAAGGCTCTGCATGAGAGTAGGATTTGGGAAATGCTTCCCTGAAGTGATTCTGGGATTATCTGGGAGAAGGAGAGCTTCCCAGTCCCCACCCTGCAGATCAATGAACAGATCACATCACTTTTCTGGTTGGTGCTCACAATTTCTGACCACCTAGTAGGTACCCTCAAATTTTAGATTTCTCTGATGCTCCTCCCCTTTCTGAACTGCCCTCACTCTCCTCCTCACCCAGGGCCAGATGCCCCTGGAGGCTGCAGCCATTTTTGAGCACCTGTGATGAGCTCAGCCCTGAACTAGTGATTGACAGGTATCACCTCTGTATAGTGAATAGTATCGTCCCCATTATACAGATGAGCAGTTACTCAAGTCACACACCTAGTTGTCCCAGGGTAATATGTTTGAGATTTCAACCATTTTCCCCTTCATGTCTCTTTCCCTTCATGTTCAGTAACACCCCTCCCACCTACTCAATTCAAGCTGCTTGGCTACTCGGCTACTTGGCTACTTGCTTTGCTCTGATTTAAGCTGGGATCCTCAAAAACCCAGAAGAAAAGAATATCTCGGAGGACATCAAGAACTGAGGCACAAACTAAAGGCTTTGATTTAGCCACAGGTGTGTTGAGTTGAGCTTAAAAAATGATTTTTTCAATTAAGAATCAATTGCCACTATTAAAAAAATCAGGAAATTTTACACCGAAGTCTGAATTGCTGGAATTTTTTTTTTGAAAATTCAGATGGTCAGGCCACAATGGGCCCACGTTCCTTCATGGCAGGCACCAGCTGGGCTTGAGTGTCAGTCATCCCTGATAGAGAGGCCTGTGTTCACCTGTTTCCACAGACCTCACTACTCCCTATTGTCTTACCACAGTGGACATCACTCACCTGCATCCCCCACCTGATCTATGAGTTTATGACCCTGAACAAAAAAGAAGAGAATCCACCCTAAGACTAGAAGAGCATTCTCCTAGGCTGATAGGAAAGGAGAACTGAGAAGGTTTGGGGCTCCCTGGGGAGAGAATTAGATCTGAAGGGGCCCAAAGGACAGCTGTAAGCAGTGATGGGCTGGTAAATGTTTAATAACTGCTCTCCAGGGAAAAAAATGTGTGTGTGTGTGTAAATTTTACTGGAATTAAGGATGTGTTTGTTGCACAAAATTGACAAATTTACAAATAATAATAAACACTTTATTGTAAATACTCTTTATTGTAAATGCCATCTAGCCAATTAATTCTCACAGAAATATTTTTGTTGATTTTTCTGCCAACCTCTTGATTCCAAAGCCAACCGTCACTGCAATTTAGCCATGATTTAACAAAATTAGACCACGAAGAAATGCTTGACAACAATACGACTCAGCAAAGAAGTTGCTGACGTCACTGAAGCATGAATGCAGTTCTGACATGAATGCTAATTGAAATTTTTGTTCGTGTTAACGAATAAGACGGAAGTAAAACAACAAAGACGTGTGTCCAGACTCCTTCACCAGTGACATGAGTCACCTGTTGGCTGAACTGGATAATAATCCCCTCCATTTTTTGTGCCATTCACAATGTATCGACTACAGACAGAACACACTGTTAAGTTTAATTTACATTATTAACATTGTATCCATCACATTCTTAAGACTGGGCAATCAACAAAACGACAAATCAAGCCCTGATCTGTGGTGTTCCCCAGTCCCTGTGGTGCAAATACACTCCCCGTGGATCACTGAAGACCCGGCAAGGGATGGGCAGTGCCCTTACCCCACGTTCCTCATGCGATGCAATAGGTATAAATTACCTTAAGAGCACAGATGAGAGCAAAATGTAGTAAAATAAGGAAGTGATGAGTTTTTAGTATGTATTACCTCAGTTTTAATATAATTTATTTAAGTATAAATTTAAATAATTTAATTTTTTAGCAGCTGTGTTTAACAACGAGCTTGCAAAACTCCTGAAAATTTAACAGTCAGCTCTCACAAGCCAGCACAAGCCAGCTCCAACACACCACCAGATCTAAGGGAAGTATCTAGAAATGAGAGGCAAGGACTCAGGGGAGGCCAGAGTCCTGCGGGAGAGGAGCTACTTGCTCAGTCTCCATCTGACTCACCCCTTGGGTGGGGGGTGACCCTTTACAACGTCCCAAAGGTGGGGACCTGGGTATTGAGGGTGAGCAGAAATCCCATCCATCCTGACCAGCTGAATGGGACCAAATGAAGACCCTCCTGATGGGAGACAGAGGTTAAATACACCCCTGGGGGCATAGTCATCCCCATTCTGTAGATGTGGAAACTGAGGCTTAAGGGAGTTGTTACTTATCCAGGGTCACTAGCTGCCAAGAGGTGGAGGCCACACCGACAACCAGGTTTGTTAGCTCCCAGACCCATCTCCTTTCTGCAAAGTCCTCCTGCGCCATCCTGGAAACAGCTCCTGGAGCTCATGACCTGCACTATGATGGTCCTTGGATTTTAGTGCACACAACTCTGGAATTCTGTTCACCTTTCCCCTAATTAAAACCTATATCCCTGAAAGAGATGACTAGCAACTTGAGAGCAGGGCCCATGCTGAATATCTGTGGTATTGCCAGCACTTAGAATTCCAGCTCATTGGCATCAGAAGAGATCTTAAGAACCACCTGGTTCAGAGCCCCCATTGTACATACAGGGAAAGCTGAGATGCCCAGTCAGACAGCAAGGACACCAGCAGCCTCAGGAGTAGAACTCCTACCAGCCATCTGAGTTGCTGGTGAATGACAAATATTCTAGGTAAGAGAATTAGACGGGTTGAACAAAACGAGATCTGAGAGCCAAAAAGCAGGCTTCCCCCTCCCCAGAAAGTCCCAACCAGATGGAAAAAGAGAGCAGAGAATATGGTACCCCCAGCTGGATTTAGGGGTGATTCCAGGAGAGACTTCCTGCCAGGGTGGTACCCTCGAGATTCTTTGAGAAAGCCCATGGAGCAACGAAGTCTCCATAAGATGTTCTCATCATAAGTTCATTACTGCAGAGATGCACAGAGTCAGTGGGGAAACTGAGGCAGGAAGGCAGAACCTCAGGAACCCTCAGAGCCTGAGACTCCACCTGAAGACTTTTGAGTTCTCAGATGTTCACCCCTTTCGCCCCAGCAAAACAGACCTCTTCCGGAGCAGGGGTGCCTCTTGAAGGACCACCTAGAACTTGTGCTCTGGCATCCAGGCAAGCAGGAAGCTGAAGACTGTCTGCTAAAGCCATGGTTCCAGCATTTTCCAGATGGACTCCTCAGGAGGCCGCAGAGACCTCAATTCGGCTGTACTGGATGCCAGCCGAGCTCTGCCTGTGGCCAAAGCTCAGGGCGAACCTGGAGAGCAGAGAGTAAGTGGGGTCAGAGGGTGACAGGGCCTGGTGGCCTTCCCCGGGGGTGATGGGAGTGGACCATACATGGGATCGCCATCCCATCCCCACCCCACTCCTACCTGACCCTTCCTGCTTCCTGCCTTAAGGCACACTTCCATCTTCTGGACCACCCAGCTGCTCCCCCTGGTCTTCCTGTGTCCACCCACGCCTCCTACAGCCAGTTCTCCTCATCACAGGACTGACCTTTCTAAGCACGAAGACCAACTCCTGTCACTCCTGCTGAGAAGTGATGTCATGCTCAGCCTCACATCTAAGCCCCTCTCTGCAGCCGGCCTCTCCCGTGTCACCGCCCTCCCATCCCATCTTCCCATTTCACCCCGGCCACATGGGTCTCCTTCTCGCTCTTCAAAACCCCCAACTTGTTCCCACCTCAGGGCCTTTGCTCTGGCTGTTCCCTCTGCCTAGAACACTCTCTTCCAGCTCTTGGAAAAGATGGCCTTTTCTCATTATTCAGGTCTCAGCTCAATTGCCACCTCTTCGCAGAGGCCTTCGTTGAGCATCCTTTCATTCATTCACTAGAGCTAGAGTCACTGCTGGCCTGTCATGGGCCAAGCACTGTTCTAGGCCCTGGGAATAGAGCAGTGAACATGACAGGTGCACAAAAATGTCCTTCAATGTCATGAAGAGCTCACGATCAACTTGTGTCATTAATGTACCCATGGTACACTTGGACCCTAGCTAAAGAAGTGGAAAGCTCCACACTGCCCCCAGATCCACTGTTCACTCTCTGACAGTTAACCTGCCTTATTTTCCTCATGATATAAACCCCACTCTCATTTATCTTATTCATGCATTTGGGTGTTCTGTAATCCATCTCTCCCCTTTGCATTAAAATGTAACTTCCTCCTCAGTCCAGAGACACGGTGTCTCTTGGTCACAGGTCTGTCCCCCGAGCCTAGTACAGTGCCTGGCTCCTAGCTGGCACTTGGAAATATTTGCTGAAAGTGAATGAACGGATTCCTGAGAAATTGGGCTAAAAGATTTTTGAAAGCTCTTTTGGTGATCATATCACCCTGGGAATGGAAAGGTCTCTTCTGAACCCAAGTAACCTGATGTGAAAGGGAAAGGAACATGCTTATGGCACTCAATGGCCACTGATGGCAAGGGGGTCTGAGCCCCTCGGTTGCTAATGTCTCTCTAAAGGAGCAGAGGAAACAGACCGTTAAGCTGCAGGTCCCCATTTCCAACAAGCACATCTGCAGCATGAGGACACGAATAGAAGTAAACCCCACAGCAGTGGATGGTGGCTCCATCCAGCTTCCATTCTCTTGTCTCCTTGGGGCTCTAGGTCTCCTCTGTTGCATGCGATCTTTGTAGGACTGTCAATAGAGGGGCCTTGCCCTATCCTGGCCAAGTTGGGGGTTAGGGGGGTGGGCACATAAACCAGGCTTAGCCAATCAGACTCTCTCCTGGGAATGTGATTCTTTTAGGGAGCAACACAGCACTGAGAACAGTTGGTGCTGGAAGGAGGGTCCCATTAGTGCTTGCTTGCAAGATCTCCGGAACTTCCCGTGTCCCCATGCTCCCCACTGTTGAGTTTCTTTCTCTCTCTGTGGCCTCTGATATCAGGGGCCCCCTGAACGGTAAGGACTGGAGTGATGACTCACCCAGCCAAAGTTGGCTCCGGACCCAGCCAAAGCCCCTAACTTCCTGTCTTTTCCTGAGGCTGTAGAAGATCCAGCCTGCTTTCCCCACGGTCTGGCCCAGGCTCCTGAGTCCCCAGGTCCAGCTCAGTGTTCCCCTGAGCTGCAATTCCCTCCTGCCTCACCCTAAAGCTGGCTTCTGCCTGCCTTTCTGCCTCCTTAGCTTCTTATTCCAGAGGAGGGGTCTGGAATCTTCTCCCAAGAAAGCCGGTATGGCAGAGATTCCAGGTGGCTCCTAGTATCTGTCCCTCCTTTATGTCTAGTAACAGCACCCTCGATGTTTAGGTGAGCACATGACACCCAGATTAAAGACCATGTTTTTCAGCCGCCCCTGCATGTGGATGTGGCTAAGTTCCGTCCAAAGGGTTGTAGATGGAAGTGACGTGTGGATCTTTCAGGTTGTGTGGCCACCTCTTCCCCTTCCCTCTTTTAGGGATGTGGTGGCTCTCACGGGCCATGTGGAAAAGTTTACACTGAAGAGATGGCAGAGCAACAAGAGAGAAGGAGCCTGGGGCCCTGGATGACCTCTTGAAGCACAGCTTCAACGCCAGCCCTGGACCCCCTATATTCAGACTATTCCAAGCAGCCAAATCTGTCTCCTAACGAATATGGCTGGACTGCTGAGGGCCCCACAGAAGGTGTCATGCAACAAACTGGGAGTGTGCGGCTGGCAGAGAACACTCTGGGGTGGGGTGGACCAGGTTTGAAGTTTCACATGGACTCATTCTGCATCCCTTTGGGGGCCAGGTTGGGGCTTGGCAGGAAGCTGCAGGGAGGCAAGTTCCAACTCACCGTTAGAATGATTTACCATTTTAATTTGTTAGGGCCTCCCAGGAATAGAATGGGCAGTCAGACGCTGGTGACTCCCTTTACGACAAGAGGCAACCTGGGGCATTTGCCAAGGATGCTTAGGATTATGGTGGTTTCAGGTCCCTTCTGACACCCCCCAGTACTCTTTATTTCAACAGCCCAAAGTCCCTGATGTTAAGATTTTGAACTCCTGTCTAGGACCTACAGACCTTATGTGATCTAGCTCCTACCCACTTGGCCAATCTGATCTTCTCTCCTCCTCCCCTCCCTCCTTGCTCCCTCTGATCCAGCCACACTGGCTTCCTCGTTGTTCCTTGCATGTGCCAGATACACTCCCAACCTCAGGGTCTTTGCACCTGCTGTTCCCTCTACCTGGAAGGCTCGCCCTGCCTCATCTTTACGTGGCTGCCTCCTTCTCATTAACTTAAATGGCACCTACGCAGGGCATCCCTCTCTGACCACCCACTCTGATTTAGCCACAACCCTGTGCCCCTGTCTCCCTCTCCACCAACCAGACCCTCTCAATGTATTTTGTTCTGTTTCCTTTTCTTCCAGCTACTCACCACTAACTGAAATGCTTTTGTTGCTGCATTCATTGGCTTATTTATTTTCTGTTCCCCTCCCCTACTAGAATGGAAGTTCCATGAGGACAAGGACCTTCTCCATCTTATTTTCAGACACATTTCCTACGGCCCAGAACACCGTGTGGCATATTAACACCCACTGAATGAGTAGATTATGCTCACAGTTCTTTGTGTGTGATTCAAAAGGCCATGATTATAATATTTTGTTTCTCCGAGCTTCCATGACTCCAAGATTCTGTGGTTTTAGGATCTAACTATTCTAACCTCCTATGAGTCCATAACTGCATGATTTTTAAATTCCTATGAGCTGAGCTCAAAGTCAAATAAAACTCTGCTGTAGGAAGACACAAAACAACTCAAAGAAAAGAGTTCATGTATGAAGACAGGACAAAACTCACTGTATCCAGGCAGTAAGAACAACAGGAAGAGAAGAAAAACACTCTTTTTTGCAAAGGGAAAGTGTAATGACTAAAATCCTGAAGCAAAGTGCTCAGGGTTTGATGCCACTCTTCCCCCCAGGCCAGCCCTGGCCCCCTTACCGTCTCTTCTGGAATTGCTGGTCTATCTCTGTCAGCGACTGGCCTTTTGTTTCAGGGACAAAAAAATAGATGAAGCCCAGGCCGAAGACAGCAGTCAGCCCGTAGAGCAGGAAGGTCCAGGACAAGCCAATGGCACCTGGGAAAAACGGAGTGGGAGTGTGGGCAGGGCACAGCCTGGGCCAACTCCTCAAACACTGAAAATCAGTTCACCCAAAGCAGATCCTCTAGATGGTAGATTTGCAGTATGACTAACACGCTGTCAGATAAAAGTACCTTAAAGCAGGAGTAGGACTGGTTGTCCCAGAGGCAGGCAAAGGGCCAGGGCCCAAATCCACAAACATCTAGGACATGGTGTCTTTATGGGAAAGCCCGCTCACCCACTCACCCACACCCGAAATACTAGCCAGAGGTGCACACTTGGCACCTGAAAATGTGCATGGAGGGAAAATGACATCCACCTCAGCAGCCAAACAGCTGTGGGGGCAGCCTTGGCAAAGCTCAGCTCCAAAAAACCATCCTCAGAAATTCCATGAATTGGTTTTTCAATGAATCAAGCATTCAGCCAATTTGGCCTGTGACTGGTTTGCGAGAGAAGGCAGAAGCCTCAGCTCCATCCAGAAGGCTGTGGAGGCAGAAGCACTAATTACGTTTCAGACACCATTCTCACCTCTAACAGCCAGGGCCACACCTCCTCCAAGCAGCCACCCTTAACCAGCTTGACCTCCACTTAATCCTTATACCAGCAGAGAGAGTGCTGGGCTGGGAGAAGGAAGACGGGGTTCTAGTCTTCTAACTAACTGCCTGGCTAGACTTGGGAAGGACGTATTTCCCAGTCTGTGAGATGGGGATGATAGGGATATGATACAGTTCTAATAAGCCCTCCCTCCCTCCCTCCTCCCCTCTCTCCTTCCCTCCCTCCCTCTTTCCCTCCCTTCCTTCCTTCCCTCCTTCCTCTCTCTTTCTCACTCATTCATCCCACATAAAAGGGATGCTTGAAGACTAAGGCACCAAGGAGAAGCTTGGACTCCCAAAGACTGTGTATGGGAGACAGGCACGGTGGCTGGGTTCTTCTACCAGTATTTCCCACAGTCCCCCAAGGCTCCTCCTTTGAAGAGGAAACACTTGGGTGCGGGAAATGGGAAAATAACTAAACCCTAAGAACTGTGCCTTGGGGCCCCGCAGTGAAGGAGCCCAGCCCACTTCGGCCTCGATGACCACTGGCCTTGGGTCAGGAACATCCTCAGCATCTCAGAGACCCTTCCCTGGTGTTCTGGGCCTATATAATTCCCACCTGACCCCATCACTGCCCAGACTGGGTCTGAAGGCTAGTCAGGAAGAGAAGACGTCACCCAAACTAGATCTGAGAAGACCTTCCTGCTGGCAGGTGGGCATGATCCAGTTTAAGCTGGTTTAGAACAAAACAAAAAGGTCGTGGCTCCTGCATCTGCTGGTCTCAGACACATTCTCTCCAAGGCTGGGGTAGACCTTCGCCTCTTATCTGGCCTGGAGAATTTTACAGCATGTCTGAGGGTTCTGGATGTTGTCAGACGCTTCCGTGGAGCCTCTGCACAAAGTTTTATTTGAAGAATAGTTCTGCTGCAAAAAAAAAATTTTTAACTCCTCTGCTTTAAGAGTGGAAACTTTCAGCTACAGAGAGGAGAATGGACTTGTCTCGATGGGGGCACACTCAGGACTCCCAAACCCCCATCCCCCCACCACCAATCGGAGATGGCTTCCTGGACAGAGGAGAACTGGATGCTTCAGCTCTAACCTCCCTTCAGCCTCAACTCCCAGGCTGTCAATAAAGCCAGCCCCCTGCAGCTGATGGGGCCTGGAATGAAGTAGAAAGCTCACAGGTCATATCTTCTGTTGTCTTTGCCTCCCAGCCCTCCTTTTCCTTGTTCTAGCACCTCGATTTTCATTTGGGGCACCCTCCCCCAACTCTCAGTCCATGCAGTTGGGTGGGGCTGTCCGTCCTCCCCCTTCCCCGGGTCTCCAGAGTGGGTATATGGCCCCAGGCCCGGGCATCAGACTATTCCAGCCCTCCAGACACAGTGATTGGGTCAGGGATGGGCACGTGATCTTGCTGAGCCAATGAGAATCAGCCCCAGGACATGAGTGACAGCCACTGAGAAAGACATGCTCTCCTTCCCCGGGGCTGCCAAGATGAAGAGACCCGCTCGTGGTCATCTTTGCGTGGAGGTGGGTCTGCCTGGGAATGAAGCCCACGGCACAGGAGGCAGAGCCAAGAGAGCATGAAAGCTGGCCCACAGTTTTGTTGAAGCCTCTGGATCAGAGGTGCTTGAAGCAAACTACCCTCCTCTTTTCATGATTTAAGACAAAAATATTACCTTTTGTTCACAAACTGGTTTGCATGGGGTTTTCTGTGACTTATACCTGGACGATATGGAGGCCCAGGCTCTGTCTGGAGGCAGTTGTTTCTGGATCTTGAAGGAACCGGACCAAGGAATTAGGTCAGAGGACTCACCGATGAGGTCAAGGAAGGAGAGGCTGATGAAGAGGTTGGCAGCCCAGTTGAAGCTGTTGCAGAAGGCAAAGGCTCGCCCTCGGATCTCCACGGGGTAAATCTCGCTGAGGACAAGCCAGGTCACTAGGACAGGAGAGCAGGGAGGACTCTTAGGCTGCAGCTGGGTTTGCCCAGAAAACTGAGGGGTTTCCCGGGACATCAGACTTTCAGTGTCCTGGGCGAACTGGGATGGTTGGTCACCCTACTCATTAAATTCCTTTCCAGCTAAACCCTTCTGAGTGAGCTATCCAGGAGCACATTCTGGTTTTATGAGGCCTGAAGCTTAGACAATTTGGGGCCTTTATAAGAAAGAAAATACTACAAACATAAATTAGACCTCTGCCCTCGGAAGAAGTACCTCCAGGGAAGCAAGGAGCCCTGAAATCTGAGTTCATTGTTCTCATGGTCAAGCCACCTCTAGTCCCTCTGAGACCCTGACGGATTCGGTCCCCAGGCTTCCCACTAGGAGAGGTGGAAGGCTCCAGAGTTACCTGCAAGAGAACTCCCACTTACCTGGTCCAAAGCCAAAGGAGAAGGCGCTCACAAAGAGCATCATGCAGACCAGTGCGGTCCAGTGCAGCAGGGCATGCTCAGGGGCAGGAGAAGGGGGTGCAGCGGGCGCGATGCTTAGGGCTGGCAGAGGAAGGGCAGTGGGGTCCCCAGCTCCCGGATGAGGCTTGGTTTTCTCAGAGGCTGACAAGACTGGCCGCCCTGGGCTCTGGTCGGTCATTGGCCGCAGAGGTGGAGCCAAGCCCCTGGGCAGCCCAGAGTCTCCAGGGAGGCCTGACAGCCTAGTGGCATTGGGCATGGCCAGGCAACTTGGGCCTGAGTCCATGGGCACAGCAAAGCTGACAAGGCCGATACCGCTGACCGACAGGGCCATGAGGGCACAGCCAGCGAGTAACAGGGCCCTGCGGCCCGCTCGGTCCACCAGCCCCATGGCGGTCAGGGTGGCCGCCACCTTCACGGCGCCGAGCCCCACGGAGGCCAGCACAGCCGAGGAGGCCCCACGGAAGCCGACTGAATGGAAGATGGTGGAGGCGTAGCACAGCACGTTGGGCTGCCCTGTTAGCTGCTGGAAAAGCACCAGCCCCAGCCCCACCGTGGTCCGGCCTCGCATGTTATCCCTGGTCCTGAAGAGGTCCAGGAAGGAGTATCTTGGCCTCCCCAGGTCCAGCTTCGTGGCCTCGCCTCCCTGGAGGGGGATGAGGTCCCTGTGGGCTGCAGCATCAGCTGTACCAGGGGGGAGGAGGAGGAGGCTGAGGGACTGCAGGAGAGCAGGTGCAGTGGCCCAGCCAAACATATGCCTCCAGCCCCAGAGGGCACCGGCCAGCGCGTAGTTGAGTGCATAGGAGAGCAGGATGCCCACGGTGATGCCTGCCTCGTAGAGGGACACCAGCACTCCCCGCTGCCGTGGCCCAACCAGCTCTGACACGTAGATACAGCAGGCCATGGAGGAGAGGGAGATGGCAAAGCCAGCCACTGAGCGGCCCAGGACCAGCCAGGTCAGGGAGCTGGCCAGGCTCAGGCTCAGGCTGCCTGCCAACAGCACCAAGTTGCTCCCGAGGATGGCTTGCTTCCTGCCATAGCGGTCGATGAGGAAGCCCCCTACCAGGGAGGCAAGGAGAGCCCCCAGGAGCAGACTGCCCACCAGGAGCTCCTGTTCCGAGCAGCTTAGCCCAAAGTCAAGCTGAAGTGGCAGTAGGGCACCCGATATGACTGCCAGTTCATAGCCAAAGGTCAGGCCACCCAGCAAAGACACAGAGGCACACAGGGGCAGGAGGAGTGAGGGTCGGCCTGGAAAACAAAAGTGACAGGGACAGAGTCCAGAATGTTTCCTGCCAGAGCATCCATCCAACCTCCTCTCCCTCTGTCCACCCCTCCACCTCTCCATCTATTCACTCATCCATTCATGTATCCTTCTACTACATCCATCCATCTATTCATTTATTCATCCATCCATCCATCCATTCATCATCCATTTCTTGCTTTGTCCGTCCATCCTTCCATCTATCTAATCCACCCATTCACCCATTTATCCAAATACCCACGCATGCATGCATCCACCCATTTGTTCACTTCTTCCTTCATTCCATCCATTTCTCCATCTCTCCATCCATCCATCCATCCATCCACTTCTTCCTTCATCCATTTCTCCCTCCAACCTTCCTTCTATCCATCTACTTCACCCATCCACCCATCCACTCCTTCCTTCATCCATCCACTCCATTCATTCACCCATCTATTTACTAATCAATCTATCCACCCAGCCCTTCATCATTCACTCCTCCATCCATCTATCTACTCCCTCCACCACATTTTCATCCATTCATTGGCCCATTTATCTACCCCTTAATTCACCCAAACATCCATCCATTTTTTGATCCATCTATCCACGCATATTTGCATTCCATCCCTTATTTACCCAGACACACACCCATCCATTCATGCATCCATCCAATCATTCCAAAATTTATCTGGCATCTACAACACACCAGGCAGTGTTCCTGGGGATTGCAATACAATGGTGTTTTCAAAGATCTGACATTCTAGTAGAAAAAGGCAAATGATAAATGAATTAATATATAATATAATTTCAGGTGGTGATGGGTGTCATTTAAAAAAAAAAAAGGCAGAGAAGGGAACTCCCTGGCAGTCCAGTGTTTAAGACTCCACGCTCCCATTGCAGGGGGCGTGGGTTCGATCCCTGGTCAGGGAACTAGATCCCCCATACATGACGCAACTAAGAGTTCGCCTGCCACAACTAAGGAGCCCATGTGCTACAACTAAGACCCGTGCAACCAAATAAATAAATATTTTAAAAAATAAAAAAATAAAACTACATTCTGTGTATTCTTGGATTAAGTAAATGAAGAAATATATTAAGAATGATGGAAGCTATGTTTTAAAAAAGTAAAATAAAATGTGGCCAATGTGATTAAGGAACTGCGTTTTTAATTTATATTTAATTTTAATTAAGTGTGAAAATAGCCGCATGTGGCCAGCAGCTACCATATTGGCAGAACAGTTAAACAGGTTGCTCTTAATTTTTAATTTACATACGTAAACAAATATTTCTGGAAGCGTCAGGAGTAATCATGTGTCTGTCTCACCCATCCCCACCCTGGACCTGACAAGAAGATTCATAACATTATAGCCAGATTTATGGAGTGTTTGATCTGGCCCAGGCACTGCTTTGAGCACTTCTAGTGTTAATAGCTCATTTAATTCTCACCACAACTTTATGAGGTGGGCTTTTGTATTATTTATGAATGAGTAAACTGATCATCAGAGACTTGCCTAAGGTCAAGAGTAGTGAGTAGCTGTGTCTAGATTCAAAGCCAGGTGGTCTGGCTCCACAATCCCTGCCCTTAACCACTCCATTATTATACCTTGGCATAATAAGATTTCACCCTGTTCTCTTACTTATGCCTTGCTCCATCTGTGTTAGGCAATTTTTGTGCAGGGGGGAGGAGTTTCATGGGTAAAGGAATCACCCCCCACTTTCTGCTCACCCTTCTCCCCATCACCTCTGCCCCCCAGGGAATAGCCCCCTACCATTCCCTGGCTGGCCTTGTCCTTCCTCTTCATGACCATCAGTAAATACCCTGGGGAGATTATGCTGCCCAGGTCCTGCCCCTTCTTCACCTCCCTCTGCCCCATCTCCCTCGGTTTCTGGAGTTTACTGCCAGAAGGGAAGGTTCTTCCAGGCCATGTGAGGCAATCAAGTGAAAACACAGAATTTTTCTGCCATTTCCTGGGCTCTTCTTGAGGTGAATGGGAACCCAGCCAAAGGGCTCACAGGCAAAGCTGACTGTCCACAGGTTCTGCTGGAAAATGCAGCAGTACAGTTTCAGGTCACAGTGGTAAGAGCAGAACAGCAAAAATAAAAGTGAGATCAAACTGTAATAATAAAAAGTGTCATTGATGGAGTATTTCCTCTCTGCAAAGACTTTAGGTGCCTTCTCTCAATTTATCTTCGTAACAACTCTAGGTGGTACTGCTACAATTATCCCCATTTGACAGATGGGAAAACTAAGGCTCAGAGTGTTCTCACAGCTGGGAAGCAACAGGATCAGGACTCAGACGCTGACCCATCTGACTCCCAAACCCATGCACTTAAGAGCTTTGCTGGATTGACTTCAAGCAAGAAGGGCCGATCAGAGATAGGTGGGGTGTGAGAGAGAGCAGGGGCGTAGGGGGCAGATGTGGAGGGGAAATAAAGTTCTCAGGAAAATCCCAAGTCACAAAGCATGGTGAAGTGCTACTGACCCATGGAGCTGTGAAGGACAGCCTCAAATGAGTCAGGGCCGCTAGAAAGATGGGGGAAGAGGATTCTCTTCCTTAAGCTTTCCAAGGCTCCCACTACCTGCTCCATTAAGTCCTAACTCCTTAGCATGACCTCCCAGGCCCTTCATGAGCTGGTGGCCCCAGCCCAACTCCTTGGCCACCTCTCCTCCCCACCCCTGTCCCCACCTCTCCAACACACCCTGCAAACACTGGTTCCCGGCACACACCGTAGATTTTCATGCCGCTCTGCCTCTGCATGTGCTGGTCCCTCTCCTGCTCCTCCCATGTTTCCCAAATGCCCACTTATCCGCATCCCGGCTCACCTCTCCAAGGGGCCTCTGGTAATACACGTCTGTTATTTGGCATCAGTCTCACCGGCTCTGTGGGGAGCTGCCCTTCCCTGTCCCGTCTTCAACTCTCAGTCTCCGGATCTGGGGTAGAGATGACCTCCCTACTCCACCCCCACCATCCAGCTCCAGAGGTGTGTCCATGACCCAGATCTGATCAGCCAGCAGGTTCCCCGGCCTTGGACAGTGGTGAATGTCACGTGGCTGAACCTGAGCCAGTGAGAGCCAGTCCAGTCCAGGGTGTTTGCTTACTTGGGGTACTGAGCTGGTAGTTTACCTGCCTAGAGCAGCTGGGGGCCATCTCCCCTTGGGAGGGATTCCTGACAATGCTGCCTGAGCCCCTCGATCCAACCATGCCTGAAGCCATGGACTTTTCAGTGACCAATAAATAACCCCCCACTCTTTTTTTTTTTTTTTTGGCTAAGCTAGTTTGAGGGAATCTGTAATTCCTGTAGGTCTTCCTCAACTTTCCAAGTCATATTTTTCACTTCCAACCGACTCTGCTTTCTCCTGCATTTGCTCACACCAAGTAATTGAATAAGTGATGTGTTTACCTTATTGAACTGAGCAGGGGGATGGGGACAGAGACTTACTGTCTCTGTGCCTCCAGGGCTCCAGCCCCACCCTGACACCCAAGATGGGCTCAATAAAGCTTCTACTGAGTGAACAAATGACTGAGTCAGGGTCCAGGGTGGTATCTCCACGTCCCATTCCAGGACTGTGTCAGATACATTTGAACTTAATCTACTGCTCAAGAGCAACTGGGGGGATCCTACGATAGCCCAAGTCAGACCACATCATTCTGCGCAGAGCCCCCCAAGGCTCCCACTTCACTCTGAAAAAAAGCCAGTGTCCTGAGAGTGGCCTTCAAGGCCCTGTAGGACCTGCCTCCCTTCACTGGGCTCCAGTCACACCAGCCTCCTTCCTGTTCCTCCTCACTCCAAGCCTGTCTCAACTCAAGGCTTTTTACCAGGTGTCACCTCTGCCGGGAAAGCCCTTTCCCTCCATCTCAGAGGCCCCAATCCCCCTTCCCTCTGGTCTCTGCTCAAACGTCGCCTTCTTATGAGACCTTCCCTGGCCCTCTACTTAAAAATGCAAACTCCCATGGCACCCAGCACTTCGTATTCCCTTCTCTGCTTGTTTTTCTCCATGGTACTTTTCATCATCTGAAATAACTATATGTTTTACATATTTATTGGGCTCCCCAAGCAGAATGTCAGCCCCAAAGGAACAGGAATTGTTTGTTTGTTCTCAGTTGTCTCCTGATGCTGGGGACAGTTCCTGGCATACAGTAGGCACTCAGTAAGTACTGGTTGAGTAGACAGATGATTGAATGAATGAATGAACTCAGCACATAGGGAATCCAGAGAGAAAGGATCCTGGCTCTTGAGCATCCTGGGGTTGGGGGGTGGGGGGTGGTGTCCAGGGCATGGAAGTGGAGTAAATCCTGGCCTCCAAATTAGGGTGGCCTAGCCTGGATTTAGGAACCACTCTCCCTTTCTACGGATTGCCTGTCTAAATATGGTATGTGAAGCTGTCCCACACTGGAGGAAATCCCTCAGTTCTCTAAGCCTCTCACTGTGGAAGGCAGAGCTGCCCAGGGAGAGAATCAAGGGGCAGGTGGAGTGGAAAGAACCCAGGTTTTGGGTGCCCATATCACCAGCTGCAAGTCCCAGGGCACCCTCAGTTGGTGACACTAGAGCAGCATTTCAACCAGAGTCACAATGTATTGGGTCCCTCCCCCACCAGAGACCTGCCTTGTCTTCCCCTTAAAATCCAGGGAAAAACCAGGTTTGAAACTGAACCATGCAAATATATTTGGCTTCCAAATGTCCCAACAACAGGTGATACTTACAGAGCAGTCACTATAACCAACCTCACATCCTTTTCCAGAAGCCATACCTGTATCAGCTGCCTTAACCCCTACAGCAACCCTGTAACACAGGCACTGGTGCCATTCCCATTTTACAGATGAGGCAACTGAGTCACAGAGAGGTAAAGACGTTTGCCTACGGTTGTAAAGTGACAGAGCAGGTTCTGAACTCGAGCAGTCTGACTCCAGAATCCCAATGTTGGGTGTGATAAAAAAATAAAAGCTCATGTTAACTGACCATTTACCATGGGCAAGTGGTATATGGAGTAATTAAGTTCATATTCTCACGTCATTCACATGGCTTCCCTGTGATAGGGTGTTTTATGACGACTGTTTTGTAGATGAGGAAACCGAAGGTCAGAGAGCTTAACTACACTGTCCCAGGTCACGATGCACCCGGGGAAGTGGGAGAAGGAGGGCTGGAACACAGGTCTTTCTGACCCCAAAATCTATACACCGAGCCACTGAGTCCCCGACCCCTAAACCAATGTCTGCCACATAGTAGGTGGATGAATATTGACCCTTTGATGCTTCCGAATCCAGAGAGAAAAACAGAAACCTTAGTCTCCTGGAGCAACAAAGAAATTCCCTACTCCCCACCCCTGCCATCTCCCCTCTACTGAGTATCTGGAGAGTAGAGGTTTTGTCTATTTTGTGTAGGGCAGCATCCCCAGGCCTAGAACAGCGCCTGTTGGGAAGTGCTCCGCGAGTGGATGAATGAATTTGCTCCCTTCGGAGCCTCCACTTCTTCATCTGCAGAATAGGAACAATTTCACTCGCTTGCTGGATGCTGTAAGGCTTAAAGCGGTCAGGAGAGGGTCTGGCCCCGAGTAAGCGCCCAGTATCAAGCAAGGAGCCCTCTCAGGTCACTTTTTCTGGGCAGAAAGGAGCATGGAAGGAAGTGGGCCCACGTCCCTTCCCAGCCACCAGCCAAGGCCTGCTGTCCCGGCTGCCACCCGAGTGGGCTGTATCTGGTCGGGGAGCTGCAGCTCAGGGCAAAGAGTGCGCGCGCAGGGATGGGGTCGCCGGCCTTCCCTGCCCGCAGCGCCGATGGAGACTTACCCATGCTGAGCAGGACTCCGAGGCAAGCTGGGGGCTCTGGGGGCCCGGGCGCGCATCCCCCGGCCGAGTCCCCGCCTCCGCCGCCAGACAAACTTTCCGGCCCGCCTCCAGCCTCCGTCCCTCCCTCCCCGCCTGCCCGCCGGCAGCACAGCTGCCACGTCGGCCAGCCCTGGGCCCCTGTGCCTGGAGGCGGGACAGAGGTGCGCCCTGGACGTCCCCAGTCTGGCCCGGCCTGGCTGGGACCCCACTCACCGTCATCCCCACTGGGGGGAGGACCCCACAAGTTGTCTTTCCCTATCCTCCCCGCGGGAAGGAGACTTCCCGATCACTGTGGTCCTCTAGTCTGGCCTCAGACTAGGCCACTAGTCTGGCCTCTTCAGCCAGCGTGTGTGTACACACACACACACACACACACACACACACACACATACTCATGCATCTACACTGACTCACACATACCCACTTCAGCCGTTCACTCTCCCACATTCATCTTCCATTCACTGGACACTTAGGTTTGGACACGTCCCACCTGCGCTCAGGCAGTGTCCTAGGCCTGGAGGATGGGCTGGGAGAACCAGACAGACAGTTAATTTTGTTCCTCTGGAGTTTACTTTCTGGTGGGGGAAGAAGAAAGATAAATAACCAAAGGAACCAGAGAAATACCAGCTAGTAGTGATAAAGGCCAAGCAGAGAATTAAGCTAGAATGCTGGGTTAGGCAAGCACAGTGGCTGCTTTAGCTGGGGGTGGGCTTGGGAGGGGGTCTCTGGGAAGGCTGCTCTGGGGAGGGGATTTCTGAGCTGAGACCTCAGGTTCCAGACAGAAGGGAGACCAAAGGCAAAGGCCCTGCAGGAAGGAGCTTGGGGAGCATAAAAACAGAAATGAAGCCATAGTGTCTGGAGCACAGGGGTTGACAGGGAGGGTGGAGGGAGATGGGGCCCGAGGCAGGGGTTGGCAAAGCCCAGACCGTTTAAGTCCTTGGGAGGCCAGGATTTGGATGGGATTTTATTCCAACTGACACAGAAATAACTGGGGAGTTCTAGCAGGTTATAGGGAGCAAGGGTGGAAACAGGGGACCACTTGGGAGGCTATTGCAAGGTGAGAGGTGAAGTTGATTTGGACTAAGGTGATAGCAGTGGGGCTGGAGAAAAGTTGGCAGATCACAGATAGACTTGATAAGGGCTGACAGACGGCGAGAGGAGCAGTCTGGGGTGGGAAAGGAGATGTGAAGTTCTGTTTGGGCTGTGTGATGTTTAAGATGCTCATTAGGCATCCATGTGGAAATAGATGGGCAGTTCCATATAAGAGCCTGGCGTTCTGGAAAGGAGCCAGGCTGGGGACACCCCCACTAATTCTCACCATCAGGCAAAAACACAAATGCAGGCTCAGCACTCACATGGTCAGAGGCTTATCCGGCCTCTCACTGCGTGTTCACATGTAAACACGTTTGTTCACATGCGTCAGTAGCCACACCCTCACCCAGCAGGAATCCGGTGCCACGGACACAGATAAGCATCTCGGCAAAGAAGACAGCATCGACATGATCTTCTGAGCCAAGGGACCCATGTACAGTTCTGAAAATATTAATAGCTGGGGCAGTTGGAAAATATGGCTCCAAAATTCTTTGTTCCTTCCCTTGAAATCTGGGTGTGCTTGTAACTGCTTCGGCCAGTAGGTTGCACAGAGTGGCGTCGTGTGATTTCTGAGGCTGGGTCACTGTGACACTGGACACAGACCTGGAGCTCTGAGCCTCTAAGAAGTCTGACTACTCTGAGCCTGCCATGCTGTGAGGAAGCCCAAGGCACACAGAGAGGCCATGTGTGGATCCTCCTGTGATGGTCCTAGCCTTTGAGTCTTCCCAGCACTGGCTCCAAGGCCAGCCTTCAGATGATTCTGGCTCCCAATGCTCAAATCTTTCCAGCTGAGGCCCCAGACATTGTGGAGCAGAGACAAGCCATCCCTGTTGTTCCCAGTCTGGATTTCTGACCCACAGATTCCATGAGTATAATAAAATAGTCGTTTTAAATGTGAAGTTTTGGAGTAAATTGTTATGCAGCAATGATAACCGGAAACAACAGTTTAAACTATTGATAATTGATAATTGATTTAAGCACCTTATGTGTATTTACAACTGCCTAATGAGTAGGGATTATTAAAATTTACCCCCATTTTATGAGTGAGGCAAAGGGAAGTGAAGTAACTTGCTTGCATAATAAACAAATAAATAAAAGCAATAGTGCTGGGACTTCCCTGGAGGTCCAGTGGTTAAGACTTCGCCTTCCAATGCAGAGGGTGAGGGTTTGATCCCTGGTAGGGGAGATAAGATCCCACATGCCTCGTGGCCAAAAAACCAAAACATAAAACGAAGCAATATTGTAACAAATTCAATAAAGACTTGAAAAATGGTCCACATCAAAAAACAAAAAATCAATAGTGCTTAAGGACACACACTAGTATACAGCTGATCCGGAAGTCAAACTTATGGGGAAAACTGGGCTCTCATCCATCACACTCTACTGCCTTTCTGGCATGGAGAAGAGCCCAAGGAGGCCTCTTGGCCATTGCCATGTGACAATTCCTCTTTCATATGAGTATCTGGAATTGTCACCAGAAGACCTGGTACAGAAAAGGCTGGGCTGTTCCATTCCTGAGATAACCTATAGAAATCATATGATGAAAAAGGGCATGAAGTCATTGATCTCTGATTTCTACGGCTTGCATTAAGTCAGGAAGATGTTTGCATGCCTGCTGTCAGGTTCTATCTCTCCTAGAGAGTAGAGAATCCCTCTTCACTGGTTGCCCCAAATGAGAAAGGAAAAGTTCTAATTGGGCATTTTGGTAGGCATCTTCAAAAACGGCTTCCCTTGAGGGTAGGCAGGATCTAGTGACCCACTTTTAACAAATAGAATACAGAAAAAATGATGATTGTTATTCTAGAGATCAGGTTATAAAAGATGGAGATTTCCATCTTGCTCACCCTCTCCTGATCTCTTACTCACTCTGATGAAGCCACCTGTGTGTTGTGAGCTGCCCAATGGAGAGTCCCACCTGGCAAGAATTGAGGGTGGCCTCCAGGCAATAGCCAGGGAGGAACTAAGGGCCTCATATTAACAGTCTGTGAGGAACTAAATCCTGCCACTAATCAAATAGTCATACAAACAAACAAAAAGGCAATGCAAAAGAGGAGAGATTCACAGGGGCACCAGGAATTATCAAGGTTGTTTTTTCCCTCCTATGAGAAGTCAGGGAGGGCTTCCCTGAGGAAGTGATATTTGAGCTGAGAGTGGAAGGATGCCTAGATGGGTCTAGGCAACAAAGAGAGGGAAGAGCACTTCTGACATGGGAAATAGCAGGTGCAAAGACCCCGTGGCAGGAGGGAGCCTGGCAAGAATGAGACTGAGAGAAAGCAAACGTGTTTGAAGATCACAGAGCAGAGGGGAGTTTGGTGGGAGATGAGTCTGAAAGAGGGACATAGGGCTGCATGCAGGACCTCATGGATCTTTATCTGAAGCACAACAAGGAGCCACTGAAAGGTTTTAAATAGGTTTCCTACCACAGAAGCCAGAACCAGTCTGACCATAGCAAGCCTGGGACTTGTAAATATGTTTGCACAGTGGATTTTCCAAAGGAGGGTGTTGGAGGTCGGAAGGAGCAAAAAGTACCCACCGAACTGAGAAGTTATCTTGAGAATAAAAAATGAGGCAGGCAGCTCCGTATGATCAATGGATCTGTTTATTATAGGGGAACTTACAGGGTAGGAACTGGTGGACAGCAATCCACCCAGTGCATTTGCAGCTGCACTCTGAACCTTCAAGGGGCCATTGGGACAACTTTATAGTTAACCTAGGGTATGGGGGCACACGCTTGGAAACAGGAAGTGTATTCTTAAGTCAAGAGTTATGAATGGGTAACTAGTTCTGTAGGTACCAGGAGTACGTCAGCAAAGGTCTTCATCATTGTTTGGAGGCTAACGGAGCATAGAGGCCACCTGGACCTAAAGATCATTAAACAATATCTATTAACTACAAAGCCCTTGATGACAGAGAAAAGATTTACTATGCAGAACAGCCGTAGGTAGGGTCAGTGGAAGGACAGCAGGAACTGTACGGACACAAGATGGCGTCAGTTATGCTAACAGCCATACAGAGGGGTTCAGACAGATTTGGTAACCATGGAGATGATCATGTGGACACTAACAATTATGATAATGAAACTACAAACCTGGGAAGCTGGGCACTATAGATAGAATTGTTTCTGGGTGAGCTTTAAGTATGCTGGCTGAGGAAAGGTGCTGGAAACCACATTACGTCAACAAAAAGGGTCTGATGATGGAAAAGGTGACCTACCCTGTGTATGAATGAACGCAGGGACTGTGGAGCTGAGGGTTGGTGTCAGTCGTAGCAACCCTCAGACCCAAGGGCTTTTCTTCAATATTTCAAACAGGGTCTCAGTGATGGGGGAAGGAAAATGCACACGTGAAGAATGTATGCAATCCACCAGGTACCCTCACGAGCAATACCTTATTTAATTTTAATAAGCTACTGCTGAAGTAAAACTAATTATCTTCGTTCTGAAGATGATGGATCTGAAACTCAGAGAAATAATGTTTGTTGCTGCATCTCAGTGTGACAGGCCCTTGAGGCTGCCTCCACTATGTGTGAGAGTGAACACATATACATTAAAAAAAAAATCTGGGGCTTCCCTGGTGGCGCAGTGGTTGAGAATCTGCCTGCCAATGCAGGGGACACGGGTTCGAGCCCTGGTTTGGGAAGATCCCACATGCCACGGAGCAACTGGGCTCCGTGAGCCACAATTACTGAGCCTGCGCGTCTGGAGCCTGTGCTCCGCAACAAGAGAGGCCGCGATAGTGAGAGGCCCGCGCACCGCGATGAAGAGTGGCCCCCGCTTGCCACAACTAGAGAAAGCCCTCTCACAGAAACGAAGACCCAACACAGCCATAAATAAATAAATAAAAGAAAGGCAAGTAACAAACAAACAAACAAAAATCTGGAAAGAAACTTTATACAATAGTTGACGGGGGGGCTTCCCTGGTGGCGCAGTGGTTGAGAATCTGCCTGCTAATGCAGGGAACACGGGTTCGAGCCCTGGTCTGGGAAGATCCCACATGCCGCGGAGCAACTAGGCCCGTGAGCCACAATTACTGAGCCTGCGCGTCTGGAGCCTGTGCTCTGCAACAAGAGAGGCCGCGATAGTGAGAGGCCCGCGCATCGCGATGAAGAGTGGCCCCCACTTGCCGCAACTGGAGAAAGCCCTCGCACGGAAACGAAGACCCAACACACCAACACAGCCATAAATAAATAAATAAATTAAAAAAAAAAAAAATAGTTGACGGGGGGGGCAGATTGATGACAGGGATAGGGGTTCTTCAGTTTTTCTTGTGGACAAAACTGTGTATTGTAAGAATCTGTTATAGCCTGTATTAGGTTTGCAAATAAAATAAACAGTAAAAGTTTATTTGCTAATCACTCCCAATTCGGCTTGGGTTCTGTCTCCTTTGAAAAACTCCGCAGCCTGATTATCCCCACCACCCTCTCTGACTCTCAATTATTATTTTTTTTTTTCTGTAAGATGGGCTTTCATCATTTAACTTTATTCCTCCTGAATGCACTCAACAAACGGTAGCTGTTACTATCCTAGCTCTAAAGACGACGTCGGACACATGGTTCATTGTCCACCAGCCACACCCAACTCTGACTAGTGTAAGCCCCTGTTGGGGGGGAATTCAGGAGCCCAGGAACGAGGAGTTCCAAGAAGAGAACTCCTGGGGGTGCAGCTTCCCGGGATCCAGAAAGACTCCTGAGGACAGGAGATTCCGAAAAAGTTTTTCCGCGAGAAGCACCGAAGCTTTCCGAAAATAGCCGAAGAGCTGGGATGCAGGGGCCAACAAAGCCGACCGCGAGAGTCACCAAGGGCTTCCGGAAAGAGCCGAGGAGTGAAAAGAGCGGTTTACCGAGAGTTGCCGAGAGTTTACGGAGATAGCCGAAGAGCAGGGAGGCGGGGCCACTAGGCTTCGAAAAGAGCCGAAAAGTTGGGAGGAGGAACCACTTCCACAAGGCGGAAGTGTCGGCGTTCGAGTGGCCGAAGAGGTCCGAGGATTTCCGGAGCGAGCCGAAGAAGCTCCGACAGTTTCCGGAGAGGGCCGAGGATCTCCGAGTGGCTATGCGGAGGCGCAAACATGGCGGAGGCAGGCCCTGCTGCGAGTGAACTGAACGAGGGGCTGGCGCCCGCGGCCGAAGCACTGGTAGCGGCCCGGGAGCGGAGCAGACGCTTCTTAAGCGGCCTAGAGCTGGTGAAGCAGGGTGCCGAGGCGCGAGTGTTCCGCGGCCGCTTTCAGGGCCGCGCGGCCGTGGTGAAGTACCGCTTCCCCAAGGGCTACCGACACCCGGCGCTGGAGGCGCGGCTCGGCCGGCGACGGACGGTGCAGGAGGCCCGGGCGCTGCTCCGCTGCCGCCGCGCAGGTGAGGCGGCCCGGCTTGGGGGCGTGGGGGACGCGGGTAAGGGGCTCCCCTGCGCTGCGGGCCGCGATTTGCCTCCGTTTCTCCGTTTGTACCTTCTGCGTGGCTTTTCGTTAAGAAGTGTCATCCTTTCATCCTTTTCGTTCATTAACTCTTCAGAAGCCGCTTGGCCTTGCAGCGACTAGCATTTGTCCCGGAGCCACTGGCGCCTGGTTCACTTCTAGGCTCTGCCACTCTTGCTCAATGTTGCGCATGTCATTTAACTGCCCTGAACCTCTGTTTCCCCATTTGTACCGTCTCAATTTTCGATCATTATCTTTTTTTTCTTTTAAGAAGCAGACGTAATTGCAAGTACTTGCCCAGGAGCCAGGATCTCTGGGTTTAAATACTCCGCTGCTTCATATATAGCCTTTCAGCAAAGTTATATAACCTCAGCCTCAGTTTCCTCACATGTAAAGGGAAGTCATTGTAGCTATATCCATCTCATAGGGATGTTGTGACCATTAGACGAGATTTGTATGCCATGTATTATGTTTGAACATAGGACTGACTTCTGGCGCTCAGTAAACATTAGATTTCATTCAATTGTTTCTTTTTTCATTAAAACACCATTATGCACCATGACCGTAAACCTTGTCCTCAGATGAGAAACGGAGACTCAAAGGGAAGTAACTTGCCCAAGCGACCCAGCCAGGCTCTCAGCCCGTATTCCTCTGAGACAGAAACACTGGCTTTGCACTTTTAAACTTCCTACCTTTGTTTCTGTCATTGGTATTTTTTAGGTGTCTGCTGTACTCCAAGACACTGTTAGGTGCAGGGAGATCTGGAGGAAATTCAGTAGCGGACAAGCAGATGCACCACTGCCCTTGCTCAGATTTAATGACATTATTCACGTGTTCATATTTTCTATTTTCACCCTCTCCAAGATCTAAGTTCTGTTAAGCAGGGATCGTGCCTGCTTTGTTTCCTGCTGTATCCCAACAGATTTGTCTCCAGTATCTAGAAGTGTCTTCAGGGTAATTGACATTCAATGAAGATTCATTGAATCTTCAAATTCAGAGACGTCATTGAATTATTGGAAGTATTGATCTCATGTTATAGAAGCAGAAATGGCAGCTTAGAGAAATTAATGTGACTTTAAAGTTATACAGCTAATAAGGAAGGGAGCAGGGATTTAAACTTGTCCTTCCTCCTTATGAAGATGAATCTCTAAGCCGGCACATGGCTTGGCCTCCTGCTGGTGTCCTTATCAGGTAGAAACGGCTCTGACTGGGCTGTGCGTACCCTTCTGGCTCTTTATTTTGTTTTGTATTTTAGCGAATAAGTATGACAAATGAAGTCCAATCATAAAGGGTGGAAGGGAGGAGGGAGCTTTGGCTCTGCTCACCTTAGCTATGGGGTGGTCTTAGCACAGTCCTGCAGGGGAAACTTCAGAGAAGTTAAGCTGTACCATCCTGCAGCATTCCTAAATCTTTTTCCCGAAATACGCAGATACACACTGTAAAAAACTGGCTCAGTCTTTGAAAATTAAGCTTACTGTTTAAAAAAAAAAAAGAAGTATCTAATTCAATGACCCCTTATGTCTTGGTTGCAGGAATATGTGCCCCGGTTGTCTTTTTTGTGGACCATGCTTCCAACTGCTTATTCATGGAAGAAATCGAAGGCTCAGTGACTGTTCGAGATTATATCAAATCTACTATGGAGACTGAAAAATCTCCCCAGAGTCTCTTTGCCTTAGCCGAGACAATCGGACAGGTTTTGGCTCGAATGCACGATGAAGACCTCATTCATGGTGATCTCACCACATCCAACATGCTCCTGAAACCTCCCCTGGAACAGCTGAACATCGTGCTCATAGACTTCGGGCTGAGTTTCGTTTCAGCACTTCCGGAAGATAAGGGAGTTGACCTGTACGTGCTAGAGAAAGCCTTCCTTAGTACCCATCCCAACACCGAGACTGTGTTTGAAGCCTTTCTGAAGAGCTACTCCGCCGCCTCCAAAAAGGCCAGGCCAGTGCTTAAAAAATTAGCTGAGGTGCGCCTGAGAGGGAGGAAGAGGTCCATGGTGGGGTAGAAGAATTCTGTGTGATGACCACAGACGGTTAAGCTGTTCACAGTAACTTTGAAGGAATGCTATGAATATGAGATTCGACCTAAATAAAGGTGGTGGGATATTTTTAGGTGCCGTCTGTGATCATGCTTCTTAGGCATTATCATCTGCAGTTGACTGTTCTCAAGAGTTTACTCTGTACATAAGACATGTCTGGCAGAACTGGGCATTCAGAATAAATCTCAGGCTTTCTCTGCAATTGTGCCGTGTACACCTCAGGTCAAGGGCATGGCGTTACAAAACATTGAACCACATACTGAGGACCTTATTCTGTTTTCAGTCCTGGTGAGGCCAGGACAGAGGCTCAGTTGGTGGCAGTGTGTCTTCATCAGCCCTCTAACCCAGGCTTTTTGTTGTTGTGTTCATGACAGACTCCTGTGAAACCAGTACAGTGGGTTACAGCCAGCATTTTAAGAAAGAAATGGACTCAGAGGTTAGAAAATATCAGAGCACATTGCATGTAGTATTGTAAGTATTGTTTTATGAAACTTGTTTGAAATGTGTATATAGACAATGGTATGTGCTAGGTTTTGATGTAAAATACACTTCTTTTTGAGGGTCATGGTAAAAAAAAAGATGAAAAATGCCACTTAACTCCAATTTCTCCTTTTTAAAAAAAGCAGGCTCATAGCTTTCAGGCAACTGAAATTTATGTAATTCTGTACAACTTTTTTTTGTTGCTCTGTGTTTTTATGGCTATCTTCTAATTAAGACAAGTGATTGGTATAAAGTTCCTTTTAATTTCTGTAGGTAAAAAAGCCGGTTTATAGCAAAGACAGTAAGTAGATTGAGCAAAGATAGTGAAGTAGCTTGGAAATGACTGAAGTTTGATAAAACCTGGTTTAAGAGAAGGTGCAGGAAAACTGTATTAAGATTCAAAGTACCGCGAATTAGCTCCCACTTATCCTTGCCCAGTTTCTTCCCCCAAAGAATTTGTGTGTGTGTTGGGAGGGAGGTGGGTATAATAAAACACTTTCCTCCTTGTAAGCTCTAACTAGCAAGTCAATACTTTGAGTGCGGGCACTGTACTGGGTACCAGGTGCAGTGATGAGCAAGGTGGACAAGCATTGTTCTCATGGAGTGAACATTCTGGAGCAACTTGGACTGTGTCAGTGTTGTTCACCACAGTTATCACTCTGCACATGGCAGATGCCCAGGAATGAAAGAAAACTTCCCTTTCTGGGTAGTGGTGACTGGTTGAGAGAACTGACGTCATTGTTTGGTTACTACACGTCAGGCATTGGATCTAAAACAACGCTAAATTAGGTGTTGTCACCATTCGATAGAGAAACGGGCTCAGAAAGGGGGGAGCTTGTCCAAGATGTCACAGGTAGCAAGGGGTACTTTTCCCTGGCTCCAAAGCCCGTATGCTCTCCACTGATCCTTTAAGAAATGAGATGCATTTCAATATATGACACATATTATTATAATATGTATTGGCATTATGTTACACTATTTTCAAATAATTCCAAGGCCACAGGAGCTGGCCATAATTTTTTTCAATGAGTATTCTCAACGTGACTGAAGGCTCATTCCCCAGTTTCCTCATATACTGTACAGCTAATATGGCTAATCTCTACCTCGTGGGGAGAATGGTTGACCCATGTGTGCAGCCGTTAAGTCAGCAGATACCTAGTGCTCGCTGTGTGCCAGGCACTGGAGATACAGAGGGGACACGAATCTCTCTGGAAACAAACTAAGTACCTAAGACAACTTCAGACAGTGGTGAGGGCTGTAAAGCAGCGGTCCCCAACCTTTTTGGCACCAGGGACCGGTTTCGTGGAAGACAGTTTTTCCGGGGGGTTGGGGGCGCTGGTTCAGGCGGTAATGCCAGCGAAGGGGAGGAATGGGGAGCAGCAGATGAAGCTTCACTCACTTGCCCGCCGCTCACCTCCTGCTGTGCGGCGCGGTTCCTAACAGGCTACGGACTGGTACTGGTCCCGATCCGAGGCCCGGGGGTTGGGGACCCCTGCTGTAAAGGATGCTGAGATTCTGAGTGACCTCGAGTGGAGGGAGAGGGAGGAGTGGTCAGGGAAAGCCTCGATGAGGTGACATTGGAAGCAAGACGTGACAGAGAACCAGCAGATGGGGCATAGAACGTCATGTACCAAGTTGGTGAAGGAGGAACATTCTTGAGGGACAGCAAGGCTGGTGGGGCTGGTTTGCGGCCGAGCAAGGAGGAGGAGCAGGAAATGAGATCAGAGAGGTGGGTAAGCGCTGGGTCACGCAGGGCCGAGTAACAAGGCTGGGTTTTTATTCTTAATGCAGCTCAGGAGGTTTTAAGCAAGGAACATCTGATTTACATTGTGAAAGGATGACATTGGTAGAAAAAAAATAAACTGCAAGGGGCCAGAGTGGAGGCAGGAAAACAGTGAGAAGGTTGAGCCTGTGATGATGGTAGACCAGGGTGGAGGCGTCGGCAAGCATGCCGCAAGCCGTGTGGCAGTCACCGGGGTATGTGACACGGTGGCCAGCGGCTGTGGGAGTGGCGGCAGCAGCGGGGAAGCAAAAATGACCTCTGCAGGCATTAAGAGGGAGAGGGAGACACCGGAGACCGGAGACACTTCACACGTGATCCCAGCAGGAGTATTTCCTGTCTTCGTACTCAGCCCGTGGCCAGGGCAGGGAAATAAGGATTAACAAGCCTTCCTAGGGGAGCAGTGCATTCTTCTAGTTCAGTGTCTCACAGAGGGCTAAGGAACCCTCTGCGATCCCAGATCCCTCAAAGTCCACAGGGGACAGACAGCCTGTGCTTTGCACTGATGAGCCAATGGCACCAGCAGCAGCGTGTGAATTCCCACCGGTTATAACAAGGGTTATAACGGATGAGGAAACACTCTTAGCAATGAGGAGTAGGACGTCCTAGGGTCACAATAAGTGACAGAGCTGGGATTGAAGCCCACATTGTTAACAACCGTTAACTTTATTGAGCAGTTACTAAGTTCTTTGCGTGCATTAACCCATCTTACAGAGGAGACAGCTGAGGCCCAGAGAAATTCAGTCTTGCCCAAGGTTACACTGCTAATGAATGGCAGAGCCAGGGAAATGTGATGTGACACAGATGTGTCCAACACTGAAAAGGACACAGGGCCACATCTCCTGGGAAATTGTGGCCAGTCCGCCGGCCACAGAATGGAGTTACCCAAGCCTGGCCTACTGAGTGCCCTGTATAGGCATGCTCTTATTAAATGATCTGAGCTGGCCCAGAGGAGATGGGAGCACCTGCACTCATGAGGCACGTGGGCTATAATCTCTGCCATAACTGAGGACGTCAGCCTGAATCCTGATCCTGGTTCCAATACAATTTTATTTACAAAAACAGGCAGCTGGTTTGTGGGCCACAGTTTGATGTTTTAAAATATCACATTAACATACTTGTCTCAGTTAACTGAGTTTTAGGGGCCCCCTTGAGTTTGTGCCCTAGGCAGGTGCTTCTCTTGCCTCGCTGGAGTCCTAACCCTGCCGTCACCAACTGACAGAGCCCCTGACAGTGAGTGCCCACGTCCTTACAAGGGCCTGCCCCAACCCTCTTTCTGGAACTGGGTATATCCTCTTTTGTCTGGAATTCAGGGCCCTGCAACTCCAAAGGACTGAATTCCCTCTTCCCCCAACCCAGTGGAGTGGCTCTCCTTCGCCACCAGAGGTCGCAAGTTACCGTCATTCTCTGTGCAAAGAAGTCAAAAAGAAACTTCCCTCCCCTTCCATCCTCTCTTTCACTTCCTTCTCTCCTCCCCTCCTCCTCCTCCTCTGTCCTCCTCCCCTCCGCCTCCCTTGTTCTCCTTCCTCTCCTTCCCTCTTTTCTTTCTGTCTCCCTCCCTTCCTCCCTCCCTCTCTCCCTTGAACTTGTTCATTTATTCACTCAACACCTTAGCTGAGTGTCCAGATGTGGTGGGCACCATGCTTATCACTCAGGATCCTAGTGAGCAAGACAGACCAGACGTGGGGACGTCTAGTTCCCTCCCGCCTTGATTTTGTCATCCGTTCTCTCACTCACTAGGCATTTAGCAAGCATGCTGGCTGTGTCCAGCTCAGTGCCAGATCCTGAAGAAGCTACAGTGACGAGGAAGTCCCCCTACCACTATCCCAGTGCCGCTGCAATCAATGGTTTCCCCACTGCTCCCTGTCCCCCCACGCCCCACTTCTTCCCTGGAGCCCCCTGCATTCTTCCTCACTCAGCAGCCAGAGACACCCTTGTAAAGCCAGAGGATGCCACTTCCCTCTTCAGAAGTGTGATGGCTTCCATCCCATGTCTCCTTGCTCACCAGCTGCATGGCTTGGGACCCCCTCACTGTACCTCTGAGCCACAGTGTCCTCATCTGTAAAATGGACTAAGAGTGGTGTCTACCTCGTGGAGCTGCTGTGAGCACTCTCCTGGGTCGGAATTCCCAGGAAGCACACTCAGCGATGCAGTTTAGCGTGTAGGATGTTTATTAAGGTGTCAGCCTCCAGAGAAGGGAAGGGAGGGAAGGAAGCAAGGGAGAGCGGGGGCAGAAGTGGGGCTGAGAGGCACACCCAACAACAGCCTCAGCCAGCCTCCCCGCCAGGTGGAGGGGGGTGTCTGCAGCTACAATGGCCCTGCAGAGATGTCCCAAGTTGGGCAGAGATGGCCAGGCCTTCATAATCTCATATCACCCAGACATGAGCGGGCCACCCCTAGAAGGGTTTGGGCTTGGATGAGGCCACTCTGCTTGTGACTCGATTCCTGAAGGGGAGAAAGATGGAGGCTGCCTGCTGACCACATCTGCATCTGGGGCAATCGGTCCTTCCTTGAAGAGGGACTGGGTCTCACATCAACGCCCCCATAAGCATTAATGAAATAATGCACGTAGAGCACTACTGCAGTGCTTGGCACATCGTAACAATTAGCTGTTGTTGTTATTATTATATAATTTATATTGCTACTATTTTTAGAGACCAACAAACAGGCAATTATAATACAGCATCATTTGCTTTACTTTATAAGCCAAGAATACACAGGTGCACATTGCCTGGCCCCAACCCTAATCTATCTGAATCAAAAGGTCTCAGGCTGGGCTGAGAATTTTTGTTTCTAACAAGTTCCAAGGTGCTGCTGAGGCTGCTGTTCTGAGACCACTGACCTAAGGGAAATCAAGGTGTTTCATGGGAAGATCAGGAAATGGATGCTGGTAGGGCAGAAACAATAGTTCTTTGCTCTACCCCTTTTACAGAAGAGGAAGCTGAGACTCACAGATGCTAAGCACCTTGCCTAGAGTCATCAGCCTGTATGGTAGAGACTGTGCTAGACATTGTCTGTTGCCTACTAAAAGCCAGACCCCTTATTCCTTTTGGACAGAGCCTGGATTTGTCCAGGTATTTATTAGGTGCAGATGGCTTTATCTCAGAGAAGCTCAGATTGGTCCCTGATATAGAGGTGGGCATGTGACCTTTTTCTGGCCAATAAGACACAAGAGAAAATTGCTGAGTTTGCTTTTGGGGAAGATTTTGCTTCTTACAGAAGGTGAGAGAATTGCAATCCAAGAGCATGGGATATCTTTCTGACCCCCTTTTCTCACTTTGGGTCAGCCACCCGGTTCTTCCAATAGGCAGCCATGCTCCCATCTCAGGGCCATTGTACTTGCTGTTCCCTTTGCCTGTCACACTGTTCCTCACACATCCTCACATGGCTACCGCCTTCACTTGCTTCAAGTCTCTGTCAAACACCACTTTGTCTTCCATGAGCACCCTGTTTAGAAGCTAACACCCCCAGCCTCAGCCCGCCCCATCACCTCCCCAGCTTTGTTGCCATCCCATTCACGAGCACCTGCTACCATTTATATTCACTTGCTCATTTGCTTCTTGTCTGCTCTGGGGGGCAGAGGGTCCTGTTTGCTACACTGTCTCAGCCCTTGTTTCTCTATTGGTGCCTGGAAGGTAGTGGGTGCTCAGTAAACATTTACTGAATTGAACTGAATTCCCTCATACAAGCCCAGCCTGCTTGTTGGAAAAAAACCTAAGGAGCCTCGTGAGCCTTCCTCCCGCTATGCCAAACTCACACACACACACACACACACACACACACACCACCCCCACCTACCCACAGTCTTCCCTGCTGGAGGCAAAGCAGAGTAGGGTCCTGGCCTGCAGCTTGGAACAAAAAACAGTCAGAACCCTGGGAGTTTGGTGCCGATCAAAGGCCTCCTGATGTTTGTAAACCTTCGCTCTCTGCCCGGGATAGAGGGGGTTAGGGGGTGGCCCAGAATCCAGAGTTAGTTGTAGCTCCAGGCCAGGGGAGTCCGGGCCCTGCCCCTTTCCCCGTAGAGAGGAAAGGCCCTGAGAGGTCAAGTTGCTTGACCCCCTCCCTCCAGGGTATCTCAAGGGGTGACTTATCCCAGCCCCAGCCTCAGCCCACCTGCTGGGACTTGCTTCAAAGCCAGTATTGCTCTTGGAGCTGTAGCGGTCTTGACCAAGGTGTCACGCTGAAAGATGCTGACCGTGGTATGGGGCTCAGTGAAGGGAGTGGGGGAGGCACTGAGAGTCCCTTCCGTGCAGGTGAAGTGGAAAGTGGTGCCCATACTCTCCCCTCAGGCTCTCTCCCCTCTCCCTGCTTTATGTTTCTTCATAGCACTACGCACCATGTGATATGCTATATATTTCACTCATGCATCTCGTTATAGAGCTGCCAAAATAAAAGCTGTATGAGAGCAGAGACTTTTGCTTCATTCGATCACTGCCATAGCCCCAGCACCCAGAAAGATGCCTGGTACATAGTATGCGCTCAATTCATATTTGTTGAACGAGTGATATGCATGATTTTGGTCGATGTTCATAGTAATAAAATATATTTTATTTAAAGCATGTTCAGCTATTCAATAGTTGATTGAACCCCTGCTATGTCCCAGGCACTGGGACTGTGGTGCAGTACGATCTGGACTCCTTATTCTCATGGGGCTTCATCTAGGAGGGAATAATTTCAAATGGTGAATCATGCTGTGAAGGAACAACTCAGGGGGTTTTATACAGAGGGAGTGTTGTAGAGTTGAGGAAGGCTACGCTTCATTAAATTAGGTAGTCACGGAGGCCCTTCTGAGGAGGTGACGTCTGAATTGAGACCTGAGTGAGGAGAGGGAACCAGCCACTGTGAAGGGATGCGGGGAAGGAGTGGGGAGGAGAGATCCAGGCAGAGGGAGCAGTCAGTGCAAGAACTTGGCATGTTCAAGGAGCAGGAAGAAGGTCACAGAGAGGGTGGCACCCAATGGTTGAGGGGAAGGCAGGTGGGACATGGAGTTGAAGTATTAGGCAGGATTCAGTCATTCATGTAAGTGACCAGCACAGTGCTTGGCACATAGCAAGCCCCTAAGTAACTGAGCTGATGAGTATAATCAGTGTGTGTGTGTGTATATATATATATATACACACACACACACACACACACACTTTACAGAGGTTGTTATTTGCGTATTAAAAAGAGGGGTAGCGATGTGTATCATTAGAATTTCAGCTCTACTGTGCGCTGGCCGTGGGACCTTGGACAAATGTCTTAATTTCTCTGAGCCTTAGTTTCCTCATCTGTCCAATAGGCATACCAATGGGAATGAAAATAAATGGTAGTCAAACCATCCTCTGTGGACGTTCTTTAAGAATTCCCCCCCCTCCGACACACACAAAAGATAAAACACACCAAAAAAAAGAAAAAAAAGAATTCCCTCCCACACTCTACTTTCTTTTCAGTGTAAAGGGGGAAGAAACAAAGGCAGGGAGCTAATTAGTGGGTCCAGCCTTGGAGCCCCCTTGCTCCCTGTAGAGTTCTAAGTCAACCAGCTAGAGGCCTTATGTCTGCAGACTCTCCTTCCTATAAGAAGCTCTTCTCCAGGTGAGAAAAGTAATAGTGGTGGTAACATTTACCTATCGCTGTGTGACAAACTGCTCCAAAACGTAATGGCATAAAACAACCATTTATTATGTTTGCAGATTATGTGGGTCAGAACTTTGGACAGGGCAACCCAGGGATGTCTTTGATCTGCCACGTCTGGGGCCTTAGTTGAAAGGCGAGGGGCTGGAATTATCTGAAGGCTCATTCACTCACATGCCAGTTAGTTATTGCTAGCGGCCTCTTGGGAACCTCGGTTTCTCTCCATGTGGTTTTTCTGCCCGGTTTAGTTTGAACTCGAAATATGACAGCTGGGTCTCAAGGGCGAGAGTCTCACAGAGTGAGGGAACCAGGCAGAAGCTGTACCCACTTTATGGCTCAACCTTGGAAATCACATCGCATCCATTCTGCCATGTTCTGTTGGTTGGTGCATCACAAGCCCCCACCCACTTTCCAGAGGTGGGGACATAGACCCCCAACTCTCAGTGCGAAGTGTTACTCACATTGTAAGAGGAGCATATGAGATGCACACATAGTATGGAAGATATATATTGGTGCTGTCCTTGGAAAATCTGCCACAAGCAGAATAACAATGGCCAATTGTTGCACACTTACTATATGCAAGTACTGTCCTATACCCTCGCCTGTTAATCCTCCCAACATCCGTATGAGTTACATACAAGTTTTGTTCTCATTTCAGATAAGGAAACTGAGGCCCAATGGAATTAAACGTCTTGCCCAGGGTTGCATAACAAGCAAGTGGTACAGCCAGCATTTGAGTGTTGCTTCATCCGGTGCGGGGTGACAGGCTCAATAAGGTAATGAAAATGGATTATTGTAAGGATTAAATAAATTAATACATGTAAAGTGCTGCAAACAGTGCCTCACACATAGTAAGTGCAGTATATGTGCTTGCTATTATTAATGCTGTCATTATTATTATTACTACATTTGAGTCACCAGATTGATACTTATGCTCTAATAGAAGATATTTGTACTCTGAATCTCTCAGCTGGTTCCAGAAACAGGGAGCCAGTCCAGGGGCGCTGGGTGCAATATACCCTGGTCCCAGTTGCCTCCACTTGGGCTTTGGGGAATGGACTTGAGTTTCTATGATGTCGGCTGGTCCAAATCCCCAGGACTCGTTTTTCCGGTTTGGAGCACCCCATCCTCCCACACCCAGGCGTCAAATGTCCTCGCCGACCATCCAAGGCTGTCTGACACTAACCTGGCTAGAACCTTTGATGAAGCCGACTATTGGGCTGGCTCAAGGTCAGGTCTCCAACTTGAAAGGACATGGGAGAAGGTTTCATCACAGCCTGCAAAGGGTCCATTGGGAAATAACTTGCCCTAGGGGTTTACGGGAATCATGGCAGCATGACCTGGATAGGAAGTGAGCACTGCACCTGTTCCAGGGCCTTTCTCTTGCCATCTCTTGGTTTCCCAAATTTCAGATCTTTGCATCCAATTTTTGGAATTTTGCCATAACCATGCACTTTCCATACTAAGAGTTACTTAGTATTTTTCTTTGAGTTGCTTCACATTGTAAACTTCAATAGATTTAACTTAAAAGGAGGATTGTTTTAAAATCATGGGCTTTAGTTAAAAAAAAAAAAAAAAAAAGAAATCACTTGTCCTAAGTCAAAAGTAATTAGAAGAATAAATAAAATAAAAAGAAACCAGTGCTGTCCAGTCGCAGCAAGATGTCGAAGTCTCTGGCCCTGAAGTCTTCTTTGGCTGTTACAAAGAGAGGAGTTACCAATGATGAGGTGTTAAAGGGACACTGACACCCAGCCGAGACCCTCTCTGTGGTGTAATGAAGAGTTAAAGAAAATTGACACAGGGAATAACTTTCACTCTGTGGGATTAAATGTTATTTAAATACTGTCTAGTACAACATAAAATGATCTGTGTTTCCTTACGTGTCTGCCTCTCACGTGTTGAGAAATATTCCACCATCTAATTCGGTCTCAATGACAGCTCCTTTCTGTCCCTCCCTCAGAGATCTGAAGACATGTCCACAGAAAAACCTGCACACAAATGTTCATAGCAGCATTATCATAATAGCCCAAAAGTGGAAACAACTCAAATATCTATCAAGTGATGCATGGATAAATAAAATGTGGTGTATTTATACAATGGAACATTATTTGGCCATAAAAATGAGAGAAGTACTTATACATGCTACAGTGTGGGTGAACCTTGAACAAAATCATGCTAAGTGAAAGAAGCCAGACACAAAGGACCACATATTGTATGATTCCATTTATACAAAATGTCCAGAATAGGCAAATCTAGAGAGACAGAAAGTAGATCAGTGGTTATCTAGGGCTTTGGAGGTTGCTGGGAGATTGGGGGTTGGTTGAGACTGTTAATCGGTGTGGGGTTTCTTTCTAGGATGATGAAAAATTTCTATAATCGATTATAGTAATGATTGCACAACTTTGTGAGTATACTAAAAACTATTGACCTCTTGGCTTTAAATGGATGAATTGTATGCTATGTCAGTTATATCTAAGTAAATCTGTTACTAACATAATGAAAGCAGAATCTGTCACTCTGCTTAAATCCCTGCAGTGGCTGCCCTTGTCATTGAGGGTGGAATGCAAAATCCTTACTCAGCCTTTCAAGATCCTGTGTCTTCTAGGCGCTGGCTGCCCTTCTGATCACACCTCTGTACCCAGTTCCTTGATGACTCTAAGCCAGGTCTTGCTTGCTCTTGCCTCAGAGCCATTGCACTTGGCTTTTCCTTCCTCTTGGAATGCTTCCTTCACATATTCAGAGGGTCCACTCGCTCACTTTCCTTGGGTCTCTGCTTAGCTTAAGGCCCTTAGTCACCTAGTCATCCAGGGCTTCCCTGACCACCTTATCTGAAATGGTACCCCCGCCCCCCCATCACAAGCCATCTCCCTCTCCTGCCTTATTTTCCTCCATAGCACTTGTCATCTTCTCATCTTTACGCCATAATACATTTTACTCATTTGTTTATCATTTGTCTCCTCCAACTCCACCCCCCCCCCCCAACTAATTGAAGTTTCCAGGTAGGCAGAGATTTAAAATTTTTGGTCTTATTCATGATTGTATTCATAGCCTGGTATATAGTTGCCATGCAGTCAATATTTATTGAATAAAAGGAATAATGAAAGGTATGTATGATTAGCCCCAAGTTTACTGATGAGGGAAACCAAGTCTGGTATTTAAATATTCATTTAGTAAACATTGACAGAGCACCTACCACAGACCACGCCCGAGCCCTGGAGATATTAAGTGGCAAAATTTCGGTAGAACTCAGGAGGGCCATGAGAACTGGACTGAAGTCTCTAGATGTGAAGTTATAGAAGCCAACTCAGATTTTGCATCAGGGAAATTATTCCACCAGAATCTGACAAAAGATGGATTAGCTTTTAGGGATGTGGGGAGTTGGACAGCAGGGGAGTTGTTCCAAAAGTGGCTCTCAACCCCAGCTGCACATTAGAATCTGCTGGGAGCTCTTAAAAATCCTGATGTTCAGACCACATCCCAGACAATTAAATCAGACTCTCTAAGGGCAGTGCCTGGGCTTCAGCATTTTTAAAGCTTCCAAGGTGATTCCAAGTGCAGCCAGGGTTGAGAACCACTGTGTTAGATGGTTAGAGGAGCGTTGATGGCCCTTGTTATCTGATGGTACTGAGTATTAGGAAACAGCTTCTTGAGTGCATATGCTCAAATTGTTGACAACTCTCAAATATTTGAGGGGATGAGGTGTTATTTACTTTAATGTTCACCGTAAAAGTCATATTTCTTGTATCTAATAAACACACCTAATGAAACATATCTAATAAAACATATACTCTGAGTCATTACTATGTCATGGTTAGGCATGGGGACTCTGGAGCTAGACTACTGGGATTTGAATCCTCCTTAATAGCTGTGTGTCCTTGGATAAGCTACTCAGGCTCTCTGTACCTCAGTTTCCTCCTCTGAAAAATGGGAATATATTAGGATCTACTTCATAAGGTCATTTTTGTGTTCAGTGAGTTAAATCATATAAAGCTCTTAGAACAGGGCCTGGCACAAAGTAAGTACCCAGTGAATGTTGGCTGTTATTATTCATTAATAAATAAGATATGAAGCCAACATTCCTTGAGCATTTGACATAGATCACTAATTTGATTAAATTCTCTTGAACAGTATAAACTGCAATTATACATTTTAGTAAATCTGATTCTTTTGAATGGTTCAAGCATATTAAACAGTAGACCAGGGACTTCCTTGGTGGTACAGTGGTAAAGAACCTGCCTTCCAATGCAGGGGATGTGGATTCGATCCCTGGTAGGGGAATTAAGATCCCACGTGCCACGGGGCAACTAAGCCCGCGTGCCACAACTATTGAGCTCACGTGCCTCAACTATTGAGCTCACGCGCCTCAATGAGAGAGCCCGGGTGCCGCAAACTACAAAGCTCATGTGCCCTGGAGCCCGCGCGCCACAACTAGAGAGAGAAAACCCGCATGCCACAACTAGAGAGAAGTCCGCACGCTGCAACTAGAGAGAAACCCGAGCAGACTGTGAGCCATGACGCAAAGATCCCACATGCCTCAACAGAGATCCCGTGTGCTGCGACTAAGACCTGACACAGACAAAAAAAAAAATAAGGAAAATAAATAAATAAAATAAATAAATATATATATATAAAAAAACTAGTAGACCAAGTATATACAGATTCATTGTGGATGAAACTCATGCATACTCTTACACCAAGATAGGTTACAAAAGTGCTGACCCCATGGAATTTAGTTTATTTCTTATTCATATTTTTAGAAAATCATAGTTTTAAAAAATTTATAGATAGAACTATAGAAATTACATAAGCTGAACACCAGAGAGAAAATAGACTGAAAAAATGAACAGAGCCTCAAGAATCTGTGGGATTATAACAAATGGTCTAACATTTGTGTCATTGGAGTTCTGAAAAGAGAGGAAAAAGAGGAAGGAGCATAATAGTATTCAAAGAAATAATGGCTGAAAACTTCTCAAATTTGGCAAAAGAATAAACCTACAGACTCAAGAGGCTGAGTTAACTCCAAACAAGATAACTAAAAGAAACTACACCAAGGCATATAGTCAAACTTCTGAAAACTAAAGACAAACAAAAACACCTTGCAAGCAGTGAGAGAGAAATGACATCTTACCTCTAGAGGAAAAACAATTCAAATGACAGCGAATTTCTCACCAAAATTCATGAAGTCCAGAAAAAAGTGGCATAACATTTGTCAAGTGCTGAAAGAAAAAAGCTGTCAACTCAGAATCCTATATTCAGTGAAAATATCCTTTAGGAACAAAGGGGAAGTCAAGACCTTCTCAGATGAAGAAAACCTAAGAGAGTTTGTTGCCATTGGACCTACTCTAAAAGAATGACTAAAGGAAGTTCTCTAAACCAAAAGGAAATGATAAACAAAGGAATATTTGAATATCAGGAAGGAAGAAAGAACACAGCAAGCAAAAATATAGGTAACTGCAATAAACTGTTTTCCTCTTGGGTTTTCTAAATTATGTTTAATGGTTGAGGCCAAAATTATGACATTGTCTGATGTGGTTCTAAATGTATGAGGAGGAAATACAAGATAATAATACTATAACAGGGTAAAGTAAAGGGACATAAAGGGAGATAAGGTATCTATACTTTACTGAAATTGGTACCAGTAGACTGTGCTGAGTTATGTACATACAATGTAATAGCTAGAATAAGCACTAAAAAATCCATACTAATAAATGCACTCAAAATCACTATATAAAAATCAAAATGGAATTCTAAAAAATGTTCAAGTAATCCACAGGAAGGCAAGAAAAAGAAAACAGAGAAATAAGAGAGAGAGAGGTAGAGATAGAGAATAGATAGAGAACATATAGAAAACAGAATGGCAGATTTAAGCCCTAATATATCAACAATTATGTTAAATGTAAATGGTCTAAAAACACTAATTAAAAGACAGAGCCTAGCAGAGTGGAGTTTTTAAAAGCATGACCCAACTGTATGCTGTCTGTAAGAAACGCACTTCAAATATAATGATATATGCGTATTGAAAGTAAAAGGATAAAAAAATATATATGGCAAATGGTAGTCAAAAGAAATCATAAGTGTCTATATTAATATCAAAGAAAGTAGACTTCAGAACAAAGAAAGTTCCCAGAGACATAGAGGGACATTATATAATAATGAAGAAGTCAATACACTAAAAGATTTAGCAATCTTAAATGTGTATATGCCAAGCAACAGAGCTACAAAATATGTGAAGCAAAAACTTCACATATGGTTCTTTGATCATAGTGGAATCAAATTAAAAATCAGTAACAGAAAGATCATAGGAAAATCTCCAAACACTTAGAAACTAAACACCTCACTTCCAAATAATCCACGGGTCAAAGAAGACATCTCAAGGGAAAATAAAAAATACATTGAACTGAATGATAATGAAAATACACCACATAAGATTTGTGAGACACAGCTAAACCAGTGCAGAGAGGGGGAATTTTTATCATTAAATGTATACATTTGAAAAGGTGAAAAAGATCTCAAATCAATAATCTAAGCTCCCACTTCAATGTCCTAGAAAAAGAAGAGTGAGAAGCATGGAAAAAAGAAAGATAAGCCTAGAAATCAATGAAATTGAAAACAGAAAGACAACCTCCAAGCATTGTTTCTTTGAAAAGAGGATTAAATTTAAAAATCTCTAGTAAGACTGACAAAAAGAGAGAGAAAAATGCAAGTTACCAAATGAATGAATCAGGAATGGATGAATGAATCAAGGATATCACTATAGAACCTGCAGACATCAAAAGGGAGTACTAGAAACTCTACATGCAAACATTTAACAATTTAGATGAAACAGACCAACTCCTCAGAAAATATAAACTACCACAATGTACTCAATATGAAGTAGATAATTCAAATAGCCCTATAACTATTAAGAAAATTAAATATAAAATTTTGCAAAAAATCTATAGGCCTAGATGGTTTCACTGGGAAATAATACCAAACACTTAAACAAGAATTAACACCAATTCCATGCAATCTCTTCTAGAAAATAGAAGAGAAGGGAACAATTCCCAGCTCATTTATGAGGCTAGTATTAACCAGATACCAAAACCAGACAAAGGCAATAAAAAAAGAAAAACTACAGACAATATCCCTCAAGATTATAGATGTAAAAATCTTTAATAAAATATTAGCAAATAGAATTCAACAAAATATAAAAATAATTATACATCATGATCAAGTGGCATATTCCCCAGGGATACAAAGCTGGTTCACTACTTGAATACCAATCACTGTAATCCATCATATTAATAGGCTAAAGAAGAAAAATCATTTGATCATATTAATTGATGCCCCCTCCCAAAGCATGTGATAAAATTCAACACTCATCCATGATAAAAACTCTCAGAAAAATAAAAATAGATGGGAACTTTCTCAATTTGGAAAGGAGCATTTACAAAACACCTACAGCTAACATTATAGTTAATAGTGAAAGATTGAATGCTTTCTCCCTGAGATTGTGAATCATGCAAGAATGTTCTTTTTCAAACTCTTATTCAACCATAGTGCCTGAAGTTCTAGCCAGTGCAACAAGGCAAGAAAAGTAAATACAAGACATACAGCTCTGAAAGGAAGAAATAAACCAGTTCTTATTTGTAGATGACATGATTGTCTATATAGAAGTCTGAAGGATTTGACAAAAAAAAAACACACAAAAAAAACCCTCCTAGAATAATTAATGAATTGAGCAAGATTTTAGGATATAAGATAAACATACAAAATTCAATTTTATTTCTATATACTAGCAGTGAATATATGGATCCTGAAAAAAATAGAATACCATTTACATTGCTCAAAAATGCAGTACTTATGTGCAAATCTAACAAAACATGTATAGGACTTTTAGGCTGAAAACTATAAAATGCTGATCAAAGAAATCAAAGAAGATCTAAATAAATGGAGAGACATACCACATTCATGGATTAGAAGAGCCAACAGAGTAAAGATGTCAATTATCTCCAAATTGATATGCAGGTTTAATTTTTGTAGCTATAGATAATATTATTCTAAGAATTTACATAGAAATGCAAAGAAACTAGAATATCTGAAACAATTTTGAAAAAGAAGAATAAAGTGGGAGGAATCACTGTCCCTATTTTCAAGACTTATTATACAGTTACAGTCATTAAGACTGTGTGGTATAGGTAGAGGGATAGACAGATCAATGGAACAGAATAGCGAAACCAGAAACAGATCCACCAAATATGCCCAACTGATTTTTGACAAAAGTGCAAAAGCAATTCACTGGAATAAAGATAACTTCTTAAACAAGTGAAGCTGCAGCAATTGGTCAATGGTAGGCAAAAAAAAAAAAAAAAGAACCTCAATATAAGCCTCATACCTGATATAAAAATTAACTCATGGAGTTAAATATAAAACATAAAACTATAAACTATCAAACTTCCAGAAAAAAATGTGAGAAAAATCTTCAGGATCTAGGGCTGTGCAAAGAGTTTGACACCAAAAGCGTGATCCAAAAAAGGGAAAATTTGATAAATTTGACTCCACCAAAATTACAAATGTTTGCTCTTCGAAAAGTCTGTTAAGAGGATGAAAAGCCAAGCTATAGACTGGGAGAAAATTTTTGCAGACAACGTATCTGTCAAAGGACTGGTATCTAGACTATATAAAGTACTCTCAAAACTCAACAGCAGAAAAAACAGTCCAATGAGAAAATGGGCAAACAACGGGAGGAAATAATTTCCCCCAGAGAGGATATACAGATGGCAAAGAAGCACGTGAAAAGATGTTAAACATCATTAGCTGTTAAGAAAATGCAGACTAAAACCACAGTGAGATATCTCTACACCCCTATCAGAGTGGCTAAAATAAAAAATACCACTCCAATGCTGGCAAGGACGTGGGGAAACTGGCTCACTCATACATGGCTAACAGAAATGTAAAACAGTGCTAACTCTTTGGAAAATCGCTTGGCGGTTTCTTAAAAAACCAAGGGTGCAACTACCATACAATCCAGGATTGTACTCCTGTGCATTTATCCAAGAGGAACAAAAAGACTCCTCCAGGCTCCAACCCACAGATGACTGACCCACCGTGGGAGAAAATAAGAAAAACAATATCAATAGCAATAACTGCCAGCAGACCTCTTGTCTAGTAGAGACCATTATTGTCATCACCCCCACTTTGTGGTTGAGAAGACTGAGGTTCAGAGGCAGTTGTCAAGGCCACGCAGCTAGTATGTGGCAGAGCCAGTACCTGAACCCACTTAGTACTAGTAAGTGATTTCATCTTCCGGTTGTCAGTATGGCCCTTTTCACGGAAGAGTAAGGAAGGGTTCAGCCAGTTGCCCCAGGCCACATAGCTGGAAAGTCAGGAGGTTTAAACCGGAGACTACGCTGCCTTCTGGGCTGGAGTCCTGTTCCTTAGTTCTAGGGTCGAACTTTTCCTAACTTTCCCGGATCTCTTTCGCCCAGTCCCAGGGGAGCAGGCACCACCCTTTTCCTCCGGGAGGCGCAGGGAGAGGGCGGGTCCCCAAGCGCAGTCCCCTCCCCAAACCCTCCCCCAGGCTATAAGCCGGAGCCGGGGGGCCAGGCGCGGGCAGTCCCGGACTGGCCCGCTCCGCGGGGCGATCGCGCAGATGGCGGCGCTGGCGACAGTGGCCAAGAAGGTGTGGAGCGCGCGGCGGCTGCTGGTGCTGCTGTTCACGCCGCTCGCGCTGCTGCCGGTGGTCTTCGCCCTCCCGCCCAAGGTAACGCCTCCTTTGCCTGTGGGCCCCCCGTTCCGCGCCCTGGGCGGCCGCGCAACAGGCAGGACCCTCTCCTCCCGAGCCTCTGAGGCGGGACACCGCTGAGGTCCCAGTCTAGACAGATTTCACCAGACCCCCTCGACCGTCCCCCCTTTACCCTGACTTGGAGGGCTGTGAACACCTCTTGCCGCAGTTCCCCTTTTCCAGCTGCTCCTTGGAGCCTGGGTCCCACCTAGCCTTCTGGATCTTCTCACTTCTACAGGAATGATTTCTTTTTATTGAGCTCTAACTATGGGCTTGGCGCTGTGTTGCACATTTCACTTGATAATCACAAGGAACACTTGATTAATGCCAAGCTGTGTAACCTGGGGCAAGTCATTTAACCTCCCTGAACTTCAGTTTACTCATTTGTAAACATGGGGGAAACGATAATGCCAATCCACTGGATTGTGGTGAATATTAAATGAGGCAATCTATGTAAATCTCTTAGAACTGAGCCTGATAGTAAGCTTAGGCACAGTAAGTGCCTACGAACGCACAGGCTGGTCTTATTTCCATGCACCTTATATGATGGGGACGGCCAAGATTTAATAAACGCTTACCAGGAGCAAGGTGCAGTGCTAAACTTTGCTTTATGTGCATCATCATATTTAATCCAGACTGAAAGTGCCCCTCAGAGGGGGAAGATTATTTACCCCATTTTCCAGAGGAGAAAACTGAGGCTCGGAGAGAAGTGACTTGCTCACAATCACACAGCAAGCAGCTGAGTGGGATTCAATCCCTGGCTTATCAGAATCCAGAACATGACCTGTTTCTAGACTCTCAAAGGAAGTAATCCCTAGAAGATCAAAGGCTGTAGATTGAGGTCAAGAGTGTCATGATAAAAGTCACCACCAATGGGAGCTGGAAGGAGATGGTACTGCAGGTCCCTGTTGGGTCCCTCACCTCTGCTCAGCCCATTTGCAGCATCATGGGAGGGCACTAGGCTCATTAGACAAGGCTTCTACCTCCAGGAAGTTGTTTCACTTTCCCTCAGTGAGATAGTAAATGTTCATAAAAGTAAAAGTAAAGAGAGTGTGTAACTTAGTGGTGGGTTACCCAGCACCACCAGCAGAGACCAGGGGAGCTGGGAGAGGTGTTCAGAGAGGGATGCCTGGAGGAAGGAGCCCTCCTTGGGCCCAGGGGGCGAGGAAGTGATACGAAGGAGATGGTGTCAGGAGATCCAGGGCAAGTTCTTTGGTGTGGAATTATCCAAGCAATTAGACTTTCTTGACATGCAAGAGAAAAACAATAAATCCTGGTGTAAGGATTAGTTTGCTTATTCAAAAACTAACCCACCCCAGACCACTCGCTGACTTCAGGACCTTGGACCAATCTCCTTTCTTCTTTGGGTCTCCCTTTCTTTGTCTATAAAGTGAGGTGATCTCCATGCTAGCTTCTGAGATTTGATGTGAGGGGCTGAGTAAGGAAGTTACCTCGCTTTGTGAAGCATCACCGGTGGAAGACTGGATGGGTCTGGGAGGTCCCAGGCGGAGCTCTGGGGAAGAAGTGATGAAACACACACAGTCTCTCTCCTCAGCACGGGGTTCTGAAAGCTTCTCTCTGCTCTGCCCTCTAGCAAGATTTGTGACCTCAGGGGCAGGTCCAAGTGTTATGGGGCCTGAAGCATGTACTATTTAAGGGGCTCTCTTTAAGAAAAAGCATACAGATTTACAGATACAAAATTCAGTACAGGGTTTGGGAGTGGCTCTGAAGCTTAAACTTCATTAGCTTCACAGAGAATCCACTTCCATATGATTCCCAATGTGCACATGTAACAGCGAATGCCTGACCCTCTGCGATGGTGGTGAGCCTAATAAATAAAGTGTTTCATTGAGTGCTTCACTCTTCTTATGTGCCAGGCTCCATGCTAAGAGTTTCTCAGGCATTGTCCTATATAATGTCCACGTAATCAGGGAGGCAGCTGCTGTTAGCGTCCCTGTAGTACAGGTGAGGAGATGGAAGCTCAGCAGGGTTAGGTGACTTGCCGAAGGTCACACAGCCAGTACAAAGCCAGAATGCAGTGTCTGTACTTCTAACAGCTGCATTTTATACTCTTTCTTTCGTTATAATTGACTAAGAACCTCTCCTGTTTCCCTACAGATCCCTGGTGGGTACTCTTGGTGTGGCCCTAGATGTCACTACCTTTTAAAGTGGCTGATAAGCCAGGGCCTCCTCCCAGGAGGCAGGTCTGACTTCTTGGGAGATCTTAGCCTCCCTCAAAATCTCTGTCGGCACACTCAAAGCCCCCTCCTCCATGTAATATGCACGTATTTATCATATTATATTATTATTATATCCTTGGATATTAATAACTGACATGTCTCTTAATGTACAATGTGAATAAAAGCATCCTTAGAGAATAATGAACAGAGAAAATTGCTGTTTTTATTGATCTGTGACATACATTTAAAGCAAACAGAATGGGTGTGCTCTGCACACATAGTTTCAAGACAATTCCTGTAATCGTAACCAGTTTTAATCCCGTGATAACCTCCCCAAACAAAGGCTGGCAGTCTAAAAAAAACATTGTGCTTTCTGTGCAAATGAAGCTTCAAGGCAAGTGTCCTCCGTGTCCACCCCACCCCCAACATCAGATTGCTGCTTCTAAGCCGCTCTCACCTGGAAACTCTGGAGCCACCTATGCTGGTCATAGGGTACACCTGGGTCCCCAAAAACTTTTGCAAAATTGTAGGTATTGGGAAAGAAGTTTGAGATCCTTGGCACTGATCATTTGCCCCTCGCTGGGTTCTGTTTTTCCAGCTTGATAAGGTCTACAGGCCATTGCTGCTCTGATGTTCTAGAAGTCTGTGTGATCGAAAGGGTTGGTTCTCATACACCTGTCCCCTGGCGACTGGTGAGGGAGGCTGCAGGGAGGCTGGGGTTAATCTGAAGGGTAGAGCCAGGGGGTGGGGATGGCAGGGGATGGGAACAATTCTTACATTATGTCCTCCTGGCTTGGAACCCTGTCAGCAGGGGTGAAAAGGAGTGGGATGCCCTTCTGGAATGCAGTGGCTGCAATTTCCAGGGCCACTGGGGATCATGGCTCTTGCCACAAAGAGTGCCAGAGACTAAGGAAGTCAGGACACTGCCAGAGGGACCACCTCAAAGTTTTCCAAGAATGGGCATCTTGGGAGGTGGATATTAGAGGACCGGCCTTGGGCAGCTAGAGGGGACGGATGAGACTATTAAATCAGGCTTGCAAATCTGCACCAGTCCCATGTGTTTGCAGAGAAATCTTGCCTCCTTTCCCTCCTTACACCCACTGAAAGCAAATTTAGCTGGACTGGCCATCTGGCCAAGATGAGTTCTTACAGCGGGTACTCATAAGTGACTCTTTCTAAGGATGCTTTGAGGAGGAGGAGTTTGGGGGAGGGGGTGCTCTGGGCAGGACTGCTGCAGAGTGTTCTACAGGCTGTGCACTGCACAAGGAGACCTGAGGAGGCAAAATGAGACTGAACCAACCTGCACTCCACATGCCAAGCTGTGTACTCTGGTGCAGTGCTGGATCCACCTGAGGAAGAGCCCCTTTTCCCAGTTTGCACAAAGGCGTCAAGTCTGGCTAGCAGCACACTTGTTCTGGGGTGGTAGTACATCTGTGAAGTCAGAGGCCCACTTTTTTTTGCATATGTCTAATTCTTGGGTGGAGGAAATTCAGGTGGGTGACCAGGAAAATGGTTATTTCATTCCCAGTTTTGAGTCTTCGGAATCAGAACTGGATTCTCATTCCACATCATTGCTCTGTGACCTTGGGCAAATCATTTGGCTTCTCTGGGCCTCAGTTTCTTCATTGATACCATGCCCATAACATCACCTTCCTCCCTGGTTATTATTTGGGCCCAATGAAATCGTATATTATACTTGCACCATAACTTCTTACTTTTTTATTCAACACTCAAGGTATGTTTTAACTCTCCTATTTTGCAGATGAAGAAACTGAGGCTCAGAAGTAAGATGATCAAAATAGCATGGGCCTTGGAGCTGGGAAGACCTGGGTTTGGGTCTTGGTTCTGAAACTGTGAGTCAGGGAGCTTGGGTTGGAGATTTCACATTTCTGAGCCTCGGTTTCCTCACTTGTGAAGTGGGGAGAACTCACATGCTTCCCAAAGGGCTACTATGGGACTTAATTAAGAGAAGATACAGAAATTGTCCAGTGCCATGTCAAACGTGGTGGGAGTTTATAATAATAATAATTGCTAAAAATTTTTTCCATTTGCCCCACACTGTTTCACATGCCTTTCACATTTTAGTTCATTTACTCTTCACATCAGCCTTAAGAAGTAGGAATAATGATTATCCCCATTTTTACAGATGAGGAAAGTGAGGCCCAGAGAAGGACGGAAGTTGCCTGAAGCCTCACAGTGAGCTGTGAGTGGCAGGGCGGGGGTGAGTGCCTCCATCTCCCTCTTCTTGTCCAGTGATTCCCCCATCTCAGGCTCCCAGTCATCACTGTTTTATTCTATCAACATTTCAATGAATCTCTGAAGCCTAGCTTCTAGATTAGGGATGCGGGGAAGCAGAGGTCAAGCTCCCTTATTTTCGTTCAGATTACAGTAAGCCCTCAAGAAAGGATAGGAACAGCTAATATTTATTGATTACTTACTAGAAGCTCAGGCCCCCTCTCTCCCTCTGCACCAGCCACACTGGCCTTCTTGGTATTCCTTAAATATCCCAATATCCTTTGCACTTACTCTTCCCTCTGTCTGAACTGCTCTTCCCCCCAGGTGTCTGCAAGCCTTGCTCCCTCACTTCATTCATCTTAGTTCAAAGATGAACCTCCTCAAAGGCCTTCCCTGGCCACCCTATCTAACATAGAATACAAAAAATCCTTTACACTTTCTTCTCTGCCTTATCTTACTTCATGGTCTTCATCACTATCTGCCAATATATTATGTATTTAAGGAACAGGCAAGTCAGAGTAAGCAAACTTAGGACTGGCTAGTTCAAATAATTTCAGTGGGCTCTGGGACATAGACACTGTCCCTAGTTGTTTGGTCCCTGGCCCTGGATGATTACGGCAGGCGGATAGTGGCCTGGAGTGAGAGAGCCCAATAAAGGAGGTGGTTGGGGGTGTGGGCTCTGGATTGGCTGGCTTACATTTGAAAAACTGATGCACAGGTGAGCTGTTTACTATCTCTAGGAATTAGCTAGCCCTGGGAGAGGCAGACACTCCAGGTTTAGCAAGGTCCCAAGATGCCAGAGCATCAGATTCAGAAACTTGAAAACATGGTTGTTACAATCTCCCATACTCTTCTCTTCTCTCACTATGGTCCAGCCTCATAGGCCTTCTTTTGGTTCTTTAAACCTGCCAAGCTTGTTGCTACCTCAGGGCCTTTGCACTTGCTGTTCTCTGCCTGGGATGCTCTTGCCCCTGATCTTCCACAGCTGGATCTGTCTGGCCATTTGGGTCTTAGCTCCAAAGGCACCTCCTCCAAGGAGTCCTCCTTGATTACCTTTTCTCAAGAACACTTACTCTCCTCACCGTACAAAGCACTCTCTAAAACAGCTTCCTATTTTATTTCCTTCATGGCATTCATCCCAATCTGAAGTGTTCATTATCTGTTCACTGTCTGCCTCCGCCACTAGGCTGTGAGTGATGTAAGGGCAAGACCCGTGTCTGTCTTGTTCCCTGCAGCATCCCCAGTGCCTAGGACAGCGTCTGACACATAGTAGGTACTCGGTAAACAAGTGAATGAATGAATTTGCATTTGAACTCAGGTATCTCTGATTTCAGAAGACGTGCACTTTCTAAAACCCCAGACTGCTACTAATTTGTGGAAGATTTGAGCTGGAATCGGTGTTTCCAGCCCTTTCGTTTTTCAGTTGGGAAGACTGAGGCCCAGAGGGCACATGGAGGGACTTTCCCAGCCCCTCCCAGCCAGGTGGTCCCAGAACCCTCATCTGTGCCCCCTCCATGCTCTCCCGCCAGGTTTCACCCGTTGCCCATACAGACCCCTTGGCCTCGGAACCGCTCCTCTGAGGTCCAGCCAACTTTCCACTTTCCTGGAGCTCCTGCCAGGTGTGTAAACAGGCCAGTGAGATTCCTGGTGATGCGGCGGGGAGCAAGATCGTGTTTCCTGACCGAACTCGGCAGGACAATGCCCTCTGGACTGATGAGCAGGATTTCAGACACCCTCAGACCTTGAAGACACAAAGTCAGCATCCTAGCTAGGCTGGACCTGGCCAGGGCCTGGAACAAGTGACACAGGTGTGCCCGAACTGCTCTCTCCAGTGGAGATGCACCAGGGACGAGAGAGATACACAAGGCCACGCCATCTCTGGCAAGCCTCCATTTCCTCATCTCAAAAATGGGCATAATGAAACCCACCTGCTTGGAAGACTTGACAGTGCCTGACGCATAGTAGGTACTTGGTAAAGAATTGAGGCTCTTTCTGTTATCTGCAAAATAGGGGTACCAGGCTCTCAGCTCTGTGTACTTGTCCCTGAAATTCATAGGGGGAGGGGCAGCCAATGGGAAGGAGCCTGTGCTGGGCGGGGGGTGGAGGAAGGCAGGAGGACTGATACACAGGACAGAACAGTGATCCCCAGTCCGATAAAGACATTGGAAAAGGTCTGGGGAGGCCAGCATGCCCCTCCTGGCCAGCCCAGTGGTTCCCCTGCCCAGTTCCTTTTGCTCTACTCTTCTGCGGGGTCCTCTCTCAGTCTGGGCTGAGAGAGGGATTTGATTTCAGCCGTATTAAGCTCTCCTACAGGAATGTGCTGGTCCCTGGGAGGCTCAGGAAGTGAATTCAAGTTTGTTGATGTCCTGGGCCACATGCCTTATTCATACTCTCTCCTCTGTCCCCCAGGAGGCCTCCTAAGAGCCATAGTCAACACCTCTCTAGCATTTATGAAGTGCCAGGCACGGTTCGAAGCACTCAAGATATGCTTGCTAGCTCGTTTATGCTCGCCCTGGCTCTGTGGCGCAGGTGCTGCTATTATCCACATTCATAGATGAGGAAACCGAGTCACAGAATGGTTCAGTCACTTGCCCAAGCTCCCACGTTTTGGATGTGGCAGAGCTGGGATTCCGACTCTGGCATTCAAGCCCCAGAGTCTGTGCTTTTAGCCGCTGTGTGACGCAAGGGTGATGGACCCATTTTACAAATGAGAAGGCTGAGGCTCAGAGAGGTGAAGTCACCCGCCACCTCACGGCCACTGAATGAGTAGTGAGGCTGCCAATCGAGCGTACGTCTGCCTTGTTGAAAGTCCACACTCCTTCATGGTTCAGTGGAGGCAACGGGGAAAGGAGTGATTGTGCTGGGTGTGGTGGGGGACATTAAGAAAGGCTTCCCAGAGGTGAGACCTGTCATTCTGACACTGGAGTGGGAGTTTGGAGGTCTCAGAGGGCCCTGAAGATAGGAACTAACGTGGCTGGTCAAACATGATAGGTAGGAGCTTGGATTTGGGTGCCTGGGTTCAAATCATGGCTTTTTAATATGCTGTGTGACCTTGGGCCAGTTACTTAACTTCTCTGTGCTCAGTTTCCTCATCCATGAATGGGTATGATAATAATTAATGATGCTTGTAAAGGGCTCAACAGATGTTGCCTGCCTTCATGGATAAATCACTGCCTGTGTCCTGGGCTCTGGGAAATCCTTTAAATCAGGGTTCTTAAGCATTTTGCTCCCCAGGAGACATTTGGCAGTGCCTGGAGACATTTTTGATTGTCACAGCTGGAAGGAGCTGCTACCGGCATCTAGGGATGCTGCTAAACGTCCTACAGTACACAGGATGGCCCCCACAACAAAGAATTCTCGGGCCCCAAATGTTAGTGGTGCTGAGGTTGAGAACCTCTGCCTTCAATGCGTTAGTTTGTTTCATCCCCCAGCAGGCTGTGAGGCAGGCACAGTCAAGTCCAATTTTCTGTCAGGGACACTGTGTCCCGGAGAGGGGAAGTGCTTGCCTGTGGACACACAGCCTGGCCACAGAAGACCTCCCAGGATGGAGGGGATTTGGAAACGGAGGGTGTTCCAGGCAAGACAAAACACCCCCTGGCCCTCCAGCCCCGCTCCGGGCTCTGCTGCATGGAGCTGACCCGTTCCCTCTGCCCTCTGGGCTGTCAGCGGGCGGGAACAGCCTCCTTTCCCTTGGCTGGGAGAAATAACAAGAGAGGCCCTTGTTTGCTGCCACCCACAGCCCGGATTGTCCCCTCGATTTCACATGCCGCTTGCACCTTACTCTCATGACAATCCACTTTGCTGGCTGGCTTGGGAGGCCTGGAGAGTGGGAGAAGGAAGGAAAAGTCTTCCTGCTCCTTTTAGCCATTTCCTGCCCCTGTCTGGAGCCCCCTTGGATTTCTCTGGAAAGGGCTGGGACTCAGCAAAACTTCTCCTGGTGCCCGAGCAGGGCATTTTACAGCACAGAGTCCAAAAAACAGAAGTGTAGGCAGTTTCCTGAGACATGAGTCCTGGGAACGTGTTCTGCTGTGCCGACATCTGGGACTAGAATGTGGGGTCTCCAGGCCTGGGGGAGCTGGCAGAGGCCTGATGCAGGGCCCTGCCCGCGACCCAGCTCCCACCTCTTGTTGGGGAAACTGAGGCTGTCCTGAGAGGCTCTTCCTACCTCCACTTAACTGGCCATCTACCTGGGAGACCTGGCTTCCTTTCCTGCTCCTGATCTTCTGTGGGATCTGGACCTCCTTCAGACCTTGGCTTTCCTCCACTGGACAAGGGGTCTGCCCAGAATCACTGGGCTGGTTTGTCCCCCAGAATCACTTTCTGAGGGGGAGGGGCAACATCATGAGAGTATGAACTCTAACACCAGATTTCCTGGACTCCAGGACGGCTCCCCCACTTCCTGGCTGTGTGACCTTGGGCAAGTTACTTAGCCTCTCTGTGCCTCAGTTTCCTCCTCTGTGAAATGAGGTGCACTAATGGGACCTACCTCAGAGGGGTGTTGTGAAGATTGGTTCAGATACCTAAAATACTCTGGGCTGCTCCTGATCATAAGAGGTATTAGGTAAATGTCTGTTGTTACTATGGTTGGCAGTAGTAGTATTGTTATTTGCATTACAAATGAGCCCATGGATCCCGTGGCAGTGCTTTATAGGGGATGAGACTTTCTTCTGCATCCTACTGGCTTCTTCCCTTTACTCTCTGTGTAGGTTCTTGGGTTCTCTGAGCCTCCATTTCCTCCACTGTATATGGAGTAAAGCTCATCTCCTAGGAGCTGCTGGGAAGATTAAATGAGATAGTGCTTATTCAGAGAAAAATCCCAGTGAAAGTTCCCTTTCCATTCTTTTTTTTTTTAAATTTATTTATTTAATTTATTTTATTTTTGTCTGCGTTGAGTCTTCGTTGCTGCACGTGGGCTTTCTCTAGTTGTGGCAAGCGGGGCTACTCTTCGTTGCGGTGCGCAGGCTTCTCTTTGCGGTGGCTTCTCTTTGTTGTGGAGCAGGGGCTCTAGGCGCATGGGCTTCAGTACTTGTGGCACGTGAGCTCAGTAGTTGTGGCTCATGGGCTCTAGAGCACAGGCTCAGTAGTTGTGGCGCACGGGCTTAGTTGCTCCGTGGCATGTGGGATCTTCCTGGACCTGGGCTTGAACCTGTGTGCCCTGCATTGGCAGGCGGATTACCAACCACTGCGCCACCAGGGAAGCCCACCCTTGCCATTCTTATTCTTGCGCTGAAGCCCAGAGCCCCAAAGGCCTAAGAAGTGAGGGATTGTGGGCAGTGGAGGGTCATTGTCAAGAGGGGCTTGGAAACTCCACAGGTCAGGCCTTAACAGCAGGGGTCAGCTTTCCCATCCCCCACTGCATCAGCTCCCAGGATGCCTGGGGCAGGGCCAGCTGGACCAGAGTGGAGGTGGGATGATGGTAAACGGTAGAGAATTGAAAACGTCAGGGGCAGGGAAGACCTCAGTGCCCAGGAGAAGTTAGGCTAAGTGGTGGGCACACAGGATGCAGCCTCAGATGATCCAGGATGGACCCCTGCCAAGAACTTGCTCTGTGGGGGGGAAGCAAGACACTTCCCTTGCCAGCCTCAGTTTCCTCATCTGTCTCATGCACCCGCTTGCCTCATGGGGCTGTGGGAGGAGCCAGGGAAACCAAGCACTTTGTAAACAGTGAAGTACCCTGCAAATAGTAAGGTACAAATAGGGATCCTGCCCATCTTGTTCACTAATATACCCCTAACACTTGGCAAACAGGGTGCTTAATAAATATGTCCAGAATGAATATGGAATCAAAACAATATTTCTTTAGTGTTTCCTGTGTGCCAGACACTGTCCATAAGTGATTATTACATTTAGTTTAAAAGTATTAATTGAGCACCTACTACATGCCAGCTACTATTCTAGAGGAACATGGCAATGAACCAAATAGTCACAAATCCTTATACTTAAGGAGCTGACATTTTAGAGGGGTAAACATTAAAAACAAACAAACAAAAAAAAAGCAAGCAGATAAATAAGTAAGATCTATAGTATGTCAGATGTTGATAAGTGCTATGGAGAATAAAATCAGAGAAGACAGGGAACCTGGAATGGAGGTAAGTGCAATTTTAGAGTCAGGAAGATTTCGAGAAGGGAACATTTGAACAAATACCTGAAGGAGATGACATTGGAGCAAAGACTTGAAGGAGGTGAAGGAAGGAGCCCTGAGCGCATATAGAGGAAGATCATTCCAGGTGAGGGGACAGCAAGTCAAAGGTCCTGAGGTGGGAGCATGGAGAGTGTTCAAGAAATATCAAATGGTCTTCCTGGGTCCTCGTGACAGCCCTTCCAGGAGACAGACCCCTGGCCCCCTGATCACAGGGAAACTAAGTTGAAGATCTTAGACGGGATTTAAAGGCAGATCCCAACATAATGCCTTCAGGCTGGATTTTACTTCAACCAGAGAAAGGCTTCCTTCCCACACCAGGCCTCCAAAGGTGTGGGACAGGCTGTCAGGAGCAGCGAGAGGTGGAGAAGCCCTGAGCGGGCTTTAAACACACCCGCCACCCATGTTGGGAACTGAAGGACCCTTTGGACAGATGGGGAGACTGAGGCCCACACAGAAGAAGGAACTGCCCAAGGTCACACAGTCAGTTGGCCTCTTTTTCAGAAGCACATGCTCTGTCCTCCTCTGGCTGAGCCAGACCGCTGGGGACTCCTGGGTCCCATGCAGCTGCCACCCTGCCCCCAGCTGCCTGTCTGGCTCATGAATGATTAGCGAGGCCTGGGCGGCAGTGGGGTGTGAGCTGCCCCAGGAACGCTTTTAATGAATGGCTCGAAGAACTTTAACTTGTGACAACACCTGCTAATAAGTCCAGGGGTCTAACACAGTCCGTTCCAGAGGAAGGGGTAGGAGGATAGAGTGGCTGCCTCAGAGGTCTCCTGGGACAAGTCCCCCCCCTCCACTTTCTCCTCTTTCCCCCATTGAGTCTTGAGCCCAAATAGACACTGGTGGCTCCTAGCTGCTTTCTCAGAAGAGAGGGTAGGAGGGAGCCCTGCCTGGGAATCAGAGACCAGACATCTGCGCTGTCTCAACTATTTCCCTCTGGGTCACCCTGGGCTGGTTTCGGTCTTAACCCTCCATGCCTGTCTCCTCCTCCAGAAGGTGGGCACTCAGATCAGCCGGGCTTATCCTCAAACTGAACAGATCCAGAGAGGATGTGAAAGGGCCTGTAAAGTGCTTTTCTGTTGAATATCTGTCCTTCCATTTCCAGAAACTACCAGAGTGTGGGAGGAGCAAAAGTCACAATAAGTGTAAAAGGCTTAGCTCAGCACCTGTACATAGTGAGTCTCAGTAAATGCTGGCTGTTACCATCACTACTGTTACTCTCCTCACTGAGCCCAGGACCAGGGCCCTGAGCTTGGACCACTATGCTGAAATCACGGCTTCATCCCTTGCTAGAGATGCACACATGGATGAAGAAGTTGCTGGACCTCTGTGTGCCTCCAGTTTCTCATTTCTAAACAGGGTTGTGAGACGAGCAGGTGAGCTAATGCAGGCAAGGCTTGCTGCCTGGTCATAGTAAGCCCTCAATGAACGGTAGCTTTATTATTCTCACCCGTCATTCACACTGAGGCAGTGTGAACTTGGGCCAGTCACTCAAGCTCTCTGAGCCACACGTAAACTGGGAACAGCGGTCGTAGCTGCCTCGTGGGGCTGTGGGTAGAGCTGAGTGAGGGAATCCACGAGCCGTGCCTGGCACATAGTAAGTGCTCAGTGTGGGCAGCCACCTTGAATAACAGCGCTGCTGCTCTGAGACCATGAGGGACAGCTGCTCGGGAGACCACGGAGAGAGATGCTGCCAGCGTTGCAGGGCTTCCAGAGAACGGCCGCATCCATCCATGTTCTCTTTGATCTCCTTCCCAGCTCTCTCAGGATGGCGTAATAAGCATCCTGATTTACGGATGAGGACGCAGAGGCTCAAAAAGGGCACCGGTCCTTCCAAAGCTTGAAGCTTGTAGGTGGTAGACCAGGATTTGCACCGGCAACTCTGTGACTCCTAGTGGCCTTGCACCCAGAGCCTCAGCTGGCCTTACTTAACTCCCTTTTTTGCAAGTGGAGGCTCATGCCTCAGTGCCTCAGTGCCTCTCGGCCTCAGCGGAGAGGGTTTCTCCTGGGTTGTCTTCGTCTTGCTGGGTCCTTTGCCTGGGCCTGCTGTGTGTGTTCCAAACTCCTTTCCTTTTGGGGTCAATATCTACCTAGCATCATTGCCTTCATCCCCACATGGCAGACTGGAAGTGCTTTAGGGATCACTGAGATGAAACTTCTGATATAAAGAGGGCAAGAAATGTGCAAAAGTAACAGATTCCATCAGTAGGAGGTAACATTTTATATATATTCCCTACTCTACCAGCACTCTGCTCCCAGCACTCAACCTACGTTCACTTTATTTAATCCCCATAACAATAACTCTATGAGGTTGAAATTCTTATCATCATTATCATCATCCCCATTTTACAGATGAGAAAACTGAGGCATGGAGTTAAGTCACTTTTCTAGGAAGTGGTAGAGACAGGATTCGAGCCCGGGCACCCTGGCACTGAAAGCCAAGCTCGTGGCTCAGGCTCCTCTGCTCTTGGCGTCAGGTCCTGATTTCAGCCCCCGTCTCCTAGCTCCCTGTCCACTGCTCTTTCTGCTGATCCCGACAGCTCCAGCTTCTCGGGAACTCGTCATTTTCCAGGTGCTGTACCACTGTGACTCTGAGATGCCATCGTTCCTGGGTTATCTGTGAGCTAACTGAGCTCCGAGCCTGCCCAAGGCCACTCACACCAGTCATGGATGCCTGAGCCACCGTGTTTCAAGCCCTGAGTGGCCCCAGGGGTTTTGACCACTGTGTAGGCCCAGCCTTGGGCTGGGGGTGATGAGGGGATACTGAGAGGTTTAAGGCATGGCTTTGGCCTTTCTAGAGTTCAACGTTCAGGGCTTCCCACAGCCCTGGCCCTGGACACTCCTGGGGAATGGGCCTCTAGTGGTCAGCAGGAGGGCACCACTGTGGGCAGCTGGCCCTGGTCCTGCTCCCTGAAGGGCCTGGCATGGAGCCTCCAGTGCCTGCTGAGAGCCTGGTCACAGCCCAGTGCCTTGACAAAAACTCAACCCAGCGGGGAGATGGGGCACAGGAGGGAAGGTAGTGGTGGATGCAGTTTCCGGACAGCTCCTGCCCTGGGCTCGGAGAACACACCATTTCTCTTTCTTTCTTTTCCTGAGTGAGGGGGGCAGACTTGAGGGCAATGGGGGAAAAGTTGCCGTGTGTCTGCCTGGAAATCATTCCCCAGCTCAAAAATTAACCGCCTGACATGGCACTTTCTTCTTTCTCCCCTGTCACCTCTGCGTGTTTTGCCTGCAGACTTTAATCCCCGTGGTTATGGATTGGCTGAGCCTGAGAAGCTGGGATTTCTTTGGCGGGGGGATTATAAAGCTTCCTGTAAGAAATGTCTGGGTTGGGTTGGCATGAATCAGGCTGGTCAGGGACTAAGGGGACCCCTGGCCCAATTCTTGCTCCCAACCAGGGTCAGGACTAGGGAGAGCCAGGCGAGGCACCCTGGGAACAAAGTTTAAGGAGGGACTCACTGTCAGGGTCATGCACCTGCCTCACCCTGGTCCCAGCCCAGCTCCCAACTCCTGCTGCCTGATAAGCCTCAGGGCGCAATGGTCTTTCCATGAAACAAGGTAAAACAAGTCCTTACTTCTGACTTGCTGTGTGACCTCAGGCAAGCCACTTTCCTTCTCTGGGCAGTCGTTGTATTAGGGGTTAAATTAGACCAGGGTTTCTCAGCCTCAGCACTGGTGACATTGATCCTATTGGGAACAAATAATTTTCTGTTGTGGGGCACTGTAGGATGTCTAGTATCATCCCTTGCCTCTACCCACTAGATGCCACTAGCATCATCCCCTCCAATCACCCAAAAATGTCCCTTTGTCCCCTGGAGGTCAAAATCATCCCCTATTGAGAACCACTAGATTAAGTAATCTCAGGTTCATTCTGGCTCTGATATTTTAGGATTTATTTAAAGATTTAAGAACAATGTATTTGAAGCTCAGCGTTTAAGAAATTAAACTTGTATTATTAAGAATAAAGTAACATTAATATATGATTTTTAATAATTATTACAACGTAACAATAGCTCATATTTGTTGAGCATTCCCACGTGTCCATCACTGGGTCAGTGGTTATTTTATATGAAATAAATCACTCTCCAAGGTAGGTACTATTATTATGTGCCTACAGCACACAGGGAAACTGAGGGTGAGGGCAGTTAAATAACTAGGTCACACAGCTAGAGTGTGGAAGGATTGAGCTCAGGCTTGTCTGATTCCAAAGCCCATACTATTTCTACAGTGCATGTTTATTGAAGGAAGATTAGAAAATACAGATAAGCAAAAGGAAATATAGTACTTTCTGATGACAAAATTGTTAGGTGGAAGGCACTTCTGGTTTAAGTTGGTGGAGTCCAGACTTTTCTATTCCATTCACCTTTCTGAAGCAGTCTGAAAACAGCAACAAAAAGCAACAAATGGAGAAGAAAATGCCATCTCTGATGAAAGAAGGGCAGACCACAATCCCACCCTTGGTTTGTGAAGAAGAGCTGACAATGGTGGTGGGATTTGGACCAAATTGCAGGAGGGAACCAAGAGCTTCTGCAGCCCCTGGGCAGGAGGCAGAATTCTCCAGAAGTATTTTTCAACTCTATGAGCCCTTCCTAATCCCAGCAAAGCCTGAAGCATGCACACGAGAAGGGAGAGTCGCTGAAATGCATGGGACAGTTCAGAGTTCAGATGAACTGGATGAAGAGGCTCGAAGACCATTGGTAAGAAGCAGGATGTTAAAGTGGCAGGTGAGAGAAGGATGGGTAACGATCAACCATATGGTTGTAAGAGTTCTAATTTTCTCTCTTGTAAGTCGAAGATACTTACTCAAGGAGATACTGAAGAACTGTGACATTCTTGGGTCTTTACAGTTAATCTCCACACTAAGTCTATTGCTTAGAGTAGAGATATATTTCAGGGAAGTGGTGGTGAGGAAGGGTTCTGAGATAATCCACAGGGCTACTGCATAGACACCTGCTGCCCCAGCTTCCTCCTAGCCCCTCTCCCCACACTTTCTTTTAACAAAGAACTGTGCTAAGTAGCCAGCATGGGACCTACAAAAAGACTGTGTGAGAAATAAGAAGAAAAGGAACATCAAATGAAAAGTAGACAAAGAATAAATACTGGAAGAGTTGTGTAATGAAGAGAAACTACTGAACAGACATTTCTCTGTGAAATACACAAAAAATGAAAGAAATGATGGCCTTCCTAAAATAAATCTCAAGATGAGAAATAAAAGGGTCAAAGAAGAGATAATAAAAAGTAGATGGAGATGAAAAAAGCAGTCTTCTGGAAGTGGAGGGAGGAGAAAAGTAAAGCCACTCTATTATAAAAGCTCTTTTAGAAACAGCAAAATGGAAAATATTAAAAACATAATCAAGGACATGTTACACAGGCTAAAGAAGATTGAACAAAATGAAGTGAGAAAGAAAGAGTAAAAAAGGATGAAAGAAAGATGATCAATAGGGGGGACAAAGGAAATCTAACTTCTGCATAATTGGTATTGCTGAAGAAGAAAGAAAAAGAAATCAAGGGCTTCCATGGTGGCACAGTGGTTGAGAATCTGCCTGCCAATGCAGGGGACACGGGTTCAAGCCCTGGTCTGGGAAGATCCCACATGCCGCGGAGCAGCTGGGCCCGTGAGCCACGATTGCTGAGCCTGCACGTCTGGAGCCTGTGCTCCGCAACAAGAGAGGCCACGATAGTGAGAGGCCCGTGCACCGCGATGAAGAGTGGCCCCCGCTTGCCACAACTGGAGAAAGCCCTCACACAGAAACAAAGACCCAACACAGCTTAAATAAATAAATAAATAAATAAATAAATTTATAAAAAAAAAAAAAAGAAATCAAACAAGTAAAACAGAAAACAATATTGGAATCTTTAATAGTAGAAAACGTCTCTGAAACCAAACTAACTTAAAACATATGCAAATTTTCTGTCTCCCAGAAAAAAACTTATAGAGACTCATCAACACTGGTATTCATGGTAACATGAATGAACTTGAGGATTCAACCAAAAAATCTTATGGCTATCCAGGCAAAAATTTTGATGAGCTGTAAGAGGGAAGAAATCAGGCTGGCCTCAAATTTCTGCACGGTGAAATCTCTCCTAATTCTCAGAAAAAGAAAGCATAACCCCAGAATTTTACAGATATATTAACTGTGTTTTCAGGGAACGTCTACTTTAAAAAAAATACATATTTATTGTTGAAATTTGGAAAAGCAGAGCATATAATGAGCACATTTATTCATAATCTCACTCCTAAAATAGTCTGCCTGTCAAGTACATATTTCAAAATGCTTTCACGTGCATTCATTCTAATGGGATCCTCTGTGACGTAGACATCGCAAAATTATTATTTCCAATTTGCAGATGAATGAACTCAGTGACTTGACGCAAGAATTCAGTGGCCAAACCACTACACCCAGGCTTCCCGGCCCTCAGTCCCAAATGCTCTAGAGTAGCTCTGTCCAACAGAACTTTCTGTGGTGATGGGATGTTCCAGATCTGCTCCATCCAGAAAGGTAGACACTAGTCTCACGTAGCTGTGGAACACTTGAAATGTGACTCGTGTGACCGAGTAACTGGAATTCTAAATTTCATTTAACTTTAATGAATTCAAACTTACATAGCCACAGGTGGCCCGAAGCTACTATATTCGGACAGCCCAGCTCTAGAGATTTCCTTGTCATTCTTTTCCCTTCTGAAAAATAAAGCTGACCACTTTCCACTTCAGCCATCTCCCAAGCACATCCACATCAAGTTCTTCCAAATTCTGGCCTCTGGGATCAATCAGCCTTCATAATTAGGACCAGCCTTCTGGCTTCTGGCCCCTGTCTTCTCGGGCTGCAGTCTCCTTCAGGCTTGTCCACCCCTGGAGGTTTTAGCTGAGTCACTCCAGCTTCTGCTGGCAGAGGGGACAGGCTGGGGATGTGAGAGATGTTTCACCTGGAGCCACGACTCCGTCTACCCTGGGCCACCTCAGCAAGATTCCCCTTCCTGAAGCTGAGCCTCTGGACAGAACAAGTGGCAAAGTGGCAGACTGCTGACTCTTGAGATGACCCAGAAGGTGAGCCTGCAAGATCAGACACTTTCCCCACCTCTGGGCTCCAGAAGTTAAAATTCAAAGGAACAGGGTCTCGGGATCATGTGACTCTAGCCTTCTACCCTCCTTCTACCCTAATCTGCCCTTGAGGAATCAAAGGAAGATTCCATTCTGCAGACACGCAGGCTGACTCTCCCTGTGTCCAGGTGGCTGCTCTGAGTTCACCAAACAGGGGGCCCAGAGGTAGAGGTGGGTCAGACGTGCTGTGCACTGGAGTAAAATCATGGATTCACTGGACCCCACTCCCTGATCCACTATTTGGACTGGGAGCCATGAGATCTTCTCTTGTGCTCTATGTAGTCCTGAAGAGATCACTCCTCCTGTGACCTCAGTTTCTATACCTGTAAAATGGGGATTTTAAGACGGAGCAGGGATTTTTCACAGAGCATCCTGATTCCTAGTAATCTGTGAAACAGCTTGACATTAGATTCCAAGTTGTGTATGTGTGAGCACTTTTCTGGGATTTTCCACTAATTAAAACCATTTAGACGAGAGGTCATAAAGTGGTGACCATGGGTCTGATGCATTTTGCAGATGTGTTTTTTGGCCCACACTTTCCTTTTAATGAGCAAATCATTTAAAATGGTGAGATTTCACATAAAAGCACAATTTCAAGCTTCTCTTGAAAAAACAGGAGATCTGGCATCATGGGACCCACGTTTCCCCATGGCAACAGCCAGGAGCTGAGCAGCAGTTGCTGTTTCCAAGGGGCCTATATTCCCCGCTTCACCACGGTCCCCACTCCTCCCTATTGCACCGATGACACTAAAGCCCAGTGCCAGCTGTAATTTATCATCAAACTTGGGCATTTTTTTCCCTGCTAAAAGGATGGTTTTCTGTACCCAAAACACTGTCAGAATTGCAAATCAGACTTGAGAAAACAAGGTGATATTTCTTACGCCAGCCCACTTCGTTCATTAAATTGTCCCTTGCATTTGAGTTTGTGATGCCTGATTTAGAGTACTTAATCATTCATTTAACAAATGTCCATCGAGGCCCTGAAGACAGAGGTGAACAAACACAGACAAGGGCCCTGTTTGTATGGAGCTTACAGTCTGGTGGGAAGAGAGCTAATGATAAGTGAACAAACAAGAAATACTTCGGCCATTTGTAAGTGCTTGACAAGAACAAGGCTGGATGGTGGAGATCAGACCACAGACAATAGCGTGGTCTGTGAAGAGGTGACCTTTGAGATGAGGCCGAACAACAAGAAGGAGTGAGCTGGGCAGAGATCAAGGGGCCAGAGATCAAGGAGTGAGGGCCAGGCAGAGGAGACAGCAGGTGCAAAGACCTGGAGGTGGGAACGGGCTTGGCCCGCTGGATGTCTGAGAGCCCACCACTTAGTGTCCAGAGGCCAGCTCTCTGGTCGCTGCCTCCACGCCTCCTGGGAGACTTTTGCTCGGCCCACCAGGGTGGAGGGGTCGGGTTGAGGGACAGTAGTACTTATTAATTCCTCACCAGATGTCTGGCATCCAGATGGCAATTCTGAATTCAGTTTGCCCACAGGAGGCTCAGCTGGGGCAGGGAAGCTATTTGGGGTCACTTCAGCCCTGCTGCAATCCCTAACCAGCAAGGTAATGAAACACTCTTGACCCACTCACTGCCCAAGCCCCGTGTGGGCCAAGGATCGACTTCCCAACTCTTGTCATTTCCCTCACGTCACCTCCCTGGCTGACGCATGCCGTATCTGGAATCATTCCTCCACAAAGGATTGATGTTGACATCCCGGCAAGAGCACCCAGAGAGCGAGGAGAGAATAGGAGGGAGCGAGAGAAACAGAGAGAGAAAAGAGGGGAAAGAGGGAGAGGGAGAATGCATGCCTGGGACTCAAGGCCTTTGAAAGGCAACACTTGCAGCCAGAATTTACCAACACTTCTCCCCCTCCCCCCCCATTCTATAATGTGCAGAATTAACACATTGCACTAAAGAACTGGAAGGATGTCACCCTCGAAGCAGAAGTCCTTGAATATTTACAGCAGCTTTATTCATAATAATGCCAAAATGGAAACACTCCACTTTCCACCAGCAAGAAGATGTACAAAGAAAGAGTGGTATATTTACAGGATGGAATACTATGCAGTAGTAAAAAAGAATTAACTGCTGATACATGCAACTTCATGGATGAATCCACAGGCATTACACTGAGCAGAAAATACAAAAGTACATCATTTCATTTAAGTAAAGTCCAAGAACAGGAGAAACCAATCTATAGCAATGGAAATCACAGCAGTGTTTTGGAGGGGACATGAGGATTGACCTGAAAGGGGCTAAGGGGAACTTTCTGGGGGATGGAAATATTCTATACCTTTTTTTTTAAACTATAGTTGATTTACAATGTTCTGTTAGTTTCTGGTGTACGGCAAAGTGATTCAGTTATACGTATATACATATATATATATTCTTTCTCAGATTCTTTTCCATTACAGTTTATTATAAGATATTGAATATAGTTCCCTGGGCTATGCAGTAGGTCCTCTATTTTATATATGGTAGTTTTTATCTGCTAATCCCAAAGTCCTAATTTATCGCCCCAACCTTTCCCCTTTGATAAGTTTGTTTTCTATGTCTGTGAGTCTGTTTCTGTTTTGTAAATAAGTTCATTTGTATCCTTTTTTTAGATTCCACATACAAGTGATATCATATATTTGTCCTTCTCTATCTGACTTACTTCACATAGTATGATAATCTCTACATCCATTCATGTTGCTGCATATGGCATTATTTCATTCTTTTTTTATGGCTGAGTAATATTCCTTTGTATGTATATTTCTTTATTGGAAATGTTCTATGTCTTGACTGGGATGGTGGTTGTATGGGTACGTACATTTGTTGAAATGCAAACTGTACACTTACAATGGACGCATTTTATTGTATGTAAACTACAGCTCATAAAGCTAATTTTTTTTAAAAAGTCATGTTTATTTTTCTCACCAGCTGTTGCTCTAAAATGTATTCAGTAGGGGACGTTCTTCCCCTATAACCTGGACTAAAACTCCTGCAGACCATGACTTTCCCCATCACTCTTGAGAAGGAATTAAAATCCTCCAGTTACTTGAATATACAAACACGATCTCTATTCAGAAAGTCAATGTTCAGTTCCAGGCAAGGATCAAAATGTGGAACTTGGTTCGAGGAAGTCTTTTTCCCTCCCCTACCCGGGTGCTTCACGGGCTGGGAGCCACTGAGAGGGAGATCCTTCTCTCCCGGACTCCCCCTTAAGTTCTTCCTCTTCCTCATGTTCTAGAGAGAGGTCTCTGACATCCAGTGTGAGAGAAGCCAGGAGGGCAAGAGGAGCCTGGGGAGCAGGTGCGTGCTCGCGGCTCCCCTGCTCGGCTGGCTTCCCCCGCTGGGGGCCTGGGACGTCCCCTGACACATTGTGTTGCGAGCATCGCAGGAGGTGGGGGAATAGAGGGTCCCCACTCCAGGAACACTTTCCTTGTGGGATACATTTTCTCTGATAGGCTGCGCCCCTCCAGTGCCTGGTTTTCCATTGGTTTGCTGCGTGTGAACTTTTTGGGGGGGTCCTAGATAGAAGCAGACTTCTTAGGCAGGATTTAAAGTGGCCCTGGTGACCCACCTCTGGCCCTCAAGGAACACTCGGGATCTTCCTCCTCACATCTTTGGAGTATCTGTCCAGCTAGGGTTGCCAGATAAAATACAGGGTGCCCAGTTGACTTTGAGTTTCAGATGAACAGTGAATAATTTTTTTAGTATAAGTATGTCCCAAATGTTACATGGGTTATACTTATGCTAAAAAATTCATTCATTGCTATTCATCCGGATGCTGATTGGACATTTGGAAGTAGCCTGCTTAGCTTCTCTCCATCTCCCCCTTCTGTACTGACATAATGCTAAGCGGAGGCCCGGGAACCTGCCTGTTTTATCCAGTAGGCTGCCCTTGTGACCTTGGCCAGGTTACTTAATCACTCTGTGCATTAGTTTCCTTATCTGTTAAATGGAGATAATCACGGGACCTACTTCATAAGGCTGTTGTGACAATCACAAGTAAACTGAGATAACACAGGGACAGTAGTTGGAATGGTGTCTGGCACATAGTACATTCTCAGTAAACGTTGGGTCTTAGTAGTCTTACTGTGGTGGTGGTGGTTGCTATCCTATGAAGAGAGGGAGGACTATAGCTTCCAGTTAGATTATTCTCTAGAGAAAAAGAGCCAAAATGGAAGGAAGGATGAGGCTCCTGGATGGGAGAATTGGGAGGGGACATGGTGATTATTAAAAGCATGCCCTTTGGAGACAGTGGGGCACAGACGAGAAGTGATGGAGGGACATAGATGGCAAGGCCAGGCTTGAGAGGGGTTCTTTTGGTCTAGGAATGTGAGAGATTCCAGGGACGCTAGAGAGTTAGAGGCTGCAGGAATGTGGCAAGGGCACCCATGGATCATGCAGAGATGGGGAGTGGTACGGAGTGCAAACTCTGGAGTCAGACCGCCTTGGGTTCAAATCCTGGCTCTGCCTCAGCAACCTCGGGCAGGTTACCTGACTTACCCTCTTTGCCTCAGTTGTCCCATTGCTAAAATGGAGATAATAATACCTGCCTGCAAGCGTGGCTGTGGAACGGAATGAGTTAATGCATGTAAATTACTAGGAAAAGTACCTGGTCAGTTGTAAGCACTTGTTCATTAACTCTCATTATACTCGGAGCCCTTTAAATGTTTAGGGGAAGAGAGTTTAAAGATTAGAATTTCTGTTTAGATGTGCAGTTCATGAACAGCAACACTACCCTGGGACCGAATTACCTGGGTCACAGCTTTACATGCATGACTAAATCGATGTCATTTATAATCCCCTCTGAAAAATAATAGGACCTCTCATTAAATGAATTAATACATGTAAAATACCTGGAACTTAATAAATACTCAAAACATGTTGGTGGTTTTGGTTGTCATTATTATCATAATTATTCTCCTGCATAGTGACGTGAGGCAGGATAGAAAAGGCAGCTCTGAACAGAGCTTCTTAGGGTTCATATTTTCCAGGTGGCTTTTCATGCCACTGACCTCAACCATTATAATATTCTCTTTTCTTTTCTTTTCATGCCCTTGTAAGGATAACCCAGGTAGCAGGGTTACCGTGGCCTCACAAAATGAATTGGGAAATGCTCCTCTTTTCTCTATTCTCTGGAAGGGTTTGTGTAAGATGGGTATTACTTAGTCCTTAAATGTTTAGTAGAATTACCATTGAGGTCAGCAGGACTTAGAGGGTTTTTGTTGTTGTTGTTGTTTTTTGAGGGGAGTTTTTAAATGATTGATTCTCTTTAATAGACAATGAAATATTCAGCTTTTCTTTTCTGATAGTTGGATAAGTTATGTTTTTCAAGAAGTTTTTCTGTTTCCTCTGAGTTATCAAATTTATTGGTATAAAGTAGTTCATACTATCCATTTAGTATCCTTTCGAAGCTGTAAGATTAGATTAGTTCATGAGGGCGGGGGGGCCCCCATGATGGAATTATAGCCCTTATAAGAAGAGAGCTTGTTTCTGCATGCCTGGCACCAAGGAAGGACCATGTGGGGACATAAGGAAAAGACAGCCGTCTGTAAGCCAGGAAGAGAGCTCTCCGCACAACCCAAATCTTCTGGCACCTGGATCTTAGATCCTCCAGTCTCCAGAACTGTGAGAAATAAATGTCTCCTGTTTAAGCCACCCAGTCTGTGGTATTTGCTTGTAGCAACCTGAGCTGATTAAGACAGACATATTATTCTTCAAACTGGAATACCTATTGGTCTGTCAGGTGGTGCATAAAACAGGATAGTTGTGTCTTCCAAAGCCAGCAGCAAGTTTCCAACTTTGACAGCAAATAATTGTATATTTTTAAACAATGGATGCATCATGGAGCATGATACCACACCTGGGTTGAAGAATGTCAAGTTTGCACCAGAATGTGACCCAGGTTCCTTGAGGGCTTTCCATGGATGTTCTTCTGCCTGGAGGCCCACAGAGTGACTGGAGCCCATGTACTGGCTCACGAGACCTAATGGTTACATTTTCATGAATTTTGCTAGCTAGTTGTTAAACATAGATACTATTTTAAATGAAATTTTATTAATTGGGGTTAAAAAATTATATCAAAACAAAGGTAATAGATAGTCAAAACTCATCACTTCCTAATTGTTTTACTATTATCTATGGTCTTGAGGTTATTTACATCTACTGTTATTTACATCTATATGTGCGGAGGAAATACTGTGGAGTGTTGTGATACAGTCCATCTCTTTCCAACACTGTGCTCAGTGATGTAATTTGGTGGCTTGAAATCAGCCATATGGGCGTATTTACACCATAGAAATCACTAAACACTACAAATCAGGGCTTAGCTCATTGTTTGGTTGCTTGTCTAGACTTAAGAAGGTAATGGGAAAAGTTAGTAATACAGATCACACTTAAAATGTGTTGTCTATAGCTGTTATATTGTGACTAGCACAAAAAATGAGGAACTATTCTTCCGGTATTTGAAAACCATCATCTGATTCAGTAAAGAAGACACACCATTGGTAAGCGAGTGACGTTCTGACATATTCCTTCATTGTGTCTGTTTTGTCTTAATAATTAATGTAAATGAAAACATAACCGACATTCATAGTGGAACTAAACTCACTGGTCAGTGACATGAGTGACTTCTTAGCTGAATTAAATAATAATAAAGAACTTTTACACACACACGCAAACATATACACCCACAGTTTTTTCAGAGAGCCAGTTGTTAAACATTTACCAGCACACCGCTTGAGGGATATTTGGTGGGTAGAGTCTGATAAGGTCATTTGAGTTTGCGAAGAACTAGCCATTGAGAACGGTCCTATGATTGGCACAGTCAGATTTCCTGGTAAAAGTGCCATGACTATGTCTCAGTCATTTTTGTAGTCTCAACTCCCAGTCTGGTGCTTAGCACGTGGTCAGGAATAATGTTTGCTGAATGGATGATAGTGAACATGTTGTAAGCACTGTCTGAGTTGCAGAAGTACGTATTAGTTCAATAAATATTTTGGGTTTCTACTATGTGCCAGGCACCTGTTCTTGGCTTCAGGGACACAATCCCTGCCCTCCTAGAGCTTACATTCTAGTGGAAGAGAAAACCAGTAAAGTATAAAATCTGCTTTCAGGTTAATTTTATGTCACCTTGACTAGGCTAAGAGATGCCTAGTTAGTTGGTGAAACATTATTTCTTAGTGTGTCTGTGAGGATGTCTCTGGAAGAGATTGCATTTCAATCAGTAGACTGAGATCTGCCCTCACCAATGTGGTGGGCATCATCCAATCAGCTGAGGGCTTGAATAGAACAAAAGGGTGGAGGGAGGGCAAATTCCCTTCTGCTCGATCAGAGCCATCCACTTTCTCCTGCCCTCGGACATCGGTGCTTCCAGTTCCCGGGCTTTTGGACTCAGATTGGAACCTACACCATCAGTCCCCTGCTTCTGAGGGCTTTGACCTTGGACTGAATTATACCACCAGCTCTCCTGGTTCTCCTGCTCGCAGATGGAAAATCGTGAGACTTCCTGGCCTCCATAACTGTGGGAGCCAAATCCTATCACAAATCTCCTCTTACATGTATCTAGATATGTCCTATCCATTCTCTTTCCCTGGAGAACACTGACTAATCCAGGTGGCAGCAATTGGTTATATGAAGAAAAATGAAGCAGGATAAGGGGATGGAGACAAGTGGTATCACGCTGCTGCCACACAAGGAGCCAGGACATGGCCTTCTACTTAAAACCTGGCTCCATCTCTAGGAAGCTGTGTGTCTTCAGAGTAGTCACTTGACCTCTCTGAGCTATGAAAACTGTCTCTAACTGATATTCAGGTCCATTTGTGGACTCACAGGTTCCAAGCCCTAAGAAGACCTTGTTGGCCAAATTTGCTTTTTTGTGGTCTGAACCTTTGGATTCATTGGCTTCCCGGGTGGTCCCTGAAACTCCACTGGCAGAACGTGGGCATTCCAGAAGCTTCTGTAAATGGGGTGCTGTTTATTGTGCTGCCACTTTCCTGCATCTTTGTTTGCTGTACTAGGAGTACCTGGGTTGGGTCTGCCCCTTTGTTTGCCTCTGTGGAACCCTGGAACGATGCCTTTTGGCTCCAAGCACCCATTGAGACAAAGAGGTCCTTTTCTATAACAGATGCAGCTCAGGATCTCAGCTGCCTGGGAAACCCCAGTTTGGGGTTCTAGAAACATGCCTGACACCTATCTGTTGCCTCTCTGGTCTCAGTGTTCCTATCCGTAAAGCAGGGGGCTTGGCGATGGTCTGACTGTCCTCCATTGAATTCCTGGATCAGGGAGGTATTCGGTTTGCCAGGGTGGGTGGGAGGGAGGGAGCGAACAGGGGGCCTAGTAGAGAGCTCCTCTTCCCACTTCTCCCAGAAAAACTCCTTTTAACTAAATTTTACTCTCAGGGTTTGTCTGTTTTATATTGTGATTCAATATACAATTTTGCTTGGACAAAGGGCTGGAAGTTATAAATACTTATAAATCTGTGATTATCTAAGATCTCTCATCCCTGATATGTAGGAATCTGCCTGGTATAGGAACCAAAAAGATGTTAGGAAATCAAAACTTAGGCAATTTTTAGTCGTGGTATTTGATTCCATATTATTGCTTTTGCTTTCGATCTTTAAAGTGTGTGTCCAATAATCTGACCTCTTAAAATATTCGTTTCAAGCGGTGTTGATTTGTTTTACAATTATTCTTCCCTGACCCCAACAACTCAAAACTGTGAGAACTAATAAATGAATTCAGCAAAGTAGCAGGATACAAAGTCAACACACAAAAATCAGTTGCATTTCTATACAATCTAAAAAGGAAATTAAGAAAATAATTCATTTACAATAGCATCAAAAGGGATAAAATACCTAGGAATTAACCAAGGAGGTGAAAGACATGTACAATGAAAACTACAAAACATGGCTGAAAGAAATGAAAGACATAAATACAGGTCTTCCTCAACTTGCAATGCGGTTACATCCCAATAAACATATTGTAAATTGAAAATATCATAAGTCAAAAATGCATTTGATACACCTAACCTACTCAACATCATAGTTTAGCCTAGCCTACCTTAAATGTGCTCACTTACATTAGCTTACAGTTGGGCAAAAATCATCTAGCACAAAGCCTATTTTATAATAAAGTGTTGAATATCTCATATAATTTATTGAATGCTGTACTGAAAGTGAAGAGCGGAATGGTTGCCTGGGTACAGAATGCTTGTAAGTGTATCGGTTGTTTACCCTCATGATGGTGTGGTTGGCTGGGAGCTGAGGCTCGCTGCCACTGCCCAGTATCAGGAGAGAGGATCAGACTGCATATTGCTAGCCTGGAAAAAGATCAAACTTCAAAATTCTACTGAATGCATATCACTTTTGCACCATCATAAAGTTTAAAAAATCGTTAAGTTGAACCATCAGAAATAGGGGATGACTGTAAGTGGAAACATATCTTGTGTTCATGGGTTGGAAAACTTAATATTGTTAAGATATCAATACTACCCAAAGTGATCTAAAGAGTCAGTGCAATCCCTATCAAAACCCCAATGGTTTTTTTTGTGGAAATAGAAAACCCATCCTACAATTCATGTGGAATCTCAAGGGACCCCAAATAGCCAAAACAATCTTGAAAAAGAACAAAGCGGGAGGACTCAGAAGTTTTCCTGATTTCAAAACTTACTACAAAGCTGCAGTAATCAGAACAGTGTGGTGCTGGCAAAAAGACAGATATAAACCAATGGAACAGAATAGAAAGCCCAGAAATAAACCCTCATGTGTATGGTCAAATGATTTTTGGAGAGGGTCCCAAGACCATTCAATGGGGAAAGGACAATCTTTTCACCAAATTGTTCTGGGAAAACTGGATATTCATATGCAAAAGAATGAAGTTAGACCTTTATCTAACATCACATACAAAAATGAACTCAAAATGTGCTCATGATCTAAACATAAGACCTAAAACTATAAAAATCTAAGAAGAAAACATAAGACAAAAACTTCAGGACATTGGATTTGGCAGTGATTTCTTGGATATGACACCAAAGGCCCAGGCAACAAAAGAAAAAATAGACAAATGGGAAAAGAGGATTTGTTTCACAATAATTCCCTCTGTAAGAGACGTTTTCTAGGTCTGTAAATTGCACGAGAGAATGTAAACACTGGTACAAAAGCTAAGGCTCTTGGGAAATGGAAATTCTCCAATGTTGGGCATGTTAAGCAGTCTCAGGATGTGTTTTCAAGGTTTGGAAATGGATGTAGATGTGTCTTACAGTCTTCCCTCTCTCAGTAAGGGACAACCTCATTCTTCCATTGAGGCCAACAACTAGAATTACCCTGGGCTTCTCTCTTTGCCTTGCACATCATAACAGATCCTTGGCAAAGCTATCTTAGAAATAGATCCAGAATTTGACGACTTCTCATTACCTACAGTGCTCCCATCAGACCCTAGCTGCCAGTATCTGTTGCTTGGATTATTGCCAAAGCCATCTCATTGGTCTCCCTGGACCATTGGACCTTGCCCCTTTAGATGGATTAACTAATCGTAGTGTCTGCACATAGCTTGATGCCTGTCCTGTGTAGCTGAGGATATGTTCTATTAGAATGGTGCTTGTTAGGATGGAATTCAGTTCAGTGTGCTGTGGACACTGAATAAAGTCGACAAAACCTACTATGAGTAAGAAGTAAGAAGAATAAATGGCACCAGACAGCACCAAATCCAAGAAATAGTCTGTGTTCACTGGAACATGCAAGATCATTGCCTTGAGAGAATATAAGAAAGCAAGGTCAGGGCAGTAGGCAGTTTTATTTAAATAGTGACTATGGGAATAACAAGACACTATTTATTACGGATCCTGTGGGACACTGATGTATCAGAAGACGTTACCATCACTGCGCTCTTGTTTCATCAGCAGGTGAATAGTTTCACAGGTTTTGACAAATGTACAAACCCATGTAACCACCACCCCAATCGAGGTCTAGAACATTTCTGTCACCCCAGTAGTTTCCTTTGTGCTCCTTTGCAGCTCCCCCCACCGCAAAACACAAACATCCTAACCCCAGCCTTGGCAACCACAGATCCGTTTTGTTTTGAATCTTTGAAATTGCATTGTCAACCTGAATGCATAGATTCTAGCATACAGCTGATAACAGCTGTGGGGTACTTGGTTAAGAGAGTTGGCTCTGGAGGCAGATTGTCTTGTTTGCACACCCATTGCCTTGCTACTGACCTCCTGGAATCTCAGTTTCCCAACCCACCAAATGGTCATAATAATTATACGTACTTCACTGGGATTTTGTGAGGAATAAACAATAGCTGGTACCTACTAGCCCAATAAATATCAGTGATTATTATTACTGTTTATAGAGTGGGTACCAAGTGTTGGACATTGTGCTAAATGCCGTGTATGGATGCGGCAGTTGCTACTGGTGCTCTGTCCACATCCCTGTTGGCGGTTACCATTCTGCACATGCCAATAGCTTCTTGCAGAACCCTGGATGCTCTGCATGAACTTGTTATCTGGCTGCTGCACAGGGCAGGTCGAAGTGCTGGAGAGTTAACGTTCCCATGAGCAGCCCTCAACCAGTGATGACCAAGAGCTGGCAGATAAAGAGCCAGCTTCCTTGCCTCCCAGGGGGACTACTCTGAGGCATGATCTACACTGTCTTCTGGGGTCCCCATCAAGATTGAGCCCCAGCTGCCCTCCGTAGTAACCTTCTTGTTAATACACTGTCTTGGCGTCCTTCTCTGTTTCACTTCCTCACTGCCCTTCCAGAACTTTCTGAGATTCCCTGTCGAGCAAACTACTTTTCCCTCTCATGCCCATCTCAGGGTCTACTTCTAAGACAATGGGGTATTTCATTTTATCATCAAACAATCCTATAAAATGGACAGATATAGCTTCCCCATTTTATAGTTGAGCAAAATGAGGCCCAGATAGGTGACACCACCGGCTCAAAGTCTGAGCCTTGGGCACTTACCCTCTCCACTGCCTCCCCGAGGAATGGGCCCTGATGGGCCCTGCTCCAGGACCTCTTCTCCCTCTGCCACCCCAAGCTCTGCTGACCCTCCTGGGCCTGCATCTCCCCCCTGCAGGAAGGTCGCTGCCTGTTCGTCATCCTGCTCATGGCGGTGTACTGGTGCACAGAGGCCCTGCCCCTCTCGGTGACGGCCTTGCTGCCCATCATCCTCTTCCCCTTCTTGGGCATCCTGCCCTCCAACAAGGTCTGCGCCCAGTACTTCCTGGACACCAACTTCCTCTTCCTCAGCGGTCTGATCATGGCCAGCGCCATCGAGGAGTGGAACCTGCACCGGAGAATTGCCCTCAAGGTCCTGATGCTCACTGGGGTCCAGCCGGCCAGGTAAGGCCAGGTAATGGGTCCAGCCCAGAGGTGGCGAGGCAGAGGGACCACATCTCTTGGAGCCCAAACCCACTCTTCCTGCTCTGGTCATCCAGGGCAACAAACTCATCATGTCCCACCATCCACTTGTTTATTCGTTTCTCAAATACTTAGTGAGCCCCTCTGTGTGCCAGACACAGTGCTAGGCCCTTGGGCAGTTCTCCAAAGTACGTAAGAATCACATGGGAATCAGTTGAAATGCTGATTCCCAGACCTCACCCCCAGGGATTCCTGTCCAGTAGTTTTAGAGGGGGCCATATTAGCAGTTTGACTCAGGACTACTTGGGGCTGAATCCCACCGTTCCTGCTCTGGGAGGTGACTTAGCCTCTCTTTGCCTGTAAAATGATGATACAGTAGCTTGGACCTGCACAGTAAATGCTGGCTCTTATCATCCTGGTTTTCTACTTACCAGCCACAGTGACATGGTGGGTGGGGAGTGGATGGAAAGATGGCCTTGGAGAGACAGGGAGGGAGGGTCCATTCCTAAGGGCCTCGGGCCCCCTAGCTAGGATTCCAACTTTTATTTTAAGATGATTGAATGGCCTTTAAAATAAGGTCATTGTTGTTCTTTTAATCTTTTTTTTTTTTTTGCAATTTGTTGAATCTTAAGGATTCCTTCCCAGTAATGTTTTTAAATGCATAAAGCACAACACATAGGATTTAAAACAACAACCACAACAATTACAGCAAAATGCACTTATCCAAACAATTTTTTTAAACCACACAAATTTGTGATAGAATACTATATGTACTTCTTTATTAACACAATAAATGATGAGATCTAGTAACAACCTCATAGCTGTACTTTTGAGGCAGTTCTGAGTGTCAGTGATATTCCAAAATGTCTCAACTATTATAATGTGATATGGAAGTGTCTGTGACCTTTATTGGTAACAACTCCCCTTCTAATAGAGACAAAATTTTTAAAATTAATTAACTAATTTATTTATTTTTGGCTGCATTGGGTCTTTGTTACTGCACGCGGGCTTTCTCTAGTTGTGGCGAGCGGGGGTTACTCTTCGTTGTGGTGCGCGGGCTTCTCACTGTGGTGGCTTCTCTTGTTGTGGAGCACAGGCTCTAGGCACGCGGGCTTCAGTAGTTGTGGCATGCGGGCTCAGTAGTTGTGGCTTGCGGGCTCTAGAGTACAGGCTCAGTAGTTGTGGCGCACGGGCTTAGTTGCTCTGCGACATGTGGGATCTTCCTGGACCAGGGCTCGAACCCGTGTCTCCTGCATTGGCAGGTGGATTCTTAACCACTGCACTACCAGGTAAGTCCTCCCCTTCTAATAATACTGAACTTTTTTGCCTATGTTTATCACTGAAGGAAATATTTAATTTCTATTAGATGTTAGTAAAATAGAGGTGTATTTTCCCCTATCATGTCCATTCTGAATTATATCCATGGCCCCCCTGGTTATCAATCTCTGCTTTAAAAAATTCTAAGCTGGGGAGTGACATGACCAGATTTGCATTTTTAAAAAAATTCCTCTTGGCTGCCATGTGGGGATCAGATGAAGGTGAGAAGCTGGATGCAGCCCAGGTAAGAGACTGTTCTGGGGATCCAGACAAGAGATAGTGCCACCTTGGACTAGGGTGGTGGCAGTGGAGATGGACTGAATGGATAGGTTTGAGAGCTCTTTTTTTGGTGGGGATGGGGGTGGCGATGAGGGAGAAGGAGGTTCTGAATAACTCATGATTTTCTAGCGTCTGCTCTGGGCCAGGCATTCTGCTAGGCTCTGTAGCTGTTTCTTCATGGAGGAACTGTCAGTCCTATGGGAGAGACTCCATCTATAGAACTGATCCCAACACAAAGCAGAATTTAATACCTAAGGGACACATGGTGCAATATGAGCCCACATGAGAGATATAGGGTGACTTCTTGGAGGAGGTTACATTTGGCCTTGAAGAATGGATGAGGCTGCTGTCAAACATGTTTTAAAGTTACAACAATGAAAACAGTATGACACTAGTTCAGAAATAGATTTTTAAAACACAGAATAAATAATCTGGAAGAAATCTAAATCCGTGGGAAAGGGAAGGATTCAAGAAGTGGTGGGTGTTGGAATAATTTGTGTATTCTTTAGGAAAAAATTCTACTTAGATCCGACTTTGTTCTATACAACTAAATAAATTCCAGGTGGATTAAGAGTTCAATGTAAAGAAAAACAAATCACTAAACTTAGATTCCTGTTGGTGGGAGGGACCAAGCAATGGCAGGACATCAAGGTGTGTTTGGGAGCTGGCGAGAAACTCAGCAGAGCCTGAGCAGAGGTGCCTGGGAGGAGTGGGAAGGGAAGGGGGAAAGGAGGCTGGGAAGGCAACTTAGGGTGAAACAGTGGAGAGTCGTGGTGCCAAACCAAGACACCTTTATTCTGCAGTGGGAGCTATCCAGGATTTGTGGGCAAAGGAGAGAAAATTTCAGGGTTGGTGTGTCTTTAGAACTATTTTACCTTGGGCACCTGAGGTCAGTTCACTTACATACACTGAGTCAGTTTCCTTAGATCTAGAATAAGCGTGGTGAATGGATTTGGTTTCTACTTGGTCACTAGCTTGTCCTCTCTGGGCCTTAACTTTCCATGTGTAAACAAGTGGGATACAAACCAGAGGCCCCAGTTCTAGATCTGCCTCTAACTCCCTCTGTTCCCAGGCTCATCCTAGGGATGATGGTGACCACCTCCTTTCTGTCCATGTGGCTGAGCAACACGGCCTCCACGGCCATGATGCTGCCCATCGCCAGCGCCATCCTGAAGAGTCTCTTTGGCCAGGAGGTTCGTAAAGACCTCAGCTGGGAGAGTGAAGAGAAAGCAGGTGAGTCTGTGGGAAGGGACTGGGAGCAACTCCACCAAGGTGGACGAGTGGGAGTGGGGACATCCAGAGGGTGTTGGGGAAGGCCAAGGGGATGCACTTACTGAGCACCTACTATGTGCCAAGTTTAATAACAATAATAACTGAGAATTCACTAAGTCAAACCATGGTACCTTTTTTAAAAATTTGCATTTATTGAGCATTTACTATGTACTAAGCAATGAGTTAAACACTTTACGTACATTAACTCCTTGGCCTCTCAAAACAGCCTCATGAAGTAGGTACTATGCAACTTGAAACAATGATGGGATTTATTTCAATGAGATTGGCAAAAATAAGAAAGCTGGATAGTGCCCAGTGTTGGCAGGAATGGGAGCCATTGGAACTCTGTGCACTGCTAGACAGTGTGGACAGTCAGCCTTTCCTAAGGGCAGTCTGCAAATATTTAATCAAATTAAGTGTGCGTATACCCTGGAACCCAGAGGTTTGGCCCTGAATGCAAGTACTAAAGGCATTCTGACACTGGTTCATGAGGAGACACGTGTGACCACGTTTAGTGCAGCATTCCCTGTGGTATGCTGGTTAGGGTTCGGGTTCGGGTTAGGGTTAAGGTTGTGGTATGGCCACCATCACCAGTAAAGGAGGAGATTGAGTGTGGTGGGTGCACGTCACTGAGCACTATGCTGCTTTTAGGAACAAAGAATTAGAGGGACATATAGTTATATAAATAAATCTCATAAAACCTAGTTGTGATTGGAAAAGCCAGAAGGAGATATAGAACACAATATCGTTATATAAATTAAAAATACTCACAAAAGACAAAACGTTTGCAAAAACATAAACAAAGGAAAAGCTACACATTAAATGCATCCCAGTGGTTGCTCTGGGAAGGATGGGATTGGGAAATGGGGATAAAAGGGACCAAATTAATAAATAAAACAAAAAGAGTGGCCTTGTGCAACAGATAGTGAGATTGTGCCATGAACTGAGGGATTGGATTCACTTAAATCTCTGAAATTGTGTTCTAAAGAAAACAAAACACAAGTAGCTGCCATGTTTTTAAATGACTAAATGAGAGCTCAGAGAGGGGAACTGACTTCTCCAAGTCACACAGCGAGCAAATGGTAGAGCCCAACTTTGCACCCAGGCAGTCTGGCTGCAGAGCCCACTCTCCTCCCCATGAAATCAGCTGCGTCAGTGAGAATTCTTTTGGCTGCAGGTAAAAGGATGCCTGTCTGCCAGTGATTTAAAGAACAAGGGTTTATTTTCCTCAAATGTCAAAAAGTCAGAGAAGGGCAGTTCCAGGGTCATTTCAGAGGCACAAGGATGTCAGGGCTGTTCACTGGCATCTCTGTGATTCCCCTGGTCTTTCCCTCATGGTTGCAAAATGGCTGCCACATCCATCTGCATTAAAACGTCTTTCTTTACACACATGTATTTTAAAAGGAAGTTTTAAATTGGTATATATGTGGGCAGAGATTGCAGTATTAATTCTCCCTTTGTTCTTTTAGTAATAGAACCCCCACCTGGGCACATGCTTGTGCAGAGAAAAGACTGAATGTCTCAGCTTCCCTTGTGATTAGATGTGGTCATGTGACCAAGATTAGCTAATGGGGTATGAGTGGGAATGGTGTGTGCAGCTTCTGGGTGCTGCCCTTCCTGCTTCCTACTCCTGCTGGTTGGGATGTGAATAGGATGGTGCCGATGACAGATGCTACCTAGGACCCAACGATGGAAGGTGTGTGTTGAGAGAGGGGATCGTAGATCTGCTCCAGTAGCTTTGGATCATTTACTCCAGTGAACACAGCATTTCCCACGAAACCATGGGCTTTGTGTGCTAGTTATATTTTTTCGAATATGCATGAAAATAAATATATATCTGTTAAAAATCTAAATATTGATCCATGTGCCATCTATGTTAATCTCCTTACTGTGGTATGGGTATTTCCCCATCATGCAGTAAAGGATCTTGATTATTTTATTACCGTGACAGCCCTGAAAGCTAGAAATGATTATAAGTACTTTACAGGCGAGGTTTAGAGAGGTGAAGAATCAGTCACAGTTTTGGTAAAATAGTAGAGCCGGGATCTATGCAAGGTCAAAGTCTTCCACATGGAAGGGAAGAGATGTTCTATAGCAGAGGTTGGCAAACTTTTTCTGTAAATGACAAGACAGTAAAATATGTTTTGCTGGCCACTTGGTCACAACTACTCAAACTCTGCCCTTGCAGGGAGAAAGCATCCATAGACAATATGTAAATGAGTGGGCGTGGCTGTGTTCCAATGAAATTTTACTTGTGGGTGCTGAAATTAAAATTTTGTATAATTTTTACATCACAAGGTATTATTCTTCTACTGATTTTAGCCATCCACTTAAAAATGTGAAAACCACAGCTGGCAGGCAGCAGGCCAGATTCAACCTGTGGACCATAGTCTGCAGATCCCTAGTATTCCTTAGTAGAAGCCTAGTATTGGCTTTGTCAGTTTTCAAACTGTTTCCCCTGAGTCTTGGGGCTCCAAGAGAATACCTCATAGTCACCTTGGGGTGGCAGCAAGCAGTTAACTCTGCTCTCTCATTTCAACCCAGCTGCCCCCACTTTACCTACTTTATACCCTGAGCTTCCAAGTAACAATCACCAATGTTTATTGAGCACTTACTTCTATGCAAGGTCTCATCTAAGGGCCTTACATCTGAAAGACGTGGAGCTAGCTTTGACCTCATTTAGAGCAATGGAAATGGAGGAAGAATTTAAAAAGTGGTTAAAGTAGTCCCCAAGGTCACGTGATTCCAAAACAGCAGCTCTGGTGTTTTGAATCCAGGTTGGTTGACTTTAGCACCTGTACTCTTAACCTCTGTTGTTCTGCCTCCCATAGAAGAGTTTTTTCTAAGAGTTTAGTGGCCAAAAAAAAAAAAAAGTGTGAAAACCAATTCCCTCATCATATGAAAGAAGATGAAAAACCTGAGACTCGGGAAGGGGAAGGGACTTGCCCAAGGTCACACACAGCATCAGGTGCATAGGCGAAATCCAGAGTCTTTTCCCTTATGCTGCAGGATGTCAGGAGGCAGGAGACCCTGGGAGGCTGGGGCAGACCCCTGCTTTCATAGGCGGTGGGATCAGAGAGCGGGGATTAGTTAATGATCAGCCCCAAGACCTAAAACGGGTAATTCCAGTGCAAAGAGAGATGTTCTCTTTCATACAGTTTCTGTGCTCTGTCCTGGTGGCAGGAGGTAAGGACAGGAGTGGAGGGAGTGGAGACTCTGTTTATGGTCCAGGATAGGGGCGAGGAGGCTCCTGGAGCTTTAAGTCCCTGAGGGACACCCAGAGCAACAACTATAAGGGTGATGTGAGCTACCATTTCCTGAAGACCCACCCTATGCCAGATACTGTGCTAAATTTTTCATACCCATTAGCTCATTTAATCTTCATAACAGTACTATGAAGTAGATGACACCCATTTTACAGATGAAGAGACTGAGGGTCAGAGAGGCAAAATGTTTTGCCCAAAGCAACATGGTGAGTTAGTTGCTGAGCTTTGTCTGAATCTGGAATCTGTGCTTACAAGCCAGAACAAGATAGAGCCTGGGGCAGGGCAGGGCTCACTGGACAAGACCCTGGGGATCCTCAGCCTTGGAGGGCAACCCTGCTCCTTCTCTTCAGTTCTTTTACACACTCTGCTCCTTGCACTGCCTGGGGGACCAGGGCCACATGGGTGGTGGCTTCTCCTTCTACATGCATGTTCTCATTAGATCCTCCACTTCAGCCCTGCAAGGGTGGCCCTATCATCATGCCCATTTTACAGAGGAGGAAACTGATGCACAGACTGGTGAAGTATTTGCGCAAAGTCCCTCAGCCAGTAAGGGGCCCACTTGGCTTTTGAATCTAAACTCTACCACTCTTCCCCCTCCTTTTTTCTGCCCAAAGAAGGCTAGGTTGCCACCCATGCCTTTCCTTTAGGAATGCCCAAGATGCTATCATTCCAAAAGCAATCTTGTAAGCTGAGTTAAGCATTGCCCTCCTCTTCCCTCTTCGTTCATGAGACTGGGAGAAGGGACCTCTTCCTGAGGCTCTTCTCTCATCTATAAAATGAGGACAAAACCACCCATTTCGTACATATCGTTGTGAGGCTTACATGAGAAATGAGAGCCTGGCACATAGACATGGTTAATACGTGGCAGTTATGCAATTGCTATTACATAAAAACCAGTATAAGAGTTCCAGGAATTGGAAAGAGTGGGTAATAAGACCCTACACCTTGATTCAGGTTGAAGTTTCCTATTGAGAAGGATTTGTTTACTACCCGTCTCCTCCTTGGACTCCAGGTTCCATGGGAGCTTGTGTCAATCTTTCTCATTGCTGTGAACTATAGTATTGTTCACCTAGAACACTGTTTGGCACGTAGTAGATAATCAATAAGTGTGTGAAATAAATAAATAAACAAACCAGTTACTGAACAGTTCTATGCCTGTTTCCTCATATATAAAGTGGGGATATTAATCCTTAACCACCCAGGTAGTTGTGAGAACTAAGTAAATTAATGGATGTAAAACTGCCCATCCTGGGGACCTTTGACTTTCCCTGGGGTGCTGTTTACCTAATCTGATACAAGAACTCTTTCCTGAGAGCCTTCTGTGTGCCAGACTTCAAGAACATTTCAGTCATACCGGGGAGGTTCGATTAGAGTTAGCTGTTCCAGGTCAGAGCCAGGTGGGTGCCTTTGGAGGTGGGTGAGATTCAAGGGGTGGGGAATCAGTAGTCCTGGGAACAAGCCCGACTCTGCCATTAACCCAGTGGGTCATCTTGATCCCACCCTTCCCCCATGTCTCCGGGCCTCAGTTTCCCGAGGTGTAAAGAGGAAGGTAAACAACCCCTGCCCAGCTCTCTCAGTCTGTTCTGAGGCTGCTGTAAGATTACAAATGTGAAAGTTCTCAGTTCCCCCACCCGATATAAACTCAGGGATTGTTATTATTTGAATAAGATCTTACATAAGCACCAAGCTCCTAACCAGCCTGCGATTTCTGGACCCAGGGAAGTCAGAACCTTTGGAGACTTTGGCCTGTTTTCGTGTGGTCACTTGGGTCACCGTGGTCACAGGAAGTACAGGGATGACCCGGGATAAATGGATAAGAGTAGCTGAGCTGCTAGGGGCTGAGTAGCACCTTGGTTTTCCAAGTTTTTTTCAACTTCATCTTCATTGGTTTTATCATCATCATTAGAAAAAAATAATGCTTGGTATCAAATTTTTTCACATTACTAATTTGCATAAAGAAAAAGTGAAACTCCCTCCTTCCTAATTTTAATTGCTACAGATAATTACTGTTCATAGCCGTGTGTGTATGAATAGCTTCCTCTGCCTCGTCTGTAGCACGTACAGTTTTGTATCAGGGCTCTCCTACTCCGATGCTGGCAGCAACCAGCTTCCATGGCTGAGAAAAGCGGCCAGGTGAGGACTGTGGCAAACTGGAGAGCACTCACCCCCTCTAAGGTCATGGGCAGCCACTGGAGGCTTCAGTTCCCCATCTCTAACTTCAGGGGAGTCTTCTCAACCCTGCCTGCCCAAAAGAATGACCTACAGAGCTTTTAAAAATACTGAGTCCCCAGAGCCTCTAAACCAGAACCTCCAGGGTGGGACCTGGGCATTCTCAGCAAATTCTAATGTTCATCCAGGGCTGAGGAAGGTGGCCTATCGTTATACCCGAGATGCTGGTGAGCTCTGCGGACATCTGATGCTGCGTGACAGCCATTCCCAACCCGGGTGAGAAGGGTACAGAGAGAGCTAGAGACGGGTGGGGGGTAGGGAGTCACTGGGTCAGGGTTCTTCCTGTCTGGCCATCCCCTGGGGAGCGACTTTGCCCACCAGCATCAGTGTCCTATTAACAGCCCTTCACTTCCTGCTTCAGTGCCCCGGCCTCCGGCCTCGTGTGTTGCATGTGGACATGTGTTCCCATCACGGGAGCCCTGAAGCCCTTGTCCCCGTGGCCCAGGGTGAGCTGATCTGAATTTAGCCTTCAGACCCCTGCTGGTGGTCACCAGCCTCAGGCACAGTAAAAAGGACCCAGTCAACCACCATGGAATCCTGCTCCCTCGTGGTACCAGCAGGAAAAGAACAGCCCAGAGTGGAGAAGGGCAGGGACTTCCCCAAGCCCCCTGGTGAGACAGGGAAAGAACTGAGGCTGGAGTCTAGACCCTTCCGCCCAGTCCACGTGGCCAAAGCCCCCCAGGAATACATCTGTAGTTAAACAGGTTGAATTTGTCATCGTTGCTGCAGTGAGGGAGAGCACACACCACGGGCAACTACAGTCAACTCACAGGGTGCTAGAAAGCACCTCTCATAGGATTTGGGCTTTGGTTGGGTCATTTGGGCTGGGAATGGGGGCTAAGGAAGCAGGGTTTGCTCTAGATTGGGTGCTGTCAGAGACTGGGGACAATTCTGTGATTAGGCAAGAAGTAACCATTTATTTAGCAAGAGAAGTGGAAGCTTGATATTTTATGGGTGGCAAGTGGCTTTGCACTTAAACGAGATTAGGAGGTGTCCTTGCTCTGGCTTATTTTATCAGTCTCAGAGTGACTTTGTCTGAAGTCGGTGATGTGTAAGATTATTTAGGTCCAACAAGAGAATGATGTGTCGTATCTGGGTCAGACCAGTTCCAGACTTCAGGGACCACTCTTATATTCTTTCTTAATAGTAACCCACATTTTCTAAATCCCCACTAGTGCTCAGATTCCTGTTAAATTTTTAAAATCAGAGGCTGGCAAACTTGGGCCCACCAAATCTAGCCTGCTGCCTGTTTTTCATGCAGCCTGTGAGCTAAGCATAGTTTTTATGTTTTTAAATGGTTGGATAAATCAAAAGAAGAAGAATATTTTGTGACATGTGAAGATTATATGAAATTCAGTTTCAGTATCCAAAAGTAAATGTTTAGTCACACTTACTCATTTCTGTATTGTCTATGGCTGCTTTCATGATATCATGGCAGATTTGAGTGGTTACAACAGAGATCATATGGCTTTTCATATTTACTACTGGCCTTTTACAGAAGAAGTTTGCTAATCCCTACTTTGAATGACGTTTTAGTTGTTCAGGTTGCTATGACAAAAATACCAGAGACTGGGTATTTATTTCTCCCAGTTCTGGAGGCTGCGAAGTGCAAGATCAAGGCGCCAGCAGATCCGGTGTCTGTTGAGGGCCTTTTTCTGGTTTGTAGACAGCCGTCTTCTCACTGTGTCCTCACATGGTGGAAAAGGCAAGGGAGCTCTGTGGGGTCTCTTTTATAAGGGCACTAATCCCATTCATGAGGGCTCCTCCCTTATGACCTAATCACCTCCCCAAAACTCCACCTGTTAATACCATCACATTGGGGATTAGGTTTCAACATATGAATTTGGGGGGTGCTGAAAACATTCTGTCTATAGCAAATAAGTCAACTCTTTAATCCTCTTGATAACCCTAGGGGAATTATTACTTCCATTTTATGAATTAAAGATGTTCAAGGAGATCAAGGGATTTATCTAAGCCAGAGTTTCTTAACTTTGGCACTATTTGACATTTTAGGTAGGATAATTCTTTCGTGTGGGGGCTGACTTATGTCCTGTAAGATGTTTAGCAGCATCCCTGACCTCTGACCACTAGATACCAGTAGCACCCCAACTCCCCCCATCCCAGTTGCAACAACCAAAAATGTCTCCAGACATTGTCCAATGTCCCCTGGAGGCAGAATCGACCCCAGGTGGGAACCACACTGATCTAAGGTCGCAAAGCAAGTGATGGAGTTAGGACTTGAACCCTGAACCCATGTGTTCAGCTACCAGTCACACTTCCAATGCCCTGGGATGGATTCTTTTGCTCTTGGTGATGGTTTCAGCTGCAGAAACTTTTAATCCCTTCAGTTGTCTCCACGACACTCCAAGGCTCCTGTGGGGAGACTGACCTATCAAGCAAGGGCTTCTTTAAAAATGAAGTCAGATCCTGTCCTGACTCTCCTATGCTCAAACACTCCCCTGGCTCCACTCCCATCTGGCTCAGAGGAGAAGCTAAAGTCCTTACTGTGAGCCCCAAGCCCTCTGTGTGATCCACACCACTTCCTGCCACCTCACCCCTGCCACTTCTCCCACCTCTCCTCCTCCTTCATGCCTCTCCAGGCCCACTGATCTCCTTCCTGCTTCCCAACACACCAGACACACTCTCACCTCAGGGCCTTTGCACTTGCTGTTCCTGTTGCCCCCACCCCTCTTCCCACAACTCTTCAGATGATTGGCTCCTTTGTATCCTTGAGGTCTCAGCTCAAGTGCCATCAGCTCATATGTCTTCTCTGTTGACCTGATCACAATAGTCCACATGCTCCTCCTCCCCACACTGCAGCCACTTTCCATCACATTGCCCAGTTTCATTTCCTCTGTCACTTTCATCACAACTTGAAGTTTTCTTTATTTGGTTATTGTCTGTCTCCCTTTCTAGAATATAACTTTCATGGGAGCAAGGACACTGTCCTATATTATTCACTGTGTACCCCAAGCTCATAGTCAATAGTACACAGTAGGTGCTCAATAAATGCTTTTTGAATGTATGGCAGACTGGGGTCACCCATCCCATTGCTGATTCATTACCACTCAGAGCTGGTCTTTCCCAAACATCCCTTTGACAATGACAGCTCAGGTTAGCCTAGGCTTGAGTTATGGGTTGTCAAGCAGCCTTGCAGCTAACTCCCTGCCCACGGGCCTGAAGCCCTCTCCAAAAAGGGATGGGTGGGACAGGATGATGGAATTTTGAGTATCTTTTTTTTTTTTTTGATGCAATGACTAGTATAGGCCAGGACCTGAGGAAGCACTCTTGATTGACTGCACAAGAATGGGACACTCCTGTCCCATTTACTACATCACACTAAAGACATCGTGTTCTTTCCTCCTAGCTGCTGTGCGGAAAAACGGCCTGCATACTGTGCCCACGGAGATGCAATTTATTGCCGGCACAGAAGAGTGAGTTCCTGGTGAAATTCACAGAGGAGCCAGTGCTTGATCCAAGGAGATGATGAACAAGAATTCAATGCTCCAAGCAATCCTCCGCCTACCCCCCAATTTTTCTCCAAATGACCTAATGCCCAAGTTTCCACCATTTATAGCTTTGGCTCCAGCCTCCTTGAAAAAAGCAAATGTGGGAAGGACAGGGGAGCACATTAAATCCCTAAAGGTCTGCTGAGGCGCAGGGTCTGGAAGGAGGGACCAGAAGAGCAGGAGGCACAAGCCACACGACAGTCGTGGAGGAGAGGGTGTACCAGGCCAAGCGGCTCCAAAGACAGAAATGTCCTGAGACACCCTTCGCACTTGTGTGACTTAGGAAGTACCTTGACATTGACAGCACGTTTAGTCTTTGGTGTCTTTTGTATATGGCAGCGTGGATAAGATCTGGGTGCTTCGAACCATGCAGACCTGGCTTTGAAGCCTGGCTTTGCCGCTTACCGGCTCTGTGATTTGGACAAGTCACTTAACCTCTCTGAACCTCAGTTAGTTTCACTTACCAACTGGACACGATATCAGAACCCACCTTATAGGGCTGTTTTGATATTAAATGAGAACATGTAGCTAAAGCAGGTTTCTGGGCCTTCCATGCACAGATGGTAATGCTTGTTATTAATGGCATTGTTATCTCGATTTAATGGTGATGAAACAAACAGCAGGAAGTAAAGTGACTTGCTCAAGGCATTGCTGGGCATCAGTCAGGTCTGTTTCATTCATTCAACAAATATTTATAGAGAGCTTATGATGAGCCAGGTACTGTCAGGGATACAGCAACAAACAGAAAAAAAACCCTGCTCTTGCGGAGAAACAAATGCACAAGTAAAATCCATAGTGTGTCAGAAGGTTGGTGAGTGCTATGCAGGAGAACAAAGCAGGAAAGCAGGCTAGGGATGGGGTTGGGGGAAAGGGCAGTTTTTAAATGGGTGGTCAGGGAAGGCCTCACTAAGAAGGTCATTCTTGAGCAAACGGCTGTGGGAGGTGAAGGATCTGTGGGAAGAGGGTTCTCAGCAGAAGGACCAGCAGGTGCAAAAGTCCTGAGCGTTCAAAGCAACCAGGAAGCCAGCGTGGCTGGAGGTGGGGGTCAGAGAGGTTGCTTGTGTGGCAGGAAGACAATGGTAGAGGGACAGAGCATGTGGGACCTCATCGGCCATTGATGTAGCTTTGACTTTGAATGAGATGGGAGCTGGTGGAGGGTTCTAGCAGAGGAGGGACATGATTTTACATGAGTTTCTCTTATCCCATGGCCTGCGCTCCTTCCTGGCACCTTGTCTGGGGGCTTTGAGTCCAGCTTTGTGATATGGGTTCTATAGTTGGCCCAGCTACTCACTACCATGCAACCTGGGAACCACCTGCCCATGCAGAGCTTGTGCTGAGTCTTTTGGGAAAGAGCTCATCCCCACTCTCTGGAGCTCCATGTCCACTGGATGCAGTCTCCAGCCCCACTCTGGGCCTCCGTTTCCCATCCAAACGAGGAAGGGAGTGAACGAGATGAGCCTGAGGGCCCTTTCCCTCTCTCATTCTCCTGTGAGGCTCAGTCTGGTTGGGGCCCCAGCTCTGAGGGAGGCCACAGGTTCCTGACCAGACCTCTCACCTTGAAAAGTCAGGCCAAGGCATCTGTCTCCAGCCGCTTCCAGCCGTTGTCTTCCTTTCAGACCCAGATCGCATCCCCACTGCCCTCTGGAGAAGGGGCCCCTCATGTTAGTAATTAAGGCCTGAAGATATTTGAACTATCTTTCATTCTTTCAAAGAAATTGATTTGTTACGCGGGACAATTCTTAGTTTTATTCACTTATAAACATTTTATAATTGCACAAGTAAAAAGAAAAAAACTCTTAAACAAAAAGAAAAATGTACTCAGTATCTCACTCCCAAAGATAGATTAGAACAGTTAAGTAAATACTATTCTAGACTGTTTCTTGATATCTCTCTATTATATACATAAGTGCATTTCTTTATTTAAAAAAATTGATCACGCTACATATGCCACTTTATAACGCATCATCTCACTTAATGGAGTGTAGTGGACATCTTTTCACCTCAATAAATTTGTGTCAACATCATTGTCGTTTAATCATACAATTAACAATTCTTAATTTTATTTTTCCCCCAAACTCCTCAACTGTACCAGGAAAATAACCCAGATAGTACAAATAAAAAGAGGGAAAAAATCCATAATTCCATCCCCAAGAAAGGCACCAAAACAACTTTGTGTATACCATTCTAGACTTTTCTTAATATTCATATATTCATGAAATATGTGCATATTTTTAAAATAAAAAAACTAAGTAGTACTGTTACCTACCTTTTCACTTTATATAATGGACATCTTTCATTTTAATAAACACCCATCTAAATCACCATTTTTAATAGCTGCATTGGTATTCCATCCAGAAAGAGGATCATCTTTTTTAGCCAATCCCTTTTTGATGGATATTTAGGTTGTTTTCCATTTAAATTATATTTAATACCAATTGTTACTTTAGGACAACTTCTTAGAGTAGAACACTTAAGCTGAAGGGTTGCACATTTTTAGAGGTTTTTGGAGCCTGTGGCAACTGCCTTCTAGAAAGTTCACTTAGCTCTCCCGTCCTGGGCAGTGTGTTTCCCCATAAGGCCAGGAATTCTGAGTGTCTTCTGAATGGCTTCTCTTTGGGTTTGTTTAAAGCAAAGACTGTCCTGAGGAGGCGGAGGCTCCAACGGATCTCCAGGCTAACTCCAAGAAGGAGGAGGAATATCGCAGGAACATCTGGAAGGGCTTCCTCATCTCCATCCCCTACTCAGCCAGCATCGGGGGCACCGCCACCCTCACGGGCACGGCCCCCAACCTCATCCTGCTTGGCCAACTCAAGAGGTAAAAGCCAGTGCCCCGCCCCCCAGCACTGGGGTTTCTTCTCCTTCTACTCTTCTCCTCCTCCTTCATCCAACATTCAGGGGTGTCTGTTGAATGTCTTCTATTGGCCAGGCTCTGGGGACCCAGCGATGCACAAACCCCAACAAAGTCCTTACTCTGGGACACTTCCATTCTGGTGGGAGAGACAAGCAATACAGGAAAAAGCAAAAGAATATATAATATGTTGGTGTGACGAGTTATGAAATAAAGCAGGATAATGGAGTAGAGGTGACAGGAGTGATGCTGTTTCATGTAGGTTGGTCATGGATGTGTGATCTCTCTCATATGGTGACATTTGAGCAGAGACCTAGAAGTGAGGGGGTGAACTTTGTGGACACAGGAGGGAAGAGCATCCCAGACAGAGGGAATAGCTTGTACAAAGGTGGGACTGTCCTGGGGAACAGCACAAAGACCAGCCAGGCTGGGGTTCAGAAGGGGATAAGGTAAGAAGAGCCCAGACTAAGGCAACAATTGTAAGGATGCAGCTCTTCCTAAAAGTGAGATGGGGAGTCAGAGGAGAGCTGAGAGCCGAGGGGTGACACGATATGACATCTGCTTCTAAAACCAACCCCGGTGGGAGGTGTTGGTGTGTGGCTGTGATGTGCCGTGAGAAGCTTTGCAACCAGCCACACGGGCCAGCAGTGGAGTGGATTCTGCCAAGAAGTGAAACCTCCCCATCGCTGAACCTGTTCAAGCAGAGGCTGGGTGGCCATCCGTCAGGGCGTGAGAAGCAGAGAAGGATTCGACAAGATGGCTTGTCGTTGATTCCATTATTCCCAACCTCTGAGTCTGAAGATTTAAAAAAATCCTTAGAATCCTTCAAGATTCTAAGTATTTTCAGATTCCAGGATTCTGAGAGGTGGGGTTTCTAAGACTTCATTGCAGTGGAGATGCATTTAATCTATGAATGTAAGCATTTGACAAACAAACAGCAACAAAATTATTTGATATTCAACATGGCCACATGTGCTGGCCAACTTCTTTATCTGGTATTCAACCAAAGAATCAAGGACTTACTGGGATGATGGAGGGAAAGCTGGTTGGGTTGGTCTTCCTGAGAGTGGGCTTGGTGTACATAAATCAGTACTATACTTGCGGGTAGTCAAAGTTATTTTCATGAGAAAACTTAAGTACGCCCATGTCTTACCTCATGAACCAATTTTAAAACCTTAACCCTGCACCATATTCTCAGGTTCTCAAATCCTTTGATTTTAAGAGTATGATGAAAAACAGTGATTCTCAGCCATGGGTGCATTTTAGAGTCTCCAGGGAGGGTGAAAATAATATGCTTGGATCTCGGTTGCAGAGATTCTAATTCAGGAGGTATGGGATGGGGGCCAGGTATCAGTATTTCCCCAATTGATTTCAGCCCACTGCAAACCTTCGGTGTCTTTTCGTCTCCATTCTTTGAGCAAGACTTGGCTGTGAGACTGGAAAACCAGAAGCCAAGATGGTCCTGCTTCAGTTGTAGGGACGATCTGGGCTGACCCTTTAGTGTCCTCCATTATCAGGAAGCGCCAGCAAAGGAGCAGTTGACTGGGAGGAGAAAGCAGAGTGTTGGGTATTAGTTCTTGCTGGAGCGCATCCCCAGGGCTGGACAGGAAAGACGTGGGCTCTGGGGGCCTCAGGGGCTGGTTCTGAGTTGGGGGTTGGGGAGAATGAGAGGGCATTTGCTATCAGAGGGTTTTTAGGCTGCCTGTCTGCTCTGATGTGAGCAAGGCTTTGTTCCAACTTGAAAAGAAATTAGGGGGAAAATGCCGGAGCTGTAAGTAAAAGTATCAAACATGAAGGATTTTGAGTAAAGTGCATGCAAATTACATGCAAATCATATATAACATTTAATTGCACAAGCTAGGACCTTCTGGTCAGGAAGGAGGGTATTTGAAAGGAATATGGGGTTAACGTGGGGTTCTGAATCCCCATCGGGGAACCTGGGGAGACAGGGAAGTGGCTGCCCTGAATGTTCTCCTTGGCCTTTGCTCCCCAAATACATTTTATTAGTTTATTCTGATCATGCACGATATAGACACATTATAGAACACTCAGAAAAAACAGAAAAAAAATTTGAACGACGTTCAATCCCACTGTTAATACTGAGCATACTTCCTTTAGTTTTCCTCTGTAAGTATATGTGCATCCATCGGCGTGGCTGACCCCGGCGGGCTCTCACCTCCCTCTTGTCTCCAGTTTCTTCCCACAGTGCGACGTGGTGAATTTCGGCTCCTGGTTCATCTTCGCCTTCCCTCTCATGCTGATGTTCCTGTTGGTGGCCTGGCTCTGGATCTCCTTCCTGTATGGAGGGATAACCCTGAGGTACCCTGGTGTTTCAGCTGAGCTTTGCGGCGGGATGAACCGTGCTCAGTAGCGAGTGGCCTTCCTAAGTCGTTACAGTTTCATGTCAGATGTGGTGCCTGTAGTCCTCCTCGCCTCCCAGGGATGTGGGGGTTACAGGTGGTGTGGGAACTCGCCTGCTAAGCCCAGGCCCTCAGTGAATGTCGCTCACCATCAATAATTACTAATAGTGTTGTTACTTAAGTAAGGTACACACTCATATCAGAGGAGAAGATGTGTAGCGTTTCCCATTTCACGGGGCCTCAGTACAGGAGAGAGTTTGGGGGGTCATGAGGACAAGGTATCAAATAACATTGACTCAGACAGTGAGAAAAATATTCCTTTATCGACTCATGTAGAATCGATCTGCTTATGTTGGGGAGAAAGTCTCAGTAGGGTGAGGAAAAACTTTAACTCTCTAACCTTTCCAAATTAGCCTTTTAAAAAAGAAAGAGCAAACCTCAGGCCCAGAGACTAAAGCCAGCAGTGGTATCTAGCCACTTTGCTTTGCTTTCATGTCTTTATTTTCGTGGGTACTTTCTATGTATGACAAGTGATTCTTGTTTTCTACATACGGGAGCCATAGAAAGTTTTCCATTTAAATACATTTCTTTAATTAAAATGCTGTGTCTAGTTGGAGGAAAATATTAAGGAAACATGAGCCCTGTGGTATGTGGCTATAGGAACATTTGTGAAAGTAGGTTATGAATGCCTGGAGTTTGGGGAATACTAAAAATAGGAGCTGCAGCTCAGGGCTGGGGTAGCAGGCATGTCATAAAGTCATTCTCTGACTCAGTCCCCTCACCTCTCTGGGCCTTAATTTTTCTCATCTGTAAAATGGGACCGGTAAGAGCTACTCCGGATCAAAGAGATGTGAAAACACCTTGAGAATAGAAAGGCTCTGATCGTGGTGTTCCTTGATCCCTCAGAGCAGAAACTCAGGGTTCAAAGCCCAGCTTAGCCGAGAGAAGCAAGCCCAGACATTGGACTCAGATAAACCAGAGTTCACATCATGGTTCTGCATGACCTTGAGCAACTCTGTCACCTCCCTGAGCCTTTACTTCTTTAATTTCTTCACTTGTAGATGGGGGATAATAATGAGCTACAGCTAAAATAAAGTCTAAATGAGGGAGAGTGCGAAAACTGCCCAGTGCTGAGCCTGAAACAGAGCCCCTTTCTCCTGTCTGCCTGTTCCTTGGACATCTGCAATACTTGGTCTCGGAGGAGGCTGTGATGAAGAAAATGCAGGTGGAGGGAAGCCCAGTGAGAGAGGTGTTTCTGGGTGGGTAGCAGGAAAGGTTCCGGCCAATCCCATGACATCGCCTTCCCTCAGCAAGTATCCACCGAGCATCTGCTACGTGCCTGATGCTGTCACAGGTGCTGAGGATGCAGCCCCTGGGCAAGGCTGAGGCGTTCCTGCCCTTGGGGAGCTTGCAGTCTAGGTCGGGGGAGACAGACAGTGAACAGCTAATCAAAGCAGAAATACCAGTCATGATTAGTGCTGGGAGGGAAATGGTTGGTGAGATCTGAGGGTGCACGCTAGAGGGCTCTCACCTTACTGGGAGGGCAGGAGAGCTTCCTTGGGAAAGTGCGTTTTGAGCAGGAATAGGAAGAATGAATAGATTAACTCAGTAAAGGGAGAGAAGGAGATCGGGGTGATGAAGAGCATTCCGGGCAGATAGAACAATGAGTACAAAGGCCCCCAGGCCAGAGGTAGCAAGGGGTCTTCTGGAAATGAAAAAAGTTAAAGGTACTGAGTTCACGGTGTGAGGGAGATTTGTGGGCGATGGGGCAAAATGACCAACTGGGCATGATTTTACCTCCCCCCACCTCACCCCGACCCAGGGACTTTTGGCAATGTCTGGAGACATTTTGGTTGTCACAGCCGAGGAAGTACTACTGGGCTGGGGTCCATGGGGTAGAGGCCAGAGATGCTGCAAAACATTCTACAATATACAAGTCAACCCCCTACACCAAAGAATGATCCCACCCCACAACAAAGAATGATCCTGCCCCAATATTGTCAAGAGCTCCAAGACTGAGAAACCCTGGGTTAGATCACTGAGGGCCTTGTGGGACATGGATCTTCATAAAGAAGAACCGTTGTGAGTTTTTAGAGAAGAATTTATTTGTTTAATTTGGATAAGCAACGCATACACACGGTTCAAAAATCAAAAACAATACAAAGAGGTATGCAGTGAGAATTCTTCCCAACCATGCCTTCGATTACCCAGTCACCCAATACATCCCCCGCAAACAGGTATCCACTTTTATTGGTTTCTCGGGTAATCTTCCAGAGTTTCCATAAGCAAATACAAGCAGATACTATATATTTTCTGGTGACTGGTCTCCCTGACAGATACCATTTTATATAGTAACAGGTATTTTTGTAAGGTAGATTTCCATAGGAGGGATTTCTTTCTTTCTTTTTTTTTTAATTCATTTATTTATTTTTGGCTGCGTTGGGTCTTTGTTGCTGCGCGCAGGCTTTTCTCTAGTTGCGTCCACCAGGGACTACTCTTCGTTGCGGTGCACCAGCTTCTCACTGGGATGGCTTCTCGTTGCGGAGCACAGGCTCTAGGTGCGTGGGCTCAGTAGTTGTGGCTCACGGGCTTAGCTGCTCCGCAGCTTGTGGGATCTTCCCGGACCAGGGCTCAAACCCGTGTCCCCTGCATTGGCAGGCGAATTCTCAACCACTGCGCCATCAGGGAAGCCCCATAGGAGGGATTTCTGGGTCAGAGAATAAACACTTTATTTTAATAGATATTGTCGAGTCGTTCTCCATAAGAATTGCACTAATTTGTTCCCCCATTTACAATGTATGAGAGTGTCTGTTTCCATGCAGCAAAGTGGATTTTTGCCAATCTGATAAGAGAAAAATAATTTGCATTTATTTTAGAAGTAATTTTGAGAAACTTTTCATATTGAGGAGCAATATGAAAACTTTTCATATATTCATGGGAGACCCTGGTATTCCCTTTCCTGTGAATTGTTAAACTGTGTGTTTATATCCTTTGTACATTTAAAAAATTGATTGTTGGTCTTGGTTTTATTGATCTCGAGTACTCTTTCTATGTTATAAGATTAGTGCTTATTTTGAGTATGAGTTGCAAATATTTTTTCCTGATATTTTACTTTCCTTATAGTGCTTTCTTCCATGCAGAATTTTTTAGAAACATTTTATGTAGATGAATTTATCAATCTTTTCTTATGTGGCTTCTGAATTTTCAATTACAGTTAGAAAGGTCTTCCCATTATAGGAGTTATAAAAGAATAATTCCATGTTTTCTTCTAGTATTTTAATATTTTTTATGTTTAAATTTTTTATCTATTTGGAGCTTATCCTTAGGGTGCAGTGTAAGGACCCAACCTTGGGGTACAGGTTTGGATCCAACTTTTTTTTTGTTCCAGATGGCCATCCAGTTGTCCTGATACCATTTACTGATGCACAGATGTTTTTAATTTTAATGAAGTCAATTTATCTATTTTTGGTTGCTTGTGCTTTTCGTATCATGTCTAAGAAATATTTGCCTAATCTGAAGCCATGAAAATTTACCCTTATGTTTTCTTTGAAAAAATGTTACAGGTCTAGCTCTTCTTCTATTTAGGTCTTTGATCCATTTTGAGTTAAATTTTGTATGTGGTATGAGGTAGGGGTCCATGTTCATCCTCTTGCATGTGGCTATCCAGTTGTCTTAGCACCATTTGATGAAAGACTATTCTTTCCCCATTGAATGGTGTTGGTACCCTTATCAAAAATCAATTGACCATAGAAATGTGGGTTTATTTCTGGACTCTCAATTCGATTCCATTGATCTGTATGTCTAACATCAATGACTGAATAGGTCATCTTTTCTACACCAAGCTGGGATACCAACTTTATCATAGATTAAATCCCCATTTATGGTTTTGTCTATTTCTGGACTTTCTATTTTATTTCCTTGGTTTGTCTGTTTATTCATGAGTCTGTTTGACCCCCTAGAGGATTTTAAACCTGGGAGCCATATGATCAGATTCACATTTTTAAAAGACTATCCAGGCTATAAGTGGGCAGAACAGATTTTAGAAAGGGAACATAGAGGCAGGCAGACCACTCAGCAGGCTGTTGCAGAGTCTCCAAAACAGAGATAGTGAGACCTGGCCAGATGGTGGTGGGGTAGGTGAGACGTTAGTTAGACTGCAGTGGCCACTCCTAACCTCCCCACTTTCTGTTTCAGGGGCTGGAGGAAGAAGAAATCTGAGATCAGAAGTGATGCAGAAAATAGGGCTCGAGCCATGATTCAGGAGGAATTCCAGAACCTGGGGCCCATCAAGTACGTGGCACAGAGGTCCTCAGGGTGGGGAGAGAGCCAGGTACTAGACTTTCAGGAGAGCTACCTCTTGGCTTAATCCCTGACCCCCTTGGAGACTGAGTCCCAAGGGGATTTCAGGACCAGTGGCCTGGGAGCCTAGAGATGGAGGGTAGGGAGATGACTTACACAGTCAGCTCTTGCCCTGTCACTGGGGTAGATACCCTGAGGACCAGTAAGCCTCTCAGGTTGAACTTGGAGGGGGAACCTGTCACCTTCCTGCCTAACGCACACTTTCCTTCCTGGTTCATGGAATACCTGATGCTGCCTTGGGTGGCTTCCAGAACCTTGTTTAGCGCGTATTTCTCACATAGTGAAAATAACTAAGAGTTAGCAGGCCTTCACACAAGGTCTGACTCTGCCACTAATTTCTTGTGTAGCCTTGGGCAAGGCACTAACCCTCTCTGGGCCCTGCTCCCTGATCTGTGAAATGGGCACATTGGGTAGATATTTGCTCCAACATTCAGGGATTCTCTCTTTCTGCCTCTGTCTACCCCTCTCTCCACGTCTGTCCCTCTCTGTCTGTCCCCCTCTGTATGTGTGACTGTTCCTCTCTCTTGGCCTAACTCTGTTTCTGTCAGTTTCCTTTCTCTCTGCTTTTCTGACTCTGTCTCTGTTTCACTTTCTTTTCCTCTCTGGATTGTCCCTAGGACTCTGGGAAATTCCCAGTGGGAAGGATATGAATGGTTTGTGGGGAGGGGTGCCTGATGCTCACGAAGGATCCTAGGGCAGCGTGGGAGCCCCAGGAAAGGAATCACTTACACCTGGGACACCACTCCCCACACTCTCGGGACCACCTGGGGAGTGAACTACTTCCAGCTTTCAGAGGTAGGGCCTGGCCCAGTCACACCCAGTGGGCCCCTGCCCGAGGGCTTCCTGTGCTGTGGTCCGGCCACAGCCCACGGTCACCATGGTGTCTGCATCTCTGTGCCACAGGTTTGCTGAACAGGCCGTGTTCATCCTTTTCTGCATATTCGCCATCCTCCTCTTCTCCCGGGACCCGAAGTTCATCCCTGGCTGGGCCAGCCTCTTCACCCCTGGGTGAGACTCTGGGGACCCATGGGATGGAGTTCAACAGGGAAGACTCGGGGCTGGGCCGCCAGAGCTGAGGAGGCAGTGCAGCTGGGGAGAACTGGGCTAGGTTTCCACCTTTCATCCTGTGTAATTATTAACAGTTCCTTCTTTTGCCCTCAAAAGAGTTTAGGTTTGGATGATAAAACATTTAGGGTCTCATGTGTTACGAGCTTTGCGTTTGGAATCAGACAGAACTGGGTTCGAATGCCAGCTCCGCCACTTACAAACTGTGCAACCCTGAGCACATCATTCATTCATTCATTCACTCAAACAACTTTTATTGAGCACCTATTTTGTGTTAAACATTACGCCAGAGCTGGGGACAGAGATAAAAACAAATAGACAACAAAATAACTGCAAATTGTAATGAGTGCTATGAAAGGAGGAGTGAGAGGGTTATATTATAAAAGAATGGAGTGGGGGGCATTGACTTTGGATAGTTCTGGAAAGAACCAAAATTTAGGAAGAGTAAAAATTAAAGACACACTGGGAATATCTACTAAAAGCTTGAGGTGGAAATCAACATTTGAAGAACTGAAAGAAGCCCAGTGTAACCAGGGCCTGGTGGGAGGGAGGAAAATTGGCAGACATGTGACTGGAAGGGCAGGTGAGGACCAGACCATGAAGGGTCTTGTTGGACATGCTAAGAATTTTGGTCTTGTTTTTTTTTTTTTTTTTTATGGGAGATCAGTAGCAAGCTATTGGAGGGTTTTAAGGCACTTAACCTCTCTGTGCTTCAGCGTTCTCATCTGTAAAATGGCGTTGTAAATAGTCCAATTTTCATTGAATTGTTATAAGGAGCAGTGAGTTAATACATGTCAAGTGATTAGAAGGGCACCTAGAAAGAACTCAATCAAATGTTAGCTGTATTTATTAGGGAATGGATAGTGGGGGCAAAATATAGGTGGGGAGAACAGTTAGGAGCTATACCACCACCTAGATGATCCCAGCGGTTGTCAAACCAAGGCTCATGGACCAAATCTGGTCCACCGCTTGTTTTTGAATTTTTTAAAATGTTTTTAAGTGGCTAGGGGAAAGTCAAAAGACAAATAACATTTTGTGGCACATGAACATTATATGAAATTCAAATTTCAGTATCTACAAATAAAGTTTTATTGGAACACAGCCGCACCTATTCATTTACGTATTGTCTGTGGCTGTTTTCGTATTGTGTGCCCTTTATAGGAGATGTTTACTGAACCCTGGTTGAGGACGAAGGCTTCGATGGCTTGAATGAAAGTGGTGGCAATGGAGATGGAGCGGACAAGATATGTTTCAAAGTTGGAAATGATAGGACTTGCTACTGGGTGGGATTTGGGGGCATGAGGGAAAGGAGTACCTGCATAGGTGGGTAGTTGGAGAATAACATTTCTTTAGGGGGTTGGGGGTGGTTTATCAACAATTCCATTTTGGAGTTGTTTTAGACGTGTCAAGTCTAGAATGCCTTTCAAATACTGTAAAGGGTAGTTGGATGCGCAAGCCTGAAGCTCAGAGGAGTCAGGTTGCAGATATAAATCTGGGGGTCACCATATAAATTTCCAATTTAAATCCCTAGGAATTGATGGGCTCAGCCAGGGAAAGCATATAGAAGCGTAGAGAAGACTCTGAGGAACCCCAACATTTAGGAGCTGGGTAGAGAATGATCCCATTAGAGAAAATGGAGAAGAGGCAGTCAGCGAGGTAGGGGGAAAACACTGGAGTAACGGACTAGCGCAGGCCAAGAGAGGGAAGTGTTTAAGGAAAGAGTGAGTGGGCAAATGTGTCAAATTCTGGTGTGAGTTAGAACACGATTAGATGGAAGATATGTCCTCTGGATTTGGCGAGCTCTGATGATTTTGATCAGCACCATCCAACAGAGATGTAATGTGAACCACAAATGTAACTTAAAATTTTTTAGTAGTCACATACAAAAGTAAAAAAAAAAAAAAAAAATGAAATTAATTTGAATAATGTATTTTATTTAACACTATATCATTTCAATATGTAATCCATATAATAAATTATTGTTGAGCTAGTTTACAGTCTTTTTTCCACACTAAATCTTCAAAATCTGATGTGTGTTCTACACTTGCCACATTTAGTCTTGTCACATTTCAAGTGTCCACTAGACACATGTGGCTCATGGCGACCATACTGGATAGAGCAGCCCTACACACTTCACCCTCTGAGCCTCAGACTCCCCCCACCCCTGGTAAAATGGGGGATATACGTTCCAATTTCATGAGGGTTCTTATGAGGAAGAAACAATATAATATCATGGAGCCAAAAGAAGTGGCTCTTATTACCATTCTTCTATTTTTCCAAAATGTAGGTACTTTGGGTTTGTTTTCAAATGAAAACTGGTGTTATAAACATTCCAACAATAGTGAAAATCACTTAGAACCTCAGTCTCCAGTTCTGATGTACGTCTTTTTTCTGACTTTAAAAATGCCTGTCTGGGAACTGTTCTACATCTTGATCGCATTGGTGGTTACAGGACCATATACATTAGTCAAAACTCATTGAACTATATCCTTAAAATGGGTGCATTTTATGGCATGTTAATTATACCTCAATACAACTAATTTCAAAACACATGCAAACTCACTAAAAAGAAGCCTAGCAAACACAAGAATTTTTTAAACAGAAATGTGATTACAGTAAACGTAGTATTTGTTGTTTTTTTAACTTTTTATTGTATATTGGAGTAGAGTTGATTAATGATGTTGTGATAGTTTCAGGTGTACAGCAAAGTGATTCAGTTATACATATACATGAAACATAGTATTTGTGATCTGCTTTTTTCTTTATTGTTTAGTTACAAAATTATGCTCATTATAAAAAACTCAAACAATGCTAAATTGAAAAAGTAAAAGTTAGTTTTCCTTCATTCCCCAGAGATTATCACAACTAACAGTTTGATGTATAACATTTCAGATACACACACACACAACCCGTATTAATACATAGACACATACATATATGTTTACATATAACAAAAAAATGGAAAATACAATAATATGCTCATAGACAACTTGCTATTTCTGACCTACTTCATTCTTTTTAAACAGTGCATTGTAGTCTATAGAATGGGCACATCTTAATTTATTTAACCAATTCCTTTTTGGATCGTGTCCAATACTGCAAATAAAAACTTGCTTTTTGTTTTTTTAATTTACAAGGTAACTTGGTTGTATTTCCATGTCAAATGTAACAATTGATATTATCTTTTATCCTTTTTGTGAACAGCTGAGGGGTATTTCATTATATATATTGTAATACACAATATATTTAAACATGTCCCTGCTAAAAATCCTCCATTTTTTCTAATCTTGTCAATAATGAACATCCCGGTACATAATCTGTGTACAAGAGCCCAATTATTTCCTGAGGATAAATTCCTAGAGGTACAACAACTGGATTAAGGGGTATTCACATGTAAAGTTTTGAAATGTATTGCCAGCAAGTGTTTCTCAACATCCTCATTAGATATTATCACCCTTTTCACGTTTTGCCTGTCTGTTAGCATGTGTTTTGATCTGTATTTCTCTATTACAGTGATATTGACCATCTTTTCCAGTTTCTTGGCTGTTTGAATACTCTTATTCCCAAATATGTGGGCTGAAAGCCCTTTTGTTGGCACTTGGCTCTGTGCTTCATTGAACTTGGAGCCAGATGTATCTGAGTTCAAGGCCATCTCCTCTACAGACTATGGTCTGGCCCTGAGCAAGTTGCTATTGCTCTTGGAGCCTCAGATTCCTCATCTGAAATGGAAGATGCCTGCCCTCAAGGGCTGTTTCTGAGACTTCTGTGGGCTTAATGTCTCCATAGGACATGTTGTGGATCCTTGCAAGGTGGTAGTGAGGTTTTGAGGGGCTATGAGGTGGGCTCCATCTGGGCTCTGCTGGTGTGAATGGGCTGCAGCTCCATGTACTAAGCTGCCCATCCCAGGAGGAATGCAAGCAGGAGCTGAGCAAATACATACAGGGCTGTTACAGGAGCCCCGGTTATGGTGATGCATGGGGGTACCATAGACCCCAACCTTCTGTGGCTCTCAGATTCTCCCCTCTTTGATCAAGTCCCTCTTCCTAGGGTCCTTGAAATGGGAGGATAAACATTTGTTTGGCTCAAGCAGAGTCTAAATGCCCCAGGGAGCAGTGGATAAAGAGCTTCTGCATCCACGGGTGGTTGCATCCCTGCTGATTGCAGTGCAGAACAGAATCCGGTGGCCTCCAACAATGTCCCCTTCACTGTGGCCTAATTCCCTTCGACAAATCCTCATTTGCAAATCTGCCAAACCTTGGCCTGCTGAGATGCCCAGGGTCACATGCTTTGGGGCCTTGTCATTGTAGGTTTATTTCTGATGCTGTCACTGGCGTGTCCATTGTCACCATCTTGTTCTTCTTCCCGTCCCAAAAGCCATCTCTCAAGTGGTGGTTTGACTTTAAAGGTAAGGTGGGCAAGGCTGGGGTGTCGGTGGCCTGGAGCGTGGTAATCAGTGGCCTGAAGGCGGGGCCCTCCTGGGACTGACAGCCCTATCGTACTAATCACGTGGTGCTGCTTCTTCCCTTTCCCTGTCTGAGCATTTACCATGTCTGGGTACTCAGTGCTGCCAGAGGTGACAGTCCAGGGCAGGGATTAGCAATTATAGTCCATGGGCCAAATCCAGCTGGCTGGCTGTTTTTATACAGCCTGTGAGCTAAGAATAATGGCTTCCACATTCTTAAAATGGTTGAAAAGAATCAAAAGAAAAATATTTCATGACTTGTGAACGTGGCATGAAATTCAAATTTGTGTCCACAAATAAAATGTTTTTAATTTCTTCAATAAGAGGTTTGCGGACATCTATTAATATTTTCTTTAGTCATATAAGTACCTATACAATAGCCTCGACTTTGCCCAGAAAAACTCTGGGCCCAAAGCAGGAGTTGCGAGTCAGTTGCCCAAGGGCCCAGAGATGAAAACCGCAAGCTGGGTTTAAACGGATAGCAAGTGGTGGGGGAACTGAGGCAAAACTGGCTATAGGCATTCAGATTCAGCCTCAGGGAATCACTGAGCCCTCCACACCAAACTGCCTGTAGGCTGGCCTTCAGATCACCAATCTGAGACCCCACCGGAATTCCAGCCGGTGTCTGCAGAGGAAGGTGCCAACACCTGCCACCTGTGACAGAGGCTGTGACTGGCCCATCTCCATCTGGGGCAGTGGGATGAGCTCTGGACCAGGAGTCAGGAACTAGGGGGTCGTAATCCAACTATCTTCTATTGTTGGAAAAATATAGCGTATTACACAGGACAGCTCCAGTTTCCAGGAGGAGTGGGGTTTTGTGTGTGTGCAGTACGGCATACGGACCAGTAGGGAGCCGATTTCCCAGGGACGCACAGACAGTTACTGTAGCAGAGGTGGACCTCGAGGAGGCTAGCCCTGGGTCCAAGGGGGCTTAGGCTGTGGCCCCTGAGGCTCTGCCACTGAACGGGGTTCAGTTATTCTCTTCCTCTCTGCTTCTCTGTCTTGCGGCCAGCCGGCATTCCTCACCATCCACTCTTGGTATCATTTCTTGGTCTGTTCAGAGTTTTTACTGCTTCTGAGTTTTGGCATCTTGGTGGCTTCTGCTTCATCCTAGTTGCCGCTTCACTGTAACTCCTGTTCCCTGGTGGAGTGGCGCCCTCTCCTTCACAGTACCTAATCTCACCGCTCCTGCTACTTCCTGCCTCCTGTTTCTGTCTCTCGAAGCATCGAGCCCCACACACCTTCTGCTTCCTTGTAGCAGCTACTCTCTTAAAGGGTTTACTCCTTCTCTACGTGTGTCTGCTCCCTCCGAGCCACTGCCTCCTCACGGTACCTATTTCCTCATACGTTCTGCTTCCTCAGAACTCAGCCCATTCACGGCCTCCATATCACCCGGCCCTCTCTCTCTGTCCGCTCTTGCATCTTCAGTTATCACTTCTCTTCACCGAGTTGTCTCTCTACTTCCTACTGATGCTTCTGAGAGTCAGAAACTGCTTGGTCCAGCTTGTTCTTATAAAAGCAGATTGCTTCCTACTGTGTCACCTCGTAGCGTCAGAGTTTCCTGGCCAGCCTGTGGCCTGGCTGCTCTAGATCAGGTACCCAGCCATGGTTCTGTCACCTGTGGGTGGGCTTATAAGGCCCAAAGCTTCCTCTCAGCTGGGACTGTGGGGAGGGCACTATGGCATAGATGTGCGGAATCCCAGCTGTGTTACGAATTTGCTGGGTGACCTTGAGAAAGTTCCTATACCCTCTGGGCCTTGCTTTCCCAGTTAGGAAGTGAGTGGGGCCCTTAGTCACTTTTCACCCCTGGCTTTAGCAGTTCTCTAGGACATATCCAAACTCAAACGCCACATAACATTTTTGTGTGCCGCTGATTGGATGCAGGAGAATGTGTTTGGTGAAACTTGGCCCTCCCTGTCCATCTCTGCTTTCACATTTTTGAAACAGAGGACAGTTTCTGTATTACAAGGAAAACAGCAGCAGAGGATGATCGTAATTGGCAAGACCTTCAGTGTCAGAGCCTGGTGGGATCTGTGGAAAACAGCCAAGCCAATGTCCAAATAAAGGGGGCAGCTGATACTCAGTCTCCCCTGACTGTCACTGTGTAGGAAAGCATGACTAGTTTTGCCAGATTTGCTGATTTTTTAAGAGAAGCAAAGAATCTGGAATTTTATGAAATCTCCCTGATTTTAAACTTTGGCAACTAACACTGGAAAACGAATACTACGTGGGCCCATCCAGTAGTGTTAAAACACATCTCTAGGTTGGATCTGGCCCATGGACTGTAGCATCCTGCCTCAGCTGAGGGTTCTTTGAACTGGAGTTTTCAGTGTTGCCCAGTGGGTGGGGAGAGGGAATTCCATCTGCACTGCCCATCCTTCGGCAACCAGTGGGTCCGTGCAGACTTGGCTGAAATGATACTTTCTAGTACTCAACACCCATGTCTTACAGGCAGCCTTAGAGAGTGGTCAGTCAGTTTCCACGGAGAGAAAGTGACTTGATCAAGGTCACACAGCTAGGTAAAAAGAGACAGGAGGTGGAACCCAGACATTCAAGCCAACCTTGATTTTCTTCTCTTACCCACTGTCTTCCATTCTTCTATGGATCTGAGTTGCACTTGCAACTCCCTTTATGGTCAGTCAGCAAGTATTGATGCTCTGCCCACTATGTGCCAGGCATTGTGCTTGTGGTTGAACAATAATGATGGTGATGATGATGATGATGATGTTGATGATGAGGATGATGTTGATGATGATGATGAGGATGATGTGGATGATGATGTGGATGGTGAGGAGGAGGAAGAGGAGGTGGAGGGTGTTGTTGATGAGGAGGAGGAGGATAATGTGGATGATGATGATGATGATGTGGATGATGAGGATGATGTTGTTGATGGTGATGATGATGATGATGTGGATGATGTGGATGATGATGATGATGATGTGGATGATGAGGATGATGTTGATGATGATGATGATGTGGATGGTGTGGATGATGATGATGATGTGGATGATGAGGATGATGTTGATGATGATGATGATGTGGATGGTGATGAGGATGAGGATGATGATGATGATGAGGATGGTGATGAGGATGAGGATGATGATGATGAGGATGATGATGTTGATGATGATGAGGATGATGATGTGGATGGTGAGGAGGAGGAAGAGGAGGTGGAGGGTGTTGTTGATGAGGAGGAGAATGATGTGGATGATGATGATGAGGATGATGTGGGTGATTATGAGGATGATGTTGATGATGATGATGATGATGATGATGATGATGTGGATGGTGATGTGGATGGCGAGGAGGAGGAAGAGGAGGTGGAGGGTGTTGTTGATGATGATGAGGAGGAGGATGTGGATGATGATGATGATGATGATGTGGATGATGATGATGATGATGATGTGGATGATGATGATGATGTGGATGATGTGGATGATGATGATGATGATGATGTGGATGATGAGTATGATGATGTGGATGACGATGTGGATGGCGAGGAGGAGGAAGAGGAGGTGGAGGGTTTTGTTGATGAGGAGGAGGAGGATGACCACCATGTGGATTGTGACAGCTTCCACTTCCTCTTTGCCCAACAAGCTCTTCCTCCAGATATCTGCATGGCTCACTCCATCACTCTATTCAGACTCTGTCCTAATGTCACCTCCCCAGAGAAGCCTTCTCTGACTACACCATCTATAAAAGCACCCCTCCTTTGTCACTCTGTCCCTTTCCTGTATTTTCTTTTTCTTCATAGCACATAAAATGTCCCAACATTATACGTTTATTGATTTATCACCTGCCTCACTTATTGGAATGTAAGTTTTCCAATGGGCAGGACTTTGTTTTCACCACTCCCGTATCCCCAGTGTCTAGAAGAGTGCTCGACACATGGTAGGTCCCCAATATACACTTGTTAAATAAATGACCAAGGACTTGCTCTGGGCCACATCCTGTGCTGAGCCCTTTGCATATATGGGCCCGTGTCATCTTCCCAACTGGCCTCTGAGAAGGTACTGTTGCTCCCTTTTGCAGATGGGGACACTGAGCCTCAGAGAGGTGGAGCCACTAGCGCAAGTCACATAGCCGAATGGCAGAGCCAGGGTTGAATTCTAGTTCCACCTCAAAGCCTGTGCTTTCAGCTACTGCTCTAGAAGGCAGCTGGCATAACGTGGAAGTGAGAAATTTAGACAGAGGCTGCACTTATGAGAAACAGTGACAAGGGCATGGTTGGATGGGAAAATAATAAAGGCAATAACAGCTAACGTTAACGGTAATGACCATATGGTGAGCCGTCTTATAAGCGCTCACCACTTAACTCACTTAACCTGCATTATGTTAAACTCATCTCAGGGCCTTCTGCCTCCCCTGTCCGACCCTGTAAAGTGAGTCACTTTACTTTTTCAGACCTTGGCTGTCTCTTTTAATGAAATGCTATTTTATCGCCTGAAGGCAGAGGGCTGGGCCTCCTGACATCTCCAGCTGCCTCTTCTAGTTCTGCACTTAAATCATACATTATATTTGGCCCAAGAATCCCCTGGCGGTGTGTGACATCGGAACCGCGTGGCTACACCCAAGGGCTGCAAATTATCTAGGAGGGCCTTTATTAAGTAGCTTTGATTGTCTTTATTATCCAATTATTAACTTTTGTTTTAGAAAACCACGGTGTAAAATTTTGAAAAACACTGAAAAGGGGAAACAAAATATCAATGGGTACTTAACCAGGAACTGTCCTGACAGAGGGCGAACTGCTGTGAATGGGCCAGACCCATCCTCCTCCAGAGAGGCCGCTGGCAGCCCACGGTGAAGAGTGCCAGTTCAAGAGTGCTTATTCGGCACCAGGCACTGGGCTGTGTGTGTTGAATATATTATTCGACAAGTACTTATGGAGTGACTTCCAGGTGTCAGGCAGGGACACTGGGATACGGCTGCAAACTAAACAGAAACGTCCCTCCACTCACAGCTCCCTCGTTGCTTCATCAGTGCCCACAAGAACCCCCAGGTACTATTATTGTGTCAGGTATTGGCTGAGGGTATGGGGGCTTAGAGGCAAGGTCACGTTTCAAGGGCACACAGTGAGCCAGGGTCCAGGAGGATGCTCTCAATGCAGGGATGACAAACTATAGCCCGTGGGCCAAATCGGGCTGCCACCCACTCTGTAAATAGAATTTCATGGAAACACTGACACACCCACGTGTATCCATTTTGTCTGTGGCGCTTTCATGCTACCGTGGCAGCCTTGCTGCAACAGAGGCCCACAAAGCCTAAATTAGTCACTCTCCAGCTCGCTACAGAGGACATTTGCCGACCCCTTATTCTAACTACTGCAGACATGGCTGCTTTTGAAGAAATACAAATCATCCTGTACTTCCATGGACCAAACATTCCCTTGGTTTCTATTCTCCTGCATTCCCTTCCTCTTTTTTCCCCTCTCTGTACACCGTCAGTTACAAAGAGGGCCTTTTCTCTTGTAAATGAGGGTGAAAGTAGTACTTACCCAGAAGGGCTGTTACGAGATTTAAAGGATGTTCTGCGTGTGGACTGCCCAGTTCCAGAAGATTCTCAAGCTGCATTCTGAGTAGAGCAGACGCCCCAAATCAGACGCTGGAGCCAGATTGTGGCTTCCTGGAGACCCCTGAGTGTCCCCACCAAGATGGGGCTGCTGGGGCCGGTATCCCCTCCTCCGGCTGACTGTCCTGAATGTGTGTTTGGTCCGCTCCCTGCCCCGGGGGGAAGGGTGTCCCCTCCCAGGCTAAGTGCCTTCTCTCTGCCCAGCTCCCAACACAGAGACAGAGCCCTTGCTGACGTGGAAGAAGGCTCAGGACACGGTGCCCTGGAACATCATCCTTCTCCTGGGAGGGGGCTTCGCCATGGCCAAAGGCTGTGAGGTAAGAGCAGCAAGCGGGCTGCAGCCTGGGGAGGCGCGCGCCAGTCCCGGGGCAGCCGCAGAGGGCGCAGGCTACACGGGCCCCGCGGGCACCGCAGATTCCCCACCTGCCACATGGGGGTCATCAGAATGGACACCTCACAGCTCCATACTGTGCCTGGCACTGCCCAGAAAGAGAGGAAAAAGGTACGATGGAGAATCGCAAGGAGCTTGCAGTGAGCATTACACTAGTACTACTACTAATATCATGACTAGAGGGCCCTGTGAGCACAGAGGAGTAACACCCTAGCGGGCTCACCCTGTACCAGGCACTGTTCAACGTGCTTTACACATATCGCATTTAAACTTCCCAGCAAGCCTATGAGATAGATGCCATCGTTATCCCCATTCTACAGATTAGGAAACTGAGGCACAGGGAGGTAAAGTAACTTGCCTGAGGCCACACAGCTATGTACTCAGGATTAGAATCCAGGTAGTTTGGCTCTAGAGCCTATGCTCTTGACCCCTATGTTAGGTGTTGTGTTACTATTAATGTTATTCTAGAGGGCTCTGTGAGCACAGAGGCAGAGCCGGGACTAGACTGAGGCGAGGGAGGCACTGACAGAGCAGAATTACTGGAGGCACGCGGTCTCAGCACAGCCAGCCCTGCTCAGAGGAAGTGCAGCTTCAGTGTCCAACATGTGTCATAACATATTATCTCATTGAATCTTCACACTGGCTCTCAGGGTTAGGGAATATTTATTTTTTTTATTTTTTTAATTTTTGGCTGGGTTGGGTCTTTGTTGCTGCACACGGGCTTTCTCTAGTTGCCGTGAGCGGGGGCTACTCTTTGTTGCGGTGCGCGGGCTTCTCATCACAGTGGCTTCTCTTGTTGCGGAGCATGGGATCTAGGTGCGCGGGCTTCAGTAGTTGTGGCTCTTGGGCTCTAGAGTGCAGGCTCAGTAGTTGTGGCGCACAGGCTTAGTTGCTCTGCAGCATGTGGGATCTTCCCGGACCAGGGCTCGAACCCGTGTCCTCTGCACTGGCAGGCGGATTCTTAACCACTGTGCCACCAGGGAAGTCCCGGGAATATTTTTATACCCATTTTCCAGGTAGAAAAACCGAGGCCTGGAAAAATGAAGCAATTCTCTTAAGGTCATACAGTTGCCCTGTGCTTAAGGGGTGGGGTTCGAACTCCAGTCTATCTGATTTCAGAGTCCAGCCTCCTAACAGCTCACTCTTGAGAACTTCCCAAGTGCCAGGCACCTCGGGAAGCACTTTGCAAATACTGACTCTGTTAATCTTCAAAGACACAGTTGAAGTAGATACTGTTGCTGTCCTCATTTCCAAGATGAGGAAATGGAGGCAACTTGAGGCTAAACAAGTTGCCTACTTTTGTGCAGCCAGAAGGCAGAGCTGGGATTTGAATCCACAGCTCATGAAGCTGGGCCCCACTCCACCCCTAAATTTCTCCATGTAAGCCGAGGTACTCAAGGCCACAGCCAATTAAGGGTCAATGGGAAATTAAGGTAAAGGAAACCTGAAATTACTTCTCAAATTGCTTACTTTTTAAAATTCAGTCTTGTGTTTGCAAGGCAGAAATAGAGACACAGATGTAGAGAACAAACGTATGGACACCAAGGGGGGAAAGTGGAGTGGGAGGGTGGGATTGGTGGGATGAATTGGGAGATTGGGATTAACATATATACACTAATATGTGTAAAATAGATAACTAATAAGAACCTGCTGTATAAAAATAAATAAATAAAATTCAAAAAAAAGGAAAAGAAAATTAAGTTTTTTAAAAAATTTATTTTATTGAAGTAAAGTTGGTTTACAATGCTGTGTTAATTTCTGCTGTACAGCAAATTGATTCAGTTATATATATATATATATATATATTTATACACATTTGTTTTCAAATTCTTTTCCATTATGGTTTATTACTGGATATTGAATATAGTTCCCTATGCTATACAGTAGGACCTTGTTGTTTATCCATTCTCTATATAATAATATGCATCTTCTAATCCTAACTTCCCAATCCATCCCTCCACCACCCCTCTCCCCCTTGGCAACAAGTCTGTTCTCTATGTCTGTGAGTCTGTTTCTGTTTTGTAAATAAGTTCATTTGTGTCATATTTTAGATTCCACATATAAGTGATATCATACGGTATCTGTCTTTCTCTTTCTGACTTCCTTCACTTAGCATGATAATCTCTAGGTCCATCCATGTTGCTGCAAATGGCATTATAAAATTCAGTTTTAATTATCAGTTTCAAATAGTGTTACAGAAGCCCAGGCTTGGGGATCTGAGTACCTGGATACAAATCCGAGCTATCCTACTCCTTGCTAGGGCCCTTTAGGCAAGTTCCTTAACCCCTCTGGGCACCAGTTTTCTCAGCTCTGAATGGGCTCGAAGTTCTTACTCTATGGGGTTGTTGGGAGTAATGAAAGAAGAGAGTAAATGAAGGGATACACCGCTAATAGGAGCCAAGAGCTCCCTGCGTGTTCTCTCGAAACACTCACTCCATGGTGATTGCGGGTTCAGCTTCCAGGAGGCTGGCTCTGAGGCGGGGATTAGTGAGCAGGCATTAGGCTGTGCCCTGTGGAAGGGAGGGAAGGAAGCAGGAGAGGTGAGGAGACTCCGCCCCAGGAGTGGTGTAACCTCGGGCAGGACAACTCCCCAGTCTGAGACGGTCCCTCAGGGGCTGACAGTGAAGGCCGTCTGCTGCCCGCACTCCCTGCGCTGGGGCAAAAGGCCTTCAGAGTCCCGAGAGCGGAACCATCACGCTATGGACCCCACACCAAGGCCGCACTGAAGGGGGACTGGGGGACACATCCAGCTTCTCTACATAGCTACTCTTTTTTTGTTATATGTGTTTTTATTTTGTTCATTTTTTTCAATAAATGACACATACAAAGGTACAGACTTCAAAAGGAACAAAAGGATGGATGAGCAAAAGTACTGTTTTTGTCTCCATTTTAGGAATCCTGAGGACCAGAGAGGTTAAGTGACTCATGCTAGGGAACACAGCTCATAGGTAACAGAGCTGGGCTTTGAACTTGCATCTGTCTGACTCTTCTCACTATTCTCACTATTGCCTCCTACTGGGGATGTATCAGGGAAGGCTTCTGGGAGGAAGTGGCATGTTAGCCATGGCCTTGAGGAGGCCATGCAATGCAATGGTAGAAAGCATGGGCGGTGGACCCAGACCATCTGGGTTGGAGTCGATCTTTCACCTCTGAGCTGTGTGCCTCCATTTCCTAATCTGTAAAATGGGCATAATAATGGTGCCCATCTCATAGAGTTGATACACTTATTAAGTGAATTAATACATGTGGAGAACTTAGAACATAGCCAAACATAGTTGTTTATTATGATTAGATATTATGGAAAAGGGGAGGTTCTTGCCCTGAGCAACTCGGTGGAAATGATGCCATTTATCGAGATGATATGAACCTCGCCTCACCCTGAGTCTGACCTGCACCCCAAAGGCTTCTCCAGGCTCAGGGAGTAGTGGACAAAGCCTGGCTCTCAATGGACCTGGCTGCAGGACCGCTGAGCATGCCGGGAGGCCAGTCTGGCTCCAGGCCCAGCCTTGGGCAGCTGGCCGTGGTTTCTGTTCAAAAAGGACTTTGTGTGACAGCTGCTCCCTCCCCCAACCCCTGCTCGTACCATCCCCCGCCACAGGCGGCCTGCTGTAGGAGGGACCAGAGTGCTCACGGCATGTCCTGCTTCCTAGCCCTGCCCAGTGCCCTCGCCAGGTCACAGCCAGGCCTCCTGGGGCTTAGAGGCCTTTGCACTGGAACTGGACTCCCACCTGCTGGTTCTGAAGGGCTGGAAGCAGATCCCAGTGCTTGCTCTGAGCTTGACCACTTGATGTCCTCACTGCAGGTTTCTCCCCCTGCAAAACTGCCCATATAATTAGACTCTAGTCTGATGGCTTGCCTTGGCCTACACACGACAGCCCCTGCCTACCTTCCTGCTGTCAGCCCTCACCTCTGTCCCCTCGTGGGCTCCCCTCCAGTCCCACTGGCCCCTTAGTGTTCCTCAACCACACGACTCATTTGCACCCCAGGACCTTTGCATCTGCTTTCTCTCTGCCGAATGCTCTTGCCTGAGATCTCTGAGTCCTTACCCTCAGGTCTCGGCTCCAAGGCCAGGTCCTCAGAGAGACCATCCCTGACCACCCTGTCTAAAGTAGCGTCCGCCCTTCACAGTCACTCTCCCTCTTATCACCCCACTTATTTCCTTTACACCATACCTACCCCCCAAGTTATCCTGTTCATTTGTTTGTTTGTCTATTGGTATCTCTGTTACTAGAATGTAAGCGCCACAAGGGCAGGGACTGTACCTGTCTTATCCATTGCTGTTCTAAGCATCTAGAAAAGTCCTGGTACATAACATGCTCATTTAATAAATATTTGTTGGACAAGACCTACAATATGGGCTGTTTTGAGGACTGATGACATGATGGATGGCAAGTACCTAGCAGAGGGCTGATACAGACCAGGTGCTAAAACCAGCAGCCTATGTCAACCTCGCCACTTTTCCTGTTATTATAATTTTACTGTCTCATAGAAAAAGGTCTTATTCTGACACCTTCATTTATCTCTTTTAATCTCTACCCACAATAAACTTATCTACAAATATATTCAGTGATACAAGCTTGGTATTAAATCAGGGTGGAACAGACCCGATAGGCAAGTAGAAACATGTGTATTCTCCTGAATCCCTCATTTCCTGCTGGAGAGTTATCTTATTATTATTGTTGTTGCTGTTGTTGTTATTTTATTGACGAGGTAGACTGATGAAGTAAGAGCCAGATCCTGGGCTCAAAATTCCAAACTTATTTGACTTATCTGGGCAAATCACAACCTCTTTGTGCCTCAGTTTCTTCAACCATAAAATATAGATATTTATACTACTTACTTCATGGAGTTGTTTCGAAGATTAATAAGCTAACATCAGCAAAATGCTTAGAAGAGTGCCCAGCACAGAGTGAGCACTATATTAAGTGTTTGTTAAGTTAAATAAATAATAATAAGCCCTGTTCAGTACTTACTATATAGAGGAATCGTTTTTACCTGTACTCATTTAAGCCTCACCACAACCCCTTGAAGAAATCAAGGAACAGAGACGTTCATTAATGTGCCCAATGCCACACAGCTTGTAAGTATTACAATGGTTTGAATGTTCACACATGTGCGTAAAGTCCTCCTCCTTTCCTTTAATCAAATTGACTGGCTCTCTCTACCTAAGAATTCTTATACAGAGTTGTATACACACAGCTGAGCCTATTGTGTTTTATGAGGCTTTAAAAGAGCTTTTCAAGGGTTTTCTATTGAGATTTCAACTTTTTTAAAAAATATTATTTATTTATGGCTGCATTGGGTCTTCGTTGCTGTGCGCGGGCTTTCTCTAGTTGCGGCGAGTGGGGGCTACTCTTCGTTGCGGTGCGCGGGCTTCTCATTGCGGTGGCTTCCCTTGTTGCGGAGCACAGGCTCTAGGCGCGCAGGCTCAGTAGTCGTGGCTCACAGGCTCTGGCTCACAGGCTCTAGATCGCAGGCTCAGTAGTTGTGGCTGGCGGCTCTAGAGTGCAGGCTCAGTAGTTGTGGTGCACGGACTTAGTTGCTCCGCAGCATGTGAGATCTTCCCGGACCAGGGATCAAACCCATGTGCCCTGCATTGGCAGGCGGATTCTTATCCACTGCGCCACCAGGGAAGTCCCAGAGATTTTAACTTTAAACATTCCACTTCTACCATAACACCCTCCTTTAAGATCTGACCCTACTATATGTCAGAGAGATCAGGGAGAGAGGACCTCATGGAACTGGGAAAGGAGGAGGAAGAGGGGGCCAGCTCAGCCTCCCCCTCCCATCCTGCGATGTGGCCTCAGGCACCTCTTGGCGTCTGTGGGGGCTATAAGGAGCACAGTTTGACAACCACAGCACGGGGCAATTTCTGAGTGTTCCACCCCCTCTGACATCTCGTGACTTGATGCCACTAATGGCAGCTGGCATGTTTTGGGCACTTGCCTGGTGCCCAAGCACTTTTCTAAGTGCTTTACAGATTAGCTCCTTTTCTCCCGACAGTAACCCTCTGGGACAGGGACTGGTACATCTCAGTTTACAGAAAAGGAAATGAGGCACATAGAGGTTAAGTTACTTGCCCAGGATGACACAGCTAGAATGGATTAAGGTGGGGGGACAAACTTAATCTGATTCCAGAGCCCTTGTCCTCACCCCCTGGGCATGCTGCCTCTGACCTTGCCCGTTGTTGGTCCTGGAGTCCCTGGGAAAACCATGTGGCTGTGTGTTTCCAAGGAAACAGAGCTTCTGATTCTAAGAGAATGGGAAAGGGCAGGTGAAGCCCGTTCGAGTCCCCTTGAGAGCAGCTGGGGGGTCTCCTCTCTCTGGAAGCTGCCAGACCTCCCTCCGGCTACGGAAGCTGAGCCAGGGCCCTGAGTGGCTGCTGGGATGCTGGCTGGAAGCCTGGCACCCAGAGGCCCGGCTACAGGGAAGCTCTTGGCTCCTCATTCATCCAGGTCATTAATATTCCCTCTCTCCAGCCGCTCTCCATTTAATTGCACACACTGCTGTCGGTCTCTTTGCCAGAGCTGTGGCCTCTGGGAAAAACTAGTGGACCCATTTTTCCCTGCAGCGTTCCCTGGGCCAGAGGAGGGGCTGGGGCTCGACTCTGCCATATACTATAATTTCTAAGCTATCAAACAGTGCAGATATGAAAGAAGCACCTTAATTTTATAAGGTCTCTTCTAGGGAAAACTAAGCATGTATTATTCATTCCTTGAAGGTAACTTTTAAGTCATATTGTAGAGACAAATGTATTATTTTATTTATGTAAAAACAGAATACTGTATTCTAGAATCCACTATGAAAGTTTAAGTTCTGGAATAAGCAGCAAATTTTCTATTAAACACGAAAGAGCATAAATTTTCTCTGATAAACCGAAGTTTGTTGGTACCAAAAGATACTGCGTAGACATACAAGTGTGTGTCTACCATAAAAGGGCTATGGTAGACATACACTTGATTCTAAACGTTAGGGGTCTAATCCAACTTTGCCCTTGATCAGCTCCTAAGCCTACAGCTTTGTTATCTTTGTTAAGAAAACGACCTAGGCAGCGCCCTTGCAGCTTTAATGAGATATTGCTGCGTGGCACCACCAGGGGGTAGCATCGAGCACAGTTTTACATCAGTTTTTCCTCTTTGTGGTCTTAATGAAGGTGCATTGGATTCCGGGTTGTTAACGATACACTTGAAGTGGTGAGGACAGAGGTGGGGGAGAGTATCATTATTAAATACTCGTAAGTACAGTAATTCCTGGAGAGCTCAGCAGAGAGAGAGCTCAGAGGTAATTCTGCAGCATTGATGGCAGGTGTAGTCTGGAGCCAGGGAGGAGACAGTCTACCTTGTCTTTTCTCTGTCCTGGAGGGCAGTGGTCCGCTCTGGGCACTGCCCTTCATTAAGACGTGCAGTGACAGTCTGGTGTATCCAGTGGAGGGTGCCCAGTGACAAGGAACTTTGCAGGAGAATGTTAGTTTACTGACGTACGTGGCCCTGAATGCAAAATACATCTTAGTCACTATTTTGGGGACCTTGAGCAAGTCACAAAAACTTTGCCAAGTTAGGGTTCCTTCTCTGTAACACAGGGAGGAAAGCTTACCTTGCTGGATGGTTGGGAAGAGTCAGGGAGGTAATGCGGGCAGGTGCCTGGCGCCCTGTAAAGCCTCAATAATGGTGATTCTTATGATAATGAATAATATGTTACTAATGTTACTGTTTGTGGTACCACCATTATAATACTCATTATAAATATCTTTATTATTGATAATCCTATTCATTGTGTTGTATTTGATATAATCTGACACGTTTCCTATTATATATGATATATATAATATCTTGTATATATTTGGTATGTATTAATACATAATAATTATAAAATTAATAATGAATATTTTGTATAAATGTGTTAATATTTTTGTAATTAATAATCATCACTGGAGGAATGAGAAGATTTAGCATGGAGGGTCCAGTTCCCCTCTCCCAGTCAAGTTTAGGGGTCCCACAACCAAATGGATTATTTGGAGAACCAAATGGATTATTTGAGGATCCAGGGGTTTGGGCCCTGGGCCTGCAGAGTATGGAGTACAGAGCAGCTCAGGAAGCGGAGAAGCTGACTGAAGTCCAGGCTGGAATATGTGACCTTGCGCAGGTGACTTACCCTCTCTGAACCTCAGTCGACCCATACGTGAAAGGGTGTAGTTGTCAGCGCTGTGGCCAACCCTAACCCTCCCCGCTTGGCCCAGGCTCGGGGGGGCGCGGCTGTTGGAGGGCTGGGGGGTGAAGAGGCGTCCTTGCTTCCTCCCCTGTGCAGGAGTCGGGGCTGTCGGCGTGGATTGGCGGGCAGCTGCACCCGCTGGAGCAGGTGCCGCCCGTGCTGGCCGTGCTGCTCATCACTGTGGTCGTCGCCTTCTTCACGGAGTTTGCCAGCAACACGGCCACGATCGTCATCTTTCTGCCTGTCCTGGCGGAGCTGGTGAGGGTCCACATAGGGTCCTGGGGCGGGAGGGAAACACCTCTCCCCAACACACGTTCAGAAACCTCTTCCTCGCTCCAGGGAGCTCCCGCAGGAGCCACAGTTGGTCATTGCTGTCGTCCAAAATGCATGATAGTGTCAGAACCATGATATTTTTTTTTTTTTAAAGGAATTCCTTTATTTTTAAATTATTTATTTATTTATTTTTATTTTTGGCCGCGTTGGGTTTTCGTTTCTGCGCAAGGGCTTTTCTCTAGTTGTGGCAAGCGGGGGCCACTCCTCATCGCGGTGCGCGGGCCTCTCACCATCGCGGCCTCTCTCGTTGAGGAGCACGAGCTCCAGACGCGCAGGCTCAGCAATTGTGGCTCACGGGCCCAGCCGCTCCGCGGCATGTGGGATCCTCCCAGACCAGGGCTTGAACCCGTGTGCCCTGCATCGGCAGGCGGACTCTCAACCACTGCGCCACCAGGGAAGCCCCCATGATATTTTTTTTAAAAAAAAATACTGTTTTTTTCTTTAAGAAATGCATAAACAGAGTAAATATTTTCCAAATGCACCAAATTCCCTCCTTTGGGAAAAGTAACCCCTGGTGACATGGAGAGTTTTCTAGGAAAATAGGAATTGCCAAATATGGATTAAGAAGAAGTAGAAAATCTGAGTGGACAAATAACCTTAGGAGAAATTCTAATGGCAGGCAAAGCCCTAGCCTCCCTCTAAAGCAGGGTTTCTCAGCACTATTGACATTTTGGGCAGGAGAATTCTGTTATGTGAAGCTGTCCTGTGAATTGTAGGATGTTTAGCAGTATCCCTGTTCTGTACCTACTGGATACCAAATGCATCCCCCCTAAATTGTGACAATCCAAAAGGTCTCTAGACATTGCCAAATGTCTCCTGGGGAGACAGAATTATCCCCGGTGGAGAATCACTGCTCTAAAAATCACTAGCCCCAGAGGGATGTCTGAGGTGAGAGCTAGCAAACCCTCAAGGAACAGACAGTCCCCACTTACCTCAAGTGTTCCAGAGCACAGAAAGATCGAGAAAGCTGTTCAATCAAGGTACAAGGTTATCAAAACCCTGACACCAAAAACAGAAGGAGAGCAAAGGAAAAGAAAGTTATAACTCAATGTCACATGTAAACAAAGGTACGAATAACAAAGTGATCCAAGATCGTATGAATTCTACTAGAAATTTCAAAACTGATTAACAGAAACTATCAGTATAGTTTTATATTTAAATAGACTAAAGAAGACCAAACCATATGATTATCTCAATATAGACCAAAATGATAAAATTAAATCAGTGTTGCAAGTATATGCTTTGTATGCAGTGATATACCAGGCACACTATCTGAATCACTTTTTGCTTTTTATTTGTTTATTTATGCATCAATTTATAATGGATATCACACTGTATTAGCACACACAGATACTCTTTCTCAATGACTGGAGAATATTCCACTATGAATCCATAGTTGTTGATTTTATTTAAGCAATCTTCTACCGATGAACACAGAGGCTGTTTCCAGCCTCTGCTATTTCCCAACAATGCTGCCTTGGCCTCTCCTTGTCTGAGCACCTTTTTATATGTAGATACATCTAGATCTCTAGAGCTGAGATCCCTGGGTGAAAGAGCATGTGCATTTACAATTTTGTAAGAGATGGACCAATTGCCCTCCCAAGTGTGGGCGTGCCATTTCCACTCCCACCAGCAGCGTGGGGTAGGGGTCCCCATAGCCTTGCTAAGTGTGATTGGATTTAATCACACCCTTCCCCAGGATCTGATGGATCTGGCAATTGAGAGAGATGGGGGTGCCCTGGGGGAGAGGAGGGAGAGCAGACCCAATCAGGTCTGCAGGGGCCGCTTTTGCTGAAGAAGATACTAGGAAATGATTTATTCTTCTAAACGTTGCTTATCATCAAAGCCAAAACATTTTACACGCAAGGGGGTGATCTTAGTGCTTTTTGAGAAAATGTATATGCTTTGGTTTACAAAAATTCCCCAGAGGGGCCAGAAATCCTTATCCTAAATAAAATGCTGGCGAAGTGATCAACATGAGTTACAGGTGGACATGTCATTTGGGGGAGGTGATGAACCGGTGGTCTGCTAACTGAGGCCAACCCACAGACACCTTTGATCCACACGGTCTTAGAAATTTGGAAATGAGTGCCGACGGGTGCTACCTTGAGCTCTCTTTATCTCTGAAATCCAGTGAGGCCCCAACAAAAGGTACCCAGACTTGAGGTTTTTTAGAGCCGTGATTCTCAACATGTGGTCCCTGGACCAGAAGCCTTAGCATCACCTGGGGGCTTGTTAGAGATGCAAATTCTTGGGGCCCCTGCCCAGACCTGCTGACTCAGCAACTCTGCAGGAGGCGAGGCGAGCGCTCTGGGTTTTAACAAGCCCTCCAGGTGATTCTGATACGCACTCAAGTTGGAAGAGGGAGTGTTCTCAAATAATCTCCCCAGCCCATCCTCCCTGATGAACCTGCATGTGCTTGGAATGTCGCTAACCTAGGAATGTTCTCTCCATATCTCCCTCGGTCTGGTTCTCTTCTTGTCTGTCTGTCTCTATTTCTGCCTGTGTGTCCATTCTGGCCGCATTTCTCTCTGTGTGTCTTTAAATCCATCTTCCCGTTTGTTTCTCTCGTTCTCTCTCACTCGCCAATCTCTCTCCATGCGTCTCTGTCTCTCCACCTGTCTCCATCTCCCGTGTGGTTTCTCTGTATTTCTTGGTCTCGGTCTCTCCCGCCCCTGCTGGGCCCAGGCCATCCGTCTGAGGGTGCACCCCCTGTATTTGATGATCCCCGGCACAGTCGGCTGCTCCTATGCCTTCATGCTCCCAGTCTCGACACCCCCCAACTCAATCGCCTTCGCCTCTGGACACTTGCTGGTCAAAGACATGGTGAGTCTGGGCATTTTCTCACAGAGGTCCGGGGAGGTTGGTGGACACCAGGGGTGGCATGCAAGGCATCAAGGCAGGACTTGTGCTTCCCCCAACATCCCGCAATTTCTGAATAGGTCCTTCCGAGTGGGACCAGAAATATACCTTTTAGCAAACACTCTGAGATGATTCGTATGCTTAGGCAACTTCAGGAAGCACTGCCTCAGCGACTACTTTCCAAAGTTTGCTTCAGAGACGAGGGGCTTCCCCTCTCTCTGGGCACCTCCCTGTCTTCTGACTTGTTTGGCCAAGCGCTCTGTGCCCGGTGGCGGCGTCTCTAGGAGAGGAGCAGCGGACCACACCTGGGACTTAGGGCCGGGCCTCGGCGCCCAGCCTGCTGGAGAGGAGACAGAGGCCGAGGGTCGTGGCAGTGGCGGGGGACCTCCAGCTTTCAGCAGGGCTCTCCCCCAGGCTCCCCTGCTGAACCGGCTCCTGCCCCCTCCTCTGCCTACTTCCTGCCGCCGTTCCCCCTCCACTGGCTGCCTGGGGTGTCCGCACCGTGGGTGCTCAGGGACCTAAGCTTCGGGGTCCTAAGCTGGTGCAGGTGAGAAGGGGGAATCTGCTTAACCAGTCCTCCACCCACGCAGGCTCTCCAGGCACAGAGACCCCAGCAGGACAAATGGAGACAGTGAGAGGCAGAAAGAGATCACAGAGCAAAGAGACAGCAGGGACCCAGGCAGACAGACGTTCATCCACCGTGGGTTCATTCACTGCACAGATATTTGCTGAGCGCATTCCATGTTCTGGGCGAGGGGTTGAGCAGCGTAGGGGAGACACAGGCCTGCCTCTAAGGAGGTTGCCTTCTATGAGGGAGACAGTAAATGAAAAGCAGAGGGTATGTTTACTGATCAAAGCAGATTATTTGCAGGTTGTGTGATCCTGGGTGAGCCAAATTCTGAGCCTCATTTTCCTCTTCTGTAAAATGGGAATAATGATGATGATGGTGATGACAGCCCTCACAGGGGTGCTTTCAGGCTCTGTGACAGCTGCATGGCACAGTGCCTGGCACCTAGAAACCGCTCAGTGAATAGGGACTTTTTCAGCTCCTTGAGGGTCAGCCTAAGGCGTGTAAAGATGGAAGGGTCTTGGGTATCGACCAACCTGGGTTTGTGTCTGGCTCCATCACTTCCCAGCTGTGCAATCTTGGGGGAAGGACTTTCTGACTCTGAGCCTGGGCTTTTCCATCTGTATAATGGGCCTCAAGCAGGCCCCTCCCTCACTCTGGGCTCCGTTGCAGGCACGGACGGGACTCCTGATGAATGTGATGGGCGTCCTGCTGCTCAGCTTGGCCATGAATACTTGGGCACAGACCATCTTCCAGCTGGGCACCTTCCCGGACTGGGCCAACCTCCACCTGACCAATGTCACAGCACTGCCATCCACCTTGGCCAATGACACATTTCAGACCCTCTGAGTCCCCCTCAGGTACTCTCTTTGGGCTGGGCCCTCCCAGAAGGTCTCGCCATCATCTGCTGCCAGGACCCTACAGGATGATCAAGCAATTCTTCTCTGTGATCCAGTACGCAGCAAGCAAGGGTGACTTCCAGTGGTCCACTTGGGTCCATAGTCTCGTTGTCTAGGATACCTTCTCCTCTGTCATGCAGTTGAGGGTGCAGCTACCTCCCAGATCTGCCACCTGAGCAACAAGCTCCTTTATCTCTGAGCTGTTCTGGGGTTAGGACGCAAGAAAGCCCAATTTCAGCAACAATAAGCAAACCTGGAATGGCGTTTGTCTTGAATAGGTAGGGTGGGAAGCGCAGCTAGCATCCCTCACTGACTACACGAGTTACCATCTGGAGAGACCATCTTGCCTTTAGGGATTACCTTCCTTCAAGAGACTTTGGGGCTGCTGTGTCCCAGTCCAGCTGTTCCAGCTGTCACAGCTGGTGTGTGCTCTGCTTGGTGGGGGCCAATTCTCTGCCAGTTATTCGAATATCACCCCTGCTGATACCCAGCAGCCAGGGGTATTTTCAATCCCTGGAGACAGGGGGAGGGACAGATGACATCCTGAGGACATGGAGATCGTGCAAAGCCTCCTTGCTGCTTCTCCGGGCTCCCGAGCACACAAGGGGAGTTCTAGACCTTTCTACCCAAGCTTATTAGGATTTTCCTGTTCAGTCTGATTCAGTGTGGCCACAGTTCCAGGGTCAGGCCAAGTCTGGGCCATGCCCTCTCACAGGTGACCCATGGCCCCTCCAGCCAGGCCCCTCCCGCACGTGGCCCGCAGGGGCCTTCGTGGCTGCAGGCTTCTTCTTGTTCCAGGAGCTGGTCTTTACCTCCCCACCCCGACCCAAAGCGGTAAGCATGTTTGATTAGCAAAGGCCACATTTTTTAGGGGTGAGAGAAAAGTCAGAAGATAAATTGGGGCCTTGTAAAAGGTCAAATGTCTCAGGCAGGGAAACACCATAATCCTCTTCTACAGACAAGGACAACTTAAGACTTCCCCTGAGCCAGTGGCTGGTGGGGCCTGTCCTAGAGGATCTGACCCCTCCTCGCTTCAAGTAGGAACATCTCGGCATCCCCAGTGAATAGCACAGTTTGGACCCAGCGGGCGCTCAGGAAGTATCTGTGGAATCAGTAGGCAGGCATTAGCCCAGCATCAGAAAAGGCACCTGCTGAGGGGCCCAGAAAGCTCATCCCCAACTTCCTACGCCTCTGAGGGATGAGGTTCCCCAAGCAGCTCGGGCTGGGAAGCAGCACCCAGGGACTGAACTTGTTCTTGAAACAGCACAAGTGAGTCATGGATGTTCCCCTGGGAGCAGTGGGGAGGAAGGAGAATGGGCTCCCTGTCCTTCCTGTGGGGTTACTTCAAGATTTAGTCACAGTTACAGCCCCTTGGGGTGGGGTGTGCACTCCTATTGGATGGGGCAGTGGAGAAATTCATTCACAGAGAAACCCAAGGGGCTTATAACCAGATGAATCGTGATTTCAGATACTTCTGATTGAGAATTCTATAAAATAAAGAATGTTAATCAACCCTGGGCCTGGAGATTATTTGCCTTTGTGGCCATAAAAGAGCTTCAAAGCCCTAAATTCTGGAACTGGGGGTTTCACAGAATTGACCTCCCTGACCTCACTTCCTTACTGCTCTCCCCTCTCCACTCTACTCCAGCCACATACTCAAACTCTCCTGCCTCAGGGCCTTTGCACATGCTGTTTCCGTTACCTAGAACACTTTGCTCCTAAATATATGCTTGTTTCTCACTTTATTCAGGTCTCTGCTCAAATGTCACCTCCCCAGAGAAGCTTCCCTGACCATCAGGTCTAAAATATCACCCTCATTACTTTTTATACCCTTATCCTGCTATATTTTTCTCCTTAATATTTAGTCAGGACACTGTATTATTTATTTTCTTGTTTATTAACTTTCTCTCCCTCTAGAAAATAAACCTGTGAGAATACAAATTTTATTTTGTCCAGTGTTGTAACTCCAGTTCCTAGAACGGTTTCTGGCACAAAGTAGATGCTTAGTAAACATTTGATAAGTAAATCTATACCAGAATTTATGAGAAAGCAAACTCACTCTTCAATCTGGGGTCTGTTTGGCTCATTTCTTTATTCACTCATTCTTCCATTTATTCATTCAACAGTATTTATTTAGAATCTGTTACGTGCTAGTTCACTGTCCCTAGCCACATAGATCTTAGCCCAGGAGACAGGCAGTAGGCAGGTAAACAAATAGGTAAAGTGACTCCGGGTCATAACGTGGGCTAAGAAGAAAATGAAACTGGCCAGTGTGAGAAACCTACTCAGAGGCTATGTTAGCCAGGGTGATCAGGGAGGACTTCTCTGAGGAGGCGGCCCTGGGCTGAGACCAGTAGGAGTCACCCATGTGCTCAAGGTGGTGTGGGAGGAAAGGAGATGGCAGGGGTGGTACAGAGTCATCAGAAATTTACCAAGGACTCATCTGGAATACACAAGGAATACCCAGAAGCCAGAAGAGACAAAAACAAAACACTTACCGGAGGCTGCATAACAAATCACCCCAAAGTTCAGGGCCTTAAAACACAACACATTTCTGCACTTGGTCAGAGTTCTGCAGGCCTGGTTTTGTCTCTGCTGTACATGGTGTGGCTGGGGCCACTCAGCTGGGGGTTTAGCTGGCGCTGGAAAGTCCGTGATGGCTGTGGACCCTCCAGGGTCACGTGGCTTCTCCAGGAGTCCAGCCTGGACCTCTGTACATGGCAGTGGGCTTCTCAGAAGGCAAAAGCAGAAGCTACAAGTCCCCTTAAGGCGTGGGCTTGGGAGTCCAAGAACGTCAATTCTGCCACATTCTATTGGTCAAAGCAGGTCACAGGGTTAGCCTGGTTCAAGGGGAGGGAAATAACTCCTCTCCTTGATGGGGGGAGTGTCATCTGCATACAGGGCAGAAGATGGCTAGCCACCAACTTTGGAAGCCTTCCACCATAACACCCAAGAGAAAACTGGGTGAAAGTTACAAATATGCCGTTCTAAAAAGGGATATGTAAGTGGCCAGCGGGTTTATAAAGAGATGCTCAGACCACTTGTAATCAGGTAAGTGCAAGTTAAACCAAGATTCAACAACATGCCAATCAGACTGGCAAAAGCTAGAAAAGTGAACAGTGAGTGATGGTGAAATGGGAGGACATAGAAACCCTTGTTTTCTGTTGGCGAGACAACAAACTATTACCATCAGCCTGGCAAGCAACTTGGCAGTAATCGGGGATTCATTGTCTGCATTCCCTATGGCCCATCCTGTTCTTGGGCTTCTATCCCAGCAAAATTATCGCATGGGTCCCTAAGGAGACAATGTAGGAGGATATTCATGCCACAGTTGTTTGAGGTACCAAGGAGCTGGAGGCCACCAAGGTGACCATCACTGGGGAAGAGGGGCATTTAAATAAAACATGGAGGAAGCACACCGTGGAAACATGGCCACAAGCAGACGTGATGAAATGTGGAGTGATAGCACGGACACGGACAGACTCCGGCACAAACGTCAAATAGAAGTGCAGGATCATGTGGGCAGAGGAATGGAAGCTGTGATGGTAAATGAGGGAAAAAGGTGAGTAAAAGTCATTGAGTGAGGAGTTCAGTAAGCCGCATTGGACAGCTGGCTCCACCCATAACATCTGTATGACCTTAAGCAGGCCCTTTACTGTTTGGACTTTGGTTTCCCCATCTGAGAGAGGAGGGTCTAGTTACAAGGTGTGGGCAGGTGGTCACTTATGGAAACCACAAGAGAAAGCATAGACCCTGGTGGTGAGAGGGACGGCTAGTCACGGAGAAGCACCTCTCAGCCCGGGGTCTGCGGGACAGCTGCTGACCTGGAGCTGGCAACTTTAGTCCAGGGACACATCCAGCCCTTGATGACTTCACAGGGAGGTAGCTGCCCTGGATCTTTCTCCCCTCTCTCTCTCTCAGCTCTCCTGCTGGGGCTCCCCCAGTGGGCAAACACAGCTGTATTGGTGAGGGTTCTCCAGAGAAACAGAACCAACAAGATGTGTACGTATGGAAAGAGTTGCAGTTCAAGCCCAAAGGCAGCCTGCTAGCAGAATTCCCTCTTGCTCAGGCGAAGTCAGCCTTTTGTTCTCTTCAGGCCTTCAACTGATTAAACGAGGCCCACCACATTATGGAGAGCAATCTGCCTTATTAAAACTCCATTGATTTAAATGTAAATCTCATCTGGAAACACCCTCACAGAAAGATCCAGAATAATGTTTGATCAAATATCTGGATACCGTGACCCAACCAAGTTGACACATAAAATTAACCGTCATACCAACAGAAGCCAGAATGTAAGGGAGTCCTTTGATGCAGCCAATCCAGGTCCTCCTTTATAATTTTTTGTATTAATTACATGTTAAAAGGATAATATTTTGGATGTATTAGGTTGAATAAAATATTTTATTAAAATTATTTTCACTTTTTTAATGTGACCACTAGAAATTTAAAAACTTTCTATGTGACTCACATCATTTCTCTAAGAGAGCACTGCCTGTTTGATAAGACTCTAGCCACCTCTCCACATTCTGAAGCCAACTGGATGGTGGCAACATTCTACCCCCACAAGCTGTAAAATTCAATGACTCTAATATTCTATGGACGTCTGATTATGATTCTAGATCTGAAGACTTACCACTTCCTCTTCATGTTCTGTCTTATGGCTCTGAATCCTCCACCCAGAATTCCCCTCAACAAAGCTCATTCTATTTTTGATGATTCAGACACTCCTTCCGGATGTTGTGGGCTTAGGCTCAGGCCAGCCTTATATAGGCAGAAGTGACTGCCTGTATGTGCTGAGAAAAGCCAAAAATATCTTCTGCCCTTTCCCTCCCTATGCTCACATCCTCCCAGATCTTATGCATCCACTAGAGGCCCTGGGGAAATGACCAACATGTTCCTTAACCAATCAGCTCCCTCGTGCCAGTGCAGTAACTAGGCAAATGCCAGTGTTTTCCAGGACTTTTCCCTCCAACCAGCACAATGCCCTGAAGTTTCCTGTGTGATGGGACCGAGGCCATGGGATCTGGTCCAGTGGGCATCATAGAGGCCTGTACGATCTGGTCTGAGAAACTTGGGGCTCACTCAGGCCAAGCTATCAGTCCAGGTTGGAAAGAGCTGGCCTGGAGCATTTACATATTGTTTACTGGGCACTGAACATACATTATCACATTGAATTCTCAACCTTAAGAAGCACGTACTAGTATTCTCCTCATTATAGCAGAGTACATCCAAGTTCAGAGAGGGACAGTGTCTTTCCCAAGGTCACACAGCACAGTAAGTGGCATAGCTGGCATTTGAGTGAAGGTCTGCCACCTCCATCCCAGGGACCCTGCAGATCAGAGGAACAGCTAGACAGCTCCCTGCATCAGTCCTACTGAGGCCTCTGTCAGAACTTGTAAACTGGTGGCCTTCATGCTGGCTTTGGCCCACAGACCTACCAAGATTGGCCTGCACAATGGTCTTTCATTTTTTAAAAATACTGGCTTTGGAAGCTTGGAGACTTCTACATAAAATTGGGAATGACTGGCATCTTTGGAAAAACTGGCCACCCTGGTAATGTTGGGCCTCATTTTCGAGGGGCTTCAACCCTTAGCTGGAGCGGAGTAGAAGCTACCCTTTTCGTAGGGCCTCCACATGGCAGTTCACCGCTGTTTCCACCTGGCCCGCTGCTCCTTACCTTAGGTGGCCCCTGCAGGTGCCTGCATTTCCTGCTCTTGGTCTACTCTGTGTGCCCAGTTCTTTGCAGACTTGACAGTGGCCTGGCTTCCTAGAGGGGCTTGTGATCCAGGAAGGGTGTTAAGCCCTCTGACGACTACAGGTGTCTCATCCAATTGTGTGACTATGAGAATGCCACTTCCCTTATCTGGGCCATGGGACACGCTCCTTCAGGCCTGAGCAAGTGACCCAGACAATGTCCTTAGAAAGGAAATGACAGGGAGTCTGGAATACTGCCTAACTGTGCCCCCCGCCCCAGTCCATCCTGTAGGGTGGGGGGCTGGGGGATCAGGAGAGGCCTCCTGGCGGAGGTGGTCCTGCTGGCAGTGATGGCGCACAGAGACACTGGAGTGTAGGGGGGAGGAGGGTCTGCTTTCCAGGAAGGGACTGGCTTTCAGAACTGCCCAGAAGCGCACCTGCGGGGCAGTGACTGCGGCAGAGCCCACAAACAGAGAATTCACATTCACTGAGTGTCTGCTCTTGGCAGTGCCAGATGCATCCCAAGGTCAACATGAATCTTGTGAATTCTTCCCTCCCCACCAGTAGGGCCCAGTGGCTGACCAGTAAACTCTGGAGCAAGGATGCTGACTATAAATCGTGGCTCTACCCGTTACTAACTGAGCGGCTGGGTTAAGGGACTTAAGTCTCTGGATCTCAGTTTTCTGAACTGAAGAATGGAAATAACAGTCCCCGCCACAAAGGGTTGTTGGAAAAAAAAGATTCAGTGAACGCTAATAGAAGCTATGTAGCAGCGTGCCTGATACTTAACAAGTGCTCGATAAATGTTAACTGTTCTTATCAATATGCTCTTTTAAGAGGAGAAAACTGAGACAGAGAGGCAAGATCACCTGCCCAAGGTCACACAGCTAGGGAGGGACAGAACTGTGATTGGAAGCCAGGTCCATGTTGGGATAAAGACAGGAAGGGAGCTGAGAGGGAGACCAGAGTCCCTGATGATTGGAAAGAGTCATAGCAGAGGCCCAATTGTCTCCTGTGGGTTTCCACCCCCTAAGAGTTAGGGATCAGGCTCTTCTGGGGGCACATAACTATGCAGGGGGAGGGAGCATGAAGCCGAGCTGAGTTCTAGCCCCAGCACTACCGCTAATGAGCTGTATGGCTTCTCTGAGCCTCAGTTTCTTCCTCTGTAAAATGGGACTAATTCTACCTTCCTGCTATAAGGATTAGAGACTTGGAAAAGGCCTTTTCTCTCCTCCCACACCTTCCACTGGCTCCTGCCTGCCGGAAGAGGATGAGTCAGCTTGCCCAACCCCCTGGGAGGTGGGCCCAGGCAGCACGGGACAAGGCCACCAGAGGCACTTAATTCAGGGCAGAAAAGCAGAAGTGATAATTCTGGTCACTTCTGGAGGACGGAATTCCCCCCACTTCCTCTCCACTTACCTTCGCTGCCTGAGCCTGCCTGCCCAGATCCGCTGCTGTTCAGGGAGCATGAGGGCCCCCCGGGAGATAGCTGAGCATCTCATCAGGACCGGGTAGGTCTGGGGACTTGGACACTGGGGGCCACAGGCAAGAAAACAGTCAGTGGTCAGGCCTGATGGGTATGAGCTAGGTCTCAGTCTCTGCCATTCCCTGGCTGTGTGACCTTGGGTAAATCCTCACCTCTTTGAGCCTCAGTTTCCCCATCTGTGAAATGGGAGTAATAACAATGTCTACGAGACTGTTGTGAGAATTGAATGAGAAAACGCATGCTTAGGGCTTGCCATTGTGCTCGGCTCAGAGTAAGCACCCAACGAATGGCAGCTGGTTCCTTAGCATTTACAACATTCAGCACAGACCTTGCACCCAGTATGACTTAGAACTGGTTTTCCATTCCGATATCATTCAAATTATTAGCTATCATTTTAACAGCTACCATGTTTCAAATATGAATTATACAGTAGAAAGGAGTTTAGTCCCAAATTAAAATGTCAGCGCGACCGGGAAGACCATAATTCGTCACCTCTAAGCTCAAGTGGGTCCTCAGTGCATCCAACCCAGCGTGTATATAACTTCCCGAGTTCATTTACTCTCCCACTTTCCTGGCCACCTGTGTTATACCTTCTTCTTCACCTTCAAATTTCCATCGTCTCCTCTAGCATCCTCACCATCAGTGCTGACCTGCCCTTGTCCAGGTCACCAGTGACTTCCACGTGGCTAAATCCAATGGTCATTGCTCAGCTCCCATCTTTCTTGACCCATCAGCAGCACTTGACACATTTGCTCACTCCCTTCTTCTTGAAACATTTCATTGACTTGGCTTCCCAAGCTCCACAGTGCCTGGTTTCTTGGTATCCTGTGCTGGTTCCTCCTCACCTCCCAGCCCATGAACCCCGGAGTGCCACTAGCCTCTGTCCTCCGAGCTCTCTCCTTCCCGTCAACACACTGTCTTAAGGAATCTCATCTACCCCATGGCTTTAAATACCGTCTATCAAGCCACAACTCCCAGCTTTATATCTCCAGCCCGCTCTCTCCTCTGAATTCCAGATTGTTTCCAATCACACATTCAGCAGCTCTGCCAAATGGCAAAATTGGCACCTCAAATTTCTGACTGCCAGCTGAATTCTTCCTCTCCCCCCTCCACTCAAACCTGTTTCAACCACAGATTTCCCATCTCAGGAAACAACACCTCAGTGCTTTCAGCTGCTCAGACGCAAAACCTCATTGTCATCCTGAACACCCCTCTTTCTCTCACACTCACAACCAATCAGTCTGCCAATCGTGTTGGCTCTTCCAGCAAAATGTATCCAGAGCCCAACCTCTTCTTACTATTCCTCTGCTCTCACTCTCCCATGGAAGCTCTGTGAGGCCAGGAATTCTCCTCTGTTTTATCCATTCCTGTTTCTCCAATGGCTAGCACATAGTAGTTACTTAATAAATATTTGTTGAATGAATAAATAAGAGTACAATAGAGGAGAAAAGTTCCTCAGAGATCAACTGGTCCACTCTTCCCATCCTCTGAATTATAGAGGAGACAATGAGATCCATAAAGAAGGAGTGTCCAGGGTCACACTGAGCTGACCAAGACTATGAATTCAAGTAAAAAAGCATCTCTCCCCATTTCTCTCTCATCCTCTCTCTTTCATTTGTGCTTCTCTCTCCATGACTCTTTCATTCCCTTGCACCAGTTGCCCTCACAAGACACAAGCAGCCCAGGTATTCATCCTCTCATCCTCAGGAACTACATGGAAACTAGTTCTTCCCTGACAACTCAGTGAGAATAATCCTGGGGAAGGCTCTGATTGGCTCAGCTTAGGTCATGTGGGTTTGGGATGGGTTACTCTGATTGACCCACCTGGGAGGAGTGCCCACCACTGTGGCTAAAGGGGTGGAGCCTGTTGGCAGTTGACGAGTTTGTAGGGCAGGGGCATTGGGCAGACACACAATGCCCCAACCCTCCTGATAGAGGCTCCCCCTATTTCCTTGTGTGCAGGTGGAGATTCTGGTACCTGGGGCTCCACAAGACCCTTGCCCTGCTGCAGGCTGCCTGGGTTGCCTTCTCCCAGCCTGTCCCAGCCAGCTGTGGCCAGCTGCTGACCCAGCTCCTCCTGTGCGGTTCCCTGGCCATTGCTGCCGCGGGTCTGACCTACCATGGGCTGGTGTCCCTGCTGCTTTATCCTCTAGGGCCCTCGGCCATGGTGGCCACTGTCTGTGGCCTCCTGGCCTTCCTGGGCCTGGGCCTGGTGCCCCCCGCCCGCTGTCTGTTTGCACTCAGCGTGCCCACCCTGGGCACGGAGCAGGGCCGCCGCCTGCTCCTATCCTGGAGTACCGTCACCCTGGCCATTGTCGTGGTGCCCAACATCTTGGCCAACATGCACGCAGCTGGGCAGGTGCTGAGGTGCGTCACGGAGGGCTCCCTGGAGAGTCTGCTCAACACCACTCACCAGCTGCACAGAGCAGCCCAGGCTCTGGGCCCTGACGGCCAGGCAGGCAGCCAGGGCCTGACGCTCCAGGCCCAGGGCAATGGCTCCGCCTTCCGGCTCCACATGTTCAGGGTCACTCAGCAGGTCCTGGAGGACTTCTCTGGCCTGGAGTCCCTGGCCCAAGTGGCAGCACTGGGGACCCAGCGGGCAGTCACGGGGCTCTTTATGCTGGGCCTCCTGGTGGATTCAGCCTGGTACCTCCATCGATACCTGACTGACCTGCAGTTTGATAACATCTATGCTACCTGGCAGCTGGCTCAGCAGCTGGCAGAGGTCGGGGCCACACACCTGGTGGCCTCCCCACCAGCCTGGCTGCTCTGGGCGGCCCGGCCAAGGCTGTCCCAGCGGGAGCTGCTGCGTTGTCTCCTAAGGCTGGGGCTGCTCACCCTACTCCTGATGGCCACAGCTGTGACAGTGGCCATGGACCACGTGGCCTTTCTCCTGGCGCGGGCAGCCGTGGGCTGGGCTCAGGAGCTTCCCACTGTGCCCGTCACGCTCACCGTCAAATATGATGTAAGTGCCGTGACAGGAAGGTGGACATAGAGTCATTTCCTTGAGGGAAAGGATAGGGTTTGTTAAACCCTTGACTCAAAATTGAATTTTACTTGCCTTCAAGTCGTGATCCTTGGATACGCTGTGGGATCCAGGGGCTTTGGCAGATGAACCAGGTAATTCTCACAACAGCCTGAGGCAGTGGGTTCTGTTTTCATCCCTTATCGCAGGTGAGGATACTGATACCCAGAGATATTAAAATAATTTGCCCCCCAAGGCCACTCTTCACACGCCGCAGCATATCCCAGCCTCATTTTGCTCACTTGTACAAACTGGATCAATCCTCCTTACCCTACAAGGTTACTGTGAGTCTTAAAATGTGGTAGTCTCTAGAAGTACCTAGTCGGCTCCATGCCACATAGGAGATGTTTAATAAATAGTGACTATTATTAATAGCTCACATCTGTAGATAATAGACTGGAGGAAGCCTTAGTAACAGCCCACGGGCCAATCCTGCCAGCTTCCTGTTTTTATAAATTGAGTTTTTTTGGACTCAAATTAGCCATGACTTTGTTTACATATAGTCTATGGCTGCTCTACAAAGTTGAATCATTGCAGCAGGGATTGTATGGCCTGCAAAGCCTAAAATATTTACTATTTTAATCGTAATATATATTTACCATCTATTTACTGTTGGAAAAATTTATGATCTCATCAAGTTTTGTGGTTTTTAATCTTTTCTTTGGCCACAAATCTTTTTCTTTTTAATGGTGAGATCTCACACAAAAGTCCATTGTGTAAAACATGCCAAAGTGTCAGACCCTGAGTTAATAATATTAATAGCTAATATTTGCTGAGTACTTATTATGTATCTACTAGGAAAGTGTTCTTCAAACTGCATGAAATCAATTTTATCAATTTAGGGGCTCGGTCGCTGTGTTTTTTTTTAATGGATAGAATAGACTAGAAATGTATTTCAGAGTATACCATAGGTGATGGGGGATGTATTGTTCTATGAAAATTTTCTTCAGAAAATGCATTTCTTACTGTCAGTCACAGTAAAGAAACATGTCAGGCAATGTGCTAAGTGTGTTACCTAATTTTCTGTATTTCATCAAATCTAAGATGCCGTTCTCTGCAAGTCACATCATCATTCTATGCACCATTAGATAAGAAAAGGCTGCCACTTAAACCATGACACAATGCCTTCTTATCATTTAGAATGTTAATTGTATTCATATAAAACAGTTCACTGATCATTTAACATAGATTTATTTTAGCATCTTTCTCACGGATAACAAGACAAATAGTGAAGTAATTTTGTGAAGCTTTTCCTGAAACCTCCTCCCATTCAAGCCTGACTCTTTGGAATGACTCTGCCTGAGTTGTCAGTGTCTGGTTTTTCACCTGATACTGTTCTCTGTGCCTTCGAGACAGAGCACTGGTGATGCTCCACTGTGTTTCCCAGCATTTTCTTCCAGACTGTGGACACTCAGTCCACAAGTTTTGCTGCTGGCACCCTCTGACCAGAAAGCATGTTACCAGTCATATTGATTTGAAGACACACCTTCATCGCAAAGATGTGAAAATGTGGAAAAAAAAAAAAAAAGAATCCCAGAACTGATGAAATAAAATAGTTCATTTAATTGCCACTGTGATCCTGTAAGAAAGACAGGAATTAGTATCACCGCTGATTTACCGATGGAGACACCGGGGCTCAGAGAAGTTAGTGAACTTGCCCCAATTCATCCAGCCTGTACCTGCAGAACCAGGGCTGCACTGTGTCTTTGGTGGGCCCTAGACAGGTTTACTTCTGCGGACGCCTTTCTCCAGAAAAAATACTAATGATGGCATTGGTATAATGACAAATATATTAATAGTATATGGTAAAACATATTCTTCAACTTAAAAGTTTGGTTTTTAATTCTCATTTTAAAAGAAAATAAAACATTTTCGTAGGCCCCTAAAAGTACTGTGGGTCCCCAGCACTGTGCTTTATGGGGAAGATGTCCGTGGGCAGAGCCAGGATCCAATCCAAGAAGTCCGGCGCCAAAGTTCAAACGGTTAACCTCTGACCTCCCTGCTTCTCTAGACCCCATCCTTCTTTTTTTTTTTTTTTTTTTTTAAAAGCCTTATTCTTTTAAATTTTATTTATTTATTTATTTATGGCTGTGTTGGGTCTTCGTTTCTGTGCGAGGGCTTTCTCCAGTTGCGGCAAGTGGGGGCCACTCTTCATCGCAGTGCGCGGGCCCCTCACCATCGCGGCCTCTCTTGCCGCGGAGCACAGGCTCCAGACGCGCAGGCTCAGCAACCGTGGCTCACGGGCCCAGCTGCTCTGCGGCATGTGGGATCTTCCCAGACCAGGGCTCGAACCCGTGTCCCCTGCATTGGCAGGCGGACTCCCAACCACTGCACCACCAGGGAAGCCCGACCCCATCCTTCTTGTTCCAACATGCCCCATGGAAACTGTAGGGCCTAATACTTAGGAGCAGGATATTGGGACCCACCCTGGCTGGGGCTGACCCCTGGGTGGGCTGCATGTAACTCATGGTGTGACCATAGGTTCCCGTCTTTTAAATGAGGCTCTTCATGGACTCAACTTCATAAAATTGTGCTTATTTGATGGACTAGAACATCTGAAGTTTCACTAAGGGCTCAGAAAAGAGTAAATGCCCTTAAGCATGAATTGGTTTTCTCTAAAGTGTTCTCTGCAAAGAGAGTAATAACAATATAAATAGCATTTGTATGGTGTTTTTCATTCCGCAAAAAGCCTGTTTCAGATTCCTGATCTCAGTTGACCCTCCTCAAAATGGTCAGATTTTGCGCCCATTTTGCAGATGAGGACAGGGAAAGTTGGACCCGTCCAGACCCACGAGCATCCAGATGTGGTGGGGGGCAGGGAACGGCTGGGGTGTCTGTCTGCTGACTCGGCCTTTTTCTCCTTTTTGAAGGCTGCATACACCATCCTGGGCTTCATCCCTTTCCTCTTCAACCAGCCGTCTCTGGAGAGCCCCTTCCTCTCCGCCCACAGCTCCTTCCAGTGGGAGCTGCGCTTCATCGCCCCTGGCTGCCCGCTGCTGCCCGCCCGGAGCCCGCACACAGCCGCCCCCCTGGCTGCAGGCGCCCTGCAGCTGGTCGCTTGCTCCACGGTCCTCCTGGAGACCTACGCCCGCCGCCTGAGGCACAGCATCGCTGCCTCCTTCTTCACCACCCAGGAGGCAAGGAGGGTCCGCCACCTTCATGCCCGGCTCCAGCGAAGATATGACAGGCACCGAGGCCAGCAGCTGGCCCTGGGCACTCCATCCTGCTCCTGAAACCCGGGCCGGGCAGCAAGCACCTAGAACGGCTAGACAGACCTGCTGGATGCCTGGAAGGACAGAGAGAAGTGGCGCCAAGAGGAAAGCGCTTTGGAGTTGCCCAGACCTGAGTGGTAACCTTGGCCCTTCTGCTGCCTCCCCTGTGTGACCTTGGGTAGGTCGCTTCACCTCCCTGAGCCTTGGTTTCTAGATCTGCATAAGGACTGCATAACAACAATTAATGTGACCTACTTTGCACACGGGAATGTGTTAAGGGCGGAATGAGATATTGGGCAGGAAAGGCCTCGATAAACAGAAAAGGACGATGCAAAGTGAAGACAAGTTTCCTCCGGCCGGTGCCAGGTGTCTGTCCAGGCTCCCATCTGCATCGGCTGCTGTACCTGGTAGATGGAGACTTTGCACCCTGACTGTGTCTAAATGCCCCTGGAACTTATTTATATGTCTCTGAATCTTCTGAACTTATTTATAGTCATTAAAATTTTCTTGATTTTATAAATAAATGTATTTATTAAATTCTAAATTAGATTGTTATTCCTTTGCTTCAAATTCCTTCAGGGGTTTCCCATCTAGGGTTGCCAGGTTTAGCAAATAAAAATACAGGACACCTGGTTCAATTTGAATTTCAGATAAACAACGAATATGGGTTTGGTATAAGTACGTCCCGAGGCTACTTATGCGAAACCCATATTTGTTGTTTATCTGAAATTCAAACTGATGGGTAATCTGTATTTTATGGCAACTCCATCCCTATCGAAGTTACAATAAAATCGCAACTCCTTACCCTGTGGGCTTGGTATTCCCTGTTTTTCCCTCCAGGTCATTCTCTGCCTTTCTCTCACCTGCTCTCTTTCCCAGGAGTCTGACATTTGTGGTTCTATCACCCTGGTTCCCTTGAACTCTGACTCCTGGTTGGGCTCAGCCAATGGGAGGCACCGGCAGGTGATTTAAAGTGGGAAGGGAGAGAGAGGTCAGGCTGTTTATCCCTGCGGCCTTCTGGGCGCTTACTTGGCAAAGGCCATGTTCCACACTCTGGGTGACCTCGCTCCCACTGTTACGGTTCCCCCTGCGTTCCAGAGAGGCACAGCTTCCATCTACCAGGTACAGGTCTCTGGGGGTGTCACTATCATTCCCTTAACCAAGTCCCCACCTCTATGCCTTCATTAAATTCTCTTTAGGGAATTCCCTGGTGGTCCAGTGGTTAAGACCCCGTGCTTCCACTGCAAGGGGCACAGGTTCAGTCCCTGGTCAGGGAACTAAGATCCTGCATGCTGTGAGGCCAAAAGAAAAAAAAAAAACACAAAACTCTCTGTAGTTATCCCTTTGAGAGCTCTTTCCTGGGTCACAAAACCTTGACTGAGCCAGCCTCTTCCTCCCTCGCTATGCCCTGGCCACATGGACTTAAGCTCCTCACAGGCTGGCTTGCACCTCGGGGCAATGCCCTTGCTATTCCCACATCCTGGAACACTCTTCCTTCAAGTCTCGGCATGGCCGGCTTCTTTGCATCATTTGGGCATTAGCTCAAATGTCACCTCCTCAGAGAAGCCTTCCCTGACTATTCTACCTAAAACTGTCCTATCCCACCTAGTTCTACTCTATCACCAGAGTCAGCAAGCTCCCATCTGTGGGCCAAATCGGGCCTGTTTCCGTGAATAGAGTTTTATTGGACCATTGCCACACCCATTAGTTTAAGTATTGTCTCTGACTTCTTTTTTTTTTTTTTTATTAATCCATGTAAATCATCTTTTTTTTTTCACACACACATACTGTATTTTATTTTTACAAGAGATAAATAGACTGACACCAAGCATTGTACATGGATGACCACAACAAAAGCAACAATGATCGCAATTACCAAACATGAAACACACTCATACTATGTCATAATATTTACATTCAGTCCAGTAATCCTCCACTGTAACAGCTCCTTTACTTTGCAGTGAAAATTGATTTGTATATTCTTTGCCTCTGAGTGACTTCTTTTGCTCTGATGGGAAATTTGAGTCGTTGAGATGTGGCCTAGAAAATCTGAAATATTTACTATCTGGCTCTTTAAATAAAATGTTTGCTGACCGCTGATCTATCATATTAAGTTGTTTTACCATCTTTATACATACCCTCATCAATATCCTTCATTCCATGTGCATTTGTATGTTTAGCTGCCTCTTTTTTTTGTTTACTTGCTGGTGTGTTTCATGTCATCCCCACAAACATGTCAACTCCATGCTATCTGTCTGGTCCTCCACAGTTTTCCTAGCATCTAAAGCAGAACCTGAGCCAGGGCTCAGTAACAATTAGTTGAACGGCCAGATATCTGGAGGTAGAATTGCGCTCTCTCTGGTCTCCGCTCCTTCCTGAAGATTTTGGGCTTGCAGAAGGGAATAGTCAGGCGCTGGAAGCAGCCTGCATCAGGCCAAGTTTGTGGCCAAAGGGAAAGATACAAAGCACTAAGAAATACATCCCCTAGGGAGAGTGGGAGGGAGATGCATGAGGGAGGGGATATGGAGATATGTGTATACGTACGGCTGATTCACTTTGTTATACAGCAGAAGCTAACACACCATTGTAGAGCAATCATACTCCAGTAAAGATGTTGAAAAAAAAAAAGGAAAGAAAAGAAATACACCCCCAGACAAGAGTTTCAACTTAAACAGCCAGTATGTTTGAGAGAATCACATCAGGCCCCAGGAAGCACATCAGCTTTGCCTCCTAAGGCCAGCTCCCTTGTACCACGCATGTGGTAGACAGAATAATGCCCCCCAAAGCTGTCCATACCCTAATCCCCAGAACCTGTGAATATGTCACCTGACATGGCCAAAGGGGTTTTGTGGATGTGATTAAGTCAAGAGTCTTCCCCAGTGAGGGTGGGATAGTGGAGGAACATATGAGTAGCCAGGGCGCGTGCCCTGGGACCTCAAACATGAAAACCATGAGGTGACACCATCCAACTCCAACCTGGAATGCAGCACCAGAGGCCTTGGACAGCTCCCCAACTTTATGTTAAGAGAAGGTTTCTTCCTGGCCTTAAATTAAAGTTAATCTTCTAGGTCAGACTTGCTCTGCAAACCCAGTCTTATTTTTCCAGCTGATGCTGCCGTACTCTAACCCCAATAACTAGAGTAAAATTAATCTCTTTTGTGTCTTATTTTCTTATTGGACACCATCCCAAATTTTATTTATTTCTCCTCTGCATCAAAGTTAACTACAATGTTATTGCATAATGGTTATAAGCTTGGGCTCTAGCATCAGAGTGCCTGTGTTTAAATCACAGTTTTGCCACTTCCTGGTGGTGTGACACTGGGCAAGTTTTCTTCTTTAACTGTTTTGAGCCTTTATTTAATAAGTTCATTTAACAAATATTTATTGAGTTCCTCTCATATACAAGGCATTTGTCTGGGTATTGGGTATGTAGCTGTGATTCTTATGTAGCCTGCTTCTGTTGGGATAAGAAAGATAACAAATAAATATTCAACGCCATGGTGGTCCTGGTGGTGGTCCGGAGCCGCCACATGGTCACACCCACCAACTGTTACCTGGTGAGTCTGGCCACCGCGGACCTGCTGGTGCTCCTGGCTGCTGAAGTGCCCACCGTGGCCGAGGCGGCATCCACTCGGGTTTGGGTCTTCGGCCACACAGGCTGCCTGGGCATCACCTACCTGCAGTACGTGGGCATCGACGCGTCCAAGGTGGAGCGCTACCTCGCCACCTGCCATCCTCTGAGCGCCCAGGCTCTGTCCACCGCGGCACGGACCAAGCGCACTGCAGCGCGGGTGTGGCTGGGCACCAGCGCCTACGCGCTCTGGCTCTTCCTGGTGGACACGCGCGAGACCGTGTGAGCCGACGGCGTACAGGAGCAGGGCGGCTACCGCGTGTCACGCTCTCTACCCGCCCGTCTACTTCCTGGACTTTGCGCTCTTCTACGCGCTGCCCCTGGGCCTGGCCACTGTGTCCTATGCACTCATAGCACGCGTCCTCTTTGCGGGGCCGCTGCCTCCTGGTGACTGGGGACGATTGGGCTCTGTGCACCAGGGCGGCCCCGCTGGCCAAGGGCGCTTCTCCTCCCGCGGCAGGAGGGGTGACCTCAACTCCCGAAAGCAGGTACGGACGTCCCTCCTCATTCGGACCCCTGTACTGAGCCAGCAGCAGATTGGTGGATGGAAGCTTGGGCCCTCCTAGAGTCAAGCTCAAGTTCAAGTCCAGGTGGTGCCACTTACTCGGCTTGTTTTTTGGCGACATCACTTCTGAGCGTTTCTGAGCCTCCGTTGCCTCTCCTGTTGTATGAGGTAATGGCACAGAAATGGCATGATTCATTTAGAGTCAATGTCACAAACTAAACGCTAAATTCATCTTGGTTTGTTATTAAACTTCCTCAGCGAGTCCCTACACCGTAGCTGTTATTCTCTTTCTTCTACTGATGGGGAAAGTGAGGCTCAGAGAGGTGAAGTGACTTTCCCAAGACTATACTACGCCATCTGGCACTAAAACTGCTCCAACGGGCCGGGACAGTCTGAAAGCCCAAGAGGATGGGTTCTGGGGAGATTGAGAGAAATTCAGCATTTATTGAGCACTTACTGTGTGCCTGATTCTCTGATGGTTCCTGATAGTACCCCTATTTGGGAGGTTTCATACCTATTTTTATGGACAAGGAAACAGGCTTAGAGGGGACAAGGGAGCGACAGAGGCGACACAGTAAGGGAACTGGGTGCAGGAGCGCATGTGTCCAGGCTCCTCGTTTCCTCCACCCCCATTCCAGCAGTGCAGCCTCCCAAGGGTTTTCTAGGAATGCAGGTGGGAGGAGCGCTCTCTGGGCCCAACTGGTCTTTATCTTCAGCCTTCCACCCCCACCCACAGCTCACGGGGGAGGCGGGAGGACACCTTGTCCTGGCTGAGTCACTCCTGAGCCAGGCAAGGACCACATGCGCCATGTCCCTGCCTCTCCAGTGGGCACACTGTTGGGGGCTCTTCCAGCTGCCCTCAAAAGCCCCTTTGGTCCATCCTGCTTGCAGCCACTTTAGGTCAAAGCAACTATTAGAGGGAAGGGGGCAGGGCACTGGCTGAGCAGGTTTGAAATATTAACTTTAGGTGCCAGACAAATGCACCTCCTGCCCTCGCACTGGCTTATTTACTACTGTTTACACTCTCAGGCTCAACCTGGAAGGACTGGGGTCAAACTCCTGCTTGTATGCTTTAGGTGAAACTTCTGGTGGTGAAAAGAGTATTCCAGACCTGGGTTCTGGCTCCTAGCTTTGCTAACGTCTTGCTGTGTGGCTTTGGGTAAGTCACTTCACCTTGCTGAGACTTGATTTCCTCCTCTGTAAAATGAGAACAATTATAGTGCTCATCTACCTCAACGGATGGTAGTAAATATTATAAATCTGGCATATAGTAAGTATTCAACATATGGTACCTATTATTGTTGTTTTGTTGGGGCATTAATGTCTTTTTTCATACTGGGTGGGCTGTGTCTATGGACCAAGTGTTCCTTTCATGCCTACGAGAATCCTTGCAGAATGCAATGTACAATTCCAACAGGGAAGACGCATTAAAGTAAATCAGAAAGCCCAGTGCAAGGTGGAGAATAATAATAACAACAACAACAGCAATTAACATTTGTTGGGTATTTGCTATGTGCCGGGCACTGGACTTAGTGCTTATACAAATTTACATTTTGAATTTTTATAACAACTGTATGATGTATGAACTGTTATCATCTCAGTTTGACACATGAGGAAACTGAGTCACAGAGAGGCTGCCCAAGGTTACAGAGCTGGTAAGTGACAGAACCAAGATTTGAACCCAGGCAACCTGGCTCCAGAGCCCACACACTGCCATCCAGCATTTATCACCCAAACGAACCTAAAATGGAATGGAACAGGATCTGAATTTGGTAAAATCAGGAGTCAAGACCTACTAGGGAATTCCTGCGATTTCACGCTTCCTGGAGAATATTATAGCACAGGTATTGAATGTATCCAGGGTTTTCTGGACAGAACCAGTGCCAGAACTATTTGGGCAATTTAAGCTCTAGTAAGTGAACTCTTGTCACCCACGTTTTGGTCTCTGAAGGGGTCACTGAGGACCCCGGGGGGTAGGAGCACCTGTGAGCTGCTGTCCTCCCAGGTATTAAGGATGTCCGGCTCCATTGACGATGTCCCCTTGTGGTGACTTCATTCCGGAATTTAGAAACTGTGCATCTTTTGAAACACCTTCCAGCGTGTACCACCTCTAGGAGGCTATATTTAGTCTATGCTGTCAGGGAAGTGCTGGCCGAGAGCTGAAGAATTAGGAAGTGAAGAGGAGCGAGCAGGGAGAGGCATTATAGGCGGTCCAGGGCAAAGGCAGGAAGGAGCATCAGGAGGGAGGGAGCAGGGTGAGTGAAAGAGCCGGAAGGGAGAGTGTGGCTGGAAATGCTGGGGAGAGAGGGACATGTCTAAGGCCAAACAGCTGGTTCGTGGTGGAGCCAGGATTCTAACCCAGCTCTGCCCAGCTCTGAACCTCATGCTATTGCAATAGTAATAGTAGTAGAGGTTATGTTAGTAGTAGTAGCAGCAGCAGCAGTAAACCCACAGTAAACCCACATAAGCATCTACTACACGCCTGGCACTGTTCTACATTCTTTACTGCCATTAACTCCTTCACTCCTCACGTCCACCTATGATGAAGGCAGAACTGTGTCTCCATCTTATAGAAGAAGGAACTGAGGCTCAGCAGATGAATGAATTTGCTTACAGTCTGTGGTAGCCCAGCCAAGGGCTTTGGAGGTAGATTGAAGCTGGGAGGTTTCCAAAAGTTTGAGCAGGGTAGGGAAGACTGTATAATGGTTTTCTAGGTGGGGATGGAGTTGAAGGGAGAGCATGCATGAGGGCACAGCTTGGCAAGGCCCGGATACCCTTTGGGGTTACTCCCCCCGCAAGCTCACGGAGAGACCCAGAACCCAGGGTTCTCCCTTGGCACCCATGCCTTTCTTTTTTCCTGTCTTAACCCTGCAGGTCACCAAGATGCTGGCTGTGGTGGTGGTCCTTTTTGCTCTGCTGTGGCTGCCCTACCCCACCCTGGTGGTGGTGAATTCCTTCCTGAGCCCGCCTTACCTCAACCTCAGCTTCCTTCTCTTCTGCTTCCTTTGCATCTATGTGAACAGCGCAGTCAACTCCATCATCTATGCCCTCATGTCCCAGCGCTGCCGGGAGGCCTTCCATGGACTATTTGAGTGCCAGCTGGCTGTGTCCCAGCTTCCGCCCCAGGAGGCCACCCCTGTTTACTACAGTGTCATCGAAGACTGTTCCCAGCACAGACTGGGCTCTTGGAAGGAACCAGGAAGTGTGATGTCCAGGCAGGGAGGGGATCCTGGCACATCAGGGCAAGGCCCACCCTCTTGCCCCTGCTGGGATGAAGGGGTCTCCATGCATTTGGGGAAACATGGCTATTGGAGGAGAGAGTGGTGTCCGGGGCTGTTCGGTAGAGGTGCACACGTTGTGCACTGCACAACCCTAGGGATCACCGTTAACATTGCAGGCAGCCTAGATTTGTATATTTAGTAAAACAGTTTCCCAGTTTAATAAATATACAAATCTAAGAGGTTGCCACAATTATTTATTATATGAACAAATGAATAGATAATGAATAAAAAGTAACTTTAATCTTAATACTCAACACCCTTTGCTGAGATCTGGCTACCAGTGTGAGGTGTAGATTGTGACTTGCTGGGAGTTCTTTGTTGGCAACAGAAAGTATCTCTGGCTAATTAAATCAAAAAGGAATTGATTGGAGTTGGAAAGAACCATAACCAGGATAACCTCAGGGATCCACATAGCCGGAATTAATGGGCAGTGGCTTCATGGCATCTATATCAGAATGAATCAACCCCACCTGGGCCAGGAGAAGGATGGGCAATTCATTGGACTGTCATTCAATAGCTGCCATTGACTGTTATATAGTTTGGGTACTGCTCCATTCCAGTGGCCACCACTCAGCAGTTTAAATGGATGGATCCTCTGAAGTTGTGCAGTGCATAGCCGATGTGAGTGTATATGGCAGACCTTAATAGGAATAGGGTGGTTCCTCAAAGGAACGTTGAAGTGCTTGTTATCACAAAAAGGCAGTATGGATGTCAGAGGACCAAACAAAAACAAAAGCAAAAAAACTAACAACAATAGATATCCACCACAGAAGAGTTCACCCAGGTTCACCGCAGCAGGACCCTTCTGCCAGGGCAGCAAAGTTCACCTATAGTCAACAGCCGCTGGCCCATGATAATACTGTACGTGTCTGTCTCTGTGTCCAAATTCTGCATGTTGCTTCCTCCTCCCCCCCCCCCCGTTTTTTTTAGTAAAGACACAGTCATATCAGATTAAGGTCCACACTAATGACCACATGTTAACTTGATCATGAAAAGACCCTATTTCCAAATAAGGCCACATCGACAGGTACTGGGGGTTAAAACTTCAACATCTCTTAGGGGAACATGATGCCATCCTACAATCCTCCTGATAGCTCTATTAGAATAAAATTAATTATGACTTTATATTTTCTTTGTGATGTGTATGGATATCTCTCTTCTGAGTTATTTGGACAATATGACATAAGTGGGTCTTGCAAGGGTAGAAATCCCAGCATTGAATCTACGGCAGAGATAGTGAATCTCAGGCTGATTCCAGCATATAGGTGGTGCTCCAATAAACATCTGTTGAATGAATGGTTTAAAAAACAGAGGGGAAATTATTGCAAGAATAAGGGGGGAAACAGGGAAAGTGACAGGGGGGTGGGGTCTGAGTTCTATAGCTTCCCATGTCCCCAACTCCATGGGAAAGGGGTGGGAGAGGAGGGGAAATGGCTGGAGGGAGGATGGGGAAGAGGCAGATCAGCAAGCAGATATTGACAATGCAGTTTCCACTGTGGCCTCTTATCAATTTCTACTGATTAGACTTCAAGGACCCAGGTCCTTAACACTTAGTTACACAGTCATAGAAAACTAATACAAACACAAAGATCTTCACAATTTTTGCCCACTGCCATAAATGCTTTTTTTTTTTTTTTAGGAAGAGGATTATGAGGGTATTCTTAACTTACTAGTTGAATTTGAATTTCAAATGTATGCACGTGTGTGTGTGTGTGTGTGTGTGTGTGTGTGTAAAGGCACAAAGAATAGAATACACACAGATCGTCACTGAGATAAGCTCTGAAGAAAAGAGAATAAAAATATTACATAAATCATCACTTTTAGGTACAGGCTCATAGGTAAATTTTATCTTTGATGTTAAGTATTTTCCTTTTAAAAAATTTCCATAGTGTTGCAGTAACTTCTGCCTGTCCTCAAATCATTCCTTCTGCCATCTTGCCTTCTGTGTTAGTTTTCTAGGTCTGCAGTAACAAGGTACCACAAACTGGGTGGCTTAAACAACAGAAATTTATTGTCTCACAGTTCCGGAGGCTAGAAGTCTGAAATCAACTTGTCGGCAGGGTTGATTCCTCCTGAGCGAAGTGAAGGAGATTCGCCAAGCCCTTCTCCTAGCTTCTTGTAGCCTCGGGCGTTCCTTGGCTTGTAGGTTTCATTCCCTCTGTGTCTTCACATCGTCTTTTTTTATTGGAGTATAATTGCTTTATAATGTTGTGTTAGTTTCTGCTGTACAGTGAAGTGAATCAGCTATATGTATACATATATCCCCTCCCTCTTGGACCTCTCTCCCCCCCAGTCCCACCCATCTAGGTCATCACAGAGCACCGAGCTGAGCTCCCTGTTACACGTCTTTTCCTTGGATATTCTTGCTGTCACCCAATCCTCCAGTCCTGCTCTTTCCAAGCCATAAGCTGGACAAGCCATGCAATGCTCCCCACTGATAGATTTCCTTTCAGCATGAATTCTTGGATTAGAGAATGTTTGAATTTTACGTTTTCATACATTCAAAATATTTATATGGATTCACCAAAATAGGTGAAAGCTTTGTTGTGTTGGTTACGTTCTTCTGCTTGCTCCCCTATGAGATCCTGGACATATACTATAGAAGGCTTTCTCACATTTAAAATGTTCATTGGTTATACTCCCCAGTGTGTGTTCTGATGCTGAGTGGGAAAAACAGGAGGAAGAACAAGGGACTATACACCTCTGGTGTTCCTAAGAGAAGTTTAGGAGAAAGATAAGGATTTGGGAATCATTAGCATTTTGGTGGACACTTCATAGTCTGTAATCTTCGCTTCTCATCTATAGTCTTCGGTGAAATTCATATGCACGTTTTCTTTTTGTATTAATGGTTCCTAGCAATCAACCAAGCTGAGTAAGGACAACAGAGGCTCCTCTAAGGAGCCCTCCGTTGTGGGCGGTGGCCGCGGTGCCTTATGGGGAATGTAGTCCGGAAAAGCGTCGACCGCCCTTTGGAAAACCTGGGAAGGACGGTCCGGCGGCCTCTTCTGCGCATGTGGGGTCTCGGCTCTCTACGTGGGCGCGTTTACGTGTTCTCCTCTAGGCTTTTCCCGCGGAGGGTCCTGCAGCCGCCGGGGCGTGCCGTTCCGTGGTCACATGGGCCTGGTGAACTGGGAGCGAAGCGGGTGCACCCACAAGTTAAATGACTGGCGGGGAGCTCCGAGCCCTCGGGGGCTGGAGGGGAAGTGGCTGGGCGGAGCTGGCCTCGGTCCGCGGAAAGTGGGTGCGCGCTCTCCCCGTATCCCTCTCCAGAGAGGCCCGGAGCCGGGTTTCCCATGGTCCCGGAGGAGGGGAGCGAGGGCCGGGCTCCTGACCTGCAGGTCTCATGGCGGGCGCTCCCTGCAGCCCTTCATTGCCTGAAGAAGGTGCTCTGTGAAGGTGCAAGGTTTGTACATCCAAATGGCTAAAATCTGATCCCCAGAGTTCCGCTGAGGCGCTTGGATCTGCAGCCTGCTGGGCTGGGTTGAAGAATACTGGAGGACGTTAGGGAAGGGAAGGAATATTTATAGAAACAAATATGGTAATCATTATATTAGTTATTTTATACTAAGCATTTATTAGAAGAAAGATGTGAGCTTCAGTTGAAGAGAATGGCCAGGGTGTAGATATGACTGGAAAAGATTTCAGGGGGCTGGCGCTGGGGGGTGATGTCTGCAGCGCTGCATGAGGTTTTAAGAGCATGATGTTTGTGTCCAGACCAGGTGCTGCCACAGAACAGCACTGCATCCCAGGGCATGTTATTTCATCCTGTTTGCTCATCTGTAAAATGAGCCTAGGAATAATATTTGCCCCATAGGGTTGTTCTGAAGTAAAAAGCAAGCCCAGAATATAATACACCCTCGACACGTATCCCTTGCAATCAGTGTTACAAAGATTTCTAGATATCTCCCTCAATCCTCCCAACCAGGCTGTGAAGTCGGCATTACTGCCCCCTGTCGGAGCACATTTTAAAACCTCATTTACAGAGAGCTAAAGTGATTTATTCTCTGGTGAATGAGTTGATTTTAAAATGAAGTCTATTTTACTCCCAGTCTCATGATCTTTGTAATATGCATTCCCCTCTGCCTACACCCATTGGGTTTTTTCTGGCGTGATGACTTGCCTTCTGTGTGCCCTAGAAAGCAGTTATACTATGTATTTTGATAATCAAACCATTGGACCTATTTTCCTTAGGTCACAAGGTGTAATCGAGGCTTCTGGGCTCTTTCTGCCTCCTGCGGTATTGTCTCACTTCTCAGCGGCCTTGATTGGATTTTAGGAAAGGTCCAGCTCACCAGGCACTTGAACCTTGGGACCCCAAGCGCAGATTCCAGCTAATGGAAAAGTGGCTGCTACGCCCAGGTGGAAACAAAACCGTCCCAGTGAAGGAAAAAGCAGAAGCCTCCAAGGACAGAAATCACACCTGGAAGAACATGTTTCTGAACTGAAATCTCTCCCTAGGATTTTAAGGCCGAGACAGAATTCCTGAAAGGAGCATATTCAAGAGTTACTGGACCAGAATTTTCCTCTCCAGGGTGAGCAGAATCTGGGTGATCATACCATATTCAAAGACCATTGATTATTGTGGCTCAGAAAAGCCTCAGTTCAACTTTCAGAAGAAAGATGTGAGTTGCAATGGAAGGGGATGGGCAGGGTACAGATTTGTCAGGAAAAGACACTTCATTGGAGGATTGGTGAGGCTGTGAGTTGGAGGCAAGGGGTACCAGGCGTAGCTAAGGAGATTACTTTCTAAACACATACATGTCATTCCCTGCAATCTCCACTCTTTCTTTTTTTTTTTTTTTTTTAAGATTTTATTTTCATTTATTTATTTATTTTTGGCTGCACCGGGTCTTAGTTACGGCATGCATCCAGGATCTAGTTCCCCGACCAGGGATTGAACTCGGGCCCCCCTGCATTGGGAGCATGGAGTCTTACCCACTGGCCCACCTGGGAAGTGCCCTCCACTCTCTGATTGTTCTGAGTTGCTTGAACCACGTTTCTCACCTGCTCATGTCATTTCAACTCACTTGATGCAGTCTTGTGTCTGCTGCCACCACACTCATGAATCTGTTCTAGTAAATATTTTCAAATCCAGTGGGTATTTTCCAGTTCATGCTTTACTAAACTCTTTATTGCATTTGACAGTCTGACCACACCCTCCTTGAAATGCATCTCTGAGAATGTCTGTGACGCCACAGACAAAGATACACTTAGAGAGTTGTCGCTTTCCCCCCATCCCATTCTACCCCATTCCTGTCGCCCCCATTCTTTCCAACTATTCCCACCTGTCCCCTGAAGGTAACCAGTTTCTTTGGTTTCTGGTCTACCCTTTCTGTATTTCCTTTTGTACACATAAGCAGATACGTGTGTATTTTCTTACATCCCCTTTCTTACATAAAAGGTAGCATACTATAGATACTCTTTCTCACGTACCAATATAGCCTGGGAATCACTCCATATTGGTCCATAGAGATCTGCCCTGTTATTTATGCCTTCTAATATTGCTTTTGGTCACCACTCTCTCTTCTGAGCTTCAGAACCATATATCCAACTGCCCACTGGACATCTCCACTTGTATCCTTCACAGACTCGAGCATGGCATCTGAAACAGCAATGCATCAGTTTCCTATGCTCGATTCTTTTTTTGCTTTTGTCTTGTATTCCTAATCTCAGCATATGATGCTCCCAAAATAATCTGGAACAAAATAATCTGCACATTATATCTCCCATGCACAACCAATTAGTGGCCAAATCCTCTGGCTCCTCATCATGTAGGATTGATTCCCTCCTTCCCACCCCTACCAGAGCTACCTGTGGTCATGTCTCACCATGGCGTCCTAGTTTTCTTCCCCTCTAATTTGATCTTTAAGCCATTTCCCATTTTTCTAGAGTTGGGGACAGCAGACATTTTTTGTAAAGGACCAAATAATAACTACTTTTGGCTTTGCTGGCCCTCTGGTCTCTGTCAAATCAACTCAGCACAGCTGCTGTAGTGTGACAGCAGTACAGAATACGTGTAAACAAATGAGCATGGCCGGATTTGGGTCTTAGTGGGTTGGATTAGGCTCACAGGCTGTAGTGTGCCGACCCCTATGCTCTGGAGCATTGCTTCCAAAATGCAAATTTGATCACAAATCTTAACAGTCCTTGCTGACAAATATCTCTTTATGGATTTCCATGATCACAACAGTGGTCTCCAAAGTGGAGGATGGGGGCACCCCAGGGATCCACTGGACTTCTGTTCACCTCAGATTAAACGTATTCTTGCAGAGATTGGTTTCATTCAAGGACCTGACTGCAGACTTCACCCAGGAGGAGTGGCAGCAGCTGGACCGTGCTCAGAGGCTCCTGTAGAGGGATGTGGTGCTGGAGAACTACAGCAGCCGCATCTCAGTGGGTAAGTACAGCTTCCCTGTGTAACTGCCAAGAGATGTGTTTGCTCTGTGTTGCAAAAACATGTTGAATTTCATTATTTAGCCTTGAGTGTCAGGGGAGAGAGATGATTAAACCCTTTTAGGCAATGTTAGTGTCGTGCTTGTGCTCAGTGCCCTCCCTCCACCCTTCCCCTGAATGTTCTAGCTCTAATGACCTGTTGCTGGACATCTTCATCACACAGCTTTTGAAGCTGTCTTTCTTCATCCTTAAAGTCCCCAAAGTCCAAAGGGCTTGGTCCAAGTTCTGTATCATTTTAACAGGGTATCAATGTTAGCAAACCAGATGTGATCTTCAGACTGGAGCAAGGAGAAGAACCACGGACAGTAGAGGAATTCTCAAGTCAGAACTACTCAGGTGAGTGATAACTAAGCAGGTGGAAACCAGTGGAAATGAGAGTTCTGTGGTGGTTAGTGATCATAGTTGGCATCTTTGTAATGTTCCTCAGGAATCTCTTTTTATAGGCCCCAGACCTTGGGAAGTAATTGAGGAGAAATGACTGTCATGCTATAGATACTTAAAAACATTGTCCCCGAATAAATGTACTTCTTTGTTTTTTTTAATTTTTATTTATTTATTTGTTTGCTTGTTTATTTATGGTTGGCTGTGTTGGGTCTTCGTTGCTGCGTGCGGGCTTTCTCTACTTGCGGCGAGCAGGGGCTACTCTTCGTTACTGCGCATGGGCTTCTCATTGCAGTGACTTCTCTTGTTGCAGAGCACAGGCTCTAGGCATGTGGGCTTCAGTAGTTGTGGCGCACGGGCTCAGTAGTTTTGGCTCGCGGGCTCTAGAGCACAGGCTCAGTAGCTGTGGCACACGGGCTTAGTTGCTCTGCGGCATGTGGGATCTTCCTGGACCAGGGCTCGAACCCGTGTCCCCTGCATTGGCAGATGGATTCTTAACCACTGCACCATGAGGGAAGTCCTAAATGTACTTCTTTAATCGAAATTTGTAAAGATTTTTGCTGCTAAGTTATCCATCCCTGGTATACAGACCCTCTTTTAGCATACTCTGAACTTTAGTTCTGTGGCATTCTCTTTTGCCTTCCTGACCCCACCTTCCTTTAACATAGACTTGTTGTATATTCAGACATTCATAGGTCAGTCTTAAAAAAATAAATCTTGCTTGATTTACACAATCTATTTGCAAATCTAGTTGCATTCCACGTTTCTCTCCATCCTTTAACTGAGAGATCAGTTTCACTCTCCATGCTCAGTCCCACTGGGTGGGGACTAGGGTGAGACAACCAAGGTGCCTCAGATACAAAACTTAAGAAGACACTCACTTTTGGGGGGGGGGGTGCACGTGCCCTAGAGGTCACGCCTACCTCACCCTAGTTCCAGCCCTGCTCAGCCCACAATCTTTATTTCTATTCTTTGTATTTGTGCAAATTCTGAAGTTCCCATGTCGCTAGCAAAATTTGAGACTCACGCCTTCCTTCTTTGTCTCTTTGTAACTCTGACCATCTCTCTGAAGTCTCTGTCTCCTGGTCTCACTGTCTCTGAGTGCTTCTTTGAGTCTCATCTGTCTTATTCAATACTGTGTCAGACACACTTGCAGTATACTTTGTGCTTACTGTTCCTTGTGACTGTTTTTCTTTTTCCATGTCAGAGGTACTCGTATTCTTTGCTACTTTCCTCTTCCTTTCATCCTGTTAAACAGGCTGGTGTGGGTGGGCTGGCTTTTTTTCTATTTTTTGTTCTTTTCTTTCCCCCAGATCAGTAGGAGATGTTTGTATTTGACATTTCCTTAATCCTGAAGAGCTGGTCCGGTCCACCACAACAAGGCATTTGTAAGGAACTCTCATTTCATAGCAAGTGTGTCACGGATCACATGTTATTATTAATGGTACTCCTTCCTAGAAGCTGATGATGCCTTAAAGGAGGACAAGGAAATCCAAGGCAAACATTTGAGGCAAATTGTATTCTTCTGCAATAAAACACTGATTACAGAGAGAGCTACTGTATTTGGGAAAACATTTAATCTGGGCATGAATATTGTTCCCTCAAGAAAAACACCCTACAGATATCCATGTGGAAACAATTTGAAAACTAATTCAGAAGTAATCGTTGCAAAGAAAAGCTACTTTAAAAAGGTTCCTGATGAATACAGTAGATGTGGGAAAACGCACCTCGTTTCTAAGCAAGAGAAAAGTCGTTCTGGAATGAAACAATACAAATATAATCCAGTTAGGAAAGCCAGAAGTCAAAATGAAGATTTTATTCTGCACCAGAACATTCAGGCTTTGAAGCAACCTTTTGGCTATGACAAATGTGGGAAAACCTCTTCAAGAGTGCAGTCCTCTTCACATTAGAGGAGGATACATTCTGAAAGGAAACCAAATTAATGTAATGAATGTAGGAAAGCCTTTTCTAAGAAGTCCACCCTCATTGTACACCAGAGAATTCATACAGGGGAGAAACCCTATGTTCATAATGACTGTAGGAAAACTTTCCGTGTAAAGACAAACCTTACTAGACACCAAAGAATTCGTACTGGAGAGCGACCCTATGAATGCAGCGTATGTGGAAAAACCTTCACTGACAAATTGGCCCTCATCGTGCATCAGAAAATTCAGAGGGGAGAAATCCTATGAGTGTCATGAATGTGGGAAGACCTTTTTTTTGGAAGTCAGCCCTCACTGAACATTTCAGGTTACACATGGGAGAAACCTTACGAATGCAAAGAATGTGGGAACGCCTTCAACAAGAATCTTACCTCGCTATTCATCAGTGAACTCACAGAGGAGAGAAACCAAATGAATGTAAAGAATGTGGGAAAACCTTCTGTCATTCAGCCCTCAATGTGCATCAGAGATCTCACACAGGAGAGAAACCCTACGAATGAAATCAGTGTGGAAAAATTTTATGTATTAAAGCAGCCCTCACGGCACATTAGATAACTCATAGAGGAGAGAAATCTTACCTATGTAACAAATGTGGGAAATTTTTCTGCCATAAGTCAACACTCACTGTACATCACAGAACTCACACTGGAGAGAAACGCAGTGTGTTTAATAACTGTGGTAGAACATTCGCTGTGACGTCAAACCACAGTGAATATAAGAGAGTGCACACAAAGGGGAATCTTTATGAGTGCAACGGACGTGGACACGCCATCAACAAAAACTCACACATCAAGCATCAGAGAACTATATGGGGGAGACCATATGAATGTAGCGAGTGTGGGAGAACGTACTGCCGGAAGTCGGCCCTCACTTGCCATCAGAGGACACACACAGGATAGAGACCCTACGAGTGTAATGAATGTGGGAAAACCTTCCACCAGAAGTTCTCCTTCGTTGAACACCAGCGAACTCACACTGGGGAGAAGCCGTATGAATGTGCTGAACGTGGGAAATCCTCCTGCCATAAGTCAGGCTTCAGAGTACATCGGAGAATTCATATGTGAGAGAAACCCTAGGAATGTAACAAGTGTGGGGAAGCCTACCATCGGCTGTGGACTCTCACTGAACATCAGAAAATACACACAGGGAGAAACCCTATGAGTGTCACGGATGCGAGAAAACATTTTGCCACAAATCAAACTTCTTGCTACATCAGAAAACTCATAAGGAATGAATTCCAAGAAAGCGGTGATCAACAAAGGAACAAATCAGGTAATTTACACAATGCTAAAACTCTGTGGATAGGCATCGAGGAGTGAAATTGTATAAACACAATTAATGTGAGAAAACTTTTAGCCATAAATCAAACCTCATTATCACATTAGAAAACTCACACAGGAGAGAAATAGAGCGTGTTTAATAAATGTGTTGTAACATTCACTGGGCACCATGAAAACGTTCAACAATTCAAACATTATGCCACGTGTGCCTCCCTTTTAAAATAATGAAAGAGATGATGTTTAAGTTAATCTGTTCCTTTCCACATTGTTGTGTGACAGTATGAGGTTTGAGGATCTAACCTTATTTCATTCCACATCAAAACCAACTGTTCTTATGATAATTTAGTAGCTTATAATTTCCTAATTTATGGTGCTTTAAATTCTCAGATTGCACAGGTTGGGTTTTGTGTTCTAACTCTGTCTCCATAGCCTTCTAGTAACGGACCCAAATCCCTTCATCTGCAGAGGTGGTAATAAGGGGACTAACCATGGTATTCCGTCCTCCTGGTTCCACATCCTGCCTGCATGATAGAGCCTCCATAAAAACCCCAACAGTATGGGGTTTGGAGAGCTTCCAGGTGGAGGTGCTGGGAGAGTGGCTTCCCCAGGAGCTCCATGCCCCTTCCCACATATGTTGCCCTACGCATGTCTTCCATCTAAATGTTCACCTGTATCCTTTATCATATCCTTTTATAATAAACTGGTAAACAGCAAGTAAACTGTTCACCTGAGTTCTGTGAGTTGCTCTAGCAAGTTAATCAAACTCTAGGAGAGGGTCATGGGAACCTCTGATTTATAGCCAACCTGTCAGAAGCACAGGTGACAACCTGGACTTGGGATTTGAAGTTGGGGTTGAGGGGCAGTCTTGTGGGACTTGTACCCTTACCCTGTGGGATCTGACACTATCCCCAGGTGGGTATAGTCAGAAATGAATTAAATTATAAGACACTCAACCAGTATCACAGAATTGCTTCGTGTGGGAAAAAAAACCACACATCTGGTGTCACAAGTGTGAATGTAGTGGTAGTGTGGGATAAAGGAGAAACACAGGAGAACTGAGTTTTTCCTGCACACAAGGGTTAAGACTTCAGTGTATCTTTTGGAGCGACTCACATCAACCTACAACACCCTGTTGGATTCCGTCCTCAAATGTGTGACAGTGAATTTAAATAAGGAATTAATTATTAAAAGCAAAAAAAGGAAGTTGTACACACTATGTTAGTGTTTAGATGACATTTTAAGCCTCTATATAAGCATTTCTAGCTTCTCTCTCCACTTATCATACCAATAACTCTTATTATTTGCTTAAACAGTGGAAATATGTGTTTTAATATTAAAAATCCAATAGGAAATTAAGATTTTTCAGCTGAAACTTGCCAATGAGAATGTCTTGAATGGCCTAACTTTTGCATAATGGCTATTCTTTTATCCTTTTTATTTTCATATAATTAGAGACTTTTGGCTTATAATTAGTGATAGTTCACAGGAAACATGGCAACAGATATAAAAAGAATATGTTAGACATTTCTTATTGGAATCTAGGTTTCTATTGAGTCTGGTGTTAGCAAATTTGGAATACTAGACTTTTCAGTACAAGCTGTTCTGTTCTCTTAAGCTTCTTTCTTTTCTCCTTATAGTATAGCCTTTACAGCTAGGGGCCATGTTGGAAATTCTTAATTTTTTTTTTTAATTTATTTATTTATTTTTGGCTGTGTTGGGTCTTCGTTTCTGTGCGAGGGCTTTCTCTAGTTGGGGCGAGCGGGGGCCACTCTTCATCACGGTGCACGGGCCTCTCACTGTCACGGCCTCTCTTGTTGCGGAGCACAGGCTCCAGACGTGCAGGCTCAGTAGTTGTGGCTCACGGGCCCAGTTGCTCCACGGCATGTGGGATCTTCCCAGACCAGGGCTCGAACCCGTGTCCCCTGCATTGGCAGACAGATTCTCACCCACTGCACCACCAGGGAAGCCTCCTTAATGTTTTTAAGCACATAAAATAATTCCTGTTAAATTTGACTCTAAACCAGAATTTTAAAGACCAAAATTAGGAGTAATTGCCAAATTTCCCCCTCCTTATCCCAATAACCATTTTACATTTTTATAATTGTATTTATAACATTTATTTTGTACTCATTTTAAAACTTATTTCAGTTGCATTTTCAGCTCATATATAACTTAACAGACACATTATAGTTTTATAAGTTATTTACAAAAAGTGAACTTATGTACACACCTTTTCTTAGAGATAAAAAGCACATAAGGAACGATCATGAGACGAGGGGCCACGTCTGGGGATTACAACAATTTAGCTCTGTGGCAGCCACTATTATACTCTAATATCTGGGAAAGCAGAGGTCAGAAAGATGAGAAAATGACCCTCGAAGAAACAGTGTTGTCTTTCCATCACTTTCTATGGATTGAGGCCAGTCCTAAAGAGACTTGTTACACTACGCCCATCCCACTTGGCTGAACAGGGTTAAGCTGCCACCAATGATTATGGGAACCAATTCAGGAAAGTAGATTTCTGACACAAGGCCTGATTGTATCCAGCATTACACACCAGTATTAGCATGCACTAGAAAACTTATGATTTAGTCATCAGGGAATACAGGAAATCAACTTATTACAGATAACACTATGAGTAATAAATTCTCCAGGTCCTGAATCTAAGTCCTAGAATTGTTGCAATCTCTCCATCTCCTCTTGGTTCTCCAGATACATCCAAGAGTGGTGCCAGCTATTTGGGGAGGCTGGGTGTCTCCGAGTTGTTTTCATTTAGAACAGGAGCAGAGACCATCTTCTCACCACTGACCCACAACCTTTGGATTTCTCATGTCTACCCTCTTAACTCTTTATCCTTTAGTTTTTTAAATAGTGACCCACTTTTTGTTTTTCATTGTTCACTGGCAAAGTTTCTTCTTCTCTGAAGTTTTAATTCCAAAGAGATGGCTTTTGTTTTCCTTACTTACACTTAGATTAGGGTTTCATCCTCTCCATACAAAAGTTTACACTTTTAGAGAGCTACCTCTATTAAAAATATGATTTTATTCACCCAGTGAAAATAGATTATGAACAAACAGCAAAATGAATCTGTTCTTTTTACTACACCCTTTGAGCTGCCTCTTAGCCTACTTCCCATCATAGGAACTGCCTCATTCAGTTTCACGTTTTGCTTGAGCATGTTTAACTATTTTTGCTCAAAGATTTGAGTCAATTATAATATAGAAAGTACATCTCTGATCACATCTTCCCGTTTCTTCAACATGTATTTAAATTTCTAAAATATTCCATACAGGATGAATTCATGCGGAAGAATAGGCTTTGGCTAAAACCCTTTCCACATTGATCTCTTTGGTTTAGATTTTTGATTTCTAGTAAAAGGTAAGTGATTTCTAAGTGCCTTCCTGCATCTTCTATAGTCTTAGGGTTTCTTTTTATCATGAGTTTTCAGATGTCGAGAAAGTTTAGAGTTTAGACTGAAAGCTTTTCCACATTGATTACATACGAAGGGTTTCTCTCCAGTATGGATTTTCATATGCTTACTAAGGTTTGAACTATGGTTAAAAAGCTTTTGACACTCACTACATTTATAGGGTTTCTCTTTAGTATGAATTTTTTTATGTCGGTTAAGGTCAGAGTAATAGCGAAAGGTATTTTCACATCCATCGCATGTAAAGGGCCTTTCTTCAGAATGAATTTTCTGGTGTTTAATAACATTTGACTGATGTTTAAAGGTTTTTTCACAAACATTACATTTGTAGGGTCTCTCTCCAGTATGAGTTCTTCGGTGTCGCGTTAGATCTGAGAAACGGACAAAGGTCTTTTTACAGTCATCACAGATGTAAAGTTTCTCCCCAGTGTGGATTTGTTGATGACGATTAAGATCTATGAGCTGGGTAAAGGTCTTCTCACATTCATTACATGAAAAGGGCTTCTCTCCAGTATGAATTTTCTGATGTTTGTTAAGATTCGATTGGCTTTTAAAGGATTTTTCACAATCATTACATTTGTAGGGTCTCTCTCCAGTATGAACTCTTTGATGTAAGAGAAACTGTGAATATGGATTGAAGTCCTTTCTGCAGTGATTACATGTGTAGTATTTCTTTCTAGTATGAGTTTTTTGGTGTTGAATTTTTTCTGAGGAACTGTGAAAGGTTCTTCCACAAAATGTACAGACAAAGAGTTTCTTTTGTGGAGGAGTTCTTTGATGCTGAGTCAGATTTGATCTCTTGCCAGCATGAAATCTCTGATGTGTATTAAGGGATGAAAGAAACCTGAAGGCCCTCTGACACACATCACACTTGTGTGGTTTCAGTCCGCTGTGTGTGCTCTGATGTTGAATAAACTTTGAAGCTCTGTTAAAGGTTTTGCCACATTGGTTACATTCAAGGTGTTTATCCAGAATATAAATTCTTTGGACCGTTGTAAATGATGCGGGATGCCTAAAGTCCTTTGCATTTTCATCATATCTGTGGACTTTCTCTACCTTGTGAATTCTCTGGTGTTCAGTAAGTTGTGATCTATAGCTAAAAGCCATGCTGCAGTCACCACATTCATAACGCTGAACAAAAGTAGAAGGTTTTTGATATTTTGCATGGTGAGAGCTTTGCCTGAAGGTATTCATAGATTCATAAAGGGCATGATAATTCACCAGTGATGGTTGACATGCTAATGGGAAGACAGTATGAGAAAAATAAAATTAAATCCAGGCATCACAACAAATGAGATCACTAGTTAGTGGGGTAGCAGGGAGAGAAGGGTTCAGTGACTGAGGACTTTGGAGGGGTAGGAGGAGAAGTTGGAGTTTGTTAGGGGAGGAATGAGAGAGAAGTGTTCTCCAAGTACAAGGATAATTTAAGTGATCAACGTGTATCCAGTGAAAAATTTCTTTCAACTTGAAATACTTAACATTTGTAATTGAAAAATGACTCGTTGAAATTGTAATCACCAAAACAGAAAAGTTTAAAGACTCTAAAAAGAGCCACATGAAATTCTAAGCAAGGATTAAAGTTTTATTTTCACTAAGGTCCTTTAAAATCTCTCTCTATAGATACAGCAATTTGTGAAAGTGACTATACTTTAAATACTTTCCTTTGAACAACAAAACTGGGGATTTCTCTATGAGTAAATATTAACCTGGTTTATCAATTTTACTAATATTTAGTATTTTACTTTATGACAGGGTTATTATTGATTGGGCCAGTGCTCTACTTGGATATTTGAGTTCTGTTTATTTTTGTTATTGCCGAGAACACTAAGAACAATCATATATACACATCTTTGTTAATTTGTTGAAATGTATTCTAGGCATAGATTCTTAGAAATGAAAAGGAGTCCTATTTTTTTATGTATACACACACCACACTCAAGTAAGTTCTTATATTGCATGAGCACATCTTTACTTTCTAGTATCTTGATAACACTAGACTCTATCAAACTTATGACCCCACAGTTTGACAAAAAGATAATTTCTAACATTTATTTTTTTGGGTAATAAAGAAATCTAAATGAAAATGGGTTAATTGCTAGGAAATTTTTTTAATTAAAAAGGTTAATTAACAATGGAAAACTAGCATGTGTTTCTTTTACCCTCATCATTCTAGATCTTAAAATGCTACTGAAGTACTTAGAAAATGTATGGCTACAGAGAAATAGTTTAAATATATACATGACTAATACTGTCTAAAAGACATTGCAACATAAGATGAAATCAGGTGGTAATAAAAAAGAACAAAGTGAAAATTGATTTGAAGATATAATATTTAAATAAACCTAATAGTTCACATGTATAGAAAAATCGTATGGCCAAAGACAAAGTTACACAAAGACAACACAGTAACCTGGGAAACCTGGTTGGAGAACCCAGAGGAAAAAGGACTGAAGAAATGGAATATGTAACTCAAAAGTTAGAACAGTCAGGATTAAAAGAGAAGTATCACCATCCATTAATGTAAGTCCCATAAGGAAAAAAAATGTTAGAAGATTTGCCAACTTCAAATGGCTTAATATATGGGCAACTGGAATCTCTGAAAAAGATGAGAAAGGGAGATGGAAGGACCAGAAAGAAAAATATTTAAGGAAATAATGGCCAAAAAATTTCCAAACACAGTGAACACTATAACCTCACAGATCTAAGAAGCCCATCAAAGTCAAGCCTAGGAAACATGAAGAGAATCACAGCAAGGCATATCACAATCAAATTGCTCAAAGTTGGTAATAAAGAGAAAACTGTAAAATCAACCAGAGGGGGGAAAAATGCTGTACGTGAAGATAAGGATGACATCAGATTTCTCACTGGAATACTGCAAGCAAAAAAAAAAAAAAGGAAGATCTTTAATGTTTAAAAGAAAAAGAAAACAAAAACCTATCAACCAGAATTCTATGTCCAGCTAAACTCTTTCAAAAATGAAAGCAAAGGAGCTTCCCTGGTGGCACAGTGGTTAAGAATCCGCCTGCCAATGCAGGGGACATGGGTTTGATACCTGGTTCAGGAAGATCCCACATGCCATGGAGCAACTAAGCCCATGTGCCACAACTACTGAGCCTGTTCTCTAGAGCCCGTGAGCCACAACTACTGAGCCCATGCGCCACAACTACTGAAACCCGCGAGCCTAGAGCCCGTGCTCCGCAACAAGAGAAGCCACCACCATGAGAAGCCCATGCACCACAACGAAGAGATTCCCTGCTCACCGCAACCAGGAAAAAGCCCATGCACAGCAATGAAGACCCAATGCAGCCAAAAATAAATAAATAAAATAAATAAATAATAAAAATAAATTTAAAAAAATAATTTTAAAAAATGAAAGCAAAAAAAAATCAGACATACAAAATTTGGATTTAACCAAAGGAATAAAAAAAATCAATCATAACTACATGCTAAATATGTAAGTTTGTTTAATAATGATAAAGAGGTCAGTTAATCAGGAGCATTGTTTATGCACCTACAGAGCTTCAAAATACATGATGCAAAAAGAACGTCAAAGAGAAATAAATTCACAATTATAGTTGGAAATTTCAATACCCCACTCTCAATAATTGATTCAAGAGGTAAGCACAATATCAAATATAGTTGAACACAACTATCAATCAGCTTTCACCTTAAAATCTTAAAAGAGCAAATTAAACCAAAGTAAGAAAGGAAGTAATAAAAAAAAAATCAAAGCAGGAATCAATAAAATAGAGAACAAGAAATCAGTACAGAAAAAAACAATAAAACATAAAGCTGGTTCTTTAAGATCAGTAAAGTTGATAACCTAGCTAGACTGATGAGGAAGACAAAAGAGAGGACACAAAGTATCAATGTCAGGAATGAAAGAGGTGACGTAACTACAGATTCTCTAGCCATTAAGAGTAGTAAGGGTATATTATGAAGACATATATAGACAACTGATTTTTTTTTTTTTCACTAAGGTGCCAAAGGCAATGCAGTGTTTTCACTCTAGGTGAAAAGGAGTAATTAAAACTACAAGAAAGACATCCTCCAAATACAAACAAACTGGAAACAACCCAAATGCCTGTGAAAAGATGGATAAGCAAATTCTGTACATCTATACAATGGATTACTTTCAGCAGTATAAAAGAATTAACTACTGATATATACAATAGCGTGGGTGACTCAGAATAATTATGCTGAGTTAAAGAAGCCAGACAAATCAAAAACAAAAAGTGTGTACTGCACGATCCTATTAATATAAAACTCCAGAAAATGCAATTTAGAGTGACAGCAGATCAGTGGTCGCTTGGGGATGAGGGGACAGGAGGGAAGAGTGAGGAGGGGAGGATTGAAAGGGGACAAGGAAACCTCTGGGGATGATTACTGTGTTCACCATCTTGACTGTGGGACAGCTTCCCAGGTATATCTTTATGTCAGAACTTATCCAATTGTATACTGTAGATATGCACAGTTTAAGTCAATTATACCTTAATAAAATTTTATGAGACTGATGTACTGCCAGCTGTGCTAAGAGGGCAAACTATAAAACTGTTTTTGAAAACAAGAAATAACCTGATAATTTCCCAGAATTAAAGTGAAAAGACTGCAAATTGAAAAGCCCCATTGACCACCAAACAAGATAGAAAAGGAAAACCCAAACCAGGTAAAAATATCATGAGTTATAAGAACAACAGAAATGAAAATTCTAAAAGCTCCTAGAGAGAAGGTACAGATCACCAATAATGCTAAGAGTCAGATTGATGTGAAGCTTTTCAATGGTAGCGATTTGGCAAGAAGATAATGGAGTAATACTTTCACAGTGTTGGCTGAGGATCCTCAAAAATTTCAATTAGGACTGTCATATGATTCAGCAATCCCACTGCTGGGCATATATCCAAAAGAAATGACATGAGTATCTTGAAGAGATAAACACTCCCATGGTCATTGCAGCATTATTCACAAGAGCCAAGATACGGAAACAACCTAAGTGTCCATTGATAGATGAATGGGTAAATGTTGTATATATACAAAATGAAATATTATCCAGCCATAAAAAAGGATATCCTGCCATTGTGACAACATGGATGAACCTAGAGGACATTCTGCTAAGTGAAATAAGCCAGACAAAGGCAAATACTGTGTAATCACACTTGTATGTGGAATCTTTAAAAAGAAAAAAAAAAAAACGTTGAACTCATAGAAACAGAAGAACAATGATTGCCAGGGGCAGCTGTGGGTGGAAAAACTAGACGTTGGTCAAAGTGTGCAAATTTTAGTTTATAACATGAATAAATTCTGGGGCCCTAATGCATAGCATTGTGACTATAGTTAATAATGTATGCTTGAAATTTCATAATATGTACAAGATCTATGGGTTATACATAAAATAATCTAAAATACAGTCAAAACATTTGAGAAAAAAATAAATGTATTAATGAATGTAAAACCAACATCTGAATAGAAGGTAGAGCAATATTCATCAATGGGAAGAAGGATGGCAGTTCTTCCCGAATTAATCTGTGCATTCAATAGCATCCTAAAATAGCTGTATTTTTCATTTTTGAAACTCAAGTATTCTCAGAATTTATAAGAGAAGTACAGACTCTGAATAAATAGAGTTTTAATAAAAGAATCAAGGCAGAGATAGGCTCAATTTTAAAGTATTAAGTATAACGTAGAAGTATTGAGATACACTACAAATATCAATGGAAGAATCCATTCGTGGATGAGTAACTGATTTTGAACAAAAGGACCAATGGGAGTACCTCCCAAGTATCTGACCAGTTCAGCTATTCATACTCCTATCCCTTCAAAAATTTTAACCAGCACACCATTTAGTACCCTAAGACTGGAGGAACAAGGAAAGGAGTACAGGGGGAGGGATGAATGTGGGATAAAAATAAGATTTCTTTAGAAGCCCACGGGGGAGCTCCTCTCCTGTCACTTGAGGGGTCCAGCTTAGTCTGACCAGTTGGGATGTGAACTGTGATGGCCTCCACCTGCTTGTTGCTTGTCAATTACCTGGGCATGGAGCACTTGTCACCTCTCTCTCCACCATCCAGGGCTCCTTCCCTCGCCTCAAAGAGGCTGTCACTTCTGCCTTGTAAGTCCAGTGTCCTAAGAAAAATAAATGACCTTGACCATGCTGTGGTTATTACAGAATTTAGACCCATACTTTTGGTGATAATGAATCTCATATCACCTCAAAAATCTCTCAGGAACTGTTCTGTTTAAAAAAAAAAAAAAGCCATTTACATTTTTAACAGTTCCCCAGCTATTTCTTAGGCAGACACGAGCCTCAGCGGCATGGTTTTTAAGGAAGGTGTGATGGTTTGGAGAATATGAAGCTTCCGTCATCACGAAATGAAAATGCCTATCACCACCCAGCGCCAATACTTTACCGAGGAATATCAAGTTGAAATTCAGCCAAGCATTTTCAGGGACTTTGCAGATGGTCCCATGGAAGGAAAAATTCTACCCTGGGCAGTTTTAAACTAACAAAGAAAGCTCTCCTTACCCAAAAACACAAGGTGATCACAGGTATCCAGCATCACATCCCGGTACAATTCTCTGTCTTCAGGGCTCAGATGAGCCCACTGGTCCGGAGAAAAGACCACAGCCACGTCTCTAAACTTCACTGACTCCTGAAATAACAATTTATTCTTTATAGGTGTACATGCTTTCATGTGGCCCTTGGTACATATCTTTCAAGTTGTCCGTAATAGGGAGGCAGGCAGACTATAAGGAATGAATACATACATACACACACGCACACACACATATACACAATGGAAACTGTAAGAAATAAACTTTGTCCTTGTAGAGTCTGGAAGGCAAAATTACCTATCCTCATGAAAAAGTAACAGCTAAAGAAACATACATTTTGTGTATGTGTTTGGCTGAGGAGTCAACGGAGTGAAGCTACCATCTGCAGGATTGTGACTGCCGGCCTCTAATCAGACTCCCAGCCAGGTGGAATAATAAGGACACTCCTCCTGCCCGACCATTGGACTGGGACATCGTTCTCTTCCTGCCTTCAGACTTAAACTGAAACACCACTCAAGTCTCAAGCCTGCCAGACTTCAGACTGGAACTTACACCAGCCTTTCAGACTTGGACTAGAACAAAACCATCGGCTTTCCTGATCTCCAGCTTGTTGACTGCAGATCTTGGTACTTCTCAGCCTTCATAATTACATTATTCTCAGCCTTATAATTAGTCATTATATCTATATCTATATAATATACCAATATCTATCTATATATCTATATGGATGGATATATCCTGTTGGTTCTGTTTCTCCAGAGAACCCTGATTAATACAATCACTTGTTCAATGCCATACAGTGTGGATTGATAGAGATTATATGGGCTTGAGGCATCAAGGGAGACCTTCAAAAATGAAATCAGTTTGAACTGTACTTTATATGAAAGGACAGACACCTTTGGTTCTAGCCATGATGGAACAGTTGCTCTGAATTACCCTCTCACTGTGAAAGGGCGGAAAAAGGTAGATAAATATACAACCACTACTTTTACACCCTGGAAAGCAACCTATTCAGGGTTTTGATCCTTGACAGAGGAAAAGCGCGTCATCCTGGCATTCTCTTTGATGGCATTTCTAGAGCCACAGTGCAGGGACATAGAACCCAAGTAGAAAGCAGTGACCTTGCTGGATGTAGGGATTGGGCATCGGAGTTTGGAGCTTCCAACATAGCTGGCATTTGGAGGGCAGGGTGCTACACAGGGAGCCTTAAACGCTTGTATGAAAATTTCCCTTGGGTCCTTGGCTGTCATTGGAATTGTGCCTACACGGGGCCAGGCTTGAAGAACAGCTACTGGGATACTGAGTCAGACAGAAGTTTTGAAGGTCATGCAGTGCTGGTAAGAAAGTGGGATTCCAGCCAGAGTGGAGAATGGGGTGATGGGGCATTTTGTTGAGGCCATGCACCTGGAGTTCTATACCCAGTGAAGATATCCTTTAAAAACTAAGGCAGATATAAACATATCAATTTGGACTTGAAAATTGAATGACCAATGACCATAACAGAAATGGAAAACTTCTCTACCAGAAGAAATGTCTTGTTAATTTTTCTTGTATCAGTCTGTTATGGATTCATAGTGGTCCCCGAAAAAAGATACATGGAAGTCCTAACCCCCAGGACCTAAGAATGTGACCTTGCTTGAAAATAGGGTTTTTACAGAAGTAATCAGGTTAAAATGAGATACAAATGGGCCTTAATCTAATGGTTCAGGAAAGGGAAATCTGGATACAGAGGCTGACATGCACTGAGGGACAACTTTGTGAAGAGACACGGGGAGAACACAACGCGAGGATAAAGGCAGAGACCAGGGTAATGCACCCACAAGCCAAGGAACGCCAAGGACTGCCAGCAACCACCAGAAGCCAGGGGAGAGGCCTGCAACAGATACTCCCTTACTTACAGCCCCGAACAGCCAAATGTTATTAGGCCTGTAAATTGGTATTTAGGAAGGAACTCAGAAGTAAGTGATTCACCTGTGATGTCACCTTTAGAAATGAAAGATCCATTTTTCTCCTCTTCGTCCTTCTGTTCTCAGGGCAAAACAGGCTCCAGTGAGCTCACACCTTAAAACTGAGGGCAGAAGTATGTGAGATCAAGCACCCATGTCCCCCATCCCCACCCCAAATCACTACCACCTCAACCACATACACAGAGGAAACCAGGAACGCACGACAGCCTCCCAACCTGGGCCTGAAGTTTCCCCTCTTCTCCTGGGCCCTACAAGGAGCCCACACACGATGCTGCAGTAGCTGGGATTTCAGGTATATTGGGCCTGTCCCCACGTGCCAAAGTGTGCCGCTCTATTTCCCAGATCTGCAGTGAACAAAACTTCCTCTGCCTTGCAGTGAAACAGGGCGTGAACTCACCCTCTCAGAGAGGTCAGCCCCAGCACAGCCAGCAAGCCTGGCACACACCTGAGCCTGCTTATATAGAGTCCAGACCATCACACCCAGGATCTTCTCATTTCCCAATCAAGGCCAGTCACTGCCTACAGGACTGGGATACTGAGTCAAAGAGAAGTTTTGAAGGTCACACAGTGCTGGTAAGAAAGTGGGATTCCAGCCAGAGTGGAGAATGGGGTGATGGGGTGTTTGGTTGAGGCCATGCACCTGGAGTTCTATACCCAGTGAAGATACCCTTTAAAAATGAAGGCAGATATAAACATATCAATTTGGACTTGAAAATTGAAGTCATGAAGTCATTGGTCATGACCATAACAGAAATGGAAAACTTCTGGTCCTGAGTGTATTGGAAACAGGAAGGATTAAGCGATGTAGGATGGTCTGGTCAAGGTTTAGGGTGGAAATTCCCCAGTGGTCGTATTCATGCCTGCTGTGTACCCCAATCATGATGTCATATTACACACACTCCACTTGATACTCTTCCCACTTGGATCTTTGAGATGAGGGGGGTCTCATGTGGTGCCCCTCCCCCACATGAGGCAGCTGCCCGGAGGAGGAGAGGCAGTTACCTGCATTTGGTAGGGAAATGGTGTCAAATAGCACCTCCACTTTCCCATGGCCCATCAGTGACATGGAGGAATCCAGCATGTGCTGCTTGCCCCACGCAGGGGCTGGGAACGATGGAAGGGTGTGGTACACAGAATAATGACCATCACCACCCCCAACAGGGCCACATCCTGATTCCCAGAACCTGTGAATATGTTACCTTACATGGCAGAAGGGACTTTGCAGGTGTGAGTAAGCTAAGGATCCTGAGATGGGGAGAGTATTCTGGAATATCCAGGTGGTCCAGATAGAATCAAAAGGGCCCCTATAAAAAGGAGGCAGGAAGGTCAGGTGATGAAGCCAAGAGCCCAGGAATGGTAAGCAGCCTCTGGAAGCTGAAAAAGGAAAGGAAACGGATCCTCCCTGGAGCCATCCAGAGGGATACAGTCTTGCCAATACCTTGGTTTTTTCACCTATTTCAGACCCATTTCAGACTTCTGACCTCCAGACTGTAAGATAACAGATTAGTGTTGTTTTAAGGCCCTTATGTTTGTGGGGGGTTGTGATAGCAGCAGGGGAAACATGCAGAGGGCCAGAGACTGAGAATGGCCTAGGTTGGGATGAGGCGGGCATAGAGGGTGGATTCATGGACCAGAGGCCGTGAAGGGGGATGTCAGGTTCAGATGCTCACTCCCTCTAAAAGCCAGGGGGACCAAACGCTGCAGCAGGACAGAAGCCAAAACCGAAGCCCAAGCAGGGTGAGATGCCCCAGGCAGAGACCTGCTGGACCTGGACACTGAATCTGCCAGCACCTTGATCTTGGACTTTCCAGCCTCCAGAACTGGGAGAAATGTTTGTTGTTTATAAGCCACTGAGTCTATGACATTTTGTTCTAGTAGCCCGATCAGACAGCACCCAGCCCTGAGACATCTGCCTGCTCCTTCACTTGTTTGGCCTTCATGCAGGGAACACTTAATTCAGAGGCACAATAGGAGGAAAGGGAAAGAGCACATGTGGGGAGAGGATGTGCCTGAGAGCATCTCTAAAATCAGAACCTCATTTCGCAATCAACTGTCAACTTCAGAAGAGTCTGTTTTAAGAACGAAGGTGTGCAATTACCTTAGAGCGGTATAAATACATGTTTCCTGCCATCATTTGTGGCTGAGCAAATAGAGTTGGATTATACGGAAAGTAAAGACAGTGACATTTTGCATCTATTGTGGCCATTTTAGCCGGCTGCAGGAAGATACTGAGAACCTAGCAGGTGCTAAGCCCTTCCATACTCGTGACCTCATTTCCTGACAGTCTCCCTCTAAGGAAATCATCATTCTTATTTTGGAGACAAAGAAAGGGAGGATTCAAGATATAAGCGATTTGCCCAAGGTCACATAGCACTGAGGGGCAGCACAGGGCTTCACCCGCTGATCTGTCCGACTCTAAAAGACTGGGCTCAGGACTTCCCTGGCGGTCTAGTGGTTAAGACTCCTCGCTTCCACTGCAGGGGACGTGGGTTCGATCCCTGGTGGGGGACCTAAGATCCCTCGTGCTGTGTAGTGTGGCTAAAAAATAGGAAAAAAAAATTATTTTTTTAATTAAAAAAATAAAAGACTGTGCTCTTTGGCACTCCCCTCAAGGGCATAATCCTGGGCAAAGTTCACATTTCTAAGGCTGTCCCTTCCTCACCTGGCCACATTTTTTCTTAGCCAGGCTCATCAACTCCCTGCACCCACTTATTTTTTATACTTCGTGCTGCACAGTTTTTAAAAATAGATGTTATTTTCTCTTCCAAGACTTCGCTCATGGAGCCAGGACTGTACCTTTTATCTTTCTATACAAAGCCTTTAGTTCTAGCATCTAGCACTTAATATGCCCAAAAAAAGGCGTTATTTTGAGAGTCTCTTACCACACATGCATTGTACTAGCATGAGTTATTTTATTTCAGCATCTTGAAATCCCACTGGTGTACGTACAATTGACTCATTTTAATGAGTAGAAAATCCAAACAGATTAGTTTTCTAAGATCACACGGCCAGTTGTAGTACTGATGGGATGTATCCCAAAGGTCTTTGAACCCAGGGCTGGAGATCTTGACAGTTGCCACCAAACTCTCCATCACTGTAATTATAGAGGCAGAAATCATGATAATCTGCTTAATATTAACAAGCTTTAGGGGTTTAGGTACCTAACCTTGATGTACCTCTGTTTTCTCATCTTTAAAATAAAGGTGTTGGGTTCTTTCACATTGTTTATCAGGAGCATGATACAAACATACCTGAGCTTCTGCAGGTATAACCTGAGACTGCACAAAAAAGTGAAGACCTTTTGAGTCTCTTATTTTTTATTTTTAATAATTGACAATTTATTCAGATATTTATAGATTCATATGTAGTTGTAAGAAATAAGAAAGAGATCCCATGTACCATTAAATCAGTTTTCCCGATTTAATCAATGGGAAGAGTGTACCTGTACCTGTACCTTCTCTCTAGGAGCTTTTAGAATTTTCATTTCTGTTGTTCTTATAACTCATGATATTTTTACCTGGTTAGGGTTTTCCTTTTCTATCTTGTTTGGTGGTCAATGGGGCTTTTCAATTTGCAGTCTTTTCACTTTAATTCTGGGAAATTATCAGGTTATTTCTTGTTTTTAAAAACAGTTTTATAGTTTGCCCTCTATAATCGTCACATGACGATTGGTGGCACGTTATATGCTTTTAAAAACTGCAGTGAAACAGAAATAACATGAATGCAAATACGTATTGCCAAGGACCTAGGGATCACATTCAAATGACTGGATGGCAAACTTTACATGTTAGCAAGATAAAAAGAAATTGCTTAATCTTTTTTTCCCCCTGTATTAAAATAATGAGTCTTAGATGACAAAGTAACAAGATCCAAGATACCTTAAATCAAAATATTTATGAAAAGTTCAATAATGTTTTAGAGCAAACAAAAAACAAAAAGGTGAAATTAAGGAGATCATGCGTATTCTAAATTTAATTTTTTCTGTTGGTTCGTGTTGGAGCGTGTCAGTGCTCCAGACACGCAGGCTCAGTAGTTGTGGCTCACGGGCCCAGTGGGATGCTCCGTGGCATGTGAGATCTTCCCAGACCAGGGCTCGAACCCGTGTCCCCTGCATTGGCAGGCGGATTCTCAACCACTGCGCCACCAGGGAAGCCCTTTACATTTGTTTTTTTACTCTTAGAAAACATCTATGATTTTTACCAAAAAAATAAAAAATCAATGCCTTGTATTCTTGTGTAAAGAGCATTTTATTTAAAAATATATTGTAAATTCCCCCATGTCAATACATCTCTGCATTATAATTTTTTTAATGGTTTCCTAATACCCCAACTTATGGGCTCCTACAAGCTCATTTCTTTTCTTTCTTTCTTTTTTTTTTTTACATTTAGATTTTTGACAATGTGTTGCTGTTAACATAAACTTTAAGAAATGTACTTATACCTGTATCTTTGGACAATCATTTCCTTAGTTCATATTTCTAATAATAAAATCGCTCCATTAAAGTGCAGGCTTTTTTAAAATGTTGGTACAGAGTGGCCTCCAAATTGTTTTATAAATTACATTCCAAATAGAAATTTATGAGAATAAACATTTCCCCAAATTTATGCCCCCATGGATATCATTTTTCTTTATCATCTTTGCCGAGTGTAAAAACCAAAAAATGTATTTAAAAATTTGCATTTTTTATTTGTAGTCCATGGGCTGCTTTCACATATTTATCCCTCATTTGCATTTTCCCTTTTATTACTTTATCCTTCATATCCATAGATCATTTTTATGGTAGGGTGATCTTCTTATAAATGTGTAAGAGATAATTAAATAAAGTCAGTAAACCATTTCTTTCATATACTTAACAAATATATTTTCACCTAGGTTTTTTTTCTGAAAGTAAGGTTTTAAATTTTTCTACAGTAAAATTCAATAGTCATGGACTTCCCTGGTGGTGCAGTGGTTAAGAATCCGCCTGCCAAGGCAGGGGACATGGTTTCGAGCCCTGGTCTGGGAAGATCCCACATGCCACAGAGCAACTAAACCCGTGTGCCACAACTACTGAGGCCACACGCCACAACTACTGAAGCCCGCACGCCTAGAGCCCGTGTTCCGCAACAAGAGAAGCCACCGCAATGAGAAGCCCGCGCACCGCAACGAAGAGTAGCCACCCTGCTCACTGCAACTAGAGAAAGCCCGCGCGCGGCAACGAAGGCCCAACGCAGCCAAAAAGAAATTAATTAATTTTAAAAAATTCAATAGTCATTGCTTTTATGGTTTGACAGCCTGCCATCCCTACGCAGAGATTAAATGAGAAAATTCTTTCCTATTTTCTCTAGGTACTTGGTGGCTTAACTACTGAAATGTTAAATCAAGAATCCATATGAAATTTATGTGGTATAAAGGGTAAATTTATGTGGTTTAAAGGGTGAGAGAGATAATCTTCCCCTCTCCCCACACTGCCTCTAGTTTCCTAACATGATTTCTTGACTACCTCATTTCTCCCCTCCCCCCATGGTGCCCTACTTGGAAATTCCACCTTTATCATACTGTAAATTCTTATGAACTCTTGGGTACCTGTTCTTTAATGAGCCAGAGGCAGCTTTTTGAATATTATGTTAATATTATTCATATTCATATCTGATAGGAAATACAGGTATTCTGATTTTTTTTTAAAGTCCTGGCTGTTTTCCTAGGTTTTTTTTTTTTTTCTGTTCTTCCAGATGAAATTTAGATGTGTTCTGTAAAGTAAAATAAAATTAAAATTAAAGAAAGAAACCACATCACTCAACTTATTGAGATTTTGATTGGAATTTTGTTAAAGAATGTTGTCTTCCTATCTAGGAAGACAGTACATGTCTCCGTTCACATTTTAATGTCACACAGTAGAGTGTAATAGTTTCTTTTGTGTAAGTTCTGCCCAGTTCTTGTTAACCTAGTCCTAGATACTGACTGCTACTGTGACTGGAACTTATTTCCTAGTACTACTATTGGCATAAGAGAAACAATTGATATAAAAGTACGTTGACCTGCACATCATCTTAATCATGGAATCAAAGTTAATATTACCAAAAGTGGGACAAACTGACATCATGTGTATGAAACTGATCTGGTATAATTTACTGAGAAGAACGTAACATCCATTATGTTATGCCAAGAAATGTATAACCTGAATTTAATTGTGGGGAAACAGACAAATCCAAATGAAGGAACACTTCAAAACAAGTCTGTCCTCTTCAAAGTTACCAATGTCATAAAAGACAAAAAAGGCTGAGGAACTAGATGAAAGAGGTCTAAATGACATGACAACTGGATGTAAGGAATGACTGTGAATCAGATGCTAGATCAGAAAAAAAAAAGTTATAAAGGACATTATTGGTACAACGGGTGAAGTTTGAATATGGTCTACATATTTGATAATAGTATATCAGTGTTCACGTTCTTGAATTTGATTTGTGGTGGTTATGTAAAAGGATGTTCTACTCTTAGAAAACGTATGCTAATTTTAGGGGTGACAGTTCATGTTTGAACTTACTCTCAAATGGTGAGGAAGATGAGAGAGAGGAATTGAGAGAATGCAAATGTGGCAAAATAATAACAGTTGGTGCTAAGTAAACATTTTACAGGTGTTCATTCGTAATGAATCATTCCTGCAACTATTCTGTAAGTTTGAAATTTTTCAAAATAAAAATGTAAAAAGAATAAGAAAATTAATAACCACTTGTTTAATGACAAGGTCAAAATAACACTGCACTTTTAGGGTCCTATTTTAATAAAGGTATCACCTAACATGGTCGTTTCTGGGAGAGGAGATTATGAGTACTCTCCTTTGATCAAATCTTCGTTTGTTTTATGTGTATCTGACGTTTTAGCCACAGTTTTGGTGTATTACTTTTGAAATCCAGTTTTGAGTGGAGGTGGACAAATTATCCAACTCACCAAGTAAAGCAGGAACTCTTCTGACATTCTCTAACGAAGGGGACGCTGAGACTTATGGGAAACGGAGTCCCAAATTTGATGGATTACCGGGAGGAGAGCGCAGGGAACTGGTCCCTCACAGCTCCTTCTGCGCGTGTGCGGTTCTCCTCATTGTTCGCCCGCTCCCTGGTCTCCAGCTTCGCGTGGCAGATAATTCCGGAGCCTCCCGGTCTACGCATTGCTCAGTGAGGGGTCCTGCACGAAGGATGTGCGCTACAGGTGAGAACCTAGTTTGGAGGGGGTTTTTGCTGAGCTTGGGGTAGGTTTTGTGCCCACACCTGGTGGAAGCAAAAACTTGCGCGAATCCCACGCAGGCTGAGACCCTATATAGCACTTGTTCCTGAGTCTGGTCTGCATTTGCCGCTAAAGAAAGCCAAGTGACAGAGCAGCTTGGCTACGGACCTACAGGTTCCACGAAGAGGCTAAGGGAGAAGCGCGGGTTACTAGGTCACAATGAAGTGCGCTGAGAAAAAACATCCGAATGGTAACGAGCTGTTTCCAGAAGCTCCTCGAATTTGCATGCGCCCTGGCCAGCCATTCATTATCGAGTCAAATCCAGGACACCGGCGGGGGTGAGAATAAATTCTGATAACATTTATTATGTGCACGCTGATTTAAGAGCCTGAATTTGAACTAAGACAAGTTCAAATCCTAGCCTGGCCACTGAGTCTCCATGGACAAAATGATGAGCCTCTAAATCTCAGTTTCCGCATCTGCCAAAGGAAGTTATTCCAAAAACCTGTCTCAAAGTCGTTTTGAGGACTGAATTAAGATAACCTGTAAACACTCAGCAGCGGTCCTGGCATTCACTAAGCACCCGGGAAATGTTAACTGCCTTTATCACTGTTCTTTTCATTAAGATCGTTATTGGTTCTCAAAGACCCCCTGGAAAGTCAGTATTACCCATCCCATTTTAACTGACAAGAAAACCAAGACTCTGGAGGGGAAGTCTCCAGGCCAGTAATTGAAGGAGCTGGGATTACAAACCTCAAACAGTTTTATTTCCAAATCCCATGCTGGGTTTTGTCTAGCAGCACATCCTTCACAGGACTAAGCAGAGTGGCACGTCCCTAAGAGCCAGAGGGAAGGACCTGGAGTGTACAGGGACTGAGTCTTCTCCAGAAGCTCTGGAGATTTCTTGGTTTCTGTTCAGAGCCCTTGGGTTACTGCATAATTGAGGCTTCTAGACTCTCCTTTCATTGTCTGTCTGTCCTCTGCCCGCAGCAGTTTACAGACTCCCAAGCCAGATTTTCTGGCAGTGGTTCTCAAAAAAGCATGTATCAGAAACAGCTGGAGGGCTTGTTAAAACCCAATAGCTCTGTTGGGCCTCACCCCCAGAGTTTCTGTTTCAGGAGGTTTGGGGAGGGGCCCAAGAATTTGCATTTCTATCAAGTTCCCAGGTGACACTGATGCTGCTGGTTGGGGACCACTCTGTGAGAACTTCTGTTGTAGAGGATGGTGAATTCATTGCAAGAGAGAGTTGGGACTGGGGCTGAAGATTCCAGTTGTTTGAATTTACCCTCCCCCCTCCCCAGCCAGGTACAAATTTTCCCTGGATCACACAGCTCTCGTGAGGAAAGAAAGAGGCGGGGGGGTTACCAGGAGCAGGACTCTCACCTGGGAGATCCTCACGCTACCCGGACACGCTCACCACAGCTGCAGGGCAGAGATCCCAGAAACAAGCAGGTTCTCTGTTTGCTTGCTTGGAAGCAATTCCTGATCCTTCTGCCCTGAGTAACCCCACCACACCAGAGGTTGTGGAGAACCATTGGTCCGAGAGGTGTGGGCCAACTTTTCAAAGGAGGGGGAGTTGGGCTGAGGGTGGTGGGCAGGAGGCAGGCTTCTCGGGAAGAGGAAATTCTGAGGACGGTTGATGAGGACACGTCTGGGAGGAGGGATAGGGAGGCACTCTCTCCACTCCTTCCAGAAACTCCTCCCGGATGCCCTTAATTCTCCAGCCCCTCTTCCAGGATTTTGCACAGCCCTCAAGCCACGCCCATCATCACATGAATTTAGAGATATGCTGCCCACCTCCCATCCCTGACTTTATCCGGGTACAGGAAGAGTTTTCAGGAGTTCTGTAATCCTACCTCAATTGGGGGCCTGAGGAAGTAATTAGCGTGGGGTTAAATACAGGGTTTCTGGAGCCACACCGCCAGGGTTCAAGGCCCAGCTCTACCGCATTACTTTAACTTCTTAATTTCCTCATCTATAAAATGGGATAATAATAGTACCTACAGCTTGCTCTTTAAAAAAATTTTTTAATTGAATTGCTTTATTTAGTTTGTTAATCCTTGTTAGGATTTTTGCATCTAAGTTTATACGGGGAAACAAGTGACTAAGTTTTTCTCCACTTATCCTAAACTGACATTGGCCTCAAGAGTACAGGAGCCATACAGATTGAATTGGGGAAGTTTATTTTTCTGTTTCTGGCATGTATTCTGTAGATTATTGTTTTTCTTGAAGGTTTGGGGAAAATTGCTTACACAAATGGACTTGGAATTTTGTAGGTGTGTGTTAAATTTTTAATTTCTGCTTTAATTTATTTTTTGGGTTTTTTTTGGTTTTTTCTATTATATATATTTTTATTGAAGTATAGTTGATTTACAATGTTGTGTTAGTTTCAGGTGTACAACAGAGTGATTCAGTTATACATATATATAGTCTTTTTCAAATTCTTTTCCCATGTAGGTTATTATAAAATATTGAGTATAGTTCCCTGTGCTATACAGTAAGTCCTTGTTGTTTATCTATTTTATATACACTGGTGTGTAGATGTTATTCCCAAATTCCTCATCTTGCTCCATTTAAGGAATAAATGAGGTAATATATGTAAAGGACTTAGAACAATGTCTGTTGCATAGTAAGCACTATGCAAGTATTGTTGGTATCACTAATATTATTATACCCACATTCTTATCATCTAGCTTTGTATTATTCGTAAGTGGTGGAACCAAAAGGCGCATCCAGGGCCCCTGCCTCCCCAGCCACTGTTCTGCCCACCGCATCTCAGTTAAGTCAAAACAAGTGTCTTAGTAAAACATCCTTTGAAGACACTGGAACCAAAGGAGAATAAATCCCTTTTTAAAAATATAGACTTGTTAAAGCACCCCTATCCCTGTTGTCAGAAGTTCCTATTAATTCTTTAACTTCACGGAGTTAAAAATATCAGTAGAATCTCTATCAGGTTTTGGTTGTTGCATCATTTTATACACTTTTTAAAATGGAAATATTTAAAACAAAACAGTAAAGAAAATAATATGACTCTATATACTTGTCACAGCTTCAGCAATTATCAACATATATATCCTCCCTGCCACCAACATGCACGCACGTATGCACGCGTGCATACACTTTCCCCCTCCACCTTCCTCTACTGGATTATTACTATTTTTTAATTAATTAATTAAATTTTTTTAGCTGCGTTGGGTCTTCGTTCCTGCGCGCTGGCTTTCTCTAGTTGCAGTGAGCGGGGGCTACTCTTCGTTGCAGTGTGTGGGCTTCTCATTGCAGTGGCTTCTCTCGTTGCGGATCACAGGCTCTAGGCACACGGGCTTCAGTAGCTGTGGCTTGCGGGCTCTAGAGCGCAGGCTCAGTAGTTGTGGTGCACGGGCTTAGTTGCTCCGCGGCAGGTGGGATCTTCCCAGACCAGGGCTCGAACCCATGTCTCCTGCCTTGGCAGGTGAATTCTTAACCAGTACGCCACCAGGGAAGCCCTCTACTGGATTATTTTAATGTAAATCCCAGACATCAAAAACTTCAGAAATGTAACAGGTTTAATAACAGCCAAAAGCACAGCATCGCATCCTTGCTATGCTATCTGGGTTTAACCAGGTCTTTCTTAGTTGGATTTTACCTTATTTTATATTTGTCTGCTACTAAATCAAAGAAGGCTATAAATTGTAAGAAACCAATAAGGAAAAAATATTTACTCTCCACAATGAAAAGCCTGCTTCTTTTAGCTTCCCCTGGTTATACCAGGGTTGCAAGAGTCCCCTCGGCATGCCTGCCCCTTCTGAAGGGTCAGAGACAATCTCCCACCATGTGACTGTCAGCTAATACGTAGGGATTTCTAGGCAAGTGCTATAAGGACCTTCAAGATTGATCATATTTCTCACAATTTCTTTGCTCTTTCCCTTTCCTTCAGCTCTGCCTTCACAGTTCCCTAAACTTTTCCAGGAGCAGGAGAAAATGAACACAGCCCAGGTGAGTTGTTTACTTATTACTCAATATTTTTCAGTGACATCTAAGAGTTGCTTTGCATTTTTAATAACCATGCTTTCTTGTCAATTGTCCTTCTTCATTTTTTCATTTCCCAACGTTTTCCTGTTTTATTTTACTTTCCTCCTTTCTTCTTCTACTGGTTTTGAAGGACTACATTTTATTTTTATTCCATTATTACCTTTGGTGTGTTTAACACATATGTGAACACATTTTTTCTACCAACAGCAGGAATCATTTTCATCTGTAGTTTCATCCAAATAAGATACACTCCTCCCTTACCTCGGGCTTTGTGGAAATGCTCTAAATATTTTTTTTCATTTTCTCTTTACATAATAATTATGTATTCTTAGAATTCTTTGTTAACAATCGTATCACATCTTCTAGCTACTTGAACAATAATTATTTCAATGCTAATATACATTTCCTGCTTATTTTTGCTGTCCCAAGTTTGAAGATAAAGTGACAGAATTATAATAGTTATAATATTACCTACAATTTAGGGCTGCTTATGCTCCAGTCACTCTTTTTTTTTTTTTAATTTATTTATTTAGTTTTGGCTGTGTTGGGTCTTCGTTTCTGTGCGAGGGCTTTCTCTAGTTGTGGCAAGCGGGGGCCACTCTTCATTGCGGTGCATGGGCCTCTCACTATCGCGGCCTCTCTTGTTGCGGAGCACAGGCTCCAGACGCGCAGGCTCAGTAGTTGTGGCTCACGGGCCTAGTTGTTCCACGGCATGTGGGATCTTCCCAGACCAGGGCTCGAACCCGTGTCCCCTGCATTGGCAGGCAGATTCTCAACCATTGTGCCACCAGGGAAGCCCCTCCAGTCACTCTTAAATTCCTTACCTGGATTAGCTCATATAATTCTGACAACAGCATTAGGAGGTAGGCACTTTTATTATCCCCTTTTCACTGAAGTAAAAGTAAATAACTTCTCAAGAGCTTGTAACTGCAATCATTCTAAGGATACATCATTAGAAATTTGGCCAGATGGAGACCTGGAGTCCAAGTCCACTGCAAACTTTCCACCCTTTGTTGGGAGTAAGTTATCATCTGCTTGTGTTCCAACCAGCCCAAGATCTTGGAATGGGAGATCTCTTAGGCCTAGGGTTGCCAGATAAGACACAGGACGAATAAAATAAAGTAAATCTTGCATGGGACATACTTATACAAAGAATGTAATTGTTGCTTATGTGAAATTCGAATTTAACTGAGAGCCCTGTATTTTTATTTACTAAATCTGGGAACCCTACTTAGGTAGAAAGACAGTTTGAGATGCCTTCTGCCGACGTTCTGCTCTGGCAGCCCCAGCCCATCCAGAGGACCAGCCATTCTGTCTTCAGTGGCTGATTTTATTACCTGACTCCAGATGGCCTGTTGTTGAACTGGGCATGGCCTGCTTCAGCATCACCGTCAATCACCGTAACAGCTCCTTTTCCAAAGTTTCAGGAATCCTCAGGCTTGGTACCCACAATATGAAGCTTTGTCCAAAAATGTAAAATCTTTGCCTGCATACGCTTCATAAATAACTTTCAAAAGCTGTTTCCTGTTGCGTTAGCTCCATGCACGCTTACCTTTCACAGTCTGTAAGTCACCCACCCTCTCTGGCTGTACCAAGAACCAGTTCCTGCAGCTCTGTCTGTCCACCACGATTTCCATATGGCACGCATTCTTTCCCAGATTCTGCTGAGTTTTGACAGAGACCTCTGGAGTGGTCTACAGAATCACTATGTGGTTATACGCCTTCTGAGTCTGGGTATCTGAAAGGGCCTTTATTCTGCCCCACTCCATGAATGATTGACTGGTTATAGAATTTGGGGTTGAAATCCCTTTCCTTCAGAAGAGTATAGATGATCTGCATTATCTCCTAGTATTTGGGGAGACTGAGGAGAAGTCGTGTGGCAGCTTGATTCTCATTCCTTTGTAGTAACCGGTTTTATTTTTTCTTCTTGCAAGTTTTTCATTATCCTTGGGCTTTAGATATTTCCACAGGCAGTGTGTCTGGCTGCCTGTCTTTTTTCAGAGTGCCTGCTTGGTAATTGGATGGATCCTGTGGAGATGAAGACTGACTTGCTCTGGGACATTTTCGGTTCGTTCTGTGATTATTTCCTTCCCTCCACCCTCTTTGTTTTTGCCACCCAGAAATCCCATGAGACGGTCAGTGCCTCTCCCCAGTCGGCCCTCTGTGCTCCTTTACTTTCATCATTTCCATTTTTCTGTGTTTTTATTCTATGCGTTGAGAGATTTGCTCATTTTTGTCATTTGGGTCATTTTGTGTTCAAGTCTTATCTTAAGAGTTTTTGGGTTTTTTGTTGTTGTCCTAAGTCAGCAAAAGAATATTTAATATCTGTATCCTTTTTCTGTGTTCATAGCCAACTTTTCTCCTTTTAGGGAAATAAGACTCTTTTATATGATTTGCAGACACCAATGGGAATACTTAAAAATTATTCTCTTCAGTATCTTTACTTACATTTGTTTTCATAGTCTTCAATCTGTTGGTCTTGGTACTTATCTTTCAGGCTGTTGCTTTTTACTGGCATTAAATTTGTTTAGCAGCCTTCAAATCTGTTCTTCCTGATGCTTCTTACTCAGATCGTTGTTTTCCCTCCAGCATCTGGACCCTTTGCTGTTTTCTGTGTGAAGAGAAAGGTAAAGACCTCATTAGATCAATGTAGGCAGCTGATGTGTGATGCTCAGCAAGGCAGAGGTCTGTTTACTTGGCAAGATTTTCCTTTGAACGAAATGACTGACTTAGGGCCTCTTATACGGATTATTGGGTTATGTGTACAGAACAGGCTTCACTTAGGCTCTCCAGAGAGGGACAAAGCTTGAGGGAACCCCTTCCGCCTGCCAAAGGGGGTAGTGCCTTACCTGATGACAGAGCATGATAGTCTGTTTCCCCAGAGTTGCCTTAAAACAAAAGCTGTGACCAAATCAGGGGACTAAGCACAGTACCCTTCTCCTCTGTTTGGATGCAAAGTTCACGCAGACACCTTGAGGCAGTTCCTTGCTTTTTTTTTTTTTTAATTTTATTTTATACTGGAGTAGAGTTGACTAACAATGTTGTGTTAGTTTCAGGTGTACAGCAAAGTGATTTAGTTATACATGTACATATATCTATTCTTTTTCAGATTCTTTTCCCATATAGGTTATTACAGAGTATCGAGTAGAGTTCCCTGTGCTATACAGCAAGTCCTTGTTGAAGTTCCTTGCTTTTTACAGGGAACGTTCTCCTGAGTGTTAACCCTCAGCCCACCCCTCCTGGGGGTCAGGAGTGTGGCAGCCCTTCCGTGACTCACGTTCCCTGTTCTTCAGCCCAGAGCCTATCTCGGCTTCCAGCGGCAGCTGCTGCTGAGCTGGGAGGTCTCTCCGGGCTCTGAACAGCACTTGAGACTTTTGCGCATTCTGTGTTTGCATTAAGGGGCGAGCACAATGCCTCCAGTATCTGCCTCCTACTCTATATCTTCCAGAAACTTCCTCTGCTCTGAGAAGTATATTGGTGTTTTTATGACTCTCCCTGCTGTAGTTTTGGAGGCAGAGGAGATTAGGTTGTGCAATCAAATCTTTATCTCCTCCATGAAGCATACCCTGAAAAAACTGAGATTTAACCCCCTCTCCCTTTGTGACCTCACTCTACCTTGTACACACATTTTTTCATGGTTCCTGTAATTTATTACTGCATGTGTATGTTTATGTAGAAAGTCCCATCATTCTGTAAACTCCTTAAAGATAGGACCAGTGTCACACATACACAATGGAATCCTACTCAGCCGTAAAAAAGAATGAAATCATGCCATTTGCAGCAACATGGATGGACCTAGAGATTATCATACTAAATGAAGTAAGTCAGAAAGAGAAAGACAAATACCATGTGATATCACTTATATGTGGAATCTAAAATATGACACAAATGAACTTATCTGCAAAACAGAAACAGACCCACAGACATAGAGAACAGACTTGTGGCTTCCAAGGGGGAGGGGGAGTGGGGGAGGGACAGATTGGGAGTTCGGGATTAGCAGATGCAAACTATTATACATAGGATGGATAAACAACAAGGTCCTACTGTATAGAACAGGGAAGTATATTCAATATCCTGTGATAAACCATAATAGAAAAGAATGAGAAAGTATGTATATATATGTATAACTGAATCACTGTGCTATGCAGTAGAAATTAACACAACATTGTAAATCAACTATACTTCAATAAAATAAATTAAAAAAACAAAAAACAGGACAAGTGTCTTACCTTAGCATCCTCTATGGCTAGGACAATTGTAGGCCTGTAGAGGAACTCAAATTGTTTTATGAATCACCAACTAAAGATAGAGGCAGAGTATTTCTGGTATGATTTCTCTTCCTCCAACAAAATACAGGCAGACTTCATTTTATTGTACTTTGCTTTATTGAGCTTTGCAGATACTGCGTTTTTTTTTTTTTTTTTTTTTACAAATTGAAGGTTTGTGGAAACCCTGCATCAGGCAAGGCTGTCGGTCAACAGCCTTTGCTCACTTCGTGTCTCTGTGTCACATTTTGGCAATTCTTGCAATAGTTCAAACTTTTTCATTATTGTATTTGTTAGGGTGATCTGTGATCAGTGATCTCTGATGTTACTATTATAATTGTTTTTGGGGCACCACGAACTTTGCCCATATAAGACGGCAAACTTAATCCATAAATGTTTTGTGTGTTCTGACTGCTCCACTGACCAGCTCTTCCCCCATCTCTCTCCCTCTCCTTAGACCCCCCTATCCCCTGAGATACAACACTATTGAAATTAGGCCACTTAATAGCCCTACAGTGGCTTCTAAGTGTTCAAGTGAAAGGAACAGTTGAATGTTTCTCATTTAAAATCAAAAGCTAGAAATGATTAAGCTTAGCGAGGGAGGCATGTTGAAAGTTGAGACAGGCTGAAAGCTAGGCCTTTTGTGCCAAACAATTAGCCAAGTTGTGAATGCAAAGGAAAAGTTCTTGAAGGAAATTAAAAGTGCTACTTCAGTGAACACGCAAATGATAAGAAAGCAAAGCAGCCTTATTGCTGATATGGAGAAGGTTTTAGTGGTCTGGATAGAAGATCAAAGCAGCCACAACATTTCCTTGAGCCAAAGACTAATCTAGAGAAAGACCCTAACTCTCTTCAATATTATGAAGACTGAGAGAGGTCAAGAAGCTGCTATCTAGGACTTTCATAGCTAGAGAGGGGAAGTCAATGTCTGGCTTCAAAGGACAGGCTGACTCTGTTGTTACTGGCTAATACAGCTGGTGACCTGAAGTTGAAGCCAGTGCTCATTTACCATTCTGAAAATCCTAGGACCCTTAAGAATTATGCTAAACCTACTCTGCCTGGGCTTTATAAATGGAACAACAAAGCCTGGATGCCAGCACATCTGTTTATAACATGGTTTCCTGAGTATTTTAATCCCATTGTTGAGACCCACTGCACAAAAAAAAAAAAAAAAAAAAAAAAAGATTCCTTTCAAAATTATTACTGCTCATTGACAATGCACCTGGTCACCCAGGATCTATGATGGAGATGGACGACGAGATTAATGTTGTTTTCATGCCTGCTAACACAACATGCATTGTGCAGCTCATGGAGCAAAGAGTAATTTCTTTAAGAAGTACACTTCATAAGGTGATAGCTGGGCTTCCCTGGTGGTGCAGTGGTTAAGAATCCGCCTGCCAATGCAGGGGACATGGGTTCAAGCCCTGGTCCGGGAAGATTCCACATGCCACAGAGCAACTAATCCCGTGCGCCATAACTACTGAGCCTGTGCTCTAGAGCCCGTGAGCCACAACTACTGAGCCCATGTGCCACAACTACTGAAGCATTTAGTAGTTTAGCTTTTGGAAAGCATTTACCATTCTAGATGCCATGAAGAACATTTGTGATTCATGGGAAGAAGTCAACATATCAACATTAACAAGAGTTTGGAAGATGTTGATTCCAACCCCCAAGGATGACTTTGAGGGGTTCAAGACTTCAGTGGAGGAAGTAACTTCACGGGTGGTGGAAATAGCAATAGGATTAAAATTAGAAGTGGTGCCTGAAGATGTGATTGAATTGCTGCCATCTCATGATAAAACTTTAGCAGATGAGGAGTTGCATCTTTTGGATGAGCAAAGAAAGTGGTTCCTTGAGATGGAATCTACTCCTGGGAAAGATGCTGCAAAGATTGTTGAAATGACAACAAAGGATTTAGTATATTACACATACTTAGTTGATAAAGCAGTGGCAGGGTTTAAGAGGATTGACTCCGATTTTGAAACAAGTCCTACTGTGGGTAAAATGCTGTCAAACAGCATTGCATGCTAAAGAGAAATCGTTCGTGAAAGGAAGAATCAATGTGGCAAAATTCATTGTTGTCTTATTTTTAAAAATTGCCATGGTCACCTCAGCTCTCAGCAGCCACCACCCTGATCAGCGACCAACATCAAGGCTAGACCCTCCACCAGCAAAAAGATTACAACTTGCTGAAGGCTCGATTGTTAGCATTTTTTTAAGCAATAAAGTGTTTTTAAATTAAGGCATGTACGTTGCTTTTTTAGATATAATACTATTGCACGCTTAGTAAATAGCATAAATATAATGTTTATATGCACTGAGAAACCCCCCAAAATTCGTGTGACTCGATTGCAGTAGTCTGGAACCAAACCTGCAATATCTCTGGGGTCTGCCTGTATAACATGATGGAAGGTATGTGGTAGACGACCTTTATAACATTTTCTGGTCAACTCTTTACAGTGAATACGGTAGGATCAGTACCCCTACATATTTCCCGTGCCATCTGGTCTTGTGCATTGCAGACTGAGCAGCCTTGGGCTATTACAGGGATTGGTGTTGTTCGAGGATGTATTGGTGGACTTCACCCAGAAGGAGTGGCAGTTGCTGGACCGTGCTCAGAGGTTCCTGTACAGGGATGTGATGCTGGAGAACTACGGGCACCTGGTGTCCCTGGGTAAGCCCAGCTTCCCGTGCAGCTCCCGACAGCATGCATTTCCTGTCTTAGGAGCCAAGTCACTGTAGTGCATCATGCATTTTGGGTTTGAGATTTTGGATTCAAAAACCTTTTAGGGAACTTGAAAGGATATTGTATTCTCACCTCCCTAGTGAAAGTTTCCCCATCATTCTACAGCTCCTAAAGCTTCTCCCTTCTGATTCTTCAAAGGGCTTGACTCCTAAGCAACTTTGCCAAGTCCCACGTCATTTCCCACAACAGGTCACTGTGTTTCCAAACCTGAGCTGATACTCAAGTTGGAACAAGAAGAAGAACCGTGGATATTAAAGGGACAACTCCCAAGTGGGAGCCACCCAGGTGAGTTAATGAGGTCACCTGGAAGGCAGCCAGGGGAAACTGGATCCAAAGTGGCCAGTTCAGGGGGTAGTATCTTTGAAATGGGTTTTAGGAATCTCTTTTAGAGGCTCCAGACTTTTAGAAGTGCTAAAGGCAGATGACTACCATACCTTAGATATCAAGCCTCCATATATTACTCTCATATATAAATGCTCTTTGTTTTCTGTTTGACTTTTATAGAGAGAGATTCGCTTGGTTTTTGTAGAATCCAGTTGCTGACTTCCTCATCCTAGACCTTTATTTCTCTGTTTTTCTCTCTGTTCAATAATGACCATCCTTTACGTTCCCTCCTGTGCCAAATGTTCTGTAAATATGCATTTATTGATGGATCATTTTATTCAATAAATATTTACAAAGCACCAGCTATGCACCAGTCACGTTCTAAGTCACAGGAGATACAAAAGCGAAGTCTCTTCTCCTATCAGTAGATCCGAATAGCAGATCCATATGTAACATGTCTGGTAGTAATTGGCACTCTGAGAAATTAAAGTCAGATGAAGGGGATGGAGAACGAAAGGGAGTCCTTTTTCAGAAGGAAGTCAGGGACGGCCTCTTTGAGGAGGTGGACATTTGAACAGGAGAGTAGAATGGAGTCTTGAATGAAGGGATGGAGTGAGCGACGGGTTATCTGAGAGATTCCAGATCAAGGAACAGCAGATGCCAAGCCTCTGAGATAGGAGCGTGCCTGGTGTAGTCAGAGAACAGCAAGGAAGTTGGTGGGACTGGAGGGGGTTCAGTGAGGGGAAAGCAGCAGATGATGTCAGAGAGTTAGCTAGAGGCAAAGCTTTATAGGCCTGGTAAGACCGAATTCTACTCTGAGATAGTAGGTAAGAGAAGAGGTCAAGGACTGCACCCTTGAGCATTACATTTGGAGATCACGGAGACATAGGGCTCTAGCAAGAGAGACCAAGAAGGAGCACCCACTATGGTAGAAGGAGAATCAGGAGTCAGGGGTTTCCCAGGAGCCACGTGAAAAAAAAGTGTTTTTTAGAAGGAAAGAGTGAATTCCCAATATGCAGATGCAAATGTAGTCAGCATCGCCCTTTTTTTCCCTCTGCAAATTATCCAAAGGCCACAAGGAAAAAAATTTTAATGTCAATTCCATTTATTTTATAGGTTGGAGGCAGCTGAAATCCCAAACTTTAAAAAAAGTGGAAAAACTGCCAAAAGCAATGAAAGTCAGGCTTGTTCGCAGAAATAGAAAGTATCGTAGCTGTGGAAATAGTGTTAGAACATATTATACAGACAGTATTTACTTGCCGATTTTACCACAAATGGAACTTAAAGTGTTGAGACTTTTTTTTAACAGTGGGATAGTAACATTACTCTGAAGGATATCTAGGTTCTGAGTAGAGCTAAGGACATAATATGTGCTAAGGGAAGACCATGAGAGTGTATTTGTTGTTGGAAACACACAATTGATGGAATTAAATACCCTGGTCTGATAGGAGCTGACAATACTGTAGACTTGTGGGATGATCAGTTGAACATGTGTTGTGAATTTAGGTATAAAAATCTAGTGTAAAGTCTAAGTATGAAAATCCAATATCAGATCTTTCTTGCTAGCATATTGGCTTCTATTTGTTTTATCTGCTACAGAAAAGTCTTAAGTTTTTAAGCATACAACCAATGTTATTGCATAAAATGAAAATAGTAGAAGATAATAATAATCACTCATAGCCAAAAATTTTTAAGACAAAGATTAATAAAGGTCCTAAGACCAAGTCAAATAGCCAGGTGCTTGAGTTCTCACAAAAAAAGAGAAATCAGAGAGGAAGAAAAAATGATGTAAAAGTAGAATTAAACAACAAGGTTTTACTGTATAGCACAGGGAACTCTATTCAATATCTTGTAATAAACTATAATGGAAAAGAATCGAAAATATATATATAGGTATATACATATGTACATGCATAACCGAATCACTTTGCTGTACACCTAAAATTAACACAATATTGTAAATCAACTATACTTCAGTATTTTAAAAGTGAAATTAAAAATTAGTATTGTGACAGGGTACAGTCAGTTGGTACAGTACATCAGCAGATTGAAAGAGGGGAAAGTAGACTTGTTGTCAATCAAGACAAATAACTATTGATTAGCTCTGATAGAATCAAATGATATGCAAGCATGGCTTATCCTCCATCTTTGCTCTGACCCTTCCCTTGATCACCCTTTAGTCTTCCTCGTCTCCCTACTCAGTGTCCCTTATCTTTGCCCCATTCTTTTAATACCCTCCATCCTTGGATCAGTTGTTTTCCTGACATCCTTTGGACTCACTTCACCACTCCTTGTGTTTTATTTCAAACTCTCTACCCATTTTGAGGTAATTTTTGTAACAAGCCAAAGCTACTCATGTTAATTTTCAGCTTTCTCTCCCTTTTTCTACTGCAATATGTGTTTTTGTTTTCATGTACCAACTAAAAGAGTAGGGTAAATATGTGCTTAGGAGTTCCTTCATCCCAGGAGACTGTGTCTGAAACCTAAGAATTAACTCAACTTAGAGCATTTGTTTTTTTTTAATAAATTTATTTATTTACTTATTTATTTTTAGCTGTGTTGGATCTTCGTTTCTGTGTGAGGGCTTTCTCTAGTTGCGGCGAGCTGGGGCCACTCTTCATCGCGGTGCGCGGGCCTCTCACTATCGCGGCCTCTCTTGTTGCAGAGCACAGGCTCCAGACGCGCAGGCTCAGTAATTGTGGCTCACGGGCCCAGTTGCTCCGTGGCATGTGGGATCTTCCCGGACCAGGGCTCGAACCCATGTCCCCTGCATTGGCAGGCAGACTCTCAACCACTGCACCACCAGGGAAGCCCAGAGCATTTGTATACGAGCCTATTCCTTAAGAAATGTGTTAAGATTTATAATGTATGTTAATTTTTTATATTTCTAGAAGTCCAAAGAACCAATAACATGAAAGAGATAAGCCAAGAAAATGAAGACAAGTATTTGAGGCAAGGTTTATTCATCAACAACAAAACATTGACTGAGGAGAGAAATAAGACCTTCAGAGAAACACTTAATATGACCACAAATCCAGTGCCCTCAAAAAAAATATCCCATCAGTGTGACCCATTTGTAACAAACTTGAAAAGTGTTTTTGACTTAGTTATTAGTAATAGAAGCGGTGTGAGAAAAAAATCTAATGATTTCAATGGATGTGGATTCCTTACTACTGTGCATGAGAAAACCCATACAGGGAACAAGCCTGGTGAAAATGATCAAAAGAGGAAATCCCACAGACAAATTGAGGACTTTATTCAACATCAGAAGAATTCAGCTTTGGAGCAATGTCTTGAATATAATCATTGTGAGAAAGCTTTTCACAGAAAAACAGCCTTTGTTGCATGTGAGAGAGCTCATACAGGAGAGAAACCCTCTGAAGGTAACAAATATGGACAAGCCTTCCTCCAAAAGTTAAAGCTTGGTGCTTGTCCAAGAACCCTTAAGGAAAGGAAACCACGCGAATCCAGTAAAAATAGGAAATCTTCATGCTTGAAGTCAAAACCTGCACATCAGAGAGCTCACTGTGAATGTAACAAATTGGGGAAATCTTTTAGCGAGAAGTCAAACCTTACTCAACATCAGAGAATGCACGCAGGAGGAAAACCTGATGAGTATAACAGAAGTGAGGAAGCCTTGCAGAAGTTATCCCACACTCAAAATGAGCGAACTCATACAGGAGAGAAAATCTATGACTGTAACCAGTGTGGGAAATCCTTCCACAAAAAGCCACACCTGACTCAACATCTGAGAACTGACACAACGGAAAAACCCAGTAAGTGTAATGATAGTGAGAGAGCTGTGAAAAAGGAGTCCTACCTCGCTCTAAAGCAGAGAATTAACACGAGTGAGAAAAGCTTTAAAGGTAGTAATTGTGAGAAATCCTCCCACAAGACATTGAAGCTCAGTCAACATCAGAGAAAGTGTTCAGGGGAACCAAATAATGAGTGTAGTGAAAGTGGGAGGGTCTTAAGTAAGAAGTCACACCTCACTCAAAATCAGAGGGCTCACAAAGGGAAGAAAACCTATGACTGTAATAAATGTGGGGACAGCTTCCCTAAGAAAACAGACCTTTCTCAACATCAGAGTGTGCACACAGGAAAAAAGCCCTATGAATGTAGTGAATGCGGGAAGTCCTTTTTTGTAAAGTCCAACCTCACTGAGCATCAGAGAACTCACACAGGAGAAAAACCCTACAAATGTCGTGAATGTGGAAAATCGTTCTGCCAGAAGTCGGCCCTCACCGTACATCAGAGAACTCACACGGGAGAGAAACCCTATAAATGTAAGGAATGTGGGAAAACCTTCTGTGTGAAGTCAAACCTTACTCAACATCAAAGGACCCACACAGGAGAGAAACCCTATAAATGTAATGAATGCTGGAAATCTTTCTGCGTGAAATCCAACCTCATTGTACATCAGAGAACTCATACAGGAGAGAAACCCTACAGATGTCCCGAATGTGGGAAAACCTTCTATGAAAAGTCAGCCCTCACAAAACATCAGAGAATTCACACAGGGGAAAAACCCTATGAATGTAATGAATGTAGAAAAACCTTCAGCCAGAGGTCAGCCCTCACCAAACATCAAAGAAAAAAACATAAGAAAACTCCCACCAACACTCTCCACGTGCAGAAGCCATCCTCTGCAGTTCATAGCCGTTGAACATCAGCAAAATCACAGGGCAGAGGCACTTAGATGTCAACACATGTAGGAAAGTCTTTATCAATAGGTTAGAGCTAATTGGAATTAGAGAAGTAATATAGGAGCGAAATAGGAGCTCTCTATGAATGCTTTGATTGTGTGAAAGCTCTCAAGAAGTATTCAGAGATATGGAGGGCAAATGTATTATTTTAAGGACTATGGATAAAAATGTTCCTGTGGGAAAATGTTCTTTTGGAAATAGAAGTCGTATTTCAGATGTGATACCAAACTTGTTACAAAAAAAGATAATAAAATATTCAGTTCTTAATAGAATGTGAAAGTGGAGCTTTTGTCAGGAATAAATTAAGGTCATTGGCACAGCAGTGTTAAATATATATGTGAAGACCTTCTGAAGTATATGGATAGGTATGTAGTACATGAGTGTGTTCTATAACATGAATTACGTGTATGTTGGATTTACATAGGGAACCCACCTCTCTCTGAATCTCAACAATACAGTATATAAGTGAAAATTGAACAGTGACATAACCTGTGCCTCAACAATTGTGCTTCTAGATACATATCCTAAAACAACTGGGCGTTCTAAAGGGTTTTTGGAAATACTGGGATGATACTATGATTGAGGGTGCTTCAGGCATTTAGTGTGTGGGAGGACCAAAGATACCCAATACCCTGCACCATGTCAGAGAAAGGACAGGAAAAGGGGCTCATCCAGGATGCCAGCAGCTCCATCACAGGAAAACCCTGCCCTAAAGAAACTCTTGCACATCCGCACCAACAGACATGTACAAGAAGGTTCATTGCAACCTGTCAGGTTTTTGTAATGACAATTGAAAAAAAGAGAAAGTAGCAAATGTCCATTGACAATAAACTAGATAAATAAATATTGGTATGTTTATACAATGGGAATAACATACACCAATGAAAATGAACCTCAGTTATACATATCAAGATTATTATCTTAAAACAATAATGTTTAATAAAAAAGGAAACAATAAATACCATGTTATTGCATTTATATAAAGTTCAAAAACAAAGAATTCAACAGTACACTGTTGAGGGATACATATATAAGTAGTAAAACTACAAAGGAAAGCCAGTGGATGGTTAACACAAAATCTAGGATAGCAGTTACATCTATGGAGGAAGGAGGGGCTTACATTTAGGGAGGAAGCTTTATGTTTCTTAAATGGGTCATGAGTATACAAGTATTTCTTATTTTTCTTTATATTATATATATGCATATATATACATACATATTTCTGTTTATAAGCTATTTAATTTTCAAGAAACAGGTTGAAGAAATTGCATTATAATGTTAACAAGAGCTGGTGTATTCATGTGCAGTCAGTATCTGGGCCCCAAGCACAAATTTGCTTTAGATGGAACCTCCACCCTGGTAACCAATGTCTGTCTCTAATGGCACCCACTGGCCCCTGGAATCTCAAACCTAGCTTCTGACAAACTCAAACCAGAGCCACTAAGAACAACAACAACAACAATAACAAAAACAAACAAACAAACAAAAAAAACAGGCTGGAGAGCCCATGAGCCATCCTCAAGCTACAGGAATGCAGCTTGGCCTCAAACTCCAAAGAAACACCAAGATATTCCAGGAGTAGAAGGCAGGAGTCAGTTTGAATTCAACATTGATTTCCTGGGGTCACTGAAGGGCATTTCATCGGGCTAAGTGCTCTGAAGAATTCAAAGACGGTTATTAAAATACATGTCTGGGTTTTAGGCGATGTGGTATATTGAAAAGCCTCTAAAAAGACTGACAAAAAGATAAGGCATAAATTACCAATATCAGTAATGAAACGGGATATCATGCCAGACCCTGAAGACATCAAAATGATAATAGGGGAATCTGTGAACAACTTTATTTGTATAAATTTGACAACTTAGGTTAAATAGACCGATTCCTCCAAAAATAAAAACTATCACAACTCACCCAATATGAAACAGAATTAAGGAAATTTAATTTGTAATTTTAAAACTCCCAAAAAGGAAATCTCCAGGCCCAGATGGTTTCACTAGAGAATTCTACCGAATGTTTAAAGCAGAAATAACACAAGTTCTACACATTTTGTTCCAGAAAATCAAGAAGAGAAAACACTTCCCTGTTCAGTTTATGAACTAGCATTCACTGATAACCAAAACCAAAAAAAAAAAAAAAAAATTTAATACAGTACAAAAAAGGAAAAATAAAGACCAATATGCCTCATGAATTAGGCACACAAATCCTTAACAAAATATTAGCAAATAGAATTTTTTATTATATGAAAAGACATATGAATATATGAAAAGAATTTTATACCATGGGATTTATTGCAAGGATACAAGGCTGATTCAATATTCAAAATCAATCAATGTAATCCACCAAAATCAATCAGTGTAATTAACAAACCAAAGAAATATCACATTATATCCACCAATGAAGAAAAAGTATTTGCCAAAATGTATTTGAAATTTATGACAAAACTCTCAGACAAATAGAAATAGAGGGGAACTTGATAAAGAGCATCTATAAAAACCTACAGCTAACATTATATGTAATGGTGAAAGACTGGATGCCTCCCCCCTAAGATCAGGAACAAGGGAAAGATATCTGCTCTCACCAGTCTTATTCAACATAGTGCTGGAAGTTCTAGCCACCGCAACAAGGCAAGAAAAGGAAATAAAAAGCATACAGATCAGAAAAGAAAGAATAAAACTGTCCTATTTACAGATGACATGATTGTCTAAGAAGAAAATCCCAAGGAATCTACCAAAAACAAAAACAAAAACAGAAAACCTCCTAGAACTAACAAGTGAGTTCACAGGATACAAGGTAAACATGCATTTCTGTATGCCAGAAATGAACACATAGGTTTCAAAATTTAAAACACAATATCGTCCTTTAATTGCCCAAAAAATTATATAGTTAGGTGTAAACCTAACAAAACATGTCCAGACCTGCATGCTGAAAACTACAAAATGCTAATTGAAGAATATCTTAAAAAGTGGATAAACATACCATGTTCATGGATTGGAAAACTCAACACAGTAAAGATGCCAATTCTCCCCATACTGATATATAGGTGTAATGCAATCCCTATCAAAATTCCAGCAGGAATGTTTTTGTAAATATAAGCAAGATTATTCTAAAGTTTATGTGGAACGAGAAAGGAACTAGAATAGCTAAAACAATTTTGAAAAATAAGAATGAAATGGAATGATCAGTCTACTGATTTGAAGATTTATTATATAGCTACAATGATCAGGACCGTGTGGGTTTTGTGGATGGATAGACATATAGATCAATGGAACATAATAGAGAACCCAGAAATAGACCCACACAAATATGCCCAACTGATTTTTTACAAAGGTGCAGAAGGAATTCAGTGGAGGAGAATAGACTTTTCAACAAATGATTCTGGAGCAGTTGGACAGCTATAGGTGAATAAATGAACCTCAACCTCTTGAGGAGGAAAGTATGGGCTTTGGATTCAGACAAACCTGACTTTGAATGCCAGCTTTGCCACTTACCACTGTGTGGTTCTGGCTTTAATAACCTTTTCTCATAAGGTTATTAAACCTTGCTGAGCCTCAAACCCAAGCCTAGAGCTCATCAATGACACGTTAGGGATGCTAAGGAAATAGAAAGTAAATGAATGGGCTACATTTAATTTACTAGGGTATGTTCCCAAAATGGCCAGCAGAGGGCTCTAGTCGCACATGAAAGACTCCACCACGTCTCTGCTCCGGCTGAAAGCGGTCTGCCTTCCAATCCCCACTCTCACTTCAGCCACCCAGTTTCATTAACCGACATTAATGCACAGTGCCGGGGAGACATTTTTCACAGTTACGTGTGTCACTGCGTTTCTGTCAAAGAAACATATCAGATAATTTAAGTTATAATACTGCTTTTTTCCTGCCTGCTTTAATTTTTTTCTTAACAGAATAGACATGCATTCTCAACAGGGGCAATATTGCCCCCAAAGGGGTGAAAGTTTGTTCCTGGAGCCTGAAAAAAAATCTTAGCTATTACAATGGTTTGTGGCTCTCAAAGGACCATAGTACATAAACAGATATGCAGTATATCTGTGGTATTAAATTTTTATGGGGAGGACAATTAGGAAAAATAATATCTAAAAAGTCCCCTTGGAGGAGCTATAACTTAAAAAAATAAAGGTTGGGAAACACTGGAATAAGGGGAGATGAATAGAGAAGATGCCATCATTGTACCACACCTGAAGTTAGGGACACGTAGCATAATTCTTTCTCCTATAATTTGGGGACAACCATGGCAGTGTCCAACCTCAACAATTCCTAACTGGAGGTCTTGTCATTGTTCAGAATGTCCCTCTGCCCCTTTCCGACTCCTCTGAGAGACACCACTTTCAGTGATTCAAAAGGAGTCTCTCCTGGGAGGACTTCTTCAGAGATGCCGCATGCCCTCACCCTCCCACCGGAGTTGCCAAGATTGAGCAGAGGAGGGCCAGATGGCACAAGCAAGCTGAGTGAGTAAGCAACCCTGACCCCCATTTCATCCACCTTTTGCCTGCCCCTTGGCTTAAACCTATGGCTGAGGGAATTCCCTGGCTGTCCAGTGGTTAGGACTCCAAGCTTCCAGTGCTGGGGGCCCGGGTTCAATCCCTGGTCAGGGAACCAAGGTCCCACAAGCCGCTTGGCACTGCCAAAAGAAAAAAAAAAACCTATGGCTGCATGCAGTGGGAAGTGGGTCCCTTATGACCAGTTGACAGAGGAGGAAGAAACCTGAGCTTGATATATGGAGGAGGTGCCCAATTTTGATGGTAGATGGACATATCCATCCATCATGGCCTCAAACTGAGAACAGCATAGTTACCAGGAAGGGCTCAGATCCCTTAGGAATGAGGGTTGAAGGTCACACCACCAGGTAAGCCACCATATCCAGCAGAGGTGCTAAGGGTGAGGGGAATCTAGAATTGACAGTAGAGATTAGAGCTTTTCTGAGCAGCTGCCCCAGCTCTGCACCTACCTCTTGTTACACAAGGAAAAACAGATTTCTCATATGTTTAAACCACTGTGATTCAGTTTCTGTTACACGCATTTCTGGCTGATACAGTATTCCTAACAACAGCATATGCCTGGGTTTTGTTCTCTAATCCTATTTAGCACACCTTGCGTTTTAATAGGACAGTTCAGTCCCTTTGAGATTACTGTAAAAATGGATATATTTTATTTTATTCCTTCCATTTTAATTCGAGCTTACTATTTATTTACTTTGTTATTTTTCTTCCTTTTTCTTGTTTTTGCGGGCAGATAATATGGCCATTTATTATGTGTTTTTCTTTTATTTTTTTTAAAGTATAACTTACATACAACAAATTGCACACACATTAGGTATACAGTTTAATGAGGGTTTTTTGTAGTTGTTGTTTGGGGTTTCTTTGGCTGTGCCTCACAGCTTGTGGAATCTTAGTTCCCCAACCAGGGATTGAATGAGGGCCCTTGGCAGTGAGAACATGGAGTCCTAGCCACTGGACAGCCAGGGAATTCCCTCTTTTTCTTTTAGATTTTGGTGTTCTATAGAGCTAGCAATTACCTTTTCTTTTTCATATTCAGAAAAAAAATACATAATCACAATTATATAATCTTCCATTATATGAAAAACACCATCTATTTCTTCACATTAAGATGACCGATTGTAATTCTTTTACATCATGCTCCCCAAACCCCAAAGAGATTTAAATGCTTTAACTTTTTTCCTCTCCACCCTCCCCTCCCCAAGTACCAGGCTGAGATCCTTCAGTATTTATAGTCCCATATTATTATTAGTCTTCCTTTAGGATTCCCTTTTCCCCTCAAAAGTCTGTAGATATTATTACATCATCATTTACTTCCAGTATTGCAGATGAGAAGTCCAGTGCCAGGCTCATTGATTTTCATTGTAAGTTACTTATTTTCCCTCTCTGGAGGTTGGTAAGCTTTATATGTATACTTGGTGTTCGTTTTTTTTTTTTTTTTTGGTTGGGGGGGAAGCTCTGTTTGGAATTCAGTGACTCCTTAAAATCTTCTGATCAGGTCTTTGTTGGAAACATTTCAGGGAAAATTTCCTCCATTGTTTTGTTTCGTTATTGCCTGCCTTCCACTTCCTCCATTTGATGAATTTCCGTTTTTCCAATAATAATAATTCCAATATTGAATAATTCAAATAGACAGGTATTTGGTTGCCTCCATCATCCCCCCAACCTCTCTGATTTCACCTCATCATTTCCATCTCTTTAAATTTTTGATATGTGTTTTATTTCTCCATTTGGTATTCCACATCCAGTTGCACCAGTAACCTTCCTCTCCTTTGATTCATCTCCTGAAATGTTTAGTCTGAATATGAGATTTTCCTTCGATCCAGAACATAAGTGTGTGTGTGTGTGTGTGTGTGTGTGTGTGTGTGTGTGCATGCACGTCACACTTTATCTGTGGCTCCTTCGGGTGTCGTTTTCATCGTCAATTTCTGTTCAGATTACCTTCTCTCTTCTGTAGGTTTGTACTGGCTGTTCTCTGTGATACACCAGTTCTCTCTCTTTCTCATCTCGAAGACCCCGCAGGTACGTTGGTATTTTCCTTTGCTGGCTCCCCGGGGTGCGTGTTCAGCTGCTGGGGATCTGCAGCAGGTCAGGCTCTTGAGTCATGGACCGCCCAGCAGTCTTTGCTCTTCTGGGTCAGCAGTGCTCCGGCTGGTGGGTCGCTGGTCCCAGAAGGACTCCCTCTGCTCCTTAGTCTCCTCAGCTGGCATTTTCCCAGGGTCGAAAGGATTGAGCACACCGATTTCCTCCCCCTCAGCTTTCCGAGCACTGGAGTCACAGGGGCAGGCGCACAGCTCCCTCAGGAAGTTCTTGGATTTGCATAAGTCAGGTGTTCCCAGATGTTACCTCTTTCCTTCTGACCATCACTACTGGGGCCTGGGCCTCTGGTGGCCCGGCTCTCACTGAACTCAGACTAGCCCCCAGAGATCACTAGATCTTGCTTCCACCCTAAAACCTCAAAAAATGCTGGCCTCAAAAAAAAAAAAAAAAGCTGCTGGCCTCAAAAAATGTTCAGTAGCTGGTTTTAAATTGAAAGATGAGGGCAGCAAGGATGTATTCAAGCAACCATTTCCCCAGAATTCAGAGGATACGTCCGTATACAGTAAGTCCCCTACATACGAACCTTCAAGTTGAGAACTTTCAAAGATGCGAACGTGCGTTCCATCAGCATCAGGCGTGAGTGAAATTGCAGCTCACCCTCCATATCCTACTGCTGACGATCCTTCAGCTCTACCGTCTCCCACCTTCTCTCCCTCCTCCAGTCAGTAACTCTTCTTGCCTGTTCACTTGATGCCAGCCCCTGTATGCCAGCTGTTGTACTGTACTACTGTACTTTTCAAGGTACTATACTGTAAGATTAAAAATGTTTTCTTTATTTTTTGTGTTTGTTTTTTATGTACTATTTGTGTGAAAAGTATTATAAACCTATTACGTTACAGTGCTATATAGCCAACTGTGTTAGTTGGGTATGTAAGTTAACTTTGCTGGACTTAACAAATTGGACTTATGAACTTGCTCTCAGGATGGAACTCATTCGTATGTAGGGGACTTACTGTAGTCAAAAGGCAGAAATACTATAGGCCATTTCACAGACTATAATGCAATAAAACCAGAAAACATCAACCAGAATAGCCAAAGAAAAAACAAAACCTCACCACCACCAAGATCCCTATAGACATGAATATCCAAAATTCACTCTTTTAGCTACCATCAGGTTAGAGAGAAAATCAGAATAGAAATTATAAATTATTTTAATGAATAACAATGAGAACACAAAATATAAAAATCTTTGAAGTGTGACCAAACAAAAATTCAAAGGAAGAATTACAGATTTAAATAACTTCATTAGAAAAACAAATAAAAGATTTAAAATAATGAAGAGGTCCCAGGGAAAGATAGCAGATGAAATATTCAAGTCTAATTTTGGTCCCACTGAGACGCCTATTAAAAATAGAGTAAAGGGATTTTATTTTCACCTTTATATTTTGTAAAATTTCAAATCCCCAGAAAAGGCAGAAGAATGCTACAATAAACATCTCTATACGAACTATTTAGATTCACCAATTGTTATGATTTTGCCATATTTGCTTTATTTCTCTCTCTCTTTTTATACATACACATTTTTTTTCTGAATCATTTGAAAATAAGTTACCAATATTATGACCCTTCACTCGTAAGCATGTATCACTTAAGAATAAGGGCAATCTACAAACTCAAATAAATAAATGTTTCTTCAAATACAGAATGTACATTTTTATACATACGTGAGCATTTACTAAAATTTATCACCCACTTGGCTATAAGGAAAATCTTGGAAAATTCAATAAATTAGATATTTCATAGGCTATCATCTCTGCTCATCATTCAATAAAAATGAAGTAAATGATTTTTAAAGTCACCAAAATATGCTAACTGCATGGAAATTAAGTCTAAGAAACACACTGTTTGGGAACACTTGAATCAAAGGAAAGGAAAATGAAATTACAAATTATCTAGAAAACAAAGAAATGGAGAATTCTTCATTGGAAAACTTATGGGAGATAGAAAAAATTTCAAAGGAAATTTTTTAGCCTTAAGTAACTTCATCAATAAATGGAAAGAACTTGATACTTTATATGATTCAGTTTAAGCATTGCTCAGATCCATAGCCACACCCTACACCGTACTCTTCTTCCCCACCTGTCACCCCCTTACTTTCTCTGTCCCCAGGCACTGCCCTGCTTCAGTGAACAGCTGCCACCTTGAAAGACTGACTTGTATCTTCCCTCTTAGAGCAGAAATGAGGGCATCTTGTTCTTGTATGTGCTCCAAGGTTACAAGAGGGTGAAAGCAGATCTGAATGGTGCAAGGGGTAGAATTGCTAGCCTTAGGTTATGCACCACCACAGATCTCTGTGGCGTTCCCCCCTCAACCCCACTACTCACCAACCTCACCCCTAAATCATTTGCCTTGACTCCTAGATGGAGAGGCTCTACAGGGAACAGCAAGCTATTTCCTGGTCATTAAGCCAGGTCATGGCCTCTGCCATCGACTGCACTGCAGACTGAGGAGCCCCACAGTAGCACAGACAGAAAGGGAGAGACAGACCACTATATGCAGTGGCCAGATTGGTCCAGGAGGCTCTGGCTTCCCCAGAGGCCAGGTAATACTGCCTGGATGCATCAGGTTAATGCCCTGTGGGGCAGACTTTGAACCATAGGAGATGGGGGACAGGAAGGACCCAATGGATAAATTCTTCTCACCTTCTCCTCCTGAGGGATGCTCCAAGACAGAGGAGTTCATACAGCCTCTCTGAGGATGTACTGTGAGCCCAAGGAATTAGCCACACTGGTTACAAAACTGTGAGCCTCTCAGGAACGCAGCCTCTTACCTTTGCCCTCCTCCCTCCCTTCCTCACTTTTTCCTTCAACCTGGTTTCTGTTGTTGCACAAACCCAGTGAAGTGTTAGCACGTAAACTTTTGACACAGGCTCTATTTTCTGGGGAACCCAGGCTAAGACAATAGTCTCCTTGAGAAATAGAAAAAGAACAAGAAAATAAGCTGAAAAAAAGTAGGAAGAGAGAAATCATTAAGATGGAAGATATTTTTTAAATAGTAAGAAAAAATAAATCCCAAATCTCTTCTTGGAGGAAAACCATCCCAGTACACCAGTCAGGGTTCTATAGTGAGTTCTGTATTGCAAAAGAAGCTGATTCTGATGATTAAGGAGCAAGCAAGTTTTTAAAAGAGATATCGAGTAGCTCACAATGTCATTGTGAGGGCTGAAAAGCCAGACTCAAGGTTAAGCAATGCCCCGAACCATACCCAGTTCTGCCCTATGAGGAAACTGCTGCTGCTGTCACCACCCTCCCAAAGCCAGGACCTTGACCTTGAAACCACTGTCGCGGCTGCACTGTCAAAGCTCATTGCCTGTGCCACCTGGACCCATGGAAATGGAAACTCCACGTAGAACTTGATTCCCTGTGTAGCTCACTTCCCATTCATTCCATGAAGGTCAAATACACACATCCTAATGGTGAGGGAGGCTGGGAATTTGAGTTCTGATGAATAATTTCTCCAAATATAAAAGGGCTATTCAAAAGATGATGGGAAGTGATGAATCAGACAGATGTCTACTATAAGCAATAAAATAGATACACCTCTCAGGAGGCAGATAAAAGATAAGTGAAAGAGAACAAAAATGTTTAAAAAATAGTTCTGGCATGACCGATGATCTGGAATAGTGCTGTGCAATGGGAATATAATGTAAGCTGTGTATGTAATTAAAATTTTTCTCTGAGCCACATTAAAAAGTAAAAAAGAAATATATGAAGTTAATTTTAACACTTTATGTAATCCAATATATCCAAAATATTATGATTTCAACATGTAATCAATATAAAAGTCATTAATGAGACATTTTTCATTCTTTTTTTTTATATCAAGTCTTGGAAATCCGGTGTATATTTTAAACTTACAGCCCATTTCAGTTCAGACCAGTCACATTTCAAATAACGTAATCGTCACACTCAGCTAGTGGATACCATAGTGGATAGTGTAGAGATTGAAGAAATAAAATCAGAACCCTATTTCACATCATTTAAACAAAAATAAATTCCAAATGAGTTAAAAACAAATCTAAAAAATCAAACCATTAAAATCTTAGAACACCTGTAACACTATACCTACTTAGCCCTCAATCAGATCTTGTGACCCATCTGCAATGCAGATGGCAGATAAAGGGTTAATATCTATATATACAAAGAGCATTTGCAAATTAGTATCAGAATTAAACTGGCTAGACGCTATCACTAGTCTATTCATAGAAGAACAAATCCAAATGGTGAATAAACCTAAAAAGATGTTCAACTTCCCTAGGAGTCAGGGAAATGCAAATTAAATAAAAATGAGACGTCTCTTTACTCACATCACACTAGCAAATCAATCGGGAGCGTGATAACACCTACTACAAGCTGGGAAGGGACTCTCTTCACCACATTCCAGTAGCGATGACCTTGTTGGAGAGCAATCTGGCAATGTATATCAAAATAAAACAACTCCACATATTCTTTGACCCAGCAATCTCATGCCGGGGAATCCATCCCATTGAAGTAAAAGCACCAGAATATATGTGGCTGTGGGTATTCACATCAACAGTGAACATGATTGCAACAAAACCCTAAAAACAAAGTGTATACTCAGAAAAATAGTTGAATACTTTGTGGTACCTTTATATCATGACATGTTGCACAGCCATTAAAAAAAAATTTCTTAAACCTCTATCTAGTGACTTGAGGGAACTTTTATCTTTCATCTCTGCAAGAGGCAGAGAAATGTACTATAAACTGCCGTTCTATTTCTGTAAGAGATACGGACAGAAATCTACATAGGTATATACATTTGCATCTGAGTTCATGAGCATGAAAAAATATAGAAGAATATAATCCATCTGCTAGCAAGGCTACCTGGGAGGAGGAAAAGCAGATGGTACAGATGGAGAGAAAAACAGGAAGGGAGGAAAGAAAATATGAGAATAGGAGAAAAGTGAGGAGGGGGGTTAAAAGGAAATAACTATTATTTCAAATAAGGACAATTTTTGTAAAAGTTATCACGTGTGTGTGAAAAGGGAAAACGTATCTCCATATAAATCTATCTTGTTAATCATGGTAACACCTTACTTGATTTTTTGACTACTCGTTCTGTGGATTTCTAACAGGTAAGTTAAAGTTTCTCACAAAACTGTGGATTTGTTGTTTTTTCTTGTAATTCTATCAGGTTTAGTATTATATATCTCAATTCTATGTTACTAGGCACATATAAGCACAAAGACTAAACTTATTGGTAGAGTAAATATTTCATCAATATCTATTTTTGTCTTCTCAAATTATACTGATTATTTTTGCCTTGAAATCCATTTTGCCTAATGCTAAAATTGATGCTTTCCCTTTGCTGGCATTTGCGTGGAATACCTTTTTCCATCTCGGTATTTTCAGTTTTTCTATATTGCCCTGTTCTTGCTGTCTCTTATAAAACATCACACAGTTTGACTTTTTAAACTCAATTCAAGAGTCTTTGTCTTTTAACAGTGAATGTAATAGATTTACATTTATTATGGTTATTGATATATTTGCACATGTTCTACCAATTTACCATGGATTTTCTATTGCATATGCTGTTTTCATGCTTCTCTTTCACCCCTGCTATTTGGTTAGTTGATAGCATTTTGTTTGTCCTCAATTAATTTTTCTTCTGATGACTTGGAAAATATATATTCGTTCCTATTATCTTTATAAAAAAATTTTTTTTAGATTGATTGATTGATCTCTATGTTGGGTCTTCGTTTCTATGCTAGGGCTTTCTCTAGTTGCGGCGAGCGGGGGGCCGCTCTTCATTGCGGTGCGCGGGCCTCTCACTACCGTGGCCTCTCTTGTTGCGGAGCACAGGCTCCAGATGCGCAGGCTCAGTAGTTGTGGCTTACGGGCCTAGTTGCTCCGCAGCATGTGGGGTCTTCCCAGACCAGGGCTCGAACCCGTGTCCCCTGCATTAGCAGGCAGATTCTCAACCACTGCGCCACCAGGGAAGCCCCAATCTTTATATCTTCGCCACACATAGTTAAGCATATTCTTAATCAACATCTAGAGTTAATTAACATCTGTATCTTCCCACTAAATAAAATGAGAATCTTAGCATGCTTTTACTTTTCTCTCCTACCTCCTTCCCAGATTTCATACCTCTCCACCCCATGTTATCATCTTAGCTTTTAGTTAATTATTATAAGTAAAGATATTTATTTAGATTTAAAAATAAACCTTCCCCAGCGGCGTGCGGAATTATAAGGCTGTCTGCAGAGATTTGAAAAATGGCAACAAATGAAAGTATCAGCATCTTTAGTTCAGCATCCTTGGCTGTGGAATATGTAGATTCACTTTTACCTGAGAATCCTCTTCAGGAACCATTTAAAAATGCTTGGAACTATATGTTGAATAATTATACAAAGTTCCAGATGGCAACATGGGGATCCCTCATAGTTCATGAGGTCCTTTATTTCTTGTTCTGTTTACCTGCGTTTTTGTTTCAATTTATACCTTACATGAAAAAGTACAAAATTCAAAAGGATAAGCTAGAAACGTGGGGAAATCAATGGAAATGTTTTAAAGTACTTCTCTTTAATCACTTTTGTATCCAGCTTCCTTTGATTTGTGGAACCTATTATTGTACAGAGTATTTCAATACTCCTTATGATTGGGAAACAATGCCAAGATGGTACATGCTTTTGGCAAGATGGTTTGGCTGTGCAGTGATTGAGATACCTGGCACTACTTCCTGCATAGGCTCTTACACCGCAAAACAATATATAAGCATATCCATAAAATTCATCATGAGTTTCAGGCTCCATTTGGAATGGAAGCTGTATATGCACATCCTCTGGAAACCCTAATTCTTGGAACTGGATTTTTTCACTGGAATCATGCTTTTATGTGATCATGTTATTCTTCTTTGGGCCTGGGGGACCATTCGTTTGACAGAAACTGTTGATGTCCATAGTGGTTATGACATTCCACTCAACCCTTTAAATCTCATTCCTTTCTATGCTGGTTCTCGGTGTCACGATTTCCACCACATGAACTTCATTGGAAACTATGCTTCGACATTTACATGGTGGGATAGACTTTTTGGAACAGACTCTCAATTTATTGCCTACAATGAGAAGATGAAGGCTGAGAAAAAGACTGAATAAACATCTCACATAAACCTTCCTGAAGATACACATTTCCTGAATTGAAGCTAGTAGCTAACATTGCTTCTGGGGAGTGGAAATAAATATGTCTTTGTTGCTAAGTGATAAAAAGAACATTAACAACTTTTAATTATCTTCCTAGTGGGAACTTTTATATGTTTAAGTACAGTTTCCCTGAGGAAGCTTTAAAGGCCATGTTGCTAACCTCACAAAAAGGATTTAAGTAATGGAAGGAGTATTAATGTAGGTCTTTTCCCCAAGTTGTACTATAGGCCTGAAGCTGAAATTGGTCTTCAAACCTTTTATTTTATTTTATTTTTTTAATTTATTTTTATTTATTTATTTTTGGCTGCATTGGGTCTTTGTTGCTGAGCGAGCGGGCTTTCTCTAGTTGCAGTGAGCAGGGGCTACTCTTCGTTGCGGTGTGCGGGTTTCTCATTGCGGTGGCTTCTTTTGTTGCAGAGCACGGGCTCTGGGCACGTGGGTTTCAGTAGTTGTGACACATGGGCTCAGTAGTTGTGGCTCGCGGGCTCTAGAGCGCAGGCTCAGTAGTTGTGATGCACAGGCTTAGTTGCTCCGTGGCATGTGGGATCTTCCCAGACCAGGGCTCGAACCCGTGTCCCCTGCATTGGCAGGCGGATTCTCAACCACTGCGCCACCAGGGAAGCCTGCTTACCATTTTCTAAGAAATTATCGAGCCATTGCTGTGTATCCGCTCTCATTGAAGCCATTTACAGGGTACTAGCAGGGACGGGGCGGGGGGCTGAGGAGGGCGCTCCGGATCTAAAGAATGGCCATTTGGTGGTTTCCAGAGCATGGACGCCAAGGTTAGCGTCCAGTTGCTCAAGCCCCAGACCTGCCACTTAAGAGCCATAGAGCAAATGACTTAACCTCTCTGTGCTTCAGTAACCTCTTGTGAAAAATGGGAGTAATAATAATAATTCTGACTTCAGCGGGTGGGGGTGATGGTTCAATTAGATGCAGTATGTAAACGTCCCTAAGAGTAAATAAAATTAATGTAAAATCTTTAAAACAGTGCCTGTCCCTACCCTAATGCTATATTGGTAAGTGGTAGCTATTAGTTCTGTTTACTAGGTGTGCTAGCCATTTTGCAAATCTCACTGAATACACTGAATACGGTCCCCTGAGGCCCTGCCGCAACACGCGCCCGCGCGCGCACACACGGAGCTACGGATGCTGTTAGATGATTTCCTACGCCAGCAGAGGGCTCCGGGCTCACACAAGCGGCTGGAGCAGGTCCCTGCTGGGGCTGACAGCTGACAGCTCACCAAGGCCTCCACCTCCCACGCCCTGCTCCGCTTCCACTCACACAGATACAAGATAAGCCCCTCGTTCCTGGAAGAATGATCTTCGCAAATTAAGTTATCGTGAGTTATGTGAACCCCCAACCTTCAAGAGCTGAAGCTAGACTTACTGTCTGCCTCCTGCCCTTTGCTTCCCACTGAAAGAACCAAGTCACCATGACTTCTCTTAATGACGCTTTAGTCGCCTGGTTTAGTCATTTTTCTTCTCTTTCTGAGGCAGAGAGATGTCTTAAGGGAGACAACACAATGTTGCAGGAGAGACCCAGGTCTTGAAATTAGAACTGGATTTTAATATTGGCTTCACCACTCCGCCAAATAACCCCGGGCAAATGGCTAACTCTCTGTGCCTCAGTTTCTTCATTTGTATAATAAAGGTAATAAGAGTATGTACCTCATAGGAATGTGAGGATCGAAGGAGATAAATCATGAAAAGAACTTAGCGCAAAATCTCATATGTATCCGGGCCTAACAAGTGTTTGACAAAAAGAGTGAAATGCCCAGGTGTATTGTTTTCAGTGATGAGTATAAAGAGAAGGTCATGTACTGTGAGGTCAGACTGACTTGGGTACCAAACAGGCTGTGTGGCAAGTTTCTTTGCATCTCTAAACCTCAGTCTTCCTCATCTGTAAAATGGGCACCCTGGGGCTTCCTTAGTGGTACAGTAGTTAAGAATCCACCTGCCAATGCAGGGGACACGGGTTCGATCCCTGGTCCGGGAAGATCCCACATGCTGCAGAGCAGCTAAGCCCGTGTACCACAACTACTGAGCCTGCGCTCTACAGCCTGCGAGCTACAACTACTGAGGCTGTGTGCCACAACTACTGAAGCCCACACGCCTGGAGCCCGTGCTCCGCAACAAGAGAAGCCACCGCAATGAGAAGCCTGCGCACCGCAACTAAGAGTAGGCCCCGCTCGCTGCAATAAGAGAAAAGCCTGCACACTGCAATGAAGACCCAACGCAGCCAAAAATGAAATAAAAAAATAATAATAATAAATAAAAGGACACCCTAGAACTCCATTGAAAATTGGCAGTTTTTTTTTTATAAATTTATTTATGTATTTATTTTTGGCTGCGTTGGGTCTTCGCTGCTGTGCGTGGGCTTTCTCTAGTTGCAGTGAGTGGGCTACTCTTCGAATAATAATTCGGGCTTCCCTGGTGGCGCAGTGGAGAATCCGCCTGCCAATGCAGGGGACATGGGTTCGAGCCCTGTTATCCCCATTGTACAGATGAGGAGACTGAGCCTCAGAGAGATCTAGTAACTTACCCAAGAACACACAGCTGGTAAGTAACTGTATGGTTAGGCCATTCAAGATGGCTGTTTTCTTGCTCTCTCTACATCCCCTGCTCAACCAGGTCCTGCTTCACTCACATGACTATCCAATTCTCTTAATTATAGGGCTTAATTAGTCCCTGGTAACTTATGTGCCAATTCCCCCTATAAACGGTACCCTCCTTCTCCCCCAGGTTGCAAATGGAGAGTGCTGCCATGTCTTGCCCACCATCTGCCACACACAGTGGGGTGTCACTGCGGAACCCTTTGTGTAAGAGACCCCTGCCCAATAAGCCACTGATGTCTCTGTCTCTGTCTCCGGACTCTTTCTTCGGCCTTAGGGGCCTGCGAGGAGCCGTCCAACAGTTACAAAGGGCTCTGTATAATTACAAGGCCGAGGGATTGCAACTATTTTGCCATACCAGCTGCCAGACACTGTGCTGGGTTCGTATAATGATAACATTCAGCTTCAGGTACTTCTCTCAGTTGATCTCAGCCTGAAAACAAGGCATCTGGCCTCAGTTGCCCAGGGGTAGCAGCTGGAAGTGGAGGTAGAGGGATCTGGAATTCTTGTCTTGTGTAGTAGTCTTGGTGGAGCTGTCAGTCAGGGCACCTGCCTTCCTTAGCTAAGGGGAGGGCATGTTACCTGAGCACAGCCACTGGACTCTTGCTCCAGGGACCTTGACTCTGATCGAAGAAAGGTCTGATCAAGAAAGGGGAGAAAAGGATGGAACTAATTCATTTTGCCTACCTAAACGCCCAGAGCATCTCCAGGCTCCGTCCTTGTCTAAGCCTAGTCCTCCAGCTTCCTGTCACCTCTGTGAATTAGCTACTAGCCTGCCAATATACTCCTTTTCTGCTAAAATTAGCAAGTTCCTGAAACTTGCAATTAAAGAACCTGCACTGGCAAATCAGGCGGGGAAAGAGACAAAGTATTGTAAAGCTAAAGTGAATGATTTATTCCTTGGATAAATGTGTACTGAGCAGGGCCAGGGCTAGGGTGAAGCAAGTGAGATACCCAGGGCACCAAATTTAAGGAAGCTTTCACTCAACCCCCTCCCCTACAAAAAAATCAGTGGCTTAAAGAACAAGGATTACTTCTCTTTCACATGAGAGTATGAAGTGATCTAGAATTGTTCCAGGTCAGCAGGTAGCGTTCTGCTCCATTCAGGGACACTGGCACTTTCTATTTGGTGATCCTGTCATCCCCTAGCACATTATCATCATCACAAGGCCGGGAGAAGGGGTTTTGGCGGACAGCTAGCAGACTCCATGGAAGTCATTGCCCACGTGGAGCTTATTTTCCAGCAGATTCTATTCTTAGTAATAAAAGGCTGCTGGGGAAACATACTCACAGACTAGAGAACGAACTTATGGTTACCAGGGGAGGGGAGGGGGGGAGAGTTAGAGAGTTTGGGATTGACATGTACACACTGCTATATTTAAAATAGATAACCAGCAAGGACCTACTGTATAGCACAGGGAACTCTGCTCAATATTATGTAAATAATATTATTCTTTTCCTAAATGGGAAAAGAATTTGAAAAAGAATAGACACATGCATATGTATAACTGAATCACTTTGCTGTACACCTGAAACTAACACAACATTGTTAATGAACTATACTCCAATGTAAAATAAAAAGTTTTTAAAAAGTGATAAAAATATAAAAGGTTGCTAGGTATAAGCCCTTGGGGGTTCAGGGAGGGAGATGTGTTTATGGGCTGCAGTAAATGGGGAAGGCAGGAAGAAGTGGGAGAATGTTCCCGAAGAGGGGAACTACAGGAGTTACCCCTGGAGCCTGGGAAAGGTAAAATGAACTTGGCCTGTCATCTTGCAATGGGGCAGGAAAAAGATCTGCTAGACGAAGGTGGAACTCTCATGCCTTCTCACAACCCAGTTTTGTAGTCAGAAGATGAAATTGGGAATGAGGAAAGCTGGACCTGAGTTCTAGTTCCTGAGTTGACTTCAGGTATACTCCTTAACCTTGCCAAGCCTTTGATTTTTCTTTGTAAAATGATGAGGATGATAACATCATCAACAATAATAATTCGGGCTTCCCTGGTGGCGCAGTGGAGAATCCGCCTGCCAATGCAGGGGACACGGGTTCGAGCCCTGGTCCAGGAAGATCCCACATTCCGTGGAGCAGCTAAGCCTGTGCGCCACAACTACTGAAGCCCGTGCTCCGCAACAAGAGAAGCCACCACAATGAGAAGCCCGTGCACCACAACGAAGAGTAGCCCCTGCTCCCTGCAACTAGAGAAAGCCCGCGCGCAGCAACGAAGACCCATCGCAACCAATAAATAAATAAATAAATAAATTTTATTTTTAAAAAACAATAATAATTCATTAATAATTAAAAAGAAGAGTATGAATAATAACAACGTTGCTGTGAGGATTCCACAAAGCAATGGTCTGTAAAAGGCTTTGGTAACCAAAGCACTGTAGACTGGGGGTGGGCAACTTACAGCCACAGGCCAACACCTATTTATTTTGTAAATAAAGCTGCACTGGAACACAGTCACCCTCATGGGTTTACATTGTCTGTGGCTGCTTTCACACTACAACAGCACAGCTGAATAGTTTGACAGAGACTGTATAGCGAAAAGCATTCACTATCTGGATATTTATGGAAAGTTTGCTGGTGACTTCTGCAAGGGCTGTAGTGATGTTAGCTATCACTAAGCCTCAACCTCCGTGAGCATCGTTGTATTCACCTGTAAAAGAGGACTAATAAATACCATCTTCAGTTCCAAGATGTTTTGAGGATCAAATGAAACAATATATGTAAAACTGCTTTTCAGATGCTTTGCAGACTGTGAAGTGCTATATAAATGGCAGTCGTTATTTAGTGTCTTTGCTGAGTATCAGTTTCATCATTTAGTCTCTCCCTTGAGCATCTATAAAACGGACAACAGAATACCCACCCCTCGGGGTGGTTGTAAGGATCTGTGAGACAAAATGGTTAGAGCATAGACTTTAGAATCAAACAAGCACGGGCTGGCCTCTTGCTTTGTCCATCACTAGTTGTACGATCAGGGGACCCACATAACACCTACATCAGAGTTGCTGTGAGTGTAAAGGGACGTGGCACGAGTGAGGCGCTGGCGCAGTGCCCGGCCTTGTTCCGATCTGCAGGTGCAGTGACGAATACCACCTCCCACGGGTCCCTATCAACAGTACAGCTGAGCTGTACCCCTCTGCCTCTGCTCCGCGCCCACGGTCAGCCCTGGGTGCCGGTATAATTAGCTCCGGCTCGGTGGTGAGCAGCCGCGGCTGCTCAAAGCCTCTGACACGACTGTCACCTCCCACTCAGTTCTCCAAACCACAGTTATCCCACTGTTGAGTGCGTTACATGCCTGCTGGGCACCGGGCTGAGTGCCACCAGAGGACATCTGAGCCTTCAAAACCTCTGATTTATCACAAGGAACACGGGCTGTGCCAAAAGAAAAGTTTCGGGGAGCGATGGGGGGGATGGGGGGGAAGAAATGCTGCCTCTTGCGTTTGCTGAGAAATCCCATTCTTCCAAAACCCAGAGCCCGCGGCGGGGGAGACTGACTGTGTCTTTAAGAGGCCTCCGCTAGCAGGGCGGGGACCGGCGGGTCCTCACTCCCAGCCCCGGCAGCTGGTCCCGCCCTCTTTTGAGTGACAGGCAAAAAACCCAATTGGAGAAGGAGAGTTCAGCGTGACGGCGAAATGGAGCAATAGGAGCCCGGATCGGCCTGCGTGGGGCGGGGCCCTGGGAAGGCGGGGCGGGCGGAGGCTAGTGGAGCGGCGGCTGGGAGACCTGGGCGCGGGAGCTGGGCCTAGGGTCGGCTCCCTGGTGAGTGTGGGACGCGCCGGGGGTCGGGGCGCGCCAGGCCGCGGGGAGGGCCCTGGCCCGAGGGACGCAGGACGGAGAGGCCGGGCCGGGAAGTAGGCGGAGGGCTGCGGCCTGCTTCTGCCCAGGGGCCTGGGGGGCTGGAGAGGGCGGGCCTGGGATGCACCGCGCAGGTTCGACAAGCCCCTGAGGGGTCGCGGCCCAAGTGGGTCCGCCGGGCCCGAGGGTCACTGGGTCCCCGACCCAGAAGGGTCGACGACGGGTGGGGAAGAGGGCGGACGAGGCCTAGAGGAGCGGGGGCTGGGCCGGGTAGGGGTCGTGGGGTAGGGGAGGAGGAGGGTGGGAGGATGGAACCCGGGGGCGAGACGAGACGGTGCGGGGAGGGAGGGGACGGGAGAGGGACCAGATGAGAGAGGGCTCGATAGGAGCCCAAAGAGTGTTTGGGGCTGGTGGCACCCATCCGAAGCCTCGGAGTCTCCCTTGACATCGCCACCCCCTCCTACACACACAGACACTGCTTGTCACCCCGCCCCGTCGATCCGGCCGGCTCATTTACCCCCCAAACCGTCTACTTGCATCTCCGCCGCTTCCCCCTCAGTTCAGGCCTCTCTCGCCTCTTATCTGGATTGATGCAGTGTCCATAACCGATCTGCACACACGCACTTGCGCCGCTCCCCAGCGGGCCTCGCACCGTGGTCAGAGGGATCTTTTCAAAATACAGATCAGATCCGGACACTCGGCTGCTTGTAACTGGCTGGCTTCCACCTCCTGCAGGGCTAGCCCCATCCTCACCCAAGCCCTGGAGATGGAATCCCACGGACCTCTCCTCCCTAGTCTCAGTCTACTAACCCCTCTTGCCCAATTCTCTTGTCACACTGGCCTTTTCGTGTTCCTTCTACATACCAAGCCCTGGCCCAACTCAGGGTCTTCACCCTTAGCCTTCCTGCTCCCTGGGCTTACCTTCCCCGCCTGGCTTATTCCAGTCAACTCCTCTTTATCTTTCAAATCTCCACTCAAGTATCACTTCCCCTGGGGGAGTCCCTGGTCCTCGATTCCCCCACCAAGTGAATTCCCCACTTTCATCACCCTCTGTACTTCTCCTTCACAACACTTGAAGAGCTGCAGTTTTACATTTATTTATGAAAATATTCATGTCTGTCTGTTCCCACCAGATAATAAGGTCCACAAGGAAAAAGATAGTGTCTGCTTTTGCTCCTTGTATCTCCAGCATCTTGCCCAGAGCCAGGCACTGTAAATATGTACTAAATGAATGGAGGACTTGGCTCTGGCAGGAGGAACAAGGTGTGAGTCGTGTCTGATGTCCTACACAAAAACTGTGCCAGGCTCTGTGCTAGAATAATGCTGTCCAATGGAAAGATAATGCAATATATGTAGTTACAAAATTTTTAGTAGCCACATTAAAAAAGCAAAAAGAAACAAGCGACATTACTTTTTGTAATATATTTTACTTAACCTAATAGATTCCAGAATGATATTATTTTGACATATACTCAACGTTAAGAACATTATTAATATTTCACATTTCTGTGTGTGTACTAAGCCTTTGAAATCTGGCCTGTGTTTTACACTTAGAGCCCATCTCAGCTCATGGTAAACACATTACAAGTGCTCAGTAGCCACACGTAGGGGTGAGCAGTGCTAGGAGCTTTACATACCTGTGGCATTTAATTGCCTTTAACCTTTTGAGATAATTATTGTTGTCTGCATTTTACTAATAAACATAATGAAGCTCCTAGAAGTTATGTTGCCTGCCAGCAATTATCCTAAAGTTTGTGAGTGGAGGAGGCAAGATGAGGACCAGGACCTCCATCTGTTCATCTGGAGTTTGGTCTTTCTGTACCCTGTGCTGCCTCGAGGAAGTGCCAGGGGAGTTTGGGGGTGCAGGAAGTGGGGGCTAAACTTCTAGAAAACAATGGCACCTGTGGGTATATGCATATTCGGTTTCATCCATGCAGAGACAGTGTGTCTGGGTGCATCAGTACCACCTGCCTAGATGGCTCAGGAAGAAATGGATTTGATGCAGTTGAAGAAAAACCTTCAAGGCCAGTGCTTCTTGATCCAGTCACCGGAGCTCAGCACAGTCAGCACCAACTCAGCCTGGTCCCAGGACCTGGGTAGAAAAATGTACCCAGACCGCAGCATCTTGTACAGGGCCTGAGTTAACAGTCCGGCTGTTCAGTTCAACAGTTGCTCACTGAATTGAGGTCCCCACTACCGTGAGGCCAGCACTGTTCTAGGCCATTTAGGGTGACTGGGGAGTATAGATCACAGCCCTCATCTTCAGGATGCCTACTGGGTACTTGGAAAGACAAGACCGGACCACAGAATGATTAGATGAGGTGCAGGACGCCGGGCGGTGTAGTGAAGAACCAGAAACAGTGGTGTGCAGAGGCTGCAGTGGCTGTCTAGGCCACGCTGGGTAATGTGTTTCCAAGTGTGGATTTGGATTCCTCTGCAGGGGTAGGGGGGGTACTTCGTAGTTTGCTACAGTTCCCACATAGATGCTGCTTGGCATATTTACTTACCTGTCTGGCTGCTTAAGCAGCCAGAGTTCGTAAACCCATTAGACATACTGGTTTTAATTGAGTCACTAGAAAAGATTTGTTGACCGCCTGTTATGTGCCAGGCATTGTGTAGGCCACTGCTCTGAAACTGACTATGAAGCTCTCCAAGGTTCTTCTGCTAGGACAAAAATAATAATAATAATAAAAATAATAATTTTATATTGATTTTCCTCCCCGATTGCCTTCACATGTGTTCTCTCATTCTGTCATCAGTATACTAAAGCCTGGCAGGTAGGGCTTTTTTATGCCAGGGAAACATGGTTACATTGCTTTTGCAGCTTCTTCAAGTTCACAGTGTTGGAATTCTGCTTACTCTGTGTCAGGTATTATGCTTAAATGATTTACGTATGTTATCCCACCCCATGTTCACAGCAACTTTATAGAGTAGGGTTGATTCGAATCCCCATTTAACAGATAAGGAAATTCTTAGAACTGGGATCCAAACCTAGGTCTGTTCCACTCCGGAACACAAGCTCCTTACCTTGTTAAGTTACTCTGCCTCGCTAGAAGGTCACGGTTGGACGAGACCTCACAAAGGTCCCGTCCGACCTCCTCATGCATATCAGGACCTGAGGTCCAAAGAGGCTTGTGCTCATGGCAGAGCTGGGCAGTCAGGTCTCCTGTGCTGCAGGGGCAGGACTAACCCAGAAGGGAGGGCCGAGGCCTTCTTTGGTTCCTGACTGCTGGTGTGGCCCTGCCAGCTTCTCTGGACCTCAGTTCCCTTATTTGTAAAATGAGAGGCTTGGCCTGATTTTGCAGTGAGAACAATGCTGTGTGGCTGGGGTCAGTACTGAAGGAGTCGGGCCCCCAGCCCGGGGTTTCAGTCATAACCCAGGGCTTCTCAACCCCGCGCACCCCATCCCCACACGGGCTCTTCCTTCCCGCGGCAGCCGCGGTCCCGTGAAGGCAGACAGTACTTCTGGTTCATCTGTGTTTTCCACTTCAGTTTCTGTTTCAGTTCCAGAAACTGAGGCAAGTGGGCTGGAAACACAGACCCCCTTCTACGTCCATCTCGATGACTGTAGGGATTTGTAGAGTTCTAGGCAATGGCTCGTCCTCTGTCATTAGAGTTTTTGTTCTCTTTTAGAGGCGGTCAGGTCTAGGGGCATCCTGGAGGGTATTTTTGGTGTGGAATTCTGTGGGCACAGCTGTGTGCCAGGCACAGTGGGCGGGGGAGTAGATGTGGACTAGATGAGTCCCTGCCCTCAGCTAGCAGCCCCTGAGCTGTGGCTCCCAGCCCTGGCTGCCCATTAGAATCACCTGGGGGTGGGGGGTAGGGGGGTGGTTTGCAGTGACCTGCGGTGGGCACGGATGAGGCACAGCCAGAGCTGAGACCCACTGGTGTAGAGTCTGCACCTGGGGATCTTGTTTGAAGGCAGGTTCTGATTCAGGGGGTCTGGGCTGGAGTGGGTGATTCTGTGTTACAGGCTCCCAGGCAACATCGGTGGTGCTGGAGTGCAGATCACACTCTGAATAGCACGGGAAAAGGCTGCACATAGAGAGTTACGAATCAGTGGGATTGTGACAGTGTGTGTAAAAGACGGGAGGGCAGATGAGGGCGCAGTTCATTTTGTGTGAGGGGAGAGGACCAGGAAGGCCACACAGAAGAGTGACTGTCTGAGCTGGGCCTTGAAGCTTGAGTAGAAGTTTGGCAGCTGCACCAGGTGGAGGGACTAATGGCAGAGGCCCGAGTAAGACTTAGAAGAGCCTGGTGTTTGGGGGAACAGGGTGGTCTGCTGTGACATTAGGAGTGTCTACAAGGGCGGTCTGACGGCCATGGTGCGACTGGAAGGAGCTGTGTGCTCTCCTGCGGAGTCTAAGCTCAGTTCTCTAAGGATAGGGACCTTGCAGAAGGTTTCTAAGCCAAAGAGGAGAGCTGCGTGCTTCTTAGGGTAGGTGTTACGTGAGAAGAAGCCCAAACAGTTACCCTGTTCCCACGCCCTTCCTCACTGCACTTGTGGCACTTAAGTTCGTGGCTTTTAACTACGTGTTTGGGTGAGTCTTGTGTCCAACAAATTTCAACAGAAGGGAGAAATCTCAGCTGCCATTGGTATGATGGTCCTTCTCGGCGTTTCTAGCAGTAAATGTCAGGACCTGAATCTTCGAACCCAGTTTCCCTCCCTGTACCTCAGAGTCTCACCCGCATTCAGGGGTCCGAACTAAGGGAAGTTAAGTCACTTCTCACTGCACAAGATTTCAGAGGGAGAAGCCTCTGTTGAGATTGTGCTCTTGATTAGAAAGAGGGTGTGACCTCTGGTTGCCTTCCTGGAGCGGTGCTTTCTCTTGCAGGAAACATAAACCAAACTCACCCATGCCTCCCCCACCGAATCAAAAGCAAAAGAGCAGAACAAAAGCACCCGTCAATCCTTATCCTTAAAGGAATGAGGGGGGGAGAGTGCAGAGCTGGAACCTTCTGGCCTTCCTCCATCTGAATTCCTTACTAATGGGGAGGGATTGTCTTTCACTTCCTTTCTGCTGGGCTCTCAGAATCCAGCTCTCTGGAGCCGCCCCTGCAGGGGTGATTGATTGATGGAGCTTTGTGGGGCCTTTTGTAACTGTGCTGATTTTATAAGCACACCTTCCAGAAGCCACTTAAAGAACACTCATTGGAGACACTGAAGGTCCTGTTTTTCTCTTGTTTCCCCGACTTTGCCTTTGAAAACCTGGGCTTTCATTTTCCTGCCTTAGAGTAGAATTATTTTCCCCAAATCAGTGTGTGCCCCTCTCCTGTTTGGTGACATTTAGAGCTTTCCCAATCATCTTTATATCTGTAATACTTGAAAGGGGGTGGGAGGGTGGGATGGAGAGTCGTTTAATCAGAAGGGGTTGATTACTTCTTTGCCTTCTGGGCCTGGATGTGGAACTACTGCTCCCTCATCCTGGCTGTTTGCTCTTGAACTCTATAGTGATGCTGAACAGTAGAGCAAGAGGCTATTTATAACCCTGAGAATTTTGCAATGTTACTGAATTGCTTCGACCTAATTTCCACTTCCTTTCTAAAGTGAAAATGAAAAGAGTGAGCAAACGAGAGCTGAAAGGGCTCCCCACGAGGAGATCCTTTATCTGGGGACTGTTACCTGGAGAATATTATTCTTCTAGTCTCCTATCTCCTGACGTTTCCATAGGGAGAAAAGCGGAGGGATGTTTTCCCCCATCTTTTAACTAGAGTCAGGGTGCTAAATCTGATTTTCCAATGAGACACGTCCTAATGTTAGATGTGAAAACAGTGAAAATGCTGTGGAGTTGGAAGGTGGTGGGTCGAGGAGGGAACACACAACCAGAGTGCTTCCTGCCCGTGCACTGCCGTGTGGAGCCGGCCCTGGTTTGTAGGAGTTGAGGAAGTCAGAGCTGTTGGATTTGAGCAGATGCTCATGGAACCGTAACTGTGTGCCAGGCGCTGTGCCAGCCAATGAAGCTGCAGGGTTGGCCTTGCCCCGGGGGAGGAGAGAGCTGTGGGAATATAAAACTATAATGGAGTGGGACAGGAGCTGTCACAGAGCTGTGGACAGAATGCCACGAGAACATGGGTCCGTCCTGTTTCACTTTGCTAGAGAAGCGGGGGTGGGGTGGGGAACTAAGACCGGTACAGAGAGGAAGTGACATCTGAGCGGGGTTCTGAAGCTTGAATATGAGCTCTCCTGACAGTCGAAGGAAGGGAAAAAATGCAAAGATACAGAGGAGGAGGAGGAACATGGCCTGCCTCGTAGAAATAGCAAATAGTCCAGGAAGGTCTGGCTAGACTGTGAAGGGCTGAGCGCCACACAGGGGAGTGGGGGTCACCTTCTTTAGACAGTGGGCTCCGTTATCTCTCACAATGGTGAGCTCTTGTTGTTGGTCTCTGAGCCCCGGTGTGCTTCATCTTCAGGTCCAGCGAACCCAGATCCTCCGCTGAGCGCCTGCTGTGGGAACGGTGCCACCTGCTTCTACTACGTGGCTTTCAAACAGCCAGACTGGCTGGGGTCAGATTCCGGCCGTGCCGCTTCCTAGCTGTGTGACACTGAGCACAGTACTTAATTTTTCTGCGCCTCTATTTCTTTTTAAAATTTTATTTATTCACTTATTTATCTATTTATTTATTTATTTTTGGCTGCATTGGGTCTTCGTTGCTGCACGAGGGCTTTCTCTAGTTGCGGCGAGCGGGGGCTACTCTTTGTTGCAGTGCGCGGGCTTCTCATTGCGGTGGCTTCACATTGCAGAGCACAGGCTCTAGGCACACGGGCTTCAGTAGTTGTGGCTCGCGGGCTTAGTAGTTGCGGCTCGCAGGCTCTAGGGCGCAGGCTCAGTAGTTGTGGCGCACGGACTTAGTTGCTCCGCGGCATGTGGGATCTTCCCGGACCAGAGCTCGAACCCGTGTCCCCTGCATTGACAGGCGGATTCTTAACCACTGCGCCACCAGGGAAGCCCCTCTGTTTCTTGTCTATAAAACCGGGATGATACATCACACAGGGCTGCTGTGTGGATTAAATGAATTAATATGTGTAAAGCCCTTAGAACAGTGTCCTAGCACTGTGTAAATGTTAGCTAATGTCTTCATCCTCAGCAAAGGAAGTATTATGTAGAGGGAAGAGAGCCAACTTTGAAGTCCTAACACCCAGTCCTGAGACCCAGTTCTGATGTGATTTCTTTCTTTCTTTTTTTGTGGGGAAGAGGTGGGAAGGAGGCATGTGGAAGATATGTTTCTCATCCCATGTGAACTTCAGTTGCCTCATCTACAATGGGATGACTTCCAGGGTTCGGGTGAGCATCAGCGGTAATAATGCTACAGACGTGTGATCAAATGTAAAGAGGCTGTGTGCACATTACTGTTACATACAGGATGACTTGCCGTAAAGTCACCACAAAACTGAACTGTTTTAAACAAACCAGACTTACCTAAGTGGGTTTTGCTCTTCATTATTTCAGCCAGTGTTAATCAAGGGCCTGCTCAGTGCCATCATCTTGTGCCTGTTAGACTGCTGTCTCTTCACCCCTCCGTTTAGAGCTCCTTCAAAGCTGGGTGGTCACCCTTCGGCTTAGGCTTTTTAGTTGCAATGAGTAGAAACGCAAGCTAGTTTAATTGAAAGGAGTTTTACTGGCAGGAAACAGGGGAGCTTCAGGTACCCCAATTGTAGGAGGTGTAGCCATGGAGTCTGGAAAGTCTTCAGACACAGGCTTTTTTCGTCTCTTTCTGGGACTTTGTGGTTTCTGGTTTCTGGCCTCCACTCATCCACACATTTCTGGATTCTTCTTGCTGAATAGCTTCCTCTGCAAGGCTCTTGGTTTTTGCTTCTTGGTATCTTTGGCCTGCCGCGGTACTTCCTCTGAGGCTGACTGTGACCTTTCTGCTCCAAGGCCCATTGGCATCCATCTCCTTTAGTCTGTGTCTTTAAGCCCAAGAGAGAGAATTGGATTAGTCCAGCTAAGGTTGAGTGTTCACCTCAGTCCTGTTGGCTGTGGCATGGTTGGGGAGAGTGCCAGGACACATGGGCTGCCTGGGCATATTGGGAAAGGGCAAAGTCGCTGAGAATGGGGGCTTATGGTATCTCTGGAATAGTCCTGGTGGTTGCAAATCCCCGTGCTTTAAAATGGATATGAATTTTTGGAACATACAAGAATCACTCAGGGCTGACTTTAATAAAGAAAGAGATAGGGACTTCCCTGGTCATCCAGTGGTAAAGAATCTGCCTTCCAATGCAGGGGACGTGGGTTCGATCCCTGGTTGGGGAACTAAGATCCCACATGCTGTGGGGCAACTAAGCCTGTGCGCCACAACTACTGAGCTCATGTGCCTCAACGAGAGAGCCCGCATGCCGCAAACTGCAGAGCCCACATGCCCTGGAGCCCGTGCGCCACAACTGGAGAGAAACCCGAGCAGACTGTGCACCCTAACGAAAAGATCCTGTGTGCTGCAACTAAGACCTGATACAGCCAAAAAAAATAAGGAAAATAAATAAATATTTTAAAAAAGAGAGATAATCAACCTAGGAGATGCCATGTGGTGTCACAGTAAAGTGGAACTGTAAAATAATGAACTTTAGCTTTGTTTATCTCCGAAGACAGTATCCAGAAAGGAGTTCCAGGGACTTCCCTGGCAGTCCTGTGGTTAAGACTCTGCTCTTCCAATGCAGGGGGCGCGGGTTCAATCCCTGGTCAGGGAACTAAGATGCCACATGCCACGCACAGAAGAAAACAGAAACAAACAAACAAACAAAAACAAACAGAAAGGAGTTCCAAAAAATATGATTTGTTTCTTAGCAGCACCATTGAAATAAGGGTGTAACTTCTTTTGGAGAGGGACATGTGTACATCACCCAGACACTCAGTGATGGAGCTGTGACTAGGTCCTGAGTCCTCTGGCTCTGAATCCAGATGCTTCAGCAGGGAAAATCATCCCAGCCCAGTGCTCTTCCTCTTGCACCTACGCTGCTTACTTATTTTAAAAAGAAGAAGAAACTAAACTAAATAACAAATGGTCTTACAGGCCATATTGTGCATTTCCACATATATGAAGTACAAAAGCAGGCAGAACAAATCCATGGTGTTGGAAATCAGAAACAAGTTGCCTCTTGGAGGGCTGGCAGGTGGGGGCTTGACTGGAAGGAGGTAGGAGGGAATTCTGGGGGTTGTGAAAATGTTCAGTATCTTGTTTTGGGTGGTGGTTACAGGATGGTATGTGTATTTCTATTTTGTATATATATTTATATATATATACACACACACATATATACACATAAGCTCTGCATTTTATTATTTGTAGATTGTATCTCAGTCAAAAAAAATGATCTCACAACTGTACAGTCATACCTCCTAATTATGGCAGATTTAGATAAGGATAAGGACTCCTGCCCTAGGCATCTGAGATTCATGGTACCACCCCTGCTTTGCTGTGTCACTGGAGCAGAGCATCTCAACCAGGACTTCTTCTGATGGGCCCATTTCTTTTCAGAGGTTTGTTGTGTGTCTAGGCACATAAAAATTACATGTGAGAAATTCTACCTGGAGCTGCAGAAGTTGTGGAAGCTCTCAGGGCCGTGAGACCGGCCCACTTCACCTTTAGGCTTGATTTAGTTGCAGTGAGCAGAAATTCAGGCTAGCTCAGCCGGGGGTGGGGGTGGGTTGGGGGTGGGTAGCACTGGCCAAAGTCAACTCCATGTTCTGTCACCTTCACTGCTTATAAGCTGGGTGAATTGGGCACCTTAACCACACTGAGTTTCAGTTTTGTTGTCTTCAAATGGAGGTTATCCTGTTCTGCCTACTTCATAAGGCTGCTGGGAGGACTCAACAGAATAAGTGATGGCACGTTGAAAACCATCTCTTCTGTGCTGCCATGTTCTGGAAGTGCTGGTATTTTTGACAGTCGACTTCTGAAGCACCCCATCCTGATCAGGAAATGGCCAGGAAAGCTTCCCTCTTTCTGAGACCCATGGGTTTGTAGGGGAAGGGGCTTGTACCCCTGTCACCAAAGAGGTTAGTACTTACAAGGCTGTGAGAAATAACAGCTGTGTTTGGGCTGAAAAATTGATGGCCTCCACGAATACCAGCTCAGCACAGCTATGCCGCATGTTCCAGGAGAGGCGGGCGGTCTCCATTAGTGAGGCGTGGATGGTGGGCAAGTGGCTAAACCTGGGGGTGCAGGAGAAAGGCCTCTTTCGTGAAGAGAGAGGCCTCTCCTGAAGCTGCAGGCATGGAGTGTAAACACACATTGAAATAATCCATCAGCGGGGTGACTTCCCCTCATCAGACCTTGGAGAGAGAATGCTTTAGCTACTGCCTGGAACACCACTAAGCTCGCAGAGTTGCCTAGGATACCAGTCACGTGGGCCCATCTTCCAGACTTGTTCAAAATGATTTATTTTCCTTTATTTTGGAGAGCAGTGGGTCAGAAGTACTTCTGAAGCTTGTCCTCCGATAGTTGGGCCTTTGTGTGAGGGTGTCCTCACCTCCCTTTACTTGTGCTCTCAGCAGCCCTTGCCTTTGGCAATTGGGACTAAAATAGCATTTCCTGTCCCGCTTCTCTCCTCCATTTTCTGAAGTCTGTGTCATCCCACACGGTGGAGGCTCTGCGTTGTGTCCCGTTGAGGGGGGAGGAGTGGCAGCAATGAGTAGGGAGGAAGCAACAGAGCATGTGGCCAGGCCCTGCTGACTCTGGAATCTTCCTGGGATGACTGCAGAGCAGAGCAGGCTGGCTCCTTCAGCTAACTGCTCAGCCAAGAAAAGGCTGTGTCTGTTCTTATCAGTCTCAGGGCATAAGCTTCTCCCTCTCAAGGTCCCAGGACAGGACTTTGCAGTAAATATTCTCCTCTGCTCCGGGGTCCTCCTGGCCCTTCACCTGAAGTGTCACATTGGCAGATCTTGCGGCTGGCTTATCTGCAGTTGATAGATAGGTTTGTCCCTTTTCTACTTGCTGATTTAATCTAAAGAGCCAAAATGTCCAAGGAGAGGTTGTGGCATGATCTAGAAGAATTCAAACCAAGGAGTTCTATATGTTTCTTTGGACACTCTCTGTCTTCTGATTTTCCAAAATATATAACAAGAGTGAAAAATGAAGGCAAACTCTGACTTTTTCCTTTTTTCTGATTCTTTTCCCCAGGCAGCTGTGTCTGTGTGTCTTGGAGAAGCAGGGCCCATTGGGAACGATGCCACCACCATCAGACATCGTCAAAGTGGCCATCGAGTGGCCAGGTGCTAATGCTCAGCTCCTCGAAATCGACCAGGTAAGCTGGAAGTGAGCAGCAGCGATGCAAGGAGAAGGGTCCAGGGGGTGCGTGGCGGGGATGCCTTCAGGGGCGGGGCCCGCTGGCATCAGGAGTAAGAACCAGCAACAGGAAAGCCAAGCCCTGTCCCACCCTATGGAAGGCTGGTCACCATGGCCTGGGAGAGGCCTCCTCTTCGAGAAAAGCTCTCAGAGAAGAAGTCCGTGCTCAGGCCCCAGGATGACCCTGCCTGGCAGACCCTCTCATCAGGACCTTGGTACTAGCAGGATGTGGCTCCTGGTGAAGGATCTCTCTCTCTCTCTCTCTCTCTCTCTCTCTCTCTCTCTCTTTCTCTCTCTCTCTCTCTCTCAGAAACGGCCCCTGGCGTCCATCATCAAGGAAGTTTGTGATGGGTAAGTTGAAACTGCCCCTGTTTTGGATGGTGACAGGCTAAAAACAGAGGAGCGTTGCCAGACCTTGAAAGGAATTCTGCCCGAGGATCTGCAGTTAGTCGGGTCCCCAGTCCGGGGCTTTTGTGGATCGTTGTCTTACAAGGAAAGTATAGCTGGTGGGGATGTCCCTAAGACCTGTCAATCTTTAGTTTTTCCTTTAAGCCCAGGAATGCCCCACCTGAGGTCCTGGTGGGATCTGAGACCTGCGCTGCATTACATGTGCCACCTTTTGTGGTACCAGTCTTTACAGAGGCTTAGGAGGTTACTGTTCAGCATCTCAGCCCAAAGCTTTGTGTTTTTTCTCCCCTGCACATCAAACAGACTGCCCAATCCCTCAATCAACTCTATTGAAAATGATTTATTTGCAGCTTCTAGACAGGCCCCCAGGCATGGCCACACAGGCTGTACTGTTTTTCTCTTACATAGGTGGTCGCTGCCAAACCCAGAGTATTACACCCTCCGTTATGCAGACGGTCCCCAGCTCTACATCACCGAACAGGTTAGTACAGGAAGAAGCCAAACCAACACAGGCCTTGCTCTGGAGTGAACCACCCCAGGGGCCGGCGCTGTTTGCCCTCATTACATCCAGGAGCTTCCACTTCCTGGGTCAAGAGCTGCTTCCTGGGCAGATCAGGGAGCATCAGCCCTTGTCCTCCTCTGGTGGCTGGAAAAATGTGGCTTCTGCTTCCTGAGAGGCGCTTGAAAAGGATCTTAGAAATTCTTTGCCAAGAAACAAGCAGGAGAAGAGGCCCTGACTGAAGAGTCTCAGTTACAACTACTTTAAAAATGACAGAAAGTTCTTGTTGATTCAACTTGCTTGCACAATTTTAATATTTTATCTTAGCTACTCTTTTTTTCTCTTTGCTACCCAGACTCGCAGTGACATTAAGAATGGGACAATCTTACAGCTGGCTATCTCCCCGGTAGGTATTCGGCTTTCCTTAGGAATTCCTTTATTTGACAAGCGTCTGTGAGCACTTACCATGGACCAGACTCTGTTCTAGAAACTAAGACTTGGAGGTTAAAAAGTCAATCTTTGCTCTCACAGCCTGGTTGGGAATAAACAAACAAATATAAGGCCTCTCTCAAGGGTCCTGAAAGAAGGTTGCTTAGGGAACTCAGAAAAGGGTCCACCTAACTCAGACTGAGGATTCCCAGAAAGCCCTTCCAGAGAAGGGGGACACTTGGCTCAGATGTTGAAGGATAAGCAAGAAGCAGCTGAAGAAAGAAGAAAAGGAAACGTATTCCAAGCAGAGAGATGTGCTTTGTTTAGGGAAGGCGGGAGTGATGGGTGGCCGAGGGCCTGTAGCCATCAGCCAGAAGCCAGTGGAAGGTTCTTGGGCGGCCTGCTTATGGGTCGGACTTTATCCAGAAGGGAAAGATCATTATTGTGGGGACGTTGAAAGATTTTAAGCAGGAAGCTATATTATGCTTAGGTTTATATTTTATGAAGATCACTTTAGTGACAGTGTGGAAGACGGGCTTGAAAAAGGAAGGTTGATGGTAGGAGGAATCTTCAAGAAGCTGATGAGCAGTGTCAACAGCCCGTGAAGGCAGTGGCCGTGGAGATGAAACGATGGGCAGGAAAAGTATTTGCAGGTGAACTTGGCGAAGAAGGCAATACACTGGCTGTGGAAGCAGTGAGAGAATGCAAGCTGGCCCCCTGATTCCTGCAAGAGCAGCCCTTCTGGGTGACTAAGGAGGCACCCACAAAGGTAGAAAGAAAACAGGTGCTAGAAATGGCTTAGGAGCTGAGGGCAGGGGGAGTGTCCGGATGGAGGACGGGTTGGTCTGCAGTGAGCAGAGAGAAGGTAAACTGAGAACAGAAGAGTGGTCCGTTGATCTGGGAGGTCAGCCGGTGGCTGGGGCAGCTGGGTGGCAGCCAGATTGCAGTGGGTTGAGTTTAAGAGGTGACAAAGTGAGGACCTTGTGTTCGCCACGTTATCGGGAAGCTTGGTTTAAAAGGAAGTAGATAGAGAAGGTACTAGCTCGGGGATACGGAGTTGAAAAGATACACCTTTTAAAAAGAGGTGAAACATTCACGTGTGTTAAAATCACAAGAGTTTGGCAAAGATACAGTGAAAGGTCGTCCTCCCACTCCTGTCCCTCACCTACCCAGCTATCCACCTTCTCTGACCCTTCACGGTTGTTAACTTCTGTTGCAGTTTTTTGTGTCCTTGAAAATACATTAAGATGGAAGAGAGGAAGGTTGCCAGTGCAGGAAAGAGGGGGTGAGTGACGGGGGCAGGACCTTGCTGCCCACAGGACAGGGGGTGCCCACAGCCCAGGGGAGGGATTTGCCCTGACTGCTTGGCCTGGAGCAGGACCAGTGATACGGGGGTAGCGTAGGTAGGTTTGTAGAAGGGCTGCCGGAAAACGGAGGGCGTGCTGGCCCCTGTTCTCTTGGTGAGGTGAGAGGCTGGTCCATCTGAAAGGAAGGGAGGTGTGGAGTAATAGCAGCTACATTGGCTGAACGCCTGGATTTTGCAGAATACTTTACATATATGGTATCACTTAATCTCAACAAACCCCATGAGATGAGTACTCTTGATAGCCCCATTTTTCATACCAGGAAACTGAGACTCAGAGAGACTAAATAACCTGCCAGTTGTCGACAGCTCAAAACGCGGCGCAGCTGCCTCTCAAGCCCAGGTCTGGGCGACCTCAGGCCAGTGTTCTTGGCACTGCCTGCCCCTGCTCTCCTCCTCAACTCTTCTCGTCCTAAGGACTTCATTTCTCCTCCCCAAGCTCGGCTAATTTAACGTGACGGCCTGGGAGCTGCGCGCTTTTACAGAAGTGCTGAAGCATTTTACAGGCCTCTCGCGCAGCATAGCTGACTTTCCCAGAAGCAGGAGGCGCAGGAGGTGGCCCGGAAATGCTGTCTCGGGAGGAGAAGTGACATTTGGAGTTGGAAGGCTCTCAGTGTGATGCAGACCAGTGCTCTTCAAATCGTTCCATCCTGTGACCTTTTCTCGCTGTGCACACGTCCCTCACCGTGGAGGTGAGGGAGGGTTTCTGTGTCCTCGCGAGCAGCGTGCCGTTAAAGGGGAGAGACGTGGGTAGGCCCGACTCCTCTGCAGCAGCAGTACCTGGGCTCCATCGCTTGCTTAGCACTGGAAGAAAAACGAAGACCCCCGGGGCGCTTGTGCTCTCCAGATTCTTCCATTCCAACTGAGAATATTAAAGTAACACACAAGAGATAGAGAATGATGGAACGGTAAGCTGTGAGGCACGGACTATAGAGTGAGTAAGTTCAGCAACAGGAAAGACCAGTGAACATGAGAGGAGGGGCGGCAGCCGCAGTCGCAGGAAGGATGCAGGTGCTCCCATGGGAAAGGTTCACGTGCTCGGGGGAGGCTCTGTCACCAGCCGTCATTTTCAAAAAGCCGTTTTGAAATTAGCTGCTTCCAGCCCCTTGGTATTCTTAGTTTCCCCAGGGCTAGCACTTTGAGGAACAATGATACGGACTCTGAGGGAAAGTGAAAAAAACGTGTCAGGCTTATCACAGTTGCAGATTGAAAGGGTCCTTAGAGGTCATCAGATTTCATTCTCCACCCACTGTAGGAACCCCTTCCATAGCACTTTGGACAGGTGCCTGTCCTGTTTTCCTTGATCGCTTCCAGTGACCAAGAGCCCAGTATTCAAGAGACAACCTCTTCCACTGTCTGACGGCTTTAGTTAATATCAATAGAAAACTCTTACGGTTACCAAAGGGAAAAGGGGGTGGGGGAGGGATAAATTAGGAGTGTGGGATTAGCAGATACACACTACCATATATAAAATAGGCAAACAACAAGGTCCTACTGTATAGCACAGGGAACTATATTCAATAATCCTGTAATAAACCGTGATGGAAAAGAATATGAAAAAGAAAATATACATACACACACACACACACACACACACACGCATATATGTGTATAACACTGCTGTACACCAGAAACTAACAAAACATTGTAAATCAACTGTACTTCAATTAAAAAAAGAAAGAAAAACTCTCTGATATTGAACCAATATCTGTTTCTTTGTGACTTGACATAGTTAGCGGATTGTCATCTCCCAGATCTCTCTTGTATTCCCTTGGTGGGAATTTTTTTATTCCATAGACCAGAGTGGTACAGAAAGGATACATATAACTGCAGACCGGTCTTGTCATACCGGTGATTCCCTGATTGATCCAATAAACATTTATTTAGCAAATCTGAAGCAGTGTGAAAAGCTACTTCTGTCTCGGGCTTGGGAGTCCACAGAAGGGCCCCTGTGAGCTATTCACAGAGCAGTAACCTGCCACAGGGAGCAGATGGCATGTGTTTTGTCCCTGGTCCCACAGTCCCGGGCTGCACGCCAGCTGATGGAGAGGACCCAGTCATCCAACATGGAGACCCGGCTGGACGCCATGAAGGAGCTGGCCAAGCTCTCTGCGGACGTGACCTTCGCCACCGAGTTCATCAACATGGATGGCATTGTTGTGCTGACGCGGCTTGTGGAAAGCGGAACCAAGCTCTTATCCCAGTGAGTGTTGCTGAGGTCTCGTTTGGGAGCTCTCAGAGATTTACGGCACTCCGCAGGGCATCCTGTGCTCATTTCCGTTGAGTCAAATGAGCTTATTGAGCTCCTTCTGCATACAGAGCAGTGTGCCCAGCACCAGGGTCCACACAGAGGGGTGTAATTCACTATTGTGGTCCTGAATCTCGTAGTCTAGTTGGGCTCTCACAAATTCAGTGACGGTACAGAACAGTACTATGCTGAGTGACGTGAACATCGGGGCTCTAGAAGTCAAGAAGAGAGAGGTCAGCTCACGGCTGAAATCATTTCCGGACAATGACTGGCCTGATGGAAGTTAGTGAGCAGACTGTCCATTAGCAAGTAGAACAGGTGTCTGTGTGTCTGTTCTTAACCACACCCCTGCGTCCCTCCCTCTCCAGTCACCTCCCCACTCCACACACAGGCTCCTTATACAGAGACACGCACAGGCCCTCCTCTGTGTTTACCAGAGCGTCTCCCCACCCATCCACTGTCTCCCTGTCACCCATTTTCACGGGGGCAGGGGGGCGTCCAGAACTTTGCGATGCACCGCAAGTGGCTTTGTGGTACTCCAGTGTCAAGGTGAACGTGGCGGGAAACTGCCATGCCATTATCAGCAGTGAGTAAACAGGTGTTTAGTTTGTCTTCTAAGCCCACAGAACCTAAGCTGGCAGAGAGGGAGTCAGAAACCTTTGAGTTGATGGATCAGCTACTGAAATTTTTAGCCAAACCGAGCAGCTAGTCTTGGGTATTTGTTTTAAGTCTTGGATTCTCCGGCTGCACGGAAATCTCGAAGCCTTTGGCTGCCATCAGCACTGACCTGGACGTTCCGTGGTCTCCTGAGAGTGCAGGGTTGGGCCGGCCTTCATCTCCTCCTCTTTAAAATGGAGGGGATACCTCCCTTGCCATATCGTCATGAGCAGTACTGTGGATGAGAATGGGTCAGAACATGCTTTGCAAATGGAAATATAGTTTGTAAATTATAGAGCACTGTACAGATGTATAAAGGTTGACGTGTATACAGAGCAGAGACGGAGGGGAGAAAACATTTCAGTCCTCATTCTGTGTCAGCTCTGTGGTAGGGTTTCGCATGCATTGTCACCCTGCCCTCACCACAATGCCGTGAGGTTAACGCTGTGAGAGGAACTCAGTTTCATAGAGAAAGAAATAGAAGTTCGAACAGATAAAATTTGCACAGTTAGTAAGTAGTTGACCCAGAGTTGAACCCATGGCCAGAGTTCATCCTCTTTCTCCTGTGCTCTGCTGCCTCCCAGCCTAAAAGTGAACCTGGGACGTAAGCTCCCTCGGGTACCCCACCAAGTGCTGGGGTTTGACAAGGCCAAACCCAGAAGCCTTTCCTTCGGCGACTGCAGGGAAGAATCTGCTCCACACCTAGCTTAGGTGTGTGCCAGGCGCTGGCTCACAGTGGTGTTCGCTGATTTCTCAGGCGGTGCTTACGTTGAAATCCGTCCCTATTGTGGATGTCTTCACACCTGTGTTCCCCAGTTCTGAATCTTTGTATTGTTTTGTGTGTGTTTTGCACATGTCTCAGCTACAGTGAGATGCTGGCATTCACCCTGACTGCCTTCTTAGAGCTCATGGACCATGGCATTGTCTCCTGGGACATGGTTTCAATCACCTTCATTAAGCAGGTGAGGCCTCCAGCATTCCGTCTTTCCTCCCTCCGTCGCCAGTTGTTCTCTAGGCTTGAGGGGAGGTGCGGGCAACACAGCTGCTCCAGCGAGGGTCGGGTTCTATCCCCGAGGCCAGGTTTTTCATCCTCAGGCTCCGGCCTTCCTGTGGCTCCTGGAAGATGTACTTTGTTACACTCGCAGGGCCTGCACTGAGAAGATGGAACTGGGCTCCCGGAACTGATTATGGCCAAAGTGGAATTGGATTGTCAGTGAGACTCGGGATAGCGTGCAACCAGCCAGCCAGCCAGCCAGTACCATCCCTAAGTCTTCTGACCTGCTTCCTGAGCCCTGCCTCCTCTTTGGATAAAAAAAAAAAACACATTCATTTCATTTGCCTTCTGTTTATTAATCTGCCTTCTGTTTACAAATCTGCAAGGTAGCCTGTTTGATTGTCAGATGAACTCAGTGGGGGGGAGAAGATACTTCTAGTTTTATCCTCCTTTCTTCTAGAAGAAGGGGCAGTGCCACCTCAGAAAACTGAACTAAAACCAATGAATGCTATATCTGCTGACCTAGAATTACACCTGTCATTGGCTTGGGACATTGAGAACTTCCCGATGCTGGAGATACTTAGGCACAAGTGAAATGACCATGTGTCAAAGATGTTATAATGGGGATTGAGAAAAGGGATTAGATTATAAGACTTTGAGGTCCTTTCTGTGTCCCCGAGTCTGCTGTTCTGCGTGTGTATAGGGACAAAATGAATGTCCGGAGTATAGTACATGGAGAGCAAATGAGATCCCAGCATCAGTAAAACCCTCTGCTTTTTACACTCAGCCTTTTCATGCCTGAACCCTTATTTTGAAAACAAAAGATTAAGCCCTTAGGTTTAAGGAAACATAGTTGAGTGGATGCTGTAATTTGAAATTGAGTTATCCATGCCTAGGGACTCCCTGGCACATTGGCCAACATAGCAGATACCATCGTCCACCTGGGGACAACTGTCCAAATGTGGGCAGCACACCTAAGAGGAGAGTCTGGGGGCGGCGGGCATCTGAAACCTAAGCCTTCAGCTCTCTCGGGCCCTGAGCTTCCTAACTGACTTGCCCTCTCTGGCTTTAGATCGCAGGGTACGTGAGCCAGCCCATGGTGGACGTGTCAATCCTGCAGAGGTCCCTGGCCATCCTGGAGAGCATGGTCTTGAACAGCCAGAGTCTGTACCAGAAGATTGCAGAGGAAATCACTGTGGGCCAGCTCATCTCTCACCTCCAGGTGTAAGTAGAGACCCTGCCCCAGCCTCCCTTCCCTGCCTGTTCTCTTCTCCCCTCTTACTCTGTTTAAGTCTTCCAATCCTACTTCTGCTTTGCTTGTATTCTGAGATGCTGGTCTGCTTGTTCATTCACTCATCACCTCTTCCACATTACTGCCAGAATTCTTCCCGTAATTCAGACCTGGTCATGTCATGCTCCCGCTTGAAATCCTCTGTAACTCTCCTTGCCTCTCAGGATAATGTGAAGTTTTTCCCAATCTTCCTGTACCACCATGGTACCAGACAGAATTAGATGCTTTCTCCTCTGTGGGCCAAATAGTTTCTGTTTGTACCTATGATAATCATATTTATATAAAATACTGTATTTTTATTATCTGTCTCCCATTTTAAACGTTGAGCTGTCTGGGAACAGGGGCCAATCATTTTTGTATCCCTTGTTTTGATTTAAGTAGAAGCTCAATTAGCATTTGTTGAATGAACTCTTGCCGAACTAACAGTATGCTGTTGGGGGTAACAAGAAGTATTGTATAAGATGTGAGTTCCAATCCAGGATCTACTGCAAACTAGGTCTCTGCCCTCAGCAAGTTACCTAATCGCTTCTGGCCTAAGTTTCCTCACCTCTAGACCGAGGTTAATCATCCCCACCTCTCAGACTTGTGAGGATCAAAGAAGATAAAAGGTCCAGCATAGGGGCCAGCACAGGATAGGTATTCAATAAATTGAGGAGGTTTTTTGTTTTTTGTTTTCTGTTTTTTTTGCTTTTGTTTGTTTTTTAAGAAGCTTATCACATCCTAAAACATTTAACAGATAGTAAACAAAAGCCAAAGACAGATTAAAGCCTTTGGAGCACTGTTCGTCTCCTCCCCATTCTTTATACTTCCCTTTCAACCATTCCGCACAATTTAAGGGGACTGGGCTTCCCAAAACAAGGATGGGGACACTGCTGATTCCTTCCTAACCCTTGCTCCCTTCCAGCATACAGGATATTGACAGAACGCCCTGCCAGTTCCAGGGGAAGCCAGAGCTCCCAGACTTGGTTGATTATAGCAGCCTTGTCTTCACTCAGCTATGCTCTCAGCCTGTACCTTCCCACTAGTCCAAGTAAAAAGGAAGCACAGGGAGGTTTACAGCTCTGATTTCTCCTTGTCACTTCTCTAAGGAATTCTTAAGCCTCTGTTTTCATGCCCAAAAGCCAAAAAGGTTGATTGAAGTCAGGGGGACATTGTAAACTCCAGATGGAGAGTTCTGATTTTCCTGACCTCAGAGTTACCTCTATTTCTTTGTTTCTGCATTGGGAATGACCCAGTTACCTCCTTAGAGATGATAGAGGAGTGTGACATTTCTTAGGGGTCAGTCTATGAACACTTTCAGCCCATTGCTGTCCCCAGAAGTCATGTCCTCTGCTGCTGGGCTGAGGGACAATTAGTGGCCTCCACTAGACCTCCAAGATGCCCCCGGCCAACCAGGACGCCCAGCAGCCCCTCTGGAAAGAGCCACAGAATGCACTCACAACGTGGCAGGTGGAGAGCTCTTGTCAAGTGCCAGGATTACAGGATTCCAGAGAAGTGTTGCAGTTATTTTATTTGTTTAAAATAAGTTCATAGTTAAAGACTTTGAAAATACAGAAAAGCACAAAAAGGAAATCATTTGCCCATTATCCCCCCTCCAGACATAACCACTGTTAACAGTAAATTGACTGTGCCGCTGGGTTTTTTTCTATGCATATTTTTAAGAAAGTTGGAATCTTACTGTACATGCTATGCGTGCCTTGACTTTTTTTATGGACTAATAGATATTGAACATTTCCCATGTCAAAGAGCCTTCTGAAAGGGTAGTTCTAAATCTTTTTGTGCAGGAATTCCGTGCTGGTCTAGTGGTTAGGACTCCATGCTTCCACTGCCGAGGGTGTGGGTTTGATCCCTGGTCGGGGAATTAAGATCCCGCAAGCAGTGAGGCCTGGCCAAACATTAAAAAAAATAATATATATATATATATATATATATATATATATATTTTTTTTTTTTTTTTTTTTTTTTTTTTTTTGCACCCCATATGCCTTTGAAAATCCAGTAACAGTTATGGACTCTCACCTCCCTGGAAAAATATATCACATAGTCAACCAGCTACAAGGAATAATGGCTGCACCATTTCTAGGGTTCCCAGACACTCTAAGCCCATCCCTAACCCCAGGCGAAGAACCTTTATGCTAAAACAGCATTTTTAATGACTGCTTAGGATTTGAATATATATGAACAGAGTCACTACTGTGGACATTTGCATTATTTACTGTTGTTTCTTTTTTTAATAGTACTTGGATGAAACACCTTGCCAGTAACTCACGCACAGCTCTCTGATGACTATCTTTGGATAAACTCCTGTTAGTGGAATTGCTGGGTCAGGGAGTCCGCCCACTTTTAAGCTTTTGAGACTAAGCCTCTGATTATTGTTTGATTACAGTCTGCGAGTGATTGTTTTAAACCATCTCTAAGGATCGTCTTGCTGGTCAGTCTTCTAACCTCTCTCTGCCTTCTTTCTCCGTTGACACAGCTCCAACCAGGAGATTCAGACCTACGCCATTGCACTGATTAACGCACTTTTTCTGAAGGCTCCTGAGGACAAGCGACAGGTCTGTGGTGGCCTTTTCAAGCTTTGCATCTGGGCTCTCCCAAGAGAAGACTTATCCTCCCAGTCATTTTCCCAAGAGTCCTTCCTCCTGTCCCTCTGCGGCCGGAGCCCATCAGAGTGGCTTTGCTAAGGAAGACCCAGGGAAGAGCTAGGAGGGAAACCAGCTGGGTCCTAGGTCAGGGCAGGGGCCTGCAAACTTTTTCCCCTCAAGGGTGAGTAAATATTTTTTGCCTGGTGGCCCTTGTGGTCTACGTGGCAACTATTCAACCTTGCCGCTGTAGCCAAAGCAGCCTCAAACAGTAGGCAGACAGGTGGGTGTGGCTGTCTTTCCATAAGGCCTTCTAGACACAAACAGGCAGCAGGCCTCATTTGGCCTTACTGCGACTACCCGTGGGTTAGAGGATCAAGGGGCAGGGAGAGGAGGCCCTCTGGGCCTCCCTGCCGGGTCCCAGGAGACAGAAACAAATGCAATCCTTGCTTAAGGAAGCAAGAGTGGAGGGACTTAGCTTGAAGTTTCATGTATAAAGATCCTCTGATCCAGGTTCTAAACTTTTTTCTTCCCTATCAATTAGCTGTGTGACATGATGCAAATCGCTCTGCTTCTCTAAACCCCAGTTTCCTCACCTATAACGTGGGAGCAACATCTGCCCCATTCACTTCATAAGGATGTCATGAGAAAAAGCCAGACCCCTATTTTGCAAGTGAGGAAACCAGGGATCAGCTGGGCAGTGGAGCAAGGGCTGACCTAAGAGGCCAGGGCCCCGAGGCTGAGTACTTTTCCTGCCACTGCTGGGCAAGTGCTCTAACCCCTCTGGGTCTCTGTTTACCTTTCTGTAAAATGCCAGATTAAAGATCGCTATGAGCCCTTCCAACACGACTGTTCTAGATTTCTCTGGTCAAAGCCCAAGTGATGTACAAAAGAAAGACTTTGTAATTCTCTGTCAATACCATGGGCTCAGTAAGTTGTAATTCCTGTGGGATTATGTACCAAGTTCTTGGAAGATTCTGGTGGGAGGACCAGGAGCATCTGTGGTTCTGTGTGTCCTTGTCCTTCTTGGATGGCTCGCTCTGTTCATCTCTTCCTCCCTAGTCCTGTTTTGAATGTAAGCTGAAAGCTCATTCTTCCATCTGCTTCTCTCTGTGCTTTTTGCTTTCTGCCGGCAGGACAAGCATCTTAATCCTCTAGACCTGCCTGTCACTGTAAGTAGCACTGCCATATGGAAAGGGCCCCGCTCTTTTCCAGGTGGGGAGGTTGAAGCTGGGTGAGACTCTCATGATCTGATCTAGTTGTTCAGGGAGCTGCAAGACACAGGAAAAGGTTGTGTGCTGTAAATCTCATTTGTCAGGACACTTAGGGAAGTACCGCAGATCAGAGTCACCTAAAGGATTAAGGGGATGCCTGCCCTGGGGAATGTGGCCCAGTCTCTCCTTTGTAACCTGCCTTCACATGGGTCTGTGGTTCAGCCAGGAAGATCAGATTCAGAAACAGCCTGTGACTTTCATCTAGATGATGCCAGATGCATCACATTCCAGCTTGCTGTAGCCAGGAGTAAAGGTAAATCCATGCCCTTTTGGACGCTTACTAGATCCTAGGAATTGGAAAAGCTTTAGACAGTTGACAGAAGGGAATTTGGATACTCGTTTCTTGGTTAGAGGGAGCTGAAAGAGGTCAGCTCTATGAGGATATGAAAAAGGCTGAGCGCTTCCCCCAGCACCGCAGAGAAGCCTTTGGTTGAAGGCCTTTATATTCCAGCAGAGGACCACTGTCAATCACCCACTTTGTGAGTCATCGACAGCAAGATTTAATCGTGAGTCGGCCTCCCGTAGCCACCAGAGAAGTTTCTAGTCCGCCTTCCTCCTCTGCCAGTCAGTGTGTGCTCAGGGGACGCAAAGTAAAACTTAATGTTCCTGGCAGCGTCAGCCGTTTGGAATATGGCTAGAAATCTAGAAGCGAGAGGGAAAGGCCTTCCAGCTCTGAGAAAAATGACAACACTCACGGATACTGCCCCATAGGAGAGGTGTGACAGCTCCCTCAGGCCCATTGATTTAGAATTATCTGTGAAATTAAGGCAGCAGTTTAGAAAGTGAAGTCATACTGATTAACATTATAAGAAGTGGTGGCTGACATTGGAAGGAAGAGACAGAAGAATTATGAAAAGCTGTCAGAAAAAGTAAAAGCATAGTAATCTGGGACCATTTTGTTTAGGGGAAAATAGCTCCACATTTCAGACGCCCCATAGGGTATTACAGTGTCACAACACAGAATAATAACTGATGTGGTTTTTGTTTTTGTTTTTTTCCTGATGAAGCCAAGTCCTTGGCAGTGATTAAATTATTATAATCATTGTAGTCTCTTCAGAAATACAGAAGTGTATATATTCTTAGAAGATTAGCATAAGAATGGTCAAAATAACAGTTCTGAGAGGACCCTTAAAGCTTCATTCCCTGGAAGATTCACTTAACGTAGGATACTTTATTTCCTGAGTGAGCTAAATAAATAAAGTGTTACTGTCAAAATCTGAACCAAATAAATAAAAAAAGGTGACCCTGTTGTGAAAAATCACTTCAGAGCACCCAACACATTGTTCTCTAAACTGATCAGAAGTGAATCATAGACCAGCTACTGTTTCAGAGCGTCCCACCCCAGCTCCGTCTGCTGGCGTGGTGCTGGGGGTGGGGGGCGGTGGAGGAGGATGCTGGGGCCCAAGCCCTCTTGCTCGGTTTGGAGTCAGTGTCTCATTAGAGTCCCTTCCAGCCTTGGCAGTGGTTCGGGCCTGGGATGGTGCATGTGGCTTGGGAACCATCATGCTGCTCTGTGCCCTGTGCTCGTCCATCTCCTGGCATCCTTGTAACACAAGTGTCTCGTCCTGAAGCAGTCTTTGTCCCTCTTTGAAGATGACACGGTTGATTGTACCACTGGGAAAGGAAACCCTGTTTGCGTTAATGTGTACTCACGAAAGAAAATGTGCGGGAATTTTTCAGAGTATTAAAATAACGTATTTGAAGGTCTGTGAATTTTTTTTCATTTGCCCACTTTTCATTTGAAAGGAAAAAAATTACGGGAAAAAGCCCCAGAGCTGTGACATCACCTTCCTCTTGATAGTTGTCACAGCTGCATGCCTGCCACCTTGCCTTACGTTCGCTTCTTCTTCTCAATAGGATATGGCCAACGCATTCGCACAGAAGCACCTTCGGTCCATAATCCTCAATGTAAGTTCCCAGACAAGCTATATTTTGTTACTGTTATTGTTTTGTTACTATTAACTGCAACTACCACTATTATTATAGTTGTATTATTATTATTGAAATCACTGTGGAGTGGGATGGGCACGCAGAGGGACCTTACTGATAGGAACTAAACGCTTCCTAAGCTGGAAAGCTTATGGTTTCTGATCCACTGTAAGCAGGGCTGTCTCTAGGAGGCTGTCCCACCAGGAATTGCAGGGCCTCTAAGGAGGTACTTAGCCAGCTCTACTGTTTGTTGCCTCACAGCTCCACAAACTTTTATCCAGAGGGAATGTGTTAAAATAGGCACAGAAGAGGAATTCACTCCACTAACACCAGTCATAACCCTGAGTTGTGCGGGGCACTGGGAGGGCTGCCCGGCCTGGGAGATTGCAGAGGAAGAGCTGGCAGTCCTGCCGTGAGGAGAGGTGTCAGGTGGCCTTAGAGGTGGTTCTTCAGGGAAGGCTGAGGATAAGCCAGCTGACCCGTCAGAAAGGAGTTCCTGCATGGGGAAGGGGGGCACCTAGGAGGAGTGCGTGGGCCGGTAGAGCGTGGGGTGAGAATTTGTGACAGGCTGGAGAGGCGGCCAAGACCAGATCAAGTAGGGCCTTGGTCTTTTTCCCAAAAGCAATTGAGAGGCTTTAATCAGGATTGTGAAATAACCAGGCTGGCGTTTTAGAAAGATCACACTCCAAGATCCGTGTTTCCTGAGGGGTGTGTGAGGGAGGAGGGTAGAGCGGGAGTTGGGGGTGGGGGGGAGGCGTCTGGAGGGAGGTCTCAGCCCCTGTTCTGCATCGGGGAGGGGATGTGGGCTGGGAGAGAGCTGAGGTGGGAGGTGAGGGCCGGGAAGGAGAGTCAAGGCGCTGGGTTAAAAGGAGGCCATTTTATCAGTTGTCCAAAACCAGGTGCAACTGGGAGACCACAGTGTAGGGAACAAAATGAGAAATTGAGAGTCAAGTGTGAAAGGCTTCATAATTCTGAACGTGAACTTTGGAGTTGGCAGCCCCCGCTCTGCCTTTAACCAATCTTTGATCTTGAGCAGTTCGCTTAACTCCTGTGGGCTTCAGTTTGCCCATCTGGGTGTGAGGACCAAATGAGCTGATACGTATACGCAGGGCTTAGGGGGCCCCGGCACTTGGTGAGCGCTCTGCTCACATGGGCAGTTCCATCACCGTAAACAAGATGCAGAGGTGATAGAATTCAAGAAGTAACCGTGGGCACCTGTGAGGTGGCGCGATCAGCTGCTCTAAACAGGCAGAGCCCACTGGACTTCTCGCAGAACGAGCTCCTGCCTGCGGGCCATCTCCCTGGTTACACAGCCCCGCTGCCAGCCCGGCAGGAAGGGCCTGGCCAGAAGCTTCCGCCCTCTGCCTGCCACACAGGTTCCCTCATTCTTGTCTCCGTGTCCGAGCGGTTGTGTGGGGCGCCGTCCTCTGCATGTGTGGGAGTGGGTGCCCTTCTCAGAGAACTTTAATGCATTTCGAGGCTTATTATTTACCTGAACGGGATTAGAAGTTCAGCTCATTTCTGGACAAACCTGGTGAACAAGCGAAGATTCCATCCACTATAGAAGACAGTTTGGTGTCAGGACTCAGGCTGAACCGGTCTGCTAGGAGAAGGTTAACGTATGCTCACTTAAGTCTCGGGATTGAACAGAGTTGAGCCAGGAAGCCGAGGCCTCGAGGTACCTGACAGTCACATAAGACTTCATCAGACTGGTGCTGTTCTTCTTTAAGCCATTGATGACTCGAGGAAGTACCCTCCCGCTCTGACGTCTCTGAGATTGAGAAACGGGGATTAAAGTGAATGAAAGCCAGTATCACATTAACTTTAACCTCTCTTCAGAGTGGTTTTATGAATTATGGAGAGAGGTGAGGAGAGAGGAATAGGGATAGACGGGTAGGGAGAAATCAGAGTGGCGGAGGGAGGGACGCAGAGAAAGGAAGAGGCTCAGAGTGAGGTGCAGGGGCAGAAGCGGCTGAAGCGGAGAAAAGACCCTAGGCTGCAAGAGACTGGGTGGAGGCGGAGGAGGAGCAGAGCAGACCTTGAGAAGGAAGCTGGGGAGGCGGAGAGGAGGCTGATGAGAGAGATCGCGCCCGAGGAGCGGGAGCTGGAGAGGGCGCGGGGAGGAGGTGAGGGCGGGGCACACACGCCAGGGGGCGAGCAGGAGCAGCCCTGTCCGCTGTCCCGTAGAACTTGCTGTAGTTGTGGAGGTGTGTGCAGAAAGGGCGGCCCAAGCCACGTATGGCTGTTGAACGCTTGAAATGTGTCTGGTGTGGCTGGGGAACTGAATTTGTAGTTCTTTAAAGTTTCAGTTTAAATTTAAATGCCCACGTGTGGCTTGTGGCTACTGTATTGGGCCTTGCAGATCTAGGGAAAGAAAGAGACAGAGAAAGGAAGAGCTCTCTGGAGTTGCACCGGTGGGGAGAGGAAGTCTAGAGCAGCGCCGTCCAGTGGAGATATGATGCGAGCCACTTGTTTCATTTAAGTGTTCTAGTAGCAGCATTAACTAAAAAAGGAATAGGGGAAATGAATTTCAATAATATAATTCATTTAACCCGGTATATCTAAAATAGTATGATATCAACATGTAATCAATAGGAAAATTGTTAATGAGATATTTTATATTTTCTGCTTTCATACTAAGGCTCTGATATCCAGTGTGCATTTTACATTTACAGCACATCTCAATTTGGACTGGCCACATTTCAAGTGTTCACCAGCCACAGGTGGCTAGTGGCTACCAGACTGGACTGCACAGATCTAAAGAGATTGATCCCGAACCAGAGCAAGCTCTAGAGAGAGCTGATCTAGAGTTAGAAAGCTAAGTATTTTAGAGTACAGCAGAACTTTCTGACATGTTCCACTTCTACTCTATCATTGGATGTAGCCACTAGCCACTTGTGCCTCCTGAGCTTAAAATGTGGCTAGTGCGACTGAGGACCTGAACTTCTAACGTGAATCAATTTTAACTGACTTAGATGCACGTGGCCACACATGGCTAGTGGCTGCCATACTGGACAGCACAGCTCTAGAGACGAGCTAGGCCGAGTAAGAACACGAAGGGCACAGAGGGCGGTACGTGTGGGGAAACTGGGCAAGAGTCTCATTTGGGCGAGAAAAGACCAAGAACGACAGGATTCTAGATGGTGAGTGAGACAGAGGGAGCGAGGAATGCAAGGGAGCAGGCGGGAAAAAGCAGGAGGCTCCTGCGGGCGAGGGAACAGGACACCGAGAGACAGGACGGGAACCAGCGTTGGTCGCCCGGAGGACAGAGAGGGGATGTGGCATGTAGAACAAGACAGAGATGGAGCATGAGAGGTGGAGAAGGACCTCAGGTGGGTGGGCGTCAGGGAGGAGGTGGTGAGCTGAGGGGGTGGGGAGGATAGAGTTAGAGGAGGGGACATGGGGACATGTGTGGGGACATGGGGAGGGGGACATACCCAGAATGAGCAGAGGGAAGGGGAGGGACACCAGTAGGAGAGAAGGGGGCCGGACAAGGAGCATTAGATGCCCCTCTTTGTGTAGGTGTCTCGAGATGATTGAAAGAAAATGATCTTTTCAGAACCCCTCTACCTGGTGAGGCCATCCAAAACATTTTATTTTTCTAAGGGAAAACAAAAGAATTGTACTGTCCAGTTCTACAAGCGACTCTTCACGCACACTCTGTTGTCTGGATCGATTGGAATGAGGTCCAGCCGCTGATCTCCCGCATCGTAATGTTACTTCCCCGGCCAGGGGCGTGCACAAAAAAAGATGGTGCCCTTGTGGCCTGCAGTGAATCATCTCTGCCTGAATCAGGCCCATTCATGTTGCATCCCCTTCTGGAACTTGAAGTCCCTGTGTGGGGGAGGAAACCCTATCCCCTGCCCAGCATACTGTCTTTTCACCGGCATGGATGTGACTCTTCAGTAAAAATCAGTTCACCCCTCTGCTCCCTGCCTTTGCTCTTTCCAGCATGTGATCCGAGGGAACCGCCCAATCAAAACCGAGATGGCCCATCAGCTGTATGTCCTTCAAGTCCTGACCTTTAACCTTCTGGAAGAAAGGATGATGACCAAGATGGACCCCAATGACCAGGTAGGTTCTAAGTGGGACGGAGCTTTCCTGGCTGGCATCGTGTGCTGTTTGATGTGGTGCATTCCACCCTGTGTATTGAGCACCTGCTGTGTGCCAGGAATTGTGCTTAGTTGTGTCAGCTTTGGGCCTCACCATGATCCCTTTCTGCTGGGTGACTGGGCCAAGCCCATCTCTGTCCTGCGATGCTAGAGGTGGTGCCTCCTCAAAAGATCGATCGGGGCCAGAGTTCTGCCCGGAAAAGCTCTACCCACTCTTTCTTTTCCTTGTTTCCCTTGGTTAGCTGATTCACCTGCTGACTGTCTATTTCACCTCCCAGGCTCAAAGAGACATTATATTTGAACTGAGGAGGATTGCATTTGATGCAGAGTCTGACCCTAGCAACGTCCCCGGGAGTGGGACTGAAAAACGCAAAGCCATGTATACCAAGGACTACAAGATGCTGGGATTTACTGTGAGTTTCCCAGAGCATGGACACTGGTAGACCTTCTCCCCTGACAGGGAGTCAGAGGGCCACCCAGACAGAACCCTGACAACCCTCTCTCATAACATGATGGTGGCCCTGGAACAGAAGACACTAAGAAGCTGGAGGGGCCTTGACACTTGGTTTGCTTTGGCCGTGGCAGGTTCACAAGTTTATGGCAACATTTGGCCCCTTGAAACAAACCCATCTGTAGGAGGGCCCAGGAGGTCGGCCAAATGAGTGGAGAGGGGATCTCTCATGAAAGCAGCTAGATTCTCTGAAAATCTGGAGTGGATATTTTGTGATAAGCTACAGCTTGAGAATGGAGCTAATTCAGTTAAATACTTATTGGGCATCTACTCAGCACCCAGCAGTATTTAGGCACGGGAGATGTAAGATGAGTCAGCCACAGTCCAGTGGCCGTGAGCTCACAGCCTCGTAGTAGAGATGGGCACGTGACAAGAGCCACAACAGAGGCAGGTGTGACGTGTGGGAGGCATACGGTGGAGGGGTGATTGGGGTCCCCCTCAGGTGAGCTCGCACGCAGGGTCTACCGAGTCTCAAATCAGCTGTGTTTATTTCTACAGAACCATATCAACCCAGCAATGGACTTTACCCAGACTCCTCCTGGAATGCTGGCCTTGGACAACATGCTGTACTTGGCGAAAGTACATCAGGACACCTACATCCGGGTAAAGGCTGGGGACCAGCTTTCTCTGTGTTGATGCCACATCACTTGCCTCCCTCCCTCCCTCCCTCACCCTCCCTTTCCTCTTCCCCCCACAGATCGTCTTGGAGAACAGCAGCCGAGAAGACAAACATGAGTGCCCCTTTGGCCGCAGTGCCATTGAGCTCACCAAAATGCTCTGTGAGATCCTACAGGTTGGGGAACTGCGTAAGTCTGTGTGGCTCCCCCCTTCCTTCAGCCATTCCTTGTACTCAGGAGCCTGGTGAGACTCGAGGGTATAGAGTTAGGTGTCCATGGGACTGGACAGCCTTATTGTACTTTTTAAAATATTACCAAGAGAGCTGTAATCCGTCTCCAGTTGTTTATGGGAGTCGTGGCTGTGGCTTGTTTGAGCTGGTGATTTAGCATGTTCAGTAGCTACGCCCCCATCCACCACCCCTCTTGGTCGTCACTCTGGTTTTGTTCCTCCGGACTTTGGTGTGGAGGATCCCAGGTTTATGGACATGGGCTCCCAACTTCATCCTTTCCCTGTTTCTCTCCTTCCACAGCAAATGAAGGGCGCAACGACTACCACCCGATGTTCTTCACCCATGACCGAGCGTTTGAAGAGCTCTTTGGAATCTGCATCCAGCTGTTGAACAAGACCTGGAAGGAGATGAGGGCAACAGCCGAGGACTTCAACAAGGTCGGTGTCACAGAGCTCTGAGGCCTGTGGGCTGAGACCATCCCAGGACAGTCTGTGACAGCTGGCCAGAGCCTGGGGAATACCTGAGCTGGAGGACAGTGTGGTCTGCAGCGCTGAGTCATAAGACGGAGGCATTGAGAGCATCAGTCCCCTCTGTAACCCTGAGCAGGTGTCTCCCTGCTGGGCCCCTCATTTGCCCAGTGGACCAGTACCAGCCCCTCCCGCCTTCCTTCGGGGGCAGGAGGATAAACATAACAGTGATAGCTGTGGGTTACTGAGCACTTACCTGTGAGGCACTGTGGCAATTTCGTGAACCGCAGATGTTGTGGAGACATCGGGGTGGATCCGCAGTGAAGTGCGTGCCAGGGGTACTTACCAGTAGCCATTTCTGGATGCTTTCTGAGTGCACTCTCTGACAGCACTGCTAGGCCCTCAAAAGCTGATGATCTAGGAGTTGGCTCTTTTGACGCTGCTCATCTCATTGTAAAAAATTTGTGAAATATAAAGAAGAAAAAGTTATCTATAATTCCCCTATCCAGCGACAATGACCATTTTTATCTTTCCCTCTAGTCTTCTTTTTTTTTTCTATTTGGTTGTGCCGGGTCTTAGTTGCAGCAGGAGGGCTCCTTAGTTGCGGCAGGCAGGCTCCTTAGTTGTGACATGCGAACTCTTGGTTGCAGCATGCATGTGGGATCTAGCTCCCTGACCAGGGATCGAACCTGGGCCCCCTGCACTGGGAGCACGGAGTCTTATCCACTGCGCCACCAGAGAAGCCCCTCTGGTCTTTTTTTTTGCTATAGATTTTTCCTTCATTGGTGGGGAGCTGACTGGAGGTGCAGATGGTGTCCTGCTTTTTACTTAGCTGTTGTTTTAAGGGAACTAACACAGGTTTTGAACACACTACAGTGTGCCAGGCACTGTGCATCCAGATAGCGTCTCATATGCTTGTGGCAACCTCTATCGAAGATGTGTCTTCCTTTCTCTAGCTTTAAGGATGAGTAGGTGGGGCCCTGAGCATGTTGAGTGACTTGCTCAAGGAAAAGATTAAGGCACAGAGTTGAGATCTGAACCTGCTTCTCTCTGACTCCAGAATGTATGAGAAATAAAGCACTTGTCTGGACGTCCCTGGCAGTCCAGTGGTTAAGACTCTACACTTCCACTGTAGGGGACATGGGTTCGATCCCTGGTCAGGGAACTAAGATCCTGTATGCCCCATGGTGCAGCCAAAAAAAAAAAAATCCATTTGTCACCATCCATCATTTGTCCTACGTAACTGAGAAGAGATAGTAGTAGAGAATCAGTGTTCTTACTCGCCCAGCGGATGCCTGTGGTACCCACCGTGCTCAGGACCGTGGAGGGCAGAGCCTGGCATCCGTTTATCAGACCAGGGCTGAAGCGGCTGCCTTCTTCTCTCTCAGGTTATGCAGGTAGTCCGGGAGCAGATCACTCGGGCTTTGCCCTCCAAACCCAACTCTTTGGATCAGTTCAAGAGCAAACTGCGGAGCCTGAGCTACTCGGAGATTCTGCGACTGCGCCAGTCCGAGAGGATGAGTCAGGATGACTTCCAGTCCCCGCCGATTGTGTAAGTGCCGTGATGGGGGAGGGCGGAGGGTGGGGAGTGCCAGCTCTGCCTCCCTTCAGGAGGCCTGCTGTCCCCGTGACCTTCTCCTTACTCCGGTGCACGTCCACTGCAGGGAGCTGAGGGAGAAGATCCAGCCCGAGATCCTTGAGCTGATCAAGCAGCAACGCCTGAACCGCCTCTGTGAGGGGAGCAGCTTCCGAAAGATTGGGAATCGCCGGAGGCAAGGTGAGTTGAGGGCCTGCGCGCTGGGGCCGTCTGTCCCTACTGCCCGGAGCCGCCGTACTGGGCGGGGGGCACCTGCCCGGACAGTCCCTGCAGGGAGCAGGCAGGGAACGAGTCGTCTTTTTGCCCCTCGTGTGCCCAGGCCTCTCCCGGAAGTGTCCTTGCTCACCTGCCTGGCTTCCCTTGTGTTCCAGAGCGTTTCTGGTACTGCCGCTTGGCCCTGAATCACAAGGTCCTGCACTACGGTGACTTGGACGACAACCCTCAAGGGGAGGTGACATTCGAATCCCTGCAGGAGAAAAGTAAGTTCATTTCTCTGTTGGGGTGTCATGGTAGCTGGACTTGCTGTCAGGAGACCTGACTTCTGGTCCTGGCTGCTTCAAACTGGTAATCTGGCCTTGGGCCAGTTATTTCTCTGAACCCATTTCCCCATTGGTCAGAGGTCATCTCCACCTGGCCTACCTCAAGGGGCTGTTTGGAGAATTCAGTGAGATCACAGATATGGGTTTTGCAGATTGTAAAGGGTGATACAAGACTAAATTGAAAGGCGGTGGTTAAGAGCAGAACCTCTGAAGCCTGACTGCCTGGATTCACATCCTGGCTTTGCTGTTAATTCTAATGAATTACAAGTTAATTCTCCCCTCTGCCTTGGATTCTTCTGTAAAATGGGAATAATAGCCACATTTCCCTCATCAGAGGATTGAATGAGTCCTATATGTAAAGCACTTAGAACAGTGGCTGGCAGGGGGTAAGAGTAATTATTAGCTGCCTTTGCTCTGGTGGCCGTGGTCATCTTTATCGCCACGAAGTGGAAGCGAGGTGAGTGTCTGAGGCCCCCTTCCGTAGGCAGACGGTGCAAAAGCCCTGCACCCGCCCCCAGTTAGACTGGACACAGCGCAGCAGGCCAGAGTCCAGGCAGAGCGACCACGGAGCAGGGAACCCTCCCTGAGCTCATCCAGCCCTGTGGGTCTGGGGGCTGGGCCGTCCCTTCCAGCACTGATGCAAGGACCAACTTGCAGCATAAAGCTTCCAGAAACTAATTCCCCTCATTTATCAGTTCCTGTTGCAGACATCAAGGCCATTGTCACTGGGAAGGATTGTCCCCACATGAAGGAGAAAAGTGCTCTGAAGCAGAACAAGGTGAGTGGAGAGGCAGCCCCGAGCCTGAGGTGCTGTCACGACAATACGTGGAGCGTAGTCGGTGGTGGTTGCTTTCTAGGTGCGTGACCTCTCGCCCCCATGCTGTCTCACTTTAAGTTCATCCTGAATGTTTTGTTAAGAACGATTTGAACAGACACCAAGGTAGATAGAACCCCCATAGACGCCTCACCCAGCTTCATCAACCAGGGCAAAGTCTACCCATCCACTTGTCCCTCTTCCCTTATTACTTTGAAGAAAATCTCAAGTATTACATCATTTCTTCTGTAAGTATTTAGAATGAATCTCTAAATTATAAGGACTCTCTTAACATAATCGCAGTACTATTTGCACACCTAAAAGGAAATAAAAAGTTGTTATTTAGTATCAAGTATTCCATTGATGTTTGATTTTCTACTAATTGTCTTAAAAATGTCATCGTTTCTCTATATAAAAATGTATGTGTTTATGTGTATTCACATGCACACGTACACACATGCACACACTCATACCCACTTTGTTTGCTAAATCAGAATCCAAATAGGGTCTCTGCAGTGTGATTAGTCTTTTAAGTTTCTTAATTCATAAGTTCCCCCTCCATCTTTTGCAGCTCTTTTTCTTCCCCCTCTCTTTGCAGTTTATTAGTTGAAGAAACCAGGTTGCTTGTTTGGTAGTTTCCCAGAGTCTGAAATCTGCTGATGGTCTCCCTGTGGTGTAGTTGAGCCCATTCCTCTGTCCCAGATCTGTAAATTGGTAGAGAGATCTAGAGGCTGGATCCAGTTCAGGCTTGACCTTTTTATTTTGGTCAGACTCCCTCCTAGATGGTATTCTGTTCTATCAAGAGGCACATAATGTCTGGTTGTCTGTCTTTTTTGTGATGTTAGCAGACTCTGGAGGCTCAGTGCCTCGTTTCATTAGTAAATTAACGTTTGCAAACTAGTGATATTCTAGGGCTCTCATCCCTTTTATTAGTCGAACTACTTCTCTAAAGAGAAACTTGCCATCATCTACAGTGGTTTCCCAGTGGTACAGTTTATAAGAAGGGAGGATAAACGCTTGATTCTTTTCTTTTATGTACCTACTTTTAAAACAAGGACTTAGTTCCCTGGTATCATCCAACAGTGACCTATTTTGTGCATGTGTCTTGCTTTGTTTTTTAGTGGTATTGTGAACTCATGGATTTAAGCCTATTATATTTGTTTCAGTCGTTACAGTTATGTTGTTGATGCTCAAGTCGTGCCATTTTTGGCCACAATTTGTTTTTGTTTTGGTGGTTTTTTAAACTGTTAAGACTTTCAGCTTAATTACCCAGATATATATATAAGGTAATATACAGTCGTGGACTCTGACATTCAAAGGTTCCGAGTGTTGAGAAATGATTTTTCTCCAACCTTAAAAAGTATCACCACATCCTAGGCATGACTTAGGTGGGTGAGTGAGGGTTGATTACCGGTGACCTCATCTCCAGCCACATTTGTGCATGAGCCCTGGGACCTTGATGACATCACATCTGAATCAGCATATTTGGCGATGGTTCCAAGTCACTAGGACTTTGACCAAGCTCTTGGTATGTAGGGCTCAGGCCATTCCCTTGCTCCAAATAACTGAAACCCTTTCTCCTTTAGGAGGTGCTGGAATTGGCTTTCTCCATCCTGTATGACCCCGACGAAACCTTAAACTTCATTGCACCTAATAAGTATGAGGTGAGCAGCGTGACGCTGCCTTGGACAGCCAAGCCTTCTCTGTGCCTGCAGCTGGAGGGGAGGAGTGGGCAGAACAGAAACATCCCCCTAAAGGCAGGGGCCCCAGAGGGTGACGAAGGCTGCTGACACCAAGGATCTGCCATGCCGGGGGTCCTTCCCCCTGAGCTGGGCTCTCCAGGTCACTCTTAGCAGCAGTGGTAGGTTGTCGTTAGAAAGACAGGATCAACTGGGGATAACTTATTTGCCTGGAACTAGGAAAATGCTCCTCTTTTCAGTTTCTGCATGGCCACCCACCCAAGTGAGCCTAACAGATCCTCCCTCTCCAGGGCTCTGGGGCACATGTTGTAGTGGATCTGACCTGGGCTTTGAAGCCAGGTGGATCTGGTCCTCTTTACACGGGGGCTACAGTTTCAGCTGTAGCACTAGAAGATGCTAGATATTGAAAAGCAGCTGTGGTTGAGAGCATACATGTCTGGTGAGCTCTGAGAGCCAGTGGAGGGAACTGGAGGTGGGGCTTCTGGAAGAGGAGACCCTTAGGCAGGGCCTGAGCTGCCAGTGGAGTTTGATTGGGAAGAAATGAAGAACTAGCAGGTGGGAGACAGGTGAGCAAAGGCAGGAAAAAGATGGAACAGGAGGAGTTAGGGAGGGATGGGTTGAGAATTCTCTGTTATTCCCTCTTTTCATGAGACCCTCAAGTTCAGTTTTTCTAGTACTTATTTTTAACATTTATTGACATGGTTTTTTTTTTTTTTTTAACTTTTTTTGAAACAAAATTGAGATTCTACAGAGATTCCTTTTGTTTCCTGCCTTTTTACCTAATATGTGTTCCCCCTGACCATTACAAATTTCGGGGGCAATTTCAGGTTTCTCTAAAGAGAAACTAGTTGATGTCCCTGTTCTTAGTTCTTGTTTTGCTGTATTTATTAATGGCATTTTTAAAAATCACACTTCATATTATCTTAGGGAGTTTAAATGTAAATCCCTTACAAAAATCCAAAGGTCTTTTGAGAAAGTGAACGATCACCTCCAAGTTTACCTTTGCTCTTATCCCAGATAAGTCCTGCCTGTACTGAATAGGGCCCAAAGAGGCTGTGTGAGCCCTGTCAGCAAAGCGACTTTGGCAGGACCTCCCGCTGACCAGGGGCCACCAGTGACATTTTGCAACTTGCTACCCACAGTACTGCATCTGGATCGACGGCCTCAGTGCCCTTCTGGGGAAGGACATGTCCAGCGAGCTGACCAAGAGTGACCTGGACACCCTCTTGAGCATGGAGATGAAGCTGCGGCTGCTGGACCTGGAGAACATCCAGATCCCCGAGGCCCCGCCGCCAGTGCCCAAGGAGCCCAGCAGCTACGACTTTGTCTATCACTACGGCTGAGCCCAGAGCCGGAGCTGACGGTACCCAGCAAGGGACTTGCGGCCCAGGAGGAACACTCACAGTCTGGTGCCTTGTCTTTCGCTTGTACAGAATCTATAGTGACCGTGGTGGCCAGTCAATGCCAGTCACTCCTCAGACCCACCTCGGGCCACCCGGAGCTTCCTCTTGGTCCCTGCCCACTCTGAGTCTTGAAGGCAGGGTGCTCTGCCCTCCCCATCACCGGGGAGCCTGGGGTCGGGCCGTGAGGAATAAACAGCAGACGCCCTTGCCTTCCAGGCCAAGAAACTGCTTCTTGAACCGGAGTTAACAACGGCCACTCACCTTTTCTTCCTGAGCCTGCTCGCCAGTTGCCTGGATCCCCAAGCGGGCGAGAGCTGGCCCAGGAAAGGCTGCCCCAGAGGACAGACGTGCTGGGCATGTTGAGAGCCTTAGAGAGGGTGCCTTCGGGTGACCCGGGCCTGTGTCTCAGATCTAAGTGGAAGCCTTGGCTTTTGCTCAGTAGATGCCTTGCCCTTGCTTTTGCCGTCTTCGTGAGGGCTCACCTGGCCTCGTCCAGGGCCAACGTGCTGCTGAGGTTCATCTCTGCCATCTCTGGTCTCCGGATGCCACCGGATCCTCTTGCCCACGCAGTTGTCTGGGCAGATGGACGTGTCTCCCTACAAGCTCTGTCTCTCATCCTGGCAAGTCAGAGACATGCAGGCCAAGTCCCACCCTCTTAGTCTCAAGGAAGAGCCCAGATGAAGCCTGGGTCTAGACTGTGGTGAGGTCACTAGATTCCACTCCCCTCCCGCCCCATTTATATCTTTTCCTTCCGCAGGGAGAAACCTCCCACCTCACCTGAATTGCGGCCCCTCCGGTTTGCTTTCCTTTGGCCTTCCAGACGTCGGGAGGTTAGCCTCCCTTGCTCCCTCCCCCAGTGCTGTGGTTTCTGCCATTGGCCATGATTTCAGGGAGCCGGCTGGGGCCAGCGGAGGCCACAGCTGTGCCAGTGTGGCTTCCCTGGTGCTGTAGCACTTGTAAACCACACGCACAGCCCGTCTCCTTGGACACGCGTGGACACAGTGGCATTCAGTATTGGTAGCCTAGCATGGTGGGTACTGCCCAATGAAGAGTGTACTATATATTTTCTTTACTATAGGCCATACTTATACAGACATGTATATATATTTATATAAGATCTACCTATCCTAGGATGGAATGTTTGAGGGAAAATAAAATGGGAGGCCAAAAAAAAGAAGAAAAAGGTAACACTTCCAGTTGTGAGCCAAGATTGTAACCTGAGAGTGGCCAGGAGCTTCCTGTCAGTAACCATGTTTTCAATAAATACTCTTTCATGTACAAAATGGTTCCCATTAACAGCTGTTTCTCTGTACTTGCTCCCTGCCCAAGGGAGCTTTCACCTTGACAAGCGTTCATTTCACTGTGTCTGGGAGACGTTGGAGAGCTCCAGCTAGAGCCCTCAGCCGCCTTCCCAGAGACCCTTCCTCCTCCTGAGCGACTCTGCCCCACCACGCACATGCCTGCACACACGCGTACGCACACACACCTGCCTGCTGGTTAAGGCTGCTCACAGACTGTCACACCAGGACAAAGTGCTTTCCACTCAGGCCCGCCCGGTATAGCAGGGAAAGGCACACTGTACACCCCCGAGGACATGGCCTCCCTCTCCTCCCCGCCAGGGACACAGCCAGGGCACAGCTCGAGTACTTGTGCCTGACAAAGAAGACATGTTCTTCACCCTGTGTGTTGCCGGTGCTTAGTGCCCAGCCTGCCAGCTGGTGTTCTACACTGTCTCTGTCGCTCAAACCTCAGCCTTGGTAGCCGGGAGGCTTGAATGAGGGCGGTGATGAAGTAGATACTTTATCTTGCCGCTGAAGGAGAAGGGGGTGAGGACAAGCGCTTTCGAAAGGCATGGAAAGTACATGCAGCCTTGAGGACTCAATAAAGCCAAGAGCTTGGGTGCCATTGTAGGTGTTGGTAAGTGCCGAATGAACGAATGCCTGGTGATGCCAGCTGGCGGGGGCGGGGCAGCAGCGCTCTGCATAAAGAACTGCTTACACTCTGGCCTTGAGCCTTCTGTTCAGAGAGGGCAGGGAGCCCAGCTGAGTCACTTGCAAGGACTCCTGTTTGCAGCCAGCCTTAGAGCCACAGATCCAGGAGGGGCAAAAAGTCCCAAACTGGGCTTCACTCTGCAACCCTAGCCTGCCCTGGCCGAAATGGTTCTCTCTCTCGACCTGCTCTGCCCCTTTTAATCCATCCTGAAAGATGAGTAAGACCTCAACTCCCTAGCTGGCATTTTGGGGACTACTGCATCTTGCCCCTTGGCTACTTTTCCAACCATGGTTTTTGTTAACTCTCCTTATAAACAAGTGGACTCCAAGCCAGGCTCCAGCCTTCTCCTCGCCTCCTTATTTCCTCTTGTCTGGGATGCTCTCCCCTTACTCAACTTAATGAAATTAAGATCATTCTTATAAAGTTTTCAGGCACACGGAAGATGCTTCACAAATGTTTATTATTTATTCCCTCCCATGGATCTTGTAAGTCCTAAAATTTAATGCCTCTGACATCACTCCCCAGCTGGCTTGAGCTCGCAGAAGAAAAAGCCCAGGAGAGATCCAGCTCGGTGTTTCCATGGTTGCCCAGCACTGGGTTGGAATACGGTAAATATTTAATTTGTAAGTAGGTGATTGTTTTCTGGCTGCCCGCGATGCGCAGGGCTCTGCAGCAGGCACCGAGGCTCCAGACCGAGACCCTGGTTGAGCGCAGGAGACACTAACAACCACCGAACGAGGGGGAGCTCGACGTCGAGCCTCAGGGAGCTCCCAAGCTGCGGAAGCGCACAGCCCTGGGCTCCGCAGAAGGCACAGGAGGACCGGCCCCCGAGCGCCGCCCCGCCCCCGACACCGCCCCCGCTCGGCCCCCGGCACCGCCCCCGCTCGGCCCTCAGCGGCTTCCGGCAGGACTGCCCCCACGTGGCGGCGCTCGGCCTCGCACTTCCGGCAGGAGGATCCGGGCCTGGAGCGGCCGCGGCCGAGGTGAGTGGGCGCGCGGCGGCCCTTCTGCGCGCTCCCGGGGTCGGGGGGTGGACCCGGGCGGGGCTGGGAGCGGGGTCCCGGCTTGGCGACGCGCGCCGCGGCTCGGGGCCCCCCGGGGAGCTCCTCATCCCGGGCCTCAGTGTCCCGGTCGTAGAGGGGCCCGGGCCTCCGCTCGTGTGCGCTCCCCCCGGCGTTTCCCGAGCACCCGCGACGTTATCCAGGCGGGCATCACGCGGACCCGGCCCTGCCCTTGGAGAGGCCGCATCCCGCGGTGGGGTGGGAGTCGGGGATGGGCAGTGAACACGTGGACAAACAAGGAAACGTCAGGTAGTGGGAGGTGCCACGAGGATTAGGAGGGCTCGCCGTCGCCCAGGATGTTCAGCCAAGCACAGGTCTGTGGAAGACTGTACTGGGCAGAAGGAACAGCAAATGCAGAGAAGGACACAGGCTTGATGTGTTGGACAAACGAGGGGCCAGCGTGGCGGGTGGGCGGGGGCGAAGATGAGGTTGCAGATATGGGCAGAGGCCAGAGGGTGGAAGGCCTTCCTCTTGGGCCTGCTGAGGAGTCGGGGCCCGCAGAGGGCCTGGCCTGCTTTCTGTGCTCAGGCCACCTCTGGGGCTGATAGGTGGACTCCAGGCTGTAGCGGGGGAGAGGAAGCAGGGACGCCAGTTAGGAGCCTTCTTAACTTTGAGAAGGCGCTCCGTGTGGGCTGGGGTGGGCATGGGGACTTTCTGCAGGTGGGGCACCTGGACTGGCTCGTTGAAGGAAGGGTAGGGTTTGAACGGTGGAGGGAGGGCATGGCAGTGTTGGAGCAGGAACCACACCGGAAGCCAGAAGGTGCAAGAAGTCGATTCACAGGAGAGTGCAGACTGCCCTGGCATGGGAGCCCTGGGGGAACCACAGGGAGGGAGTGCCAGGAGAAAGCTCCCTTAGTGCCAACACGCCCCGTGGTTGCCTGTGGGACATCGGCAGTCGATCTCACCAGGGAGCCGTTTTGCCCCCGGGTAACAGTTGGCGACACCTGGAGACATTTTTGGTTGTCACAGCTTGGGATGAAGGGGAAGGGATGCTACAGGCACCTAGTGCGCAGAGACCAGGGATCCAATGCACAGGACAGGCCTTCTCCCAACAAAGAATTATCTGGCCCCAAATATCAATAATGCCGAAGTTGGGAAACATTGGTATAGAGGAAAGAGCGTGGGCCTGAAGTTCTGTTGGATGTAGGTTTGGTGCCCCCGTGCTCCACTCTCTGGCTGGGGGAGAGGAGTCAGACTGTGAGGGGTGCAGGCAGAAGCAGAGAGGACCATATAGGAGACCAGTGCATTGTGTAGGGCAGGGAGCATGGTGACTCGGACGGTAGTGGTGGAGGTCAGGAGATGGGACCTTATTTGGGATATTTTTTCAAGATAGAGGTGACAGTATTTGCTGATTGAATGTGGACCGAGGGAAAGAGAGGAGTCAAGGGTGAGAACAAGATTTCTGTCCTGAGTAACCAGGTGATGGTGCCCCTGGCTGAGGTGGGAAGAGGAGGTTTGGATGGAGAGTGGATGAAAAACAGGAGTCAGCCCTGGACAGGCTATGTGTGAGACACCTGACATTAGACATTCAACCGAAAAGGACAAGGAGGCAGTTGGATATTCTTGTGGAGTTGAGGAGGTCAGAGAGAGGGATCCACATTGGGGAGATGTAAGCTCACATTTCAGGGAATGGGACCACATGAGATCACCTAGCACAGCGGTTCTCAACCCACTGGATACAACACCTTCTTTTGAACGACAGATATTTCAGTAACAACCCCCCTTATTATTCACAAAGGAAATTTATGGTTAATGAAAATGGCCTACACATAATTTTTTTTAATTGACAATGCCCTAACCATAATATAAAAGAGAAATAAAAGGAAGGTAATTGATAATAAAATGTTTCAATATGTGAGTTCCTGGGCCCTGCAATACTAGAAGCTACAAAGAAGCAGTGGGCGCTTTCACCTCTGGTAGAACCTCTGGGAGTGTGAAAGCCACAGCACAGGTGGCTGCAGCCATGTCGTGTTGGCAGCTCGAAAACCATGCCTGCTGTGTCTGTAGATTAGGTTGTTTTTCCAAACTGGGAACTCGTGGTACCGTTTTATCAAAAACAGTTCAGTCTCCCCTCAGTGTACGTGGTATAGGTATTATTGGACATTTTAGTGCCTAGGAGACCCATGGAAAATTTGCTCTGTGTTACGTGTGAAACAAAGTTGGGTTGTAAGTTCAGGGAATTATAAATAGATCTTTCACCTCTGTGAATGTTGAAGTTATGCAGGGTGCCGAACAGTTCTTAGTTATGTGGACTGTTCTCCCATATTCCCGACTCACTAAAAGCTAGGAGAGTCTCCCCAAAACAGCACAGATTTCCAGAGTTTCCTGAAGAGAGCCACAGCCTAAGGTGTCCTCTGGGCAAAGCCTTGTGCCAGCTCCCAGTTTGCCTTGGGGAAGGAGACACGGTAAGCCAGGTTCCAGAGTACAGAACTGAATGTGTTTTCTCCTTTTAGAAAGGACCAGGGGTGGGGGAGGTAAGGTATGTCTGATCGGACGGTTCTAGGAAGGCTTCCAGAAGGAGGTGGCATTTCTGCAAGGGGGGAATGTCTCAGAGGAGGAGATGAGGCAGCAGGTGGGTCACACTGGTCCCGGGTCCGCCTGGTCTCCCCGAGCCTGCATGCTCTGGACACTCATTAGGCTTGGCTGGATTGATAGGGAGGCAGGGAGTGGTTCCCTCTGGCAAGACCCTCAGGCAGGCACTGCCTCCACGGGAGTGGTTGTTAGAGGCTAGGGCATGGGAGGTGTGGCTTTTCCAGTTCGGTTTTTGTTTTGTTTTGTTTTGTTTTTTTGGTCATGAATTTATTTTTCTGGTAAAGGGTGTAAACTATGGCATATAGACTTAGCTCAAATTCTGACTGACTGGTAGTTGACACCCTAGTTCTGACCAGTTCGTTTTCAACGCCTTAAAGCCCAGATCCAGCTTCTGAAAATCACGTGCCCTTTCTTGCATGGAGCCATCAAGCCATACAGGGAACGCACAGTGTGCCAGGTGGGTGTAAGCTGACATGGACACTGGCTCCGGTGTGCTCGGAGCGCACAGCCCCTTGGGGGACACAGCCGCACACAAGCACGATGAAGGGAAAGTAGGGGAGCCGTGGCAGCAGCCTGTATCTCAGGGGGGCCCGTGGGGAGGGCGGGGCGGTGCTCCCTGAGGAAATGCCATTTGAGCTGAAGATAAGGAGGATCTGCTGAGGAAGGAATGAAGGCTGGGCAGAGCGTTCAGCTCCCTGGGGCAGCAGGAAAGGGCCCGATGTGTTTGGGAAAAGGAAAGCCCTGTGGCAGGAAGAGGACACCAAGAGTCCGACAGGGCGGAGCAGGCCTTCTGAGCCAGGGAAGGGTTTTGGTCTTTGTCGTAAGAGCCTGGGAGCTACTGAAGGGCTGCAGTCAGTCTTCTCTGACGTGATCAGATTTACATTTTTAAAAGGTCACTCCGGTGGAAATTCATGGAGAACAGCTTGAGGTGACAGGAGAGTGGACGTGACAGGGAGCTGTGAGCCCTGCAGTCCTGTCCGCTCCGCTGCACTCCCCGCGGGCCAAGGCTGGGGTGGACACGTGGGGTAGCCCTCCCCCTGCCAGAGCCACCGGAACGGCCTTTTCCCCTTTCTAGCCTCAGCCCTGGGATCCGGCGAGTCATGTACACAGTTGATCATGGAGAGGGTCGGCTCGGGCCACCAGCCCCTTAGATGAGGACAGAGTCTGGGTCTCAGGGGACGCTTCCCGATCATGGAGGCAGCGAGAGCGCCAGCCAGGAGACGTGCTTGTTGAAAGTCACAGGTCCAGCTCGACTGGCCCTTCCTGCCGGCCCTGCGGGCATCTTCAGGAGAGGTCCGCCCCCACTGACCAGAGCCGGGGAGCTGCAGTTTCCACGGATGGGGAGGTGGGCCCTCGACGTGGCCTTCGTGTGGAGGGCGGTGTTGACTCTGGGGCTGGTCCTTCTCTACTACTGCTTCTCCATCGGCATCACCTTCTACAACAAGTGGCTGACCAAGGTAACGGGGGGGGGCCCCGCCAGCCCGGCCGGGTGGGAGATGGCTACGGCCAGGACTACAGCGCCCCCGAGTATTTAACAGCGGGCGGCATGGGCTTCAACTAGTCACACTGGAAGCCACTCACACCAGCGACGCGACAGGGCCACGCCAGGGATTCCCCTTAAATATTGGGATGGAGGGGAAATCAGGAGAGGGGGAGACACTGAGGATGAGCTGGGGAGACGTGGGGTTCCTAAGGCCCCTCGTACACTGCGGCGCCCTCGTGAGCTGCTGAAGCAGTGCCCCTCCACCAGGTAGAGGCGAGGAGGGAGGCAGGAGCAGGGGGGCCGGCGGCAGGCAGTAACAGCGCTGCCGTCTGTGCTCTGTGCTTGGGCTCCGTGCAGAGCTTCCACTTCCCCCTCTTCATGACCATGCTGCACCTGGCCGTGATCTTCCTGTTCTCTGCCCTGTCCAGGGCCCTGGTTCAGTGCTCCAGCCACAGGGCCCGCGTGGTGCTGAGCTGGACCGACTACCTCAGAAGAGTGGCTCCCACAGGTACGTGCCCGCGGGGTGGTCCCGGGAGGGCCCTGGAGGCAGGAGGAGGGAGCTCGGGAAGCCAGAGGCCCAGACCAGAAGGAAGGAAGCCTCTGTGGCTTGAAGCTTAGGCCCTCCCCTCTTCCCTCCTCTCGGCCGCCTCCCGCGCCCGCCCCAGCTGCTGCCTCTTACTCAGGCCGCGCCGCAGGGCGGGGATGGGGGGCCGGGGCGGGGATGGGGGGCCGTGCAGCAGTGGCCGGTTGTTCCCGCAACCTTGAACACACACCGAGCAGGTACCAAGGCCTGGAGACAGTAGTGAGCAGGACACAGGTGCCTGCCCTCGGGCGGAAGAGGGGGTGCCTGGGGGCCACGGGGCACAGGGGAGGGAACCGGCTGGCGGCCGGACGAGAGGGTTTCGGGAGCAGGGGCTGAGCGGGCTGAGACCTGGGGCGGGAGTTGAGGGGAGGCACTCGTGTGCCTGGGTCAGGTTGCTGCGTGGGTCCGAGAGGGAACTGAAAGTGTCTCAAGAGGCTGAGCGCTCAGCGTTGGTAAGAGGAAGGGGGAGAAAGGCGGCCCGAGAAGGTGGCGGTGCCAGATCCTGGAGGGCCAGGTCCTCCGGAGCGTGTGTTTCACCCTGAGGGAGGCGGGAGCCACTGCAGGGCTTCCAGTCGGGGAGCCTCAGGGTCTGATTGACACCGCTCCCTCCTCAGGGGGATGTGCCAAGTATTCAACAAGTGGGGGCCGCAGCCGCAACCAGCAGGTGGAGGATTGCCGCCCCCTCCCCTTCTGGGGGGGCCAGGAGTTAACCCTTCAGCTGCTGGGTAGAAAGGGAGGCGGGGAGGACCCCAGAGAAGGGCAGGCCTGCAGGCCAAGGCGGGGGGCACTCAGGCGCCTCGCGGAGAGGTTTGCTCACCGCTGGCGCACCCGTACCGGCCTGCGCGGCTGCGTGTCCGGTGGGGCCCATGTCTCTGCAGCACTGGCAACGGCGCTTGACGTGGGCTTGTCCAACTGGAGCTTCCTCTACATCACCGTCTCACTGTGAGTACCGGCCACGCCCGCCACCTCCCTGGGGGCTCATTCCAGCAGCGTGTCTGTGTGCCCGGCCGATGGGCCAGCCGTCACACTGCCCTCTGGGACCCAACCCCCTCGCCCTCTCCGCGCCTCCCTGGCACCCAGCAGCTCGCCTGGAAGTCGCCAGCCTCTGCAGCAAGCCAGGCACGGAGGGGGTGTTGTGCCTCCCTGCCAGGCGGCCTGGGGAAGCCTGGGGGCTCAGACGGAATGGTGACAGGGCAGCGGAGAAAGGGGCACAGAGGGGCAGGCGGAACAGTTATTTCTTGTCTCAGATTTTGCACTTCAGCGAGCACAGTCTCTGCTTTCTCTCTTTCTCCCCTTCTCTCATTCTTCCCGCCTTATCCTGGTCTGCACTGAGGAGTCGGTAAATAACAGGACTCAGAAAGCTCAGTTCCTCCCTGGTGATAATCAGAGGCCTGTTAGGCATAGATTTCTTCTGATTAAAGGTCAGGTATCAGCCCAGATGACTCAGGCCGCCTTCCTTTGGTCTTTGTATCCCAATTGCCCTGCTGCCCTCAGGGAAGTCCGGGGTCTCCCCCTGACCCTTTCCAGCCCACTGACTGCGCTGTGGGTCCGCGCCCCCAGCTCCAGCGGTACGTCATGGGTAACCTTCCCTCGCAGGTACACGATGACCAAATCCTCGGCTGTCCTCTTCATCCTGATCTTCTCTCTGATCTTCAAGCTGGAGGAGCTGGTGAGGCCCCAGCTTTTCTTGTGTTCCTCCTGCCCCCACAGATGCTAAGAATAGCAAGGGGAACCTGAGCAGTGGCTTGTCACTGCGTGTGACCGAGGAGATGAGCCCAGCCCAGGTGGCGGTAACTCGCTGAGGAAAGACCTACAGGAGCAGTGACCAAAGGAGACAGGGTTCAAGGGGCAGCGGGTCCTGCAGGCTCCCCGCTGTACAGCAAGAGCCCTTTGCTTCCTGGGTCCCGGGGGGCCATTGGGGCCACATGGGGACCTAGGACAGCTGTAGGGACGCACTGCCGTATTTCAGGATCTCGGTACATGCTAGCTGGATGTCAGCCCTGATACATCGACGGGCAGGGGCTGGCCAGGACCCCAGGGTGGGGCAGGTAGAAGGGTGTCTCGTCCCAGGGGCAGCCAAGGTGGCTGCTGGCCCCCAAACTCCGGGTGTGATGAACTTGAGACCCCCAAGGTGGTTGCAACTGCTCCCCATCCTTTCAGCGGGCGGCGCTGGTCTTGGTGGTTCTTCTCATCGCCGGGGGCCTCTTCATGTTCACCTACAAGTCCACACAGTTCAACGCTGAGGGCTTTGCCTTGGTGCTGGGTGCCTCGTTCATCGGGGGTATTCGCTGGACCCTCACCCAGATGCTCCTGCAAAAGGCGGAACTTGGTGAGTGAGGGGCCCAGGCACCAGGCGGGGTGGAGGCGGGCCGGGCCTGGTGGCTCACCCGTGTCCCTTTCTGCAGGGCTCCAGAACCCCATCGACACCATGTTCCACCTGCAGCCACTCATGTTTCTGGGGCTCTTCCCTCTCTTTGCCGTATTTGAAGGTACGTGGGGTCGTCCACCTCGGGGGCACCTCAGTGCAACAAAGCTCCCATCCCCGCTCCAAGCCTATCACTGTGGTAGCTGCAGAGGTTACGGAGATCAGAGATGGTGGTCTCTTCCCTGGCAGTGCCTGGTTTGGGGGCTGGACAGACACTTAAACCAAATGGCTGGAATCCAGCACAATAAATGCTACGTAGAAAGCGCATGTAAAATACACCAGGCGGTAATGACGGTGAATGCAGACAGCCCTAAAGGTATGCCAGGGCTGTTCTGATCAATTTAAACATATTAACTCCTTTAATACTCCCCCAAAGCCTGTGTGCCAGTGCTGTTACTGCCCCATCGTGCAGATGAAAGAAACTGAGGCAGAGAGAAGTAGAGATAGCCTTGCCCAAGGTCCCATGGCTCATAAACACACCTGAATTTGGATCCAGCAGCTGGCTCCGGCGTCCTTCCTCCTAACCATGATGTGTTCTTTCTTTTAGAAGGAGCACAGGGTCATGAATTGCTCCAGATGGTGGGGTGGAAAGGCAGGTCAAGGCTTCCCAGACAGTGTGTTTTGGAGAATGAATGGGATTTTGACAGCCTGATGGGGGCGGGCGTCCCAGGAAGGGGGAACAGTAGGTTCAGACGTGGGGAGACGTGTGGGGGATTGGCCTCGGCCAAGGGCACATTTCTGGGGCAAGGGAGAGGGGGAGGGGAGAGGGCGGCACACAGGAGCCCAGGCAGGTGAGCAGTCCCCTTCGGCTGTCGTCTCCCAGAGCAGAGGCAGGATGATGTGTCTAGGCTGGGGGACTGGGGGAAGGGGAGGCAGGTGGTGCCACCGCCTTCCTTTCCCCCGTGTTTTGGAATTAGTCTTTGTCCCCTATCTGTTTATCCTTCCTCTCAGAGTCCCTTCTGTCCTCGGGGTCATTACAGGGAATTTCGTCCCACATCCATTTAAGTTCCAAGCGGTGAAGTGTCTCAGACCTCTCGGAGAAAATTATTCTGCAGCTCTGTTGTCCAGGAAACTTCTTTTCTGCAGCCTCATTTTTTCTTCCCTTTTAAAATCTCTCTCCATTCCTTCCTTATGCCCCCTGCACCAAACGCCACACTCTCCCTCCCTTCCTGGGTGTTACACCATTCCCCACCATTCTCTGCAAACCCTCATCCCAGAGCCCCTGGTGGTCATCACTTAGCAGAGCTGCATGGATTTAGCTCCTTTAATCTTTTCTGGTAAATTAATCCCCCAAGTGCCTTCATTACTCATGTTGCTCTTCCCCGAATTGCCTTCAGTTTGCCAACGCCTTCGCAGTACTGCTGAGCCCAGCACCAGACAAGATGTCCTGCCTCGGGAGGCTGTTTGCCCCGGGGGGACTGTCCCTCTGCATTTCTTTGGCGCTTTCCTCCAAAAATCTCACAGTACTCGGCCAGTCTCCTGCTCCCACAGGTGTCCATTTGCCGAGTCTGGGGTTCAGCTTCACGCCTGCTTCTATACCAGGGGCCCTTCCTGCAGGGAAAGGAACCATTCTCTCAGATGGCCAGTGTTGGAGGGCCAAGGGTCCTCTGAAAGTCTAAGCGCAACTTGGTGCGTGGAGGCCTGTGTGGGTGTCTCTGGAACAAGGAACCGCGGTTTTGTCATGTCTTTGTACGCGTGTGTGTTTACTTTTTGAGAACTGTTCATCAAATTACATTGTCCGGTCTAGTCCCAACCCTTTCATTTAATCAGTGGGGAAACTGTGGTCCAGAAAGGGGGCATGTCTCGGCTAAACCCCACAGCTATGTAACTAAATGGAGAAGGTTTGTACAGATAGAGTTTCATCCCTGTTTAGAGGTGACCCACCTGAAATTAAGGTACTCCTCCAGTGGCCCAGGACATTGACAGTCCTCATGTGATGGGCTGTCCCGTCTCTCTTTGGCCCACTGGGTATCACAGCTGCCAAGGCCACATGAAGTCACCCTCCCCCACCCCTGCTCCCCCAAAGACAGGTAGGTACACGACGTATGAAGGAGCAAGGCGCTGCTGCCCGATTTCCTCTGCAGTGCCAGCCCCCTCTACTCTAGCCCAGAGGTTCAGAAGCCTCCCCATCACTCCCTATAAGGATCTCTGGCTTGTATTGCCCCGGGGCTTCCCTGGTTTCCCCAAGTCTCAGGCCACCTCCGTGGGATTCTCTGACACCTTCCGTCCTTGTGCTCAGGGCCTCCGACAGGCAGCAGGTGTAGTGAGTGTGCAGTGCAGCAGTGGCAAAGCTCACCCGGCCACTGGGGAGGGTGAGGCCGCCCAGGCAGGCACACCCAGGACGTGGCCTCCCACTGTCTCCCCCCATTGCTCCCAGGTCTCCATTTGTCCACATCTGAGAAGATCTTCCGTTTCCAGGACACCGGGCTGCTCCTGCGCGTGCTTGGCAGCCTCTTCCTTGGCGGGATTCTCGCCTTTGGTTTGGGCTTCTCTGAGTTCCTCCTGGTGTCCAGAACCTCCAGCCTCACTCTCTCCATTGCTGGCATTTTTAAGGTACAGTCTCGGAGGTGACTCCAGCCCTGTCTTAGAGGGGAGACCCCTGAGGGTGTCCCAGCTCCTACATCCCAGAGCCCTGCAGAGAAGAGACGGAAGTGCCTAGTTAGGGTGCTGCGCACTCTGCTGTCACCCGCACTCCTCCGTCACCGTGGCCCTCCGAGGCGGGAGTGCACATCCCTGCTTCACAGATGGGGAAACAGACATGAAGAGCTGCTCGTACCCAAGGATATACAGCTAGGAGGTAGCCGAGCTGGGATTCAAAGCCAGGTCTGACTCCACTAGGCCTGGGATGCCTTTACGTTTTACCAAGAATGCCAACTCTGGTCATTTGGCAGTGGCCTGGAGCCAGGATTGAGAAGCCCCCAGTCAGACTTATTAGGGTAGAGTTCTGTGATTGATTGGCAATGTCTGCCATGGACACAGTAAGGGATGGTTTTATTACGCGTGCCTTGCGTTTGCCAATCCTGCCTTTACTGCTGTCCAGCAGCACCCTTACCCTCTCCTCTCATCACGTCTCCCCTTCCTTCCCCCACCCTCTCTCACTCTTTCCTGCTTAGGGCCATGGACCAGGCAGACACTGATACTGGAGCAGTGTTACCTAAAACCAGAAGTATAGGGTTCCCCGAGGGTCTTGCCAACCAAATGAGGCATAAGCTGTGCTTCTCAGAATGAATCATCTGACAGGTCCCATTTGCAGTCAGTGTGTACGAAAAACCCCGTGACCAATGTGTGTCCTGTAGAGCCCAGTGTGACTTCATTCCCCTGTGGCAGCAGAGGCTCTCCATCCACAGGTGCCTTCTGGAAGGGCAGCTTCCTTCATTCCTGTGGGCATGGCTGTGGGCTTGATACCCTGTGCTCCCAGCCTGGATTTGTTTGCTAATCCTGACAACCCTGTGAAAAGCACCTCCTCCTGCATCTCAGTAACACAAAGGGGGAAAAAGCGTCACAGGCTGGTTCGCTGAGCTTGGGGAGGCTTCCGCCTTTGCCTTGCAGGCCAGCCTGCCCAGGCCCCGGGAGTTTTGGCAGGTCTGGCTCTACCCTGTGGGTGTGCCCGGTGCCCCTGCCCTCCACCTCCTCCTCCTGAGCACATCCCCTTCCTGCTTCTCTGCCCCCAGGAAGTCTGCACTTTGCTGTTGGCAGCTCATCTGCTGGGCGATCAGATCAGTCTCTTGAACTGGCTGGGCTTCGCCCTCTGCCTCTCGGGAATATCCCTGCACATCGCCCTCAAAGCCCTGCATTCCAGAGGTAACCAGAGCCCGTCTCCTGATGACATTTTCCCCGTGACTCTTAGCCCCACAGGTTCCCCTCCGCCAGCCCTGCCAGGAAGAGGCAGGTGGCTCTTGACTCGCCAAAGCAGTTGCGGTCTGGTCTGCACAGTTCAGCTGCCTCTGCACCGGCTGTTCCTCTCGCTGAGGAAGTTTGCCTGGTGATTCGCCACCGCCACTCCTCCGAGAAGTCACAGGGATCATCTCCAGGGGGTGGGTGGGGGCCTGGGGGCCTGAGCACATGCTCACATCAGGCCACAGCAAGAAAGCCGGTCCTGGGTCTGTAACTGGGCTGCCTCTGTCCGCAGGTGACAGCGGCCCTAAGCCCCTGAAGGGGCTGGGCTCCAACCCCGACCTGGAGCTACTGCTCCGGACCAGCCAGCCGGAGGAAAAGGACGAGGAGGAGGAGGGGTACTTTGTGGCCCAGGGGCAGCAGTGACCAGCCAGGGCACCAGCTTGGAAGCAGGCTGCTCCCCAGCCTTCACACCTGTCGGCAGCCTGGGGACCCGGGTGGCTCCTCCCAGCCGCTGGGGAGCAGCAGGCCGGGGTCTCCCAGGCTGGGCCTCGAGAGCATGTGACCACGTGGTGGGCCAGGGCAGGGAGCTGGTCAAACAGGGGTGAGCGCCAGGCCAGCCTCAGACCTGGCCGGAGCGGGGCCCAAGCGGTGCTGGCGTCGCAGCCACTTGCCAGGCTCTGAGAGCCAAGGTGGTGATTTCAGAGGTATAACCGGGTTTGGACTGCGGGGCAGCTAGGAATGGGAGATGGAGAAGATGGGGCCTCATCGCCTGGAGAGCATATTTTCTCAGAGAGCAGATCTATTTATAGTTTGGAAATAAAGGGTTTACGGTCCGCTGGCCACCTTGTGTTGCCTGGAGGTATGGGGGCAGGCAGGGCGGCATGGGCCTGGCCTCTCCCCTCCTTTCCCTGCCTGGGGCCTTCCTGGGGGGACTGGTCATACTCCAGGCCTCCCATGTCTCTCGTGCTCCTGTTTGAGCCCCAGTGCCCTCTCTTAGGGCCCCACCACACCTGCAGGCAGGAAAAAATAGGTACTGAGTTTCATATTCTGGGGACTTTAACGCTTTCACAGCCTGATTTGAATATTGACTCTGTCACTTACTAGCTGTGTGAGCTTAAGCAAATTACCTAACCTCTCTGTACCACGGTTTTTTCATCTGTGAAATGGGGATAATTATCTCAGAGTTGTTCTGAGGATCAAGTCAATATTGGTAACAGATTAAATGTCATTTAAGTATGTATTTTGAAAATTCTTTAACAGCCACAGGACCAAGACCCTAAATGAGCGGCCATGCTAGGATTCCCGGCCAGGACTGTGTGCCTGCGTGCTTGTCCGTGGACCATACGGTTATGGGCCTCTGGGACCTGGGCCTTCTGCTCACCTACCTTGGGAAAGCCGCACCACCCCTCTAGACTGCAGTCCTCTTTATAAAATGGAGAGGGAGGAGGTGAGATCCCAGCTCTGATGTGCGATGGTTCTGAGGCCTGGTCTGCTCCTGTGAGCTGTTGCCCTGCCTTGTGAGAGCTGCTGGCCAGTGGTCCTTCCGGGCACAAGTGCTTTTAGGCGCTCACAGCAGGTGGCGCCATTGCACCATGCTTCGGCTCCTGAAACTGCCCGACCTGCCACCACTGTCCAAACTCAGGCAGGGCTCATGGGAGGAGGACCCACCCTGGTGTCTTTGGGTAGAGAGACTAGGATAGGACTTGTTGTGAATTGTTCTAATCAGATCTGAGCCACACCAGCCCAGTCCATCAAGCCTAGGAGAGCGTTAATACTTTAGAAATGGGTCAGCAAACTTTCTCTGTAAAGGGCCAGATAGTAAATATTTTCCATCTGGGGGCCATATGGTCCCTGTTGCAGCTACTCAGGTCTGCTGTTGTAGCAGGAAAACAGCCACAGACAGAGATACAGAAGCAAAGGGGCACGGATGGCTGCGTTCCAGTGGAAGCTTGCTTATAAAACCAGGGTTCAGCTTGTCGGCTGGAGTTTGCCAACACCTACTGTGGAAGAGTCCTTAAGAATGACTGAGTCCCACTCTCAGTCTTACGGCTAGGGAAACTGAGGCCCAGGAGGGCGCAGTGACTAGCCGGAGGTCTCCAGAGCCTCTGGCTCAGGAGGAGTTAGAACCAAGGTCTCATGCTACCAGTTCAGCTTCACAATGCAGACTTCTCCTGCAAATGGAGGTGTGACACCCAGGACTTCCCTGAGTGGTGTCTTAGACGGTTCCCGCACCTCTGCCCCCCTTGGATTCTGCCAGCTCAGAGGCTAGGATTAAAGGAAGCTTGTGTTCTACACCGGATGACATGGGGAGAGCCAGCAGACGGAAAGAACCGGGGTCCCCCCTGCCTCTGCCCGAGAGGCTGCTTGGGATGCAGGATGCTCCGGCGGTGGGGAGAGGCTGCCAGAGCCCCGCTGGCTCAGGTGGATGAGAGCTTCCTGTCTGCTCCTCCCTCCATCTCCCTCTCCTCGCACAGGGAGCAAGGTGCTGTCTGGTGCAGTAATTATAGGGTGCAGAGCAGGGGGCCCCCACTACCCGCATGTTGGGTTCAATGACAGCCCCTCACTTAGCAGCAATTACCAGCCAAGCCTGCAGGAGGGCTCCCTCTCCTCCTCCCCCACCCAGCCCGCCCAATCGCCTGGCCTCCAGGGCCAGACAGCGTCACCCTCAGCTTTGAACCCTGGAAGCACCCATGCTGTCTGCAGCCATTGCATCCCAGGGCTGCAGTGTCACCATGGCAACTTGGTGCTTGCACAGGTTGAAGGAAGCTGAGGATGTGACTTGTCTCTCCAAGGCTGTGGCATCTGTCCCCACGAAGCCTCCAGCTCCAGGGAGGAGGTGCTGACCTACAGGTTTGAGTTTTAAGTGCTTACATGGCCGCCGCCTCTCCCAGGGGCCTCCAGTGGAAGGAAGGTTAATGCCCCCAGTATATGAGGATGTCTGCAGTCGGGGGGGCGTGGTGGGGGTGAGAACGAGCTGGGGTTTGCCTGTGGGAGAAAGTTGAGACATCAGGCTGGACCTGGAATACCTTCATGTTAATTCTGGCACCTCCTCTGTCAGGAGGGCTCAGGGGATCACCTCCATCTGTTTCTGCTCCGTTCTGCTGAGAAAAAACTAAAAATTCCAGTGGCTTGAGAGCAGTTACGTGGCACCAAGAGAATTGTCTTCGTGGTACTTGCCGCAGCCTGCTGCATCGGGGACTAGTGACGGACCGAGTGGGATCCCCACTTTGCAGTCCAGAGAGCTGAGGGTGGGGACTCCCAGATCATCCATGTGGGTCGACAGCATCCAGTGAGCGCTGGCTGTGTGCCGGACACCGCCGGACCTGGGATAGACACGTTTGTCCTTGGAGAGACGGCAAATGGGGCCATCATTCCAGCCCAGGGACGTGTTGAGGCACAGGGGACAAAGGAAATGGGGAGGAGAACTGAGTGGACATTCACCGGGCACCTCCTAGGCCTCTCACGTCGGTTATGTAATCGCTAACAACCCAGTGCAGTAGGAATTGATTGTACCTATTTCACAGCTGTGGAAACGAAGCTCGTAGACGTTAAGCACAATAGTGCCTAAGAACACAGCCTCAGCACTCCACTAGACCTGGGTTCACATCTCCCCTTGGCCCTGAGGTGAGCTTTGCGTCTTGGGCATGTTGCTGATCCCCCTGAACCTGTGTCCTTTTTTATAAAGATGGAATGACTATATATATATATATCTCCTAACGAAGCTATTGTGAAGATGAAATGAAATCATGTATATAAAGCAGTTAGCACATACTGGGCACATAGTAATAACCATTCAGCAAATGTCAGCAATGGGGAGGTGACATAACTTGCCTGGGAGACAAAGCAAGTGAGAGGAGGAGCAAGCTTTGGAGTCCTGGCCTTTTGAGGTCACCGTCCCTGCTGCAATGCCTGGGACAGTGGACACTTAATAGATATTTGTTTCACGAAGGAGTTTCCAATAGTGGAAACTAAAGTGAGGGTTTTTCTGGGTTCCGGGGACCAGTCTAACTTCTAAATGATTTGCTCTACAAGAAAAGGCTGTCCCGGACTTCCCTGGTGGCGCAGTGGTTAAGAACCCACCTGACAATGCAGGGGACATGGGTTCGATCCACGGTCTGGGAAGATCCCACATGCCATGGGGCAACTAAGCCCGTGCGCCACAACCACGGAGCCTGTGCTCTGGAGCCCGCAAGCCACAACTACTGAAGCCCTCGCACTTAGAGCCCGTGCTCTGCAACAAGAGAAGCCACCACAATGAGAAGCCTGCACACCGCAATGAAGAGTAGCCCCCACTCACCGCAACTAGAGAAAGCCCGCGTGCAGCAACAAACACCCAACGCAGCCAAAAATAAAAATAAATAAATTTAAAAAAAAAAAAAGGAAAGGCTGTCCCTCACCACCACCCACCCCTGCCAGCCTCCGGCCTCCCAGCCATCCCCTTGAGCCTCCACCCTAACCACACAGCACTGACATCAGCCGGGCCCCTTTGACCTTGCTTTGTAGTAACCAATTAGCTTGACTTCTGTTCCCATGGTTATGTACACTTCCATTGGCAACTAGTTCATTTCCCCAGAAACGGGCCCACAGCCCTGGTCCTGCTGGCATCCTGCCAGTGGGTTCATCTTTTTCTCCTGGATGTCTGGTGAGAACTGTCCTGCTGGGACAACAGAGGGACAGAACAGAGAAGCAGGAGAAAATGCATTCAAATGCATTCAATAAACGTTTCTGGAGCATCTACAACACGCCCTGCCCAGTGAGCGCTGCTGGAGATACAGGAGGCATTAAGGTGCTGTTGCTATCCCCCAGGAGCTTTTGCAGGGCTTTTAAATCTCATGGGTCCCCTGGGAAATACACTCAGAGGTAAAGATTAAAGTGTAAGATGTTGTTTAGAAAGTGGTCTTGGGAAAAACACCTGTGGAAGGGAGGCAAAGGAGGCAGGTCTCGGCAGAGGGAGAAGTCGAGCTTCGAGGCAGTTCCGACAAAGGCCTCAGTCAACCCCAGGGGGAACTTTGGAGCTGGGATGACCCTTCAGAGTTGTCCCAAGTTGGGGTGAGAGGTTCAGGCCTTTGCACTTCCACATTGATCTGTCTTGGAATTGGGCCTACCCTGGAAGGAGGCACGACCTTGGCAGTTTTCTTCCAATCAAGACAATCTCCAAAGAGGGCTGACAGCTGAGGGCTGCCTTCCAGCCACACTGGGGTAGCAAGTCTCTCATTCCCAGTGGGGGGATCTGAACATCCCATCACAGCATCCACCACACGTAGGGTCCACAGTCTGGCTTCAGGGACGACCAGGGATCCCTGAAGAGGGAAGCAGCATCTGGCACATATATCATTTTTCTGGGGGAGGGTTCCTTGACCCCCAAAAGATTAAGAACCACTAGTCTAGGGAAAGCCAGACTTGTCCAAAACTTCAAAACATGATCAGAGATGCACACTAGTGGTGCTCAATGAGTATGAATGGATGGATGGATGGGTGGGTGGACGGATGCCACATGGAAGAATGTACGGGAGGCAGAGAGAAGGGAGTAACCAGTTCTGCCTGGGGCAGGAGGAGAGCAAAGATTCCCAGGGGCAGCTGACCCTTTTGAAGTGAGACTTGAAGGCTGAATAGAACTTGCCAAGCAGACAAAAGGAGATAGGCATACCAGACAGGGGCAAGAGCAGATGCAAAGACCCAGGTATGAGCGAACATGGGGATGGTGTGTTTAAGCACCGTAGGGGTTAGTTCACCATGGCTGGCCACAGGTGCACATGGGTAAGAGGAGGGGGAGGGACGTTTTCTCCTTTAAAAAGCCCACAGGTTCCAAGGAGGTATCCTGATGGGAACCACTTCTCGAACAAGCAGGTATCTCCCCTCCCCCCACTAACACTTAACAATTGCCCCAGTCTCCAGGTGGGGGGAGGGGGAGGTCCTAAAGATAATCCCACACAAGTGTAGAGCATCTGGTCACTTACCACCTCCTTTCCCATCCTCCTTTGCTCCTGCAGTCCGTTCCTGAGAGGTCAGTGTTACCGGCCAGCCGCCCCACTTTCCAGAGGAGAAATGGGCTCCAGAGGCCAGGTGACTTGCCCAAGGTCAGTCACCTCCCTGGCTCCCAAGCGCAGCCAGGAGCCCTCTCTGCAGACTCACACCTCCCAGTGCCCTGTTTTCCACTTCTCTGCTCTGCAGCCCTCCAGTTGGAATGCGTGCAGTCTCACCTGCCTCCTGGGATTCAGTCCCTCTGGTTAGGGGGGGCAGGGGACCAAGGGTCTGGCGGGGGGGCGGAGGGGGATGCAGCATCCCCCTGGCCATGTTTTGCTCTGGGAGGAATCCCCACTGAGCCAGAGCCTCCGTCCTGTTCTAGGGCTACCCCATGAATCAAACATGCCCCCGTGGTTAACTCAGTAATGCTTTTATTAATAGTTAATTATTCAATGCGCACTGGGGAAATGAGCCTCACTCAGGCCTTGTAAATTAAGGCAGTGATCTCGTGAAAGAAGCCAGTGGGAGTTCATTCCCCCCTCCCGTCGCTGCACCTCCTGGCTCTCCATTTAGCGATACTAAATAATGGGGGGCTGGGGGGGCGATTAGGGGACAGGGGTCTTCTCCGGTGGAGGTGAGAAGGGGCAGATGAACATCGTCTGGTTTCCTCCGAGAGAAAGGGCCCAAGGAGGGTGTGGCGAACGACCAGCTGGGAGGTGTGATCCCGCACCGTGGCAGTTGTCATCGGCCTGTGTTCCTTGTCACTGCTGGGGACTCAGCGCGGCCCCCAGGGACTCACGTCCAGGGCAGGGCCACCTGTCCCAGGTGTGGGACTCCCAGGCGGAGAGGAGCCCGTCTCAGACGCTCCCGTCTCTAAGCCGCAGGCCTCCCTCCCCCACGCGGCCTTTCTCATTTCACCAGTGTCAGACTTCCCGGGCGAGGTTTTTGTTGTGGCTGAAGCCAATTTCCCGTTCTGAATTTGCAGCTGAGCTGCATAAGGGGCTTGTTCTAACCTGGTTTGGCTTTTCTAAATTTAACTATCTCCCATGTTTTGTTTCCCTGGAGACAGAAACTCCTCTTTATCTTCCTGGGAAATGAAAGCCAGCACCTGCTTTGAACCTACTATGTGCGAGGGCCTGCCCCCTGGTTTATGTTGACTCATTCTAATGTTCAGCTCTGTCTTTGGGACAGTGACCCCGCCTCCCTGGGTCTCCATTTCTTCATGTGAAAATGGAGATATAATACTCTCTGGGTCTGGAGTAATTGTGATGATTAAATGAAGTAATAGATGTAAAGTACTTAGAACCCTGCTGAACACATAGTAAGTTCTCTCTAAGGGGTAGCTGCTATTACTATCTTCTTCACAACTGCGCTGCCCTTTTACAGACGGGCAAAGTGAGGTTTTACATGCGTGCTTTGGCTTTTGTTCAAGGACGCTCGACCCAGAAGTTCATGCTGCCAAAGCTCATCACTTTCCTTCCATGGAGGCAAGATGGGGAGCCAATCTCTTCTCCAGAAAAGCGCATTGGCCAAGTCCCAGGAGCCAGGAGAGATCTGCCCTTCTGTCCCTGCGTGCAATACAGAGCCTCACCAAGGCAGTCTGGGCTGAGACACTGGAGCACTGGGTCCAAACCCTGCCATACCTGCTAGCTGTCACATCGGCCCCTGCAGCCTCAGTTTCCACTTCAGGCAAAATGGGCTCCCAGTAGCACCTACCTCCTTGCATGGTCGTAAGGATTTCTGTTTGAAAGTGCCTGACACCTCGTAGCCTTCTCTGAGAACTCTCTGCACCTGGGATAACAAAAAAACCTCCCCGCCCGGGGTTGTTGGAGGCCCCCTGGAGATGATGGGCGTCCATCCGCCATCAAGCAGGAAAATATGAAACAGGTGAGTTCCTGGTGGCCTCCGCCAAGGTCACTCAAAGACAGGGATTTTCAGAGAGCCTCTGGGGGTTAAACACTGCCCCCGTGGTTGTGATGGTCCCTGGCCTGATGAGGGTTTTCCTGAGACAGGTGATGCAGAGGGTTGGGGACAGATGGCCTCCCAAAACCCACGCCAGCTGTGAACTGCCTTGCAGGTGAAGGTCGGCTTCTCTGCTGTGACCTTCCCCTCCCGCAAACTGCCAGAGCCACACATGGGCAAAGAGTCTGGGGTGGGGATTGAGGAGTACGGCTCCAGGTTCGTCTGTAATATGTAGCGTCAGATTTAAATGTCACTGCTGCAGGCGGCTGACCCGGGTTTCCACACAATGGGCCGCGAGGGGCGCCTTCGCCGCCTCTTCATCTTCCTGGCGGTAGCTGACCAAAGGGAGGGAGATTTGGTTTCTTAAAAAACTAAACACTTGTTGAGCACTCTGGCGTTGCCTGGGCAACAGCCGAGGGGGGAGAGAGAAGCATCTTATTGTTTAAAGTTATTCTTGCTCTGTCAAAGGTTGCTCTGAAAAGACCCGAATTCTCCAAGCAGCCAGGCGGGTCCTCTCTCTCAATCTGTCCCCTGGCCCGGCCGGCCGTGCAGTCCCAGCTCCTGTCCTCCCTCAGCCCCCAGCCCCACTTCCAGGTCCGGGGCTGTGGGAGGGGTCCTGGCCATGCTGGACATCAGGATCCTGGAGGCAAGTTCCCTCCATACTCTGTGCGTTCACCCCCAGGCCCAGGGGGCTCGTGGAATAAACGCACAAGCAACAGGCCGGCAAGGAGAATCCCTGCTGCCCCACCATGGGCTGCGTTTCCAGCACCCGACCTGGGATATGGACACAAGTGTGGCTCCGTGACTTAGGGGTCAGCCCACAGAAGTGCCTAAACTTGATTGGGGTGGGGGTGGGAGGAGTCCTGGCCATATAATCCAGAGGTGGGCATCTTGGTCCTCAAGCCCAACCAGGGGCGAGACAAAGGTGACCTTGTGCCAGGTCATTGCTCGGGGGCCATGGCTGAGTGCAGCCGCCAGGATCCTTGGAGACGGTGTAAGTGGCACCCCGTGCCCCTCTACCCCTCTCGCGACACTGTTTCAGAATTGTTTACTTGTCTGTCTTCCCCACGAGACTGTCAGCTCCCTGACAGCAGAGCCGCATCTATTCATCTCTGTGTATTCTTGTAAGCTGCCGCAAATCCTTTCAGGAGCAAGGCAAATTCTGAAAATCCAGATGAGATGTACATATATTTTTAATTAAAACATGTTTACATAGTGAATACATACACATGATGCAAAATTCAAAGTTCAAAAGGAATGAATACCCATATCTCCTGCTGCCCAGTCTCCCTTTATGGAGACAGCCATGGTTTGCAGCTTCCGATGTATCCTTCCAGAGATATTCCACTCATGTAGAAGCAAATGGGCATCAGATAAAATATATTAGTCACATCCCTAGCTCCTGTGTCTAGCACAGGGCCCAGTATATAGTAGATGCTTGATAAAAGTTTGATAGTTGGACACACAAACAGGTGATGGATGGATGGATGGATGGATGGATGGATGGATAGATGGATGGTTAGGTGAATGGATGAATGGATGGATGGATGGATGGGTGGATGGATGGATAAATGGATGGATGGTTAGGTGGATGGATGGGTGCCGCTCTTGTACTGTTAGTTCCCTTTTCACGTAGATGTCTGGGTTCCCCAACAGGGAGTTCCTTGAGAGGAAGATGGAGGCCCAGCATCAGACACGTTCGGTCTGAGGGGTCCGTGTTCTTCAGATGGAGACATTTAATAGGCAGTGGGATTGTGCTTGTATCAGGTAGGAGTCTTATTTGACTGCTAATAACAGAGATCCAACTACAATGGCTTGAGTCCATAAAGGTTTTCTTTTTCTCGTGATGAGAAGTTTATAGGGGTTCAGCCCTCAAGGATACCAGAGTTGAGGTCACTGTGATGTCCTTGACCTTTCTCTCGTGGTCTCAAAAAAGCTGTTGGGGGAGGGGGCTCCAACCATCATGTCCAAGTTACAGGGAGGAAGAAGAGGGGCAAAAGGATGCTTCCACCTCCTATAAGAAGCCTGTTCCTGGAGACCCCACCAAATGACTTCTAATCATATCTCCACAGCAACCCCTAGCAGCAAAGGAGGCTGGGATGTATGGCTTTTAAGATGGGCATGTTACTCCCCCAGATAATATTGGGGATCTATTAGCAAGGAAGAAGAGGGAGCTGGATAGAGTAGGCGACTCACAACCCCTGCCACCCCTGCCCAGGGTGGAGACTCTGGGCCCCGGGAATGGACACAGCAGGAAGGCGCATCCCAGAAAAGAGCATACACTAAAGCACAGAGGCATGAAAGCTCATGGCACATTCGACCTACATCCTGTGGACTCTTACCTCAAATATCTCTGAATAGTACCACTTCTCCTGCCCCTGGTCCTGGCCACCGTCATCACCTGGGTGACTGCAGCAGCCTGGCGCCTGGTCTCCCCACTCCCTCTCTGACCCCATGCTCAGCGCTCCGTTGCCTGCCCAGCATCCACAGTGACCCCCACATCCATAAATCAGAATGCATGACTCCCTGCTTAACTCCCAGCAGCAGCTTGACTCGGAATGAAACCCCAGGTCCTCACCCAGGCCTTCACGGCCTTCCTTGACATGGCCCCTGCCCTCCGCATCCTCTCCCACCATCAGTCACTTTGCTCCATCCGTGCCCCCTCCCACTTCGGAGCCCTCCTCTTGCCCCCGAGGCCTGGAGTGAATTTCACTCTGAACCTTCCCATGGCAGCTTCTCTGCCTCCTTCAGGTTGCCACTCAAATATCACTTCCCCAGAGACTCCCCCAGCCCCACCCCTCTTCTACCTACCCCCCTCTCCTCGCCATCACTCTCTACTCCAGGACTTAACCCATTTGGGGCCACGGACCCCTGGGCCTCTGGAGAAGCCTATGGACCCCTTCCCAGAATAATGTTTTTAAATACATAGAAGATATGTAGAATTACAAAGGAAGCCGATTATATTGAAATGCTGTTTTCAAAATATTTACAAAACAAATGTGATACAGCACTATAGGTGCGTCTCTATTAACGCATTAGATAACAAGATCTAGCAGCACCTCTATTAACTCCCACGAATTTGAAGCAGTGATGAGTGTCAATGATATTTTGAAACGTCTGCGACCACTGTAATGTAATAGGAAAGATCTGATTTCTGCTGGTGACAAAGTCACAGGCATTGCCAATACTACACAGTGTGTTGCCAACACTTTCAATTGAGGAGAAATGCTATATTTCAGTGAATTTAGTGAAATAAAAATGTAAATTTTCCCCCTTTGATTTCACTGACCCCCTGTATTCTGTCTGTAGCTTCCTCGGAGGAGTCTGGTTGGTTTTGGTTTTGGTTTTCTTGAAAGCCCCTTTCTCTGCCTGACATTACACATTTATCTGTTAACTTGCTTACTGTCAGTTCTGCCCAGGAGGGCAGGGATTTTATCTCTTCTGTTCTCTGCTGTATCTTCAGTACCTAGAACACTGCCAGGCACATAAGTAATCAATAAGTATATATTTTTAAATAAATGAATAAGCAAGGGATGAGGCTGGAGAGGCTGGAGAGACAGGGAGGCTGGAGGCAGATCTGGGGGGCCTTGAATGCCACACTCAGCAGCATGGCTGTGACCAGCAGTGATGGACTCACCCTGGGAGGGAGGATGGGCCTGGGAGAGAACACTGTCCCCACGGCAGCCAGGCTGACAGTTGGGATGACTGGGGAGGTGAGAGATGGCCGAGGCCGCCTTCCAGAGGCAGCTTTCTGAGGGAGGCTTGGGCGTCAACCACTTAGCATCATTCGTGAATGTCAGCAGCCGCTTCACTCCCTGCCTTCCTGCCTCCTCCTTCCGTCCCCCCCCCCACCCCGGATGTTAAACAGGAACCCTGGAGAAGCCATGGTTTCTCAGTGTTTCCCGGGCAATAAAGATGTGCCAGACAACGGGACAGGGCCCACGGGGCTGAGGAGGCAGGCACGGGGGTGGGCGGGTGAGAAGAGGTTCCCAAGGCAGCTACTGTGGAGCGGGGGTCCTGGTGTGTCAGACCCTGGGGTCAAGTTGTTGAAGGGTCACCCCTCCCAGACTGTGGCTGGCTATTCAGAACCAGGGATTTTACAGCAACCTGAAAATCCAGGGAAAGACCAAACTTCTGGAATCAGCCGGCCTTCGGCCACTTGTTCCTTAATTGCACACAGTTGAACAGGTCACATAAATGCTCCACACCTCCCTCTCCACATCTCAAAATGGGGTGGGGTGAGAGGATTCAATAGGGAAAGTGATGGATCTAAAGCAGCCAGCTCAATGCCAGGTGCGCAATAGATAACAAACGGTTGCCTTTGTCACTGTTAACGCGTAGTAAGTGACGGGAGGATGGGATCCGAGTCTCTCTACTGCTAGTATTCCTTAACAATCCACCTTATCACCCTGCCCATAAAGGGAGGGGGAGGATGGGGGAAGGTTACCAGAGGAAACAAGTCGGTAGTGGAGAGAAAAAGCAAGTTCTGGAGTCAAACAGATCTGGGTTCAAATCCAGCTGTGTGACTTTGGGTAAGGCACATCACCTCTCTGAACCTCAGTTTTCTCATTCAGAAAACAAGGATGGTACCTTCCTCTCATAGTGCGGTGAGGATTACTGGGCACGGATGATGTGTGGAGGTAAGCGCTCAATCAGCAGAGCCGCTGAATACGTGATCACAGCCCCAGCCCTGTGCGGGGTGAGGAGGAGGAGACAGACAATGGTAATAATCCCCCGCTCTTGTCAAGAGGTCTACACTTTCGAGGGGCTTCCCTGGGGGCGCAGTGGTTGAGAGTCTGCCTGCTAATGCAGGGGACACGGGTTCGGGCCCTGGTCTGGGAGGATCCCACATGCCGCGGAGCGGCTGGGCCCGTGAGCCACAACTACTGAGCCTGCGCGTCTGGAGCCTGTGCTCCGCAACAAGAGAGACCGCGATAGTGAGAGGCCCGCGCACCGCGATGAAGAGTGGCCCCCGCTTGCCACAACTAGAGAAAGCCCTCGCACAGAAACGAAGACCCAACACAGCCAATAAATAAATTAATTAATTAAAAAAAAAAAAGTGGGACTCCTGATATTCATCCCACTTTAAAAAAAAAAAAGAGGTCTACACTTTCGAAAGCACTCTTTCCCATCCATCGTTTCATTGGAGCCTCACTTCAGCACCTCAGGATGAACAGGACTGAGAGTTTGATCCACATTTGACAAACGGGGACACAAGAGCTCAAGCGGTGATGGACTCAGGGAAGCAATCTGCTCAGATGTCACACAGCCGGTGAGATTCCGGGATGGACACGAAGCCAGGTATCTCAACTCCCGTCTCTTTTCAGATCAGCCGCTTAGGTGTTCATCCACTCAACAGACGGTCCCTGAGCTAAGCTCCAGCGATAAGGCAGTAAATGGGCAGACACGACTTCCGCCCTCGAGGAACTCGGAGCCTCGTGGCTCAGGACGCAGAGACCTTTTCCGAGGCTGCACCAATTGCAAGGAAGACCCAGTTCTGCTCAGAGACACAGATCAGGAAGCACCCTGAGTTCAGAGTCATGGCTTTGTGTGCCCACCTTGGGCAGTGAGCAGGCCAGGAATAGAAGACTTCTCTGCCCTCAGGGATGAAATCCACTTGTTAATAAGCCCAGATACTGGGAATTCCCTGGTGGTCCTGCTTCCAATGCAGGTTCGATCCTTGGTCGGGGAACAAAGATCCTGCCAGCTGCACAGCGTGACCAAAAATAAATAAATAAATAAAAGCCCAGAGATTTGCACCAGGATCCCAGCATGAACAAGAGTCCTAAAATAAAGGTTTCCATAGCCAGATGCGTTCAGGAAAAGCTACACATCTCCCACCCTCTCTGAGAGTCACACTGCTTTGGCACATACTACATGCTCCCTGGAAAGTCCTGCAGAAAAGAACCCTGTTTAACACGATGCTTCCCAGACGCCCTTAACCACGTGAACAGTTTTTTTTCAAGCCACACCTACTAACTTGGGAATTAGGAACAGGGCAGCGGAAAGAGCAGTGTCTAGAGCCAGTAACTTGGGTTTGAAGCCCAGCCTTAGATGCGATTAGCACTTGGTAAACTGTGGAATCATTATAACCCAGGAGAGGGGACGTGACTTGCCCAAGGTCACTCAGCATCAGACCCACGATCCAGGTCTCCACGCATATGAGAGGCGTCCTTAGGGCATGTGCCACTTTGCTTCCCCTCTGACAGGGGCGGCCCTGACAACCTGCTGGGTGGGTGTTATTTGTGTCTACTTGTCCATGCAGCGCCTTTGTACAGATTACAGAAAGGTGCCTCTTTCTCCTGGATCCACAAAATTCCACGTGAGGGCCCATGGATGGATAAAGCATTGCAGGGCCTGAATTTTAGCCCCCACTTGCTTCCTTGGCCAGCTATCCTTGTGCAGGTTACAACCTGTGCAACTGTATATGGCAACGCTTATTAGCCTCTTTCTCCTCGTTCCTCCTCACTCCTTCCACCCTGGTCCCCTTCATGGGAACTGCACCCTCCCCTTAGGGTGCTGGGTTGAGGCTGGGTGGGAAAGACCAGTTGTTGGGCTGCACTTCCCAAGCTCCAAAGTAGCATCGGCCAAAGATGCTGACTCAGCAAACTTTAATTTATCACACAGGCCAGGGGTGCGCGTGAAGCAATTAGCGAAATAATGGTTACGTCGCACTAAAAATTATTTATAGAGTCACTGTGCACACAGCTGTGATTAAATTAGACAACCAAGGGAACTTTTAACTGCCAACGGAGCCGGCATCCAATGCCCCAGGCTCCAGCTGGCTGGGGATGGGGTGGGGTCACTTCTGTCCAGTCACCCCCTGCCGGGCAGGTGAGCCAACCCTGACCCAGGCAGGGATGAGGAGGGTCTTCATGGGCAGGGGTGTGGAGAGGTATCTCCATCCCGGATGTCCTGAGCTGCCAGGACCTTTGAACATAAACAAGTCAGGGGCTTTCACATATCTGAGACTTAGCAGTCCCTGAAACTCTTTCAAAGAGAGTCTGCTATGGACCCCCAGTGACTGAAAGGAAGGTGGTCTGGGTGAATTAGAAAAGATGGGCCTGGAGACCTATGGGCTTGACATTGACCCCAACTGTGGGCCCTGAGAGCGCAGAGCCAAGCTGGAAACCAGAGATCAATCCAGCCCTCTCTTTTTACAGGTGGCAAATGTGAGGGCCAGAGATTTCATCTCTCGTGTTCTCCCCACAGGTGTCAGAGACCTTTGTTCCAGCCCTGGGTCCTGGGTAAGCCTTTTCCCCAATCCATGTACCCCGTGAGAGTTAGTGTTGGACACAGGGCTTCTACAGGAGGGAACAGATATTTTGAGCACCTATGGCATACCAGACACTGTCTATATTTATATTTATTGTTGATTCATGTTTATATTCTTATTTAGCTCCTTGCAACATTCCTGTAAAGTAAGCAATCTTGTCCCTCTTTACAGACGCAGAATCTGAGGTTCAGAGAGGTAAAGATATTTGCCCACAGCCACACAGCAAGGGAAAGGCAGAGCCATTTTCTTAAGGTTCATCAAACTCCAATGATGGAGCATTGTGGTGCTTTGAGTATTTTGGGGGGTGCCTCCTGGGTGCGGGGTGTGATGCTGAAAAGTCATAACAGGGTTTCCTTTACGCTGGACACAAGAGATGCATAATCTCGTTTCATCAGCAGCCCCTTGGGTGCACATGGGGAAACTGAGTCACAGAGCACTCCATAAAGGGACCCCAAACGCCAAGACTGTGAGCATTGGGGTTTGTGTTCATAAACAGCCCTCCACCTCTTGCCAAGATGCAGTCGGTACACCATGTAGGAGCCACAGATCTTTACCCAAAAGCTGGAGCTACCTGTGCAACTCCAGGATTCTCTCAGGGGGCTGAGGGTGCTGATAGCCTAAGGGGTGGCAGCCAGGGCCAGGAGTGTGGGTTGCAGTCAGGAGACCCTGAATCCCAGCCTGGCACCAACCCAAGCCCCACGTCCCTGCAGCTTCTGTCCCTCCCCATCTGAGCTAAAGACGGACGCAGAGCATTTCACAAGAGTTCTGGCCACAGTCATCTTTTAGCAGCCCGTGTCCTTTCTGAAACTCACTGGTCCTCCCTCCAAATAAGCCGCTGGATGTGCAGATCAGTCGGGTGACGGAGCAGGGCCCTGAGGCTCAAGTCTCCCTCCTCCTCCTCCTCCCTTCCAGTGCTTCCTCAGTCCCTCCCCACTCCTCTCTCCCTCATGCCCGCAGGTCCCTCCCTCCAATCACAATTCCCTGGCAAGCAGGACCAGCTCGCTCTCCAGATGTCTCCTGCCCAGGGGCACGCTCTCACGGATCTGCAGGAACCCCACGCCTGGGACCCCAAAGGAGGAGGGCTATGTGGAGCAAGGACAGAGAATTGAGAGAGGAGCTGGATGACATTGGTGCCCCCAAGCTTCGGGCAGGTCCCCCCGCAGGGAGGAACCTCTGACAGCACAGGACACGTTGTCCTCGTCACTGCCCCTCTACCACTGCCCAGCGTGGCTCCTCGTCCAAGCAAGGGCTGGCCTCTGGATTCGCCTGGGTGCGCACGGTGTCCGGTCCCCTCTCCCGGGCCTGTCCTGAGTCCCGAGGCTGCTGTCTCCTCCGGCCACTTAGCATGCAGGCCCGGTTGTGCAGGCTGCAGCAACCAAATGAGATTAGCTTGCCGGCTAAAGCAAGTCCCCACTCGCGCCACCCACGGCCCTGCGCGGCCCCCAGCTGTTCTGGTGAGCCTCCCACAGCCTGGTGGGCCCAGCCTGGCCTCTGCCACCTCGTCCCACACCCCATGCCCCATGGAATTCAGGCCAGCCAGTGGCAGGTCAAAGAGGATGAAGGATCCTGCCCAACTTTATAGCCCTGCTTCCTCTCTCTTAATAGCCCTTCTGGAGTCAGCTGGGGGAGGGGGGCAGGCAGAGGGAGACAAACAGGATTAAGGATGCTTCCTTGCTTTGTATCCCTTGCCAATTCTCCATCAGACCTCCTGGAGGGAGCGGATAGGAGATCCTGGCTACATCTCCTCCCATTAAAGCCCCGAGTGGGGGTGGGAGCGGCCGGGAGCGGGGAGCGAGCAGAGGAAGGGGCCAGTCCGGCTGCACTCCTCTCCCTCTGCTCCCCTGGGCCACTGGGAATCAAGCATGAAACTCTGGCCCAGCCCTGGGCCTCCCTGATGCTCTCCTGGCCAGGCAAGTAAGAAGGACCCAGCTCAGCCTCTCAGCCCTAATCTAGCTGGAGTCCCTGCCCCCTGGGGCCCAGGAAGCTTCCAGGGGTCTGTGAAGGAAACTGGGGGAAGCCTCGGTTCCCAACCAGGCCCCCTGGGAGAGGTGAGAGATGCCTTTGATGTCAGGACTTGGGTGGAGGTGTCTCTTGAAGGGTTGAGGGTGCGGCAGGGACGGCCCCACCCAGGGCTCCTGCCCACAGCTGCAGCTGCCTCCCGACCATGCCCCAGGCTCACCTGGCTCTCTGCAGCCATCTTCCTCCCTGTTCCCATCTCTCCCCATTCTCCATCTCACAGGCTACTTGCCCAGCCAGGAGTAACCTGCTCCTGAGTCCGCTCCTGAGGCCACTCCGGTGGTCCTGAGCTGCCCTGGGGCTTCCTGCCTGGCTGGGGGCCCATTGCGCTGCTCCCCTTAAGGTCTGAGATTGGCACCTGAGATTGCCGGGGATGGCAAGTCCCTGACACCTCCCCCATCTACGTAGCCGGCCCAGGTGGATCCAGATGAGCTGAAGGGGGCCCAAGGTGAGGGAGGGGCTCCTCTTCTCCCTGGAGGGAAGAGGGAAACGCTCCCAGCACACACCTCTTCCCCCCACTCCCTGCCCCTCCCCTTCCCTCTCATTTCCCAACTTTCCCACCCCCTCAGCAGATCAGGCAGCCAGCTCGCACCCTGCACACTTCAACTTGCACTTCTTTCTACCCATCTCACTGTGCAAATCATCAAACCTCTCCGAGCCTCAGTCTCCCCATCTGCAGAATGGGGGTGATCCCTACTATCTCAAGCGCTCCTGTGGGGCCCAAGTTAGATCACAACTGTGCACGCCGATGTGAATCATGGAGCAATCTGAGGGATTTTTCATCCTAGGTGACTGGGAATCCCGGTGCCTTCTGGGTTTGCTCCTTTTGCGCACAAAAGTCTCTCTAGGCCCTCGCCCCAGCCATGCGGATGCTCCTCAGCCTGGTTCATTTGGAGTGAGTACGGCCCCTCTGTGTTGGGGAGCAGGGGTCCTTTCCAGCCTCTGGCCCTGGGCAGAGGGAGGGGGGAGCCTCGGGATGCAGGGATGCAGGGCAGGAGGGTGTGGATTAGAAACCCATCACAGAAATGACTTTCTTATCACGCCACAACCTGAATTGACAGGACCAACTCTGGAAATGAAATTGCCTCCCCCCTCTCCTGCCTCCCCTCCCCACCCCTTCCCTCGGCTCCTGGTTCTCTCCACACTCCAACCCGCATCTCTGGAGGCCCTGCCGGGAGAGACCAAGAGACAGAGATACGGGAGAGAAGCAAAGGTAGAGAGGAAAGTGGGGTGGGCAGGGACCCCACGCCCCTGGGGGGCCACGCGCCAGAGGTAGAAACAAGGAAGAGATGGGAGAAGAGAGGGTAGCGTGGGACTTCAGCACAGAGGAGGGTGCGCCCCTCCCTTCTCACTTCCCCACCTGCCCCTGCACCCAGCTGGAGGGTCGGGGCCCTCTCCCTGCTGGCCCAGGGCAGGGCTCTGGTGACCAGGGTAGAACTCTGGGCTGCAGCCCATGGGTGCTTGGAAGCAGCCCCAGTGAGTTCCTGGCAGAGCCCGGCTGCAGGTGGTGGGGAACGGGCCGCGGGTGGCCAGGGGCAGTCAGCTGTGCAATCCGGCGGGCGCTCACCACACCCAGTCCCAGGCACGAGGTAAGCAGGGTGGGGCCGAGGTGAACAGAGGGAGGGCCTGGCCCCAGGTGCCTCCGCTCCTCAGGCAGGCCAACCTGGAGCACCCCAAGGGGGCTCGGAGCCCAGGAAACTCAGGAGGGGCTACAGCTGTCTGGGCAGGGGGCTGGGACCCAGTATATAACCCTCTATAGCCCCCAGGGTACCGACCAGCCCAGCCCCCAGGCCTGATGGCAAGCCAGAAGCTCAAAGTTGCTGCCTCCCAGCTGAGCTGGTCTGGCTCCCCCTTCCCAAGACAGCATCTCCATTTAGAGCCTGAAAGTATAGGATTCTCTCATTCACTGGCACCTTGGCCTTCAGCCAGGCTGTGGTCCCCTCTCTCACATCCCTCTCTCCTCAGCCCCTGCTCTCCCCCTCCCATCTCCCCCTCCCCCATGTATCCACCCATCACTGGTCTGGTGCAGACTGCCTGGGGGTAGGCAGTCACAGGGGCCAGGGAACCCAGCACGGGGAGGGCTGCAGCCCAGGATCATGTGGTCCCAGACCTTCCCCCACTCAGCCCATTCCCCCTCCACACACACACACACACACACACATACACACACACACACACACACACACACACACGAACACCTTTTTTTCAGAATGTGTTGTTGAATCTCAAGTTCATGCATTATCAACCCCAGACACCTCTTAATCCAAGCCCCATTTTACAGGTGGGGAAACCAAGGCCCGGGGATGGAGTGGACTTGTCCAAAGTCACATGACAAGGAAATCCCTCTGTGCCCAGCCAGTCCTTCTCTCCCAGGAGGTCCTCCCCTAGAAGCCCCCACTGGCCTCAAGACTCACTTCCCAGACTTTTCCGGTCCTCCTAGCCTCCCTGCTCACCTGGGCCTCCCAGGCCTGGCCAATTGCAGCGCCCCAAAGTTAATAAATCAAGGTGACTTTGGGGACAAGAATCGGCCTCTTTCTCCCTTGTCCCTCCCATTTACATAATCCTGGCTGGCAATATGATAATGATGTTTGTTAAAGACAGAGCACAATAAATTAATACCGTTAAGTTGTTGCTACAAAATGCAAAGTAGGTAATTTACTGCCAGCAAGGAACGGAGCCTTTAAACTGTAATGGATTAACTTTCCCAGCAGCAAACGTGTCCCCCTGAGGGAGGGAGTTGGGGAGGCAGGGGAGGGGCTGGGTTGATGGTGGGGGGCCCCCCTGCTTGCTGCCCAGGATCTGGGCCTCAGGTGTCCAGGCCCCAATCTGAGGTCTCCACTGGATGTCAACCCCTTCCCCACTGTACAGAAGGGGAAACTGAGGCCTGCACGGGGCAGGGAGCTGTAGAAGCCCACGGGGAGACAGTGGTGGTGATCAGGGACTCCCTGTGACAAGCCACACTCCTCTAGAGAGGGAGGCTGCAGATGCCGCATTTGTGGGACCCTCAGGAGGAGCCCCTGTTACAGACCACCCTTTCTTGAGGGTGACTAGAGCAGTCCCCCCAGGCCTGGTCCAGCCCCAAAGATGGCTGAGCCCCCAGCCCAGCGGAAGCCTCAGCCCCAGAGGCAGTTGTGGCCCAGGCGCCAGCTCCTCCCTCCCAGGGTCCACACCATGGAAAGGAGGGAAGGATGGGGTTTCATGAGGGCTGAGGAGGTGGGAGAAGGGGAAGGGTGCACCAGGAACTGAGGGTCAGACCCTGGCCTGATGCCCTGCCCCGCTCCCCCCAAACACTGCCCTTAGGTCCTGGGAAGGGAGGGGGCTCGAGAAGAAGGAGGGGAGGGGGAATCATGAGGGGAGCAGTTATTTCTCTCTGTGGCGGAGGGGAGGGAGTGGGATAATGGCAGTGGGGAAGGTGGGTGGTCCGTGGGAGGGTCGGGAGTGGGAGATGCTGGCAGGCCAGCTGAGAGGCCAGTGTGAGCTGGGCCCACACCAGCGCCTCTCAGGGGCAGCCCCTCCTTTAAGGCTCAGGCAGCTCCTCGGTCCCCAGGAGAATTGCTGCAGCCCCAGCTCAGGGCAGGCCGCTGGGCAGTCTCACAGACCCCGGCAGAATTCTAATTTCCCATTTATCTCTGCAGCTCCTCCAGCTATATTAAAGGGGTGACGCTCTGCAGGAGGCCCCCAGGCTAATTGGATTTGGGCTTCCTCTCATTCCTGGGCGAGGAAGGGGATGGGAAGGGGGCGGGGCAGCTCCGACTTGCGGGGGGATGCTGGGGACGTGGGCTGGGGCTGGACTCAGTGTGGGTGGCTGTGATCCTGGAGTCCAGACCCCTGGTTATATCCTGACTGCTGTGTGGCCTTGAGCAAGCCTCTGCCCCTCATCTGAGATGATGATGCTGATGATGATGACAGTAATAACAACGGCAGCAACAGCAACCATCACTTACACAGCATTTCCTAGGTACCAGGCACTGTTCAAAGTGCTCTATATGACAGCACGCCTCCAGTCCCAACAACAGCCCAGTGAGCTAAGTATGTTCCATTGTACAGATGAATAAACTGAGGCACGGAGGCATTCAGTAACCTCCCCAGAATCTGGATAGTACCCACAATGAACATTTCAGGTTTGTCACGTGCCTGGAGTCCCAAGTTTAAAAGCCCAGTTACACCTAAATAAACCGGGGTTGGGTCGGGGCGGGGGGGTGCTCCCTGTGCCCATTTTGCAGATGGGGAAATGGAGGTCTGGTCCACAGCTGTTTTTAGCTTTAGGATTATGTCACTCTCATGAAGGCTCCCTTTCATTCCCTCCCAGGGTTCAGGGCTGGCATTTCCAGGGTAGAAGGCTGGGTTTTCAGATGGTGTATTCGGTGCCAGTGTCTGAGGTAGGGCAGGGGTCCATGTGCCCAACACCTGCCCTCCCTCCATCCGTCCTACCTCTCTCCTTCCCTGGACTCAGGTCTCAATCCTAGTATTCTCTAGGCCTGCTCAGGCCCCTTGTCCCACACAAGGGCTGAGTTGGAGGGAAGGCCTCACCTCCTGAGGACAAATTCACTCCCAGATGAACCCCAGAGGCAAATCACACCCCTCTGCAGGTCCAGAGTGGAAGGGTGAAGAGGTGAGAGCGCCAGACTCCACTGGATCCTGTTCCCTAGTGACCCTGGAACGAGGTCCTTTACACGAGTTACCTCGTCTCATCTTTAAGCCAGTCCCATAAGCCATGCCACTCGCTCACCCATTTTACAGACAAAAAAACAGAGGCTCTTGTGAAGTACTCTGTACACGGTCTCATGGTGAGGACCTGGTTGAGCTGGGATTCAGACCCAAGTTTGTCTGAATCCAGAAGCTGAGCTCTTAAAAGCACGCTTTCCCATGCAGGGGGAGTCAGGACTTGGAAATTCCAGCGATGGAGGCCCTGCAACCAGGGCCGGAGAACAGGACTCCAGTGGAAGGAGCCCTGGGCTGGGAACCAGGGGACCTGGGTTGACATCTCTACTTGGCCCCAGACTCACTGTGTGATACTTTACTTCTCAGTTCAATGGCAAAATGGAGATAATAATAGTGCCTACCTTATGGGGCGTTTATATCACAGGAACTATTAAAAAAGCAAAGCACTCATCACAGTGCCTGACCCATAGTAGGTGCCTGATCAAAGCTAGCCATCATTTCCATCATGAATTCATTTCCATCATGAATTCACACCAGCCTCCCAAGACTGAGAAGCACATGGGAAAGAGCTTTGCCTGCTCCACGGTCTCAGAGATTGTCAGTGCTGGAAGCATCAAGTGCTAGGCCCTGTGTTTCAGATAGGGAAACTAAGGCCCAGGGTTGCAATAAGCAAGTGGCAGGGCCAGGACTCACCCCTGGGACTCCTGGTGGCTTCCCTGCTCCAGCCAGGGGGACGGTTCTTTTTCCATTCTCCTTTTGCCCTGTGTGCCCGCATCTGTCCATCCAGGCGTCCCTCCCGTAGGAGGCCACCCTGGCAGCCCTTTTTAGTCCAGCCGTGCTGGCAGGAACCTACCTGAATAAATGCAAAGAGACCCCCCTCTGGAGGTGCTCTTGCTGTGTCCCCGTCCAAATGTTAATTTTGCCAGGGCCTTGATAAATCTTCTTGTGGCCTCCACCCGGCCTGAGACATAGATTTCATCTTTTTGAGAGGTGACACTTCTGCCCTTTGGTACCAGCTATCGATTTCAGGCAGCACCTGGAGGGGAGAGTGATGAAGAACCAGGTCCTGGTAAACCCTCTTCTGCCCTCCATCCTTCCCTTAAACACCGTGGGGCCAGCCTACTTGAGACACGGTCACCTGCCCTTCCAGAAGAAGTGCCGGGACCCCACTTCTATTCCCTGGCTCTCAGCATTTCCATGCACACCTGCCTGACTTCCAACTGCCAACACCTGAACCTCTTTACCTGAGGTTTGCTCAGGCCTTCGGAGCCAGTTTGCTGCCCGGATGGCAGACTAGAAGAGCCATGAGATAATGTCCACGGAGTAGCTCTTAACTACTGACTCTTTGGGGGGTAGATACTCTGAAGTATGAGTTCTGTGCTGGCTCCCAGAATTCCCCAGTGGAGTTAAGCTCCAATTGCCCGCAGTGGTAATGGGCTTGATATCCCACCTCATTGGCTGTCTCCCTTCCCCCGTCACTTGCCCACCCTCCTGCTCGTGTTTTCTGAGATGACCTCCCCAATCAACTACTTGACCTTGAATGCTTTTCTTTGGGTCTCTTTCTGCAAGAGCCCAAACTAAGACACTCACCAAACATTTTTTAGCAGCTCAAGAGGTAATGCACTGTAGTCAGCAACGGAGGTACAGGAGAGGTCTGACATTTATTGAATGCCTACTATGTGCAGGGACTGTGTGTTTCTTGCCCCTGGATCAATTATTCATGCAAGCTGAATGACGTCTCTGGAACGTTTTGTCCCAGTTTTACAGATGAGGAAACAGACGCTCAGAGATGTGAAGTCACTTGCCTAAGGTCACACAGCCAGCAAACGAGAGTCAATGTCTAAACTCAGGCAGCCCACTCGACAGAGGTGTGAAATGAAGCCAGGATCCACTTCCAGGTATGACCAACAGCTCAGTTGGGAGAATTTCTCCCAAGGGCGGGGCAGGCAGCCTTCCGCAAGGTGCTAAGGACACCACAATAAAAAGATACAGTTCCTGCTCTCACAGGGGCTGGAGATCTGGTGGGGGAGATAGACGCATGAAAGACAATATGGCTGGCATCCCTCACAGAATGCACTGCAACATCTTCCCTACAAGGTCTTCTTCTTATAGAATCTTGGGATATTTGTGGTAGCAGGCAGCTGAGAGATTGTGTATTTCAGCACTTTCATTTTATGGACGGGGCAACTGAAGCCCAAGAGAGGCGGGGACTCACCCAAGGCTGTCATCCAGGGCCAGGGCTCTTGTATTTGAATTCTGCTGGGCATCACCCCCTAGCCCCGACCCCCAGCCCAGCCTGTGTCTTGGTCTTACCCTGCAGTTCCCCAGCAGAGGATCCATCGTAAACAATTCGCAAAACTCAGAAGTCTCAACGTTAAAAAAAAAAAAAAAAAAACCCACAGGTTTTACTACATAAAATGTTTAAATTTCTGTACAATCTAAGGAAAAAAAATGTACAGATGTAGGAGAAAATATTTGTATATAGCAGGTTAAGGGTTAATAGCCTTAATATACACAGAACTTTTACCAAGCAATAAGGGAAAAACAGGCAATCAGAAAAAATAATGGACAAAAGATATGAGGAGGGGACACCAGTCTAAGGAGTCGATGCCAGAGCTTTGGACTTCTGAGGATCCCAAGAGTGGTAAAACTGTTATAACTCGTTAAATAAAGGCTTATTCATTATTAAAAGATCCATTTGTAGTGTGGGTCACACATTACTGCTTGTTAAACCTGTTAACGTGCTGGGAGTCCTCCCAGCTGCCTTATTTACAGTTACAATCGCAGAAGAAGGTGGCCAAATGCCAGAGCCATGGCCCCAGTGCTGGGACCCACTCCCTGTCCCCCCACTCCCAGCCCTGTGCCTGTGGTCCCTCAGTCCCAAGCAAGGTGGCCTTCGAGTCAAGTTGCCTCTGCAGCCTGGATGGGGCACACCCAGGAGGAACATGGCTGGGGGGTCAGGACGCCTGCCCCTGCTCCTGACTGTGTAATCTGGACGTCAGTTTTCCTGTCTGTAAAATGGGTGGGTTGGCACCAATGATATCAGAGGTCACTCCGACACTGATAAGCCAACATTCGGGGGGAGGGGTGAGTGGCAGGGGGAGATTTGGCACCAACCATCTTCCCTGCCCCCATCTCTATGCAGAAGGGCAGATGCTGACCTAATCAACTGGAACTCAAGGAGTCCTTTTACGTGACTTAGGACAGAGATCCCACTTTACAGGTGGAAAGTCAGAGGCCCAGAGAAGAGCAGGGACTCACGTAAAGTTCCCCAGGCCCCCTGTCAGGAATAGAGCCCCAGTCCCTGGATTCCTCTTCTTTCTCCCTGAAAGGGAAGCAGAGGCCACAGACAGCTGTAGAGTTCTGTGGCTACCGGGAGTTCCCTGCCTCCCTGCCCTCATCTCCCAGCCTCCTTCTCCTCCTCCCTGATTCCATGGAAATCCCTCCCCCAGGACCATAAGCATCCTTACAGCAGGAGAGTCTTGTCAGGTGTCAGGCCAGCAGTGTCCCCCAGCCAGCCGGACTCCCTTTGTCTCTGCTCTGAAGACAAGCCCTGGCCCGGAGTGAGTGATGCGCCCTACACTGCCCGTGGCTATTAGCCACGTGGCCCTTCAGGTTAAGCACTGCCCGCTTCAGGAAGTCCCCAGAGGGGCACCTAAGTCCTACCGAACACCTGCTCCATTTCATCGTGTGCTTGATATCCTTTATCATGATAACTCCTCTTCCATCACTCTCAAAAGGAGTAAGTGTGTGCCCAGTGCTGGCGGTGAGGAGATCAGGACTTGGGGCCAGATTCTGCCACTTCCTGTGTGACTCCAGGCAAGCCACGTAACCTCTCTGTGTTCTTCAGTAAACGGAGCTGTCATAAAGAAACATTTAGAGAATAAATGAAAGGTATTAGCACAGTACCTAGGACATAGGGGGAGGCCAATAAAAAGTTGCTGCTATTGTTATCCGAAAAATGGGATTAATAACATCTACCTGAGGGTTCTTGAGAGGAGGTAATGACATGACGGATCTAAAGCATATGGCAAAATATCAGGGGCTCATTTAGGACCATCCTGGGACGAGACCAAAACTGGCGGCGGTGACTCAGGCAGAGATGTTCAGCTCGTGGACAAAGGGGTCCATCAGGGTGGCCCCGAATGCTCGCCAGGGAGATGACCATCTCCTCAGCTCCCACCTGGAGCTGACCCCAGCCCTGTCCAGCCTTGGGGTGTGATCCAAGCTGGGCACACCAGCATCAAGGCTGGATGAGAACCTGGAGCCCAGGAAGACACACATGATCAATACTAAGCCAATCTCCTACAAGATTATCCTGGCCTCTGATATCCAGTCGTAAAGAAAATCACTCAGCACGCTAGGGAGATGTGACAAATGCCACGGATTACAGTTTGGGATGTTCCTAGTGAGAGTAAGTGAGTTCGGGATTGTTTCCTGCAGTAAATAATTCATCCACTTTAAATTTCGTTTTTTCTTACCAATGTCTTCCCTCCCTGCCTCTCCCGCCAGCTCCCTCTCAGGCCTGATTTCTCCAAGGCTCCCACCCCACCTCTATCCAGGGCAACCCCGGACAGGAGCTCATTTGTATTATGAGTTCCTTGCAGTTCCAGCAAGGAGCTCATAATACAAATGTTTTGAGGCTGTTAATGACGCTCATCATCATTCTCTGCTAATTAGTAACACTGGCAAGAAAAACTTCTTTGTGACGGAGGCTGAGGACCACCCACGCAGGAGAGCCTAGTTGGGGTAGCCATGGGGAAGGCTGGAGCTACGCTGGGGAGCCGGGCATGGGGTAGGGCACCAAGGAGGGTCAGCTTGCTGGACCGAGGGTGGTCTGGCCAGAGACAGCTCCTACCATGAAGGACTCCTTCCTCTGCTCCATAGGCTACATCATTCAGAGCCTATCAGATGGCTTGAGGCGGGGCTGGGACCGGGCCAGGAGGCAGGAAAAGAGGTCTAGCTAGTGATGGCCCCTTCACCACAGCTATAGGCACTTCAGGGCCCTGAGTCAAAAGCATTTAAGAATCAATTTAATTACCAGGCGGCATGGGTGACGGGGGCGGATAGATTGGGAGTTTGGGATTGACATGTACACACTGCTGTATTTAAAATAGATAACCAACAAGGACCTACTGTATAGCACAGGGAACTCTGCTCAATATTCTGTGATAACCTAAATGGGGAAAGAACTTAAAAAAGAGTAGATACATGTATATGTATAACTGAATCACTTTGCTGTACACCTGAAACTAACACAACATTGTTAATCAAATGTACTCCAAACTAAATTAAAAAGTTTTTAAAAGAATCAATTTAAGAATCAATTCTGAGACCTGGGGCTCAGAATTGGCGGATGGTGGGCACCCGTGTGGAATCTCTTAACTCACCAGCAGCTGGGTCTCCAGCAGATGACTGCTCAACAAGCAGACCACAGGGAGGTGCTAGGCATATGATCTCCAGGAACTCTTAGCTTGGCGTGCGGAGATGGAGAATAACAGCCAACATTTATGGAGATTTTACTATGTGCTAAGAACTTATACAGATCCATTGATTCCTCCCAACATCACCATGAGGTAGGTACTTTTTTGGATTGGGGTTTGATTTTTTAATTTTTTGATAGGTACTCTTTTTTATCCCCATTTTACAGATGAGAAACCTGAGGCACAGAATGATCAAGTAATTTGTCCACGGTCACAATAAGGCAGAACCAGTAGTAGACTCAGGGAGCCTGGGTCCAAAGCTCACCTGTTTTTACCATAAAACGTCTAACAGGCAAGTAAAAAGACAGTTTTGATTCATTGTGAACCATGCTAAAATAGGGTACATTTGGGGCTGCAGGAGCACAGAATAAGCATGCCATACAGTGTTGGGTGATCAGCGAAGGCTTCCAGGAGGAGGTGAGGTCTGAGAGAGCCTTGAGGGGTACATAGGAGTTCACTAGGGGAACTGGAGGTGGAAAGGAATTCCAAAAGGAGAGGGCATCGTGAGCAAAGCACGGAGAAAAGAAAGGGCAGAATTCAAGTGGTCTAGTGATGTTTGAGGATAAGGAGTGAGGTGGGGAACCGTGAGAAACCAAGCTGAGGACACTGGAGGTGCTGGATGCTATGCGGAGCAGGAAGGGCAGCAGAGAAGAGCTGACTTTAGGATGAAGGGGGACGTTGTAGGGAGAGACACCTGGGAGACTGGTGACGGGCCAGGAAAGGGCTGGCCAGGGATTGGAGAGGAGGAGGCAAATTCAGTAAATGATTTGGAGGTAAAAGAGGGCAGAATGAGTGATAGATTGCAAGCGGAGGGAGGATAAAAGAGAGGGAGAGTCCAGGAGGTGGGACCAGCAGGCTCCAGGCAGGCAGGAGGAGACCGCCTTTCTCCCCAAGCACAGGGGAACCCTGCCAGGCCTCTTGGGGAGGGGGCACAGCAGGCTGATTCAAGCCCAGCTTGGCTGGTAGAGGGCCCAGCCACCAGCAGCTGATAAGGCAAGAAGTGCCCAAGCCTGAAAGACCCCCCAGCCAACTATATCTCCTCCTCTGGCACCTTAAATCCCACCTTTCTAGCTTGATTCTCTTGGGTAAATCATTGCCTGCTCTCTGATGGGGAGATCGTATTATGCCTTGAACTCCTCTTACACAGTGTGGTAGACAAATTACATATCATCTTTTTTCAGGGGCCACTTTCTGGGGTTCCCCCAGGCAGAATAAATTCTTCCCTCATCTGAGGTGCCAGAGTGCCATGTATGCTTGCACAGCCCTGATGATATTAGAGTGAGTTGCTTTTTTTTTTTCCCCGCTGTCCGCTGCATTAGCCTGGGAGTTCCTGGAGGGGCGAGGTGACAAGGGATCTTTTTGTTTGTGTTTTTGCAAATGAGGACAATTTTGCATTAATGCAATTTTTAAAGTGTGTCTCCCCTTCTAGACCTAACCCTCTGAAGGGGGTCTCTTGTCTTATTTTATTTATCATGCAGTAACATTGACTCTTTTTTGGTGTTCAGCTTTATACATTTCAACACTTATAGATTCATGTAACCACTGTCTGAATGCACTTTGAATTCACATAAATGGTATTATGCCACAGAACCTCCACTGGTTTATTTTTTCTTTTTTTTTTTTTTTTGGCCGAGCCTTGCGGCTAGCGGGATCTTAGTTCCCTGGTGACCAGGGATCGAACCCAGGCCCCAGCAGTGAAAGCACCGAGTCCTAACCCCTGGACTGCCAGGGAATTCCCCCCATTGGTTTCTTACTCCTTTCATTTTGTGTTTTAAAGACCCATCCATGTCTGTCACTGTGTACACGTCTCTAGCACTAACAGCTGCCCAGACCTCCGCGCTGTGTGCCCCTGCGCCCTCCTGCCCACTCCCCTGGGGACGGCACTGGAGTTGCCTCCAGCTCCCCACACCACAGACGATGTTGGCATGAGCTCCCCCAGACTTGTCCCTTGTGGACATGCTGAGAATTTCCCTGGGATATATATCCAGGAGCAGAACCCCTGGGTCCTAGGGTCATCGTATAAATAATGATCTCTAAATCCCACGTCGCTCACAAGGGTGTCCCAGCCCATCTTGGGAGACGACAGGCCATGTAGAGCCAGGATGCACCAATAAGACTATTCCAGGTGTTAAAATGTTGACACTCTTCCACTCTGGTGGCTAAATAGCTACTTCCCTGTCTTCTGAGTCTCCCAAGGGCTCAGCCCCCCTCCTTGACCTCCAGCTCCTCCTGGAGCCCCTGGCTTTTCCCAGGATCTAGCAAGTAATGGGTTATACCTCACCCAGAAAGGGCCTCCAGGGTCCTGCTCTAGTTCCCAATGTCCATTCCCCACTATTACATATTTTGAATATTATCGTTGTCCATAACCTTGTGTAGGAGAAAGAGCCTGACAAGGGCCCCAGGGGTTGAAGATCAAGTCCTCCCCAGCCAGTTTCTGGCCACCCCCTCCCCTTACTGGATTCCCACAGCACAAGACCAGCACTTCAGGGATTGCCATGCCCTCTGGAAACATGCTTGCATAATCCCACAGCCACCCTGAGAGCTAGGGCGTGGTTCTCCCCATTTGACAGATGAAGAAACTGAGGCCCAGAAAGTGGGAATGACTTGCCCAAGGTCACACAGTGAGTAAGGAGCAGAGCTGGGACCCAAGAGTGTTTGAAGATGGAGACAGACCCCAGCGCACTCCTGCTTTGAGGGGTCTCCACTCCACACCACAGGCGGTAAAACACACCCACACCCACGTCATGCATCTTTTATGCACGAGCATGGGAGAGGTGAGCTGAATTTCTGTTGACGAGCTGGCAAAATGCTAGGTTTTGTAGACATTTAATTAAACACTCATTAATTTCGATTTTGCAGTTTTCATTTTGTATTTTGGAGCTAATCTTTTTTTCTCCTTTTTTCCTTTCACATCTCTAAGTTTTCTGTAGGCCCTTGACAAGAAGATCAAAGGCCCTTCTGAATGCCTGAACAATCACATGTGGTACTGAGTCCTGCTAGCAACTGGACCCAAGTCTGTCCCTCCGTCTCAGTGATGGGCCCTTGGTAGATATCCAGGCTTCAGCTGATCTGGCGGGTGGGGGGCACAGAGGTCAGTCAACCTGGGGTCCTGCCCTCAAGGGGTCTCTGTTCTGCCTCGGAAACAACATTCCCAAAGGCAAAGGCTCTCTAATCCCAGGAGGTGTGTGCTCAGGCTGGCTGTAGGGAGTCAGCACAGTGATTCTCTGAAGCTAGCAGCTGGGGCAAGGGTGAGGGATTCCTGGTATAGAATGGAAGTTATCGGCAGGCTTTTTTTAAGGTAGCGAGGAAGAGGGAAGAGTGGGGGCCTGGGATCCCAGGATTCTAGGCCTAGAGCCCTGGTCCAGATTAATAATAGTGTCAACCAGTATCTATTGGACACCTTCTGGGGTCCAGGTACTGTACTCCCATCATTTTATTTAACCTTCATGATATCTGTGGGATGCAGGCAGGGCAAAATATTTCATACCCAGTACAGCATGTGTGGGTCCATCAGAACATTCACCACTGATGCTGGAGCAAGTCCTTGAGGTGCCCAGAGGAGCTTTTAGTTTTTGGATTGTGGGTAGGAGAGGCATCCTAGGTGGGAGTGGGGTAGTAGCGGGGAAGAGCACTGAGTCCATGGGCTATTTACAGACCAGTATGGAAGTACTGCAATATTTTAACAAGCTCAGCTGAGTATCACTTCAGGTTATGGGTACTATTATTATCATCTCCACTTTACAGTCAAGGAAACAGGTCTGGGGAGATGCAGTGACTTGCCCCTTTAGTCAGGAGGTGCTACCTGAACTCAGACATAGATCTGGCTCATACCTTTTATCATGAGGCTCCTAGGTTTAGCATTCTGGCTGTTTTCTCTTTGCCCAAAAAGCCTTGACATAGGCCTCCTGGCTGCAGCCTCCAGCTCAAAGGGCGGCAGCTTAGGCGGGAGGAAGGGAAGGGTTAACTAGGCCACACCCCCGGGGCAGTCATGGCATCACCCTCAGGCCTGGCAGCCGCTGGCACCCACCCGAGTCTCACCTCCACGGGCTCCAGGTGAGAGAAGCTGGAGCCAGGTCCGCCAGGGACCCAGCAGCGTGGTTTCTCTTTGACTCCCCTGGAGGCTGCCTGCTCCAAGCCCAGAATCAAAAGCAGGCAGTAGTGGCCAGTGCCTCGGGGTCCCCAGGATGGCAGCCGTGGGCTGCCCCCTTCCACCTGCTCGGCCGGGGCCACTGCCAGGGCTCCCCTTCTGCCATATTCTTGGGGACCAGCCAGAGCAGGAGATGGGCTGAGAGAGGCTCTGGGCCACAGGAGAGAAGGGAAAACAATGTAAGGTCAGGGCATCAGGGGCTCAGACCCAGGACAGGCAGGGTGTGGGTAGGGCTCCAGGAGGCTGGAGTGAGGAGCGCGGGGCCTCCCAGAAGCATGGAGCTCCAACAGGGAGCTCCCCCCGCTCAGGGTTTGGGCAGATCTCAAGGTGAGAGGTGTAGGGGACCGGTGAGAAAAAGCAACGACTTTAAAAAGGAATTAGTCAGGAGGAGGTGACAGGCCCATTCTGAAGCAAGATGAATGGGTTTCAGTTGGAGAAAATGATTCTAATTTATAATCTGCTTCTTGCTGCCGCTCGCCAATTAATTCTCTATAGATACATAAATAGGCCGTGTGTTTGCTTTGCTTCAAACATAATAAACATTATACTCTGTCCTCTTCTTTTGTGCCGGTTCCTGTCACGGCATCAGTCCCCACAGCTAATTCCTCACACCTGTCTCTGCCACTCAGGGGAGCAGGGCTGCTGAGGAGGAAGTGCCCGGCTCCAGGAAGCTCATGGCACCGGGAGATAAATGACGGATCCAGAAGCTGTGGGCACCTGCAGCAAGGCTGGGCTCCCCACTAGCTCAGGAGAAGCCTAGGCAAGCAGGGAGGGAGGGAGGGAAGGAGAGGGGCGGAGGGAGGGGAGCCCCCCCAGCCTCCTATGCCACAAACTTAGGGACCATCTTCCCACTGAGGGAGGGACGGAGGGAGGAAGAGAATGAGCCATCGTTACTCTCTGTCCTTCCGTCATTGGCCTCAGCTCGCTGGGCTTCAGACACATGTGCCTCCTGGCTCTTCCTCAGACACACCCAGCCAGCCTCTGCTCCTGGCTTTTGCACTTGCCCAGAAGGCTCTTTCCCTAAAAAGCCACCTCCTTTGTGTCTTTCTTCATATATCTCACCTATAGCAGTGGGATATTTTCCAGGCCCCGCCCCCTTCCCAAAACGGGAACCTCCTCTTTGACACTCTTGGTGCCCCTTTCTTGCTTTAAATCTCTACTAAGCACTATCTAATGTACTATTTATTTTACTAATTTATCTTTTTTTTTTTTTTTTTAATGGCTGTGTTGGGTCTTCGTTTCTGTGCGAGGCCTTTCTCTATTTGCGGCAAGCGGGGGCCACTCTTCATGGCGGTGCGCGGGCCTCTCACTATCGCGGCCTCTCTTGTTGCGGAGCACAGGCTCCAGACGCGCAGGCTCAGTAATTGTGGCTCACTGGCCCAGTTGCTCCGCGGCATGTGGGATCTTCCCAGACCAGGGCCCGAACCCGTGTCCCCTGCATTGGCAGGCAGATTCTCAACCACTGCGCCACCAGGGAAGCCCACTAATTTATCTTATTTATTGTCTTCCTTAATTGGAATGGAAGTCCATAAGGGCATCCCCGTATTCACTGCTGTATCCACAGTGCCTTGGGACATAGTAGATGCTCAGTAAATATTTATGGAAATGAATGAATGAGGTGGGGATGGGATGGGAGGGAACAGCAGATGGGACCCAAAGGCTGAAATGGTTTCTTGGTCCAGCTTATCATCTCACCTGACGACACCCTGGCAAAACCAAGGTGAGGGGAGGGGGATTGACTTGCCCAAGGTCACAATTATTTATTTAGTGAAATGATTGTGCATCTATTGTGTGCCAGGCACTGTTCTAGGAGCAGTGACCCAGAAGATAAGATCCCTGCCCTCACAGAGCTTACAGTCCAGAGGGAGGAATGGTCATTGGACAGTTTAACAAACGAATGTAAATGCCAGGAAGTAACAAGAGCTAAGAAGATAAATAAATCAAGGTGACAAGACGGGTAACGGCAGGGGTGAGGCGGAGTGGGGGGCACCACTGTACTTGAGGGGGTCAGGGAGACCCCCTAGAAGAAGGAGCCTGAGCAGAAACGCCATTGGCAAGAAGACAACCTTGTGGAACAGAGCAGGGCCAGGATTTCCACTCACACGAGTCTGCTCCAAAGGGTGTGTTCTTCCTGGATCCAACTGTGTTGCCACTAAAAATGAGCATTCCGTGAGGAGTGAGGTGACAGTGAGGAGACCATAAATCAAAGCAAGAAGTACCCACTTGGAGTGGATGAGTTGGGGCCTGAAATCTGAGTGGGAGCATCCCCTGGGAGCAAGGGATGAGGCAGGGGCCTCTCAAATAGAGGTACCGTGGGAGCAAAGGCCTGGAGGAGGGAGTAGAGATGCTGAGGCAGAGCAACCTGGCTCTGGGGGAAGGTGGGGGGGAAGCCCGTGATTTGTAGTGTTTGCCAATTTCCATAGTGTAAATAATCTCCACATGGTCAATTTCAAGGGCTTGTGAAACTGGCTTGCAAAATTCCTGAAAAATCCAACAATTGGCTTTGATGAGTCAGTCCAAGCACACCAGGTATCAATAAGGGGGCTGGCCAGACAACATCCACCTGGGGAAAGAGCAAGGAATGGTTTCCAAATGTGGAGCAGAGAATCCTGGACTCATAACTGGAAGGGCCCTCAACCATCGGGAAATTATCCCCTGCCACTCCTCCTGCAATTTACAGAATAGAAAACAAAGGCCAAGAGAGAACCAGGAATTTGCCCCAAAACACAGAGAATTGGGGCCAGACGCAGGACTGGGAGGAGACCTCAGACTTCTCAGGGTGACTAGCTCCCTCTCTGCTGCTTCTTAGAGGATCAGGATCTATGATGACCCCATCAGGCCTGACAGTCAAAGACACCCATGTGGGGCACAAAGAGGGAAGCAACAGCGGATGTGTATTTCAGGTCCAATGGAGGAGAGAAGTGGGTGAGATTAATGACATCTGGTGGGGTGGTACTTAAGCTGGGTTTTGAAGGATAAATAGGAGTTTTCCAGCAAGACAAAGGAAGAAAGAGATATCCAAGGGGGCAGGAATGGCTTCATAAAAGCTCAGAGTGCAATTTTTTAAAACATATACTAAAAGTATTTGGCATTACCAGGATATAAGGTTCAAGAAGGAAGTAGCAAGAGATAGAGCTGGAGGGACTTCCCTGGTGGCGCAGTGGTTAAGAATCCACCTGCCAATGCAGGGGACGTGGGTTCAAGCTCTGGTCTGGGAAGATCCCACATGCTGTGGAGCAACTAAGCCCATGCGCCACAACTACTGATCCTGCACTCTAGAGCCCGCGAGCCACAACTACTGAGCCCGTGTGCCATAACTATTGAAGCCCGCGCACCTAGAGCCCATGCTCCGCAACAAGAGAAGCCACGGCAATGAGAAGCCCGCACACCACAATGAAGAGTAGCCCCCGCTCACCTCAACTAGAGAGAGCCCACGCGCAGCAATGAAGACCCAATGCAGCCAAAAATAAATAAATTTATAAAAGAGATAGAGTTGGAGAGGTGATGCCCTGCTCCCTATGCTGAAGCAGTAATGGTTGGCTTTCAGGCAATTGCAAAGAAGCTATTTTAAGATGGGTCCTCCTGCCTTATCAGAATCAGGTGAGTGAGGTGGTGCAGCAAGGGCCACTTCCTCGTGGTTGAGGGCCTGCAGGGAGGGAAGGCCAGGCTTCTCCAGTGGCACGGCCTTCCTCTACTGGAGCTCAGCAAGTCATTCACCCCATCGTGGGTCTCTCCCCCCAGCCCCCTGCTTATCCCCCTTCCCCTCCTGCTGGCTGCTCTTCTCCAGGCCAGGAATAGAACCTCACATCTGACAATCCTCAGCGGTGTTTAAATTTAATGGGCCCTCCTGCTTTTTTCCTCCTCAGCACCTGGGCTGGGCACTCTGCTGCAGCCCTGGGGAGAGGCAGGTGAATAATTCAGGAAGAGTGGAGTGTTTGAAGCCTTGGAGTGGGGTGTGTGGCAGGGCTGTCTCCCTCTCCCACCCCAGGGAAGGGGTTCAGGAGGGATGGTCCAGGTGTTCGGGCCCTGTTCTACTCTCACTGTGTCTTTGGGGACTTTCAGGAAAGCCCAGGGGAGCCCTATTCCCATCTCCAGGCAGCCACCTGCAGTGTGGGGTCTCAGGGCTGTAGACGCTGTCTAGGGCCAAAGGGAAGGGAGGGGAAGAAGGGAAAGGTGATGGGCTGCTTTCCCAGTGGGCTGCTTGGATCTGGATCCAAAGAGAAGAAAAAGGACACAGTTTGTGTGGGAGGCAGAAGTTTGAGGTCTAGTCCCAGACTGATGTTCCAAGTGCCAGGTCAGGGGACGGGGATGCAATCAGAGATGGAGGGCTGGGCCAGGCAGGGCAGCTGGAGAGGCCTCCCAGGGCCTGGGGGCATGTCTGCTGTCCATGTTGCTCCCGCAGGCTGGGTCTCGGTGGCTTGGACCCAGACTTGGACAAGCTCTCCTCGCCCAGAAGTTCCCCAGGCACTGGGCTCCTTCTTCCACATCAACCCAAACTACCCCTCCGCAAACAAAGCAGGCTTTCCATTTTCTAGCTTTGGCACCTTTCCAGCCATTTTCATTCCTTCCTTCCTTCACTCATTAACAAATATCTATTGAGCATCTACTATGCGGTATCCACAGGAGTCATCAGTGAACAAAACAGACTCAGTCTTTTTTTTTTTTAAGAAAAAATTATTTATTTATTTTTGGCTGCGTTGGGTCTTTGTTGCTGCACGCGGGCTTTCTCTAGTTGCAGAGAGCAGGGGCTACTCTTCTTTGTGGTGCACGGGCTTCTCATTGCGGTGGCTTCTCTTGTTGCAGAGTACAGGCTCTAGGCACGCAGACTTCAGTAGTTGTGGCACACAGGCTCAGTAGTTGTGGCACGCGGGCTCTAGAGTGCAGGCTCAGTAGTTGTGGCGCATGGGCTTAGTTGCTCCACGGCATGTGGGATCTTCCCAGACCGGGGCTCGAACCCATGTCCCCTGCATTGGCAGGGGGATTCTTAACCACTGCGCCACCAGGGAAGTCCCCAGACTCACTCTTTGAATCCTGGAGCTTGTTTTCCATCCCTGCGCTCTCTCCCTTGAGGAGAAAAGGGGAGAAGGGAGAGGGATCCTGGCTTTAACCCCTGTTCTGTCACTGACTTGCTCTGAATCTCTGGCTGGTCACTTTCCCTCTCTAAACCTTCCCCATCTGGAGCGTGCGGCTGATAATCCCACATTACCGAGTTGTTGTTCTCCTTATTAATTACAGCAAACATTTATTCTAAGTGCTTACATGGGTTCACGCATTCACCCAGCCCTTTGACCTAAGCACTGTTACCACCATGCCCGTTTTACCTATGAAGAAACTGAAACGTGGAGAGGTGAAGTCACTTGCCCAGGACGACACAGCCGGTAAGTGGGGTGATGGGGTTTGAACCCAGACAGTGTGCCCCAGGATGAACGCGATGGGGTGTTTAAGTGCGCAGCGGGCGTTCGGAGCGTGTGTCTCCCCTGCAGGCTCGCAGCCCACCGGCTCACTCCCGGGCGGCGGGGCCTCCCCCCACCTCCCCCCCGCCCCGCCCCTGCGCTCCAGTCGCCCGGGTGGAGGAAGCCTGGGGTCCGTAGAGGCTCAGAGCGCTGCGAGCCCCTCGTGGGGGGCCCTTCATCCGCGTCTGGGTCCAAGGTCCCTTCCTGGGAGGGGCTGGGGGGCGCCCTGACTGCCCCCCCACAACGCCCACCGGCGGGCTGGCGGCCCCAGTCCCCGCGCTGACATTTCTTTGGTTGTTCATGTCACGGCCCTTCAGTCTGCGCAGTTTTACAAATGTGCTGGCGAGATGAAAGGCGCCGGGAACAGCGACTGCAGAGCAAGTTCGGAAAAGCTTTTAACTTCCGGCTTCTAGAGACAAAACGCGAGGAGGGGGAGGAAAGGAGGGATGGGGTGGAGGGGGAAAATAGAGGGAGGGAAACAGAGGAAGAGAGTGCGGGAAAGAGGGAAAGGGAGGGAGGGAGGGAGGAAGGAAGGGAGGGGAGGCATTGAGAGCAGAAAAGGAGGGAGGAGAGACAGAGGGAGGAGGAGGATGGGGACAGAGAGAGCCAGGATAGGACAGGTGAAGTGGAGGCAGAGGGAGACTGAGGGAAAGGGACAAACAGAGATAGGAAAAGACAGAGAGACACACAGAGAGAGAGGCAGAGAGAGTGAGGGAGGGTGGACAGATGGAGTAGGAAGTGGGTAGAGAAAGACAGACACAGAGACACAGCTAGGGGGAGAGAGAGAGTGAGAGAGAGAAAGAAAGAACAGCCAGAGAGAAGAACAGAAGGACAGGTAGAAAGAGACAAATAAGGAGACAGACACTAAGAGAGAAAGAGTCAGGGAGACCCAGAAACACTGCTGAACAGAAGGAGACAGAGGGGGGTTGAGCAGGGGAGACAGACGGTGAGAAGGCAACAGGCAGACATAAAGAAATGAACAAGGAGATAGAAAGATAGAGAAGGGCTGCAGGTGGAGACAGAGAGAAGTGGGGCCCTGTGGGCTCCAGCCACGGTGTAAGGAAATGTAGAAAAGGAGAGAAGAGCCAGGGAGTAGGGCAGAGCCTGGAGCTGAGGGCAGTCCGCCCGCTTCCTTGACACCTGCTCAAACTCTTGAGCAGACCCTGCCATTAAGGCGTTCAGGCTGGAGCAGCTGTTCTCAGTTGTGTGTGTGTCGGGGTGGTGGTGGTGATTTTGCCTCACAGGGGAGGTTTGGCCATGTTGGGACACATTTTTGGTTGTCACATCGGGGGTGGGTAGGGGGGATTGATGGATGTGCTGGCACTAGTGAGTAGAGGCCAGGGGCGCTGCTAAGCACCCTGCAATATACAGGACAGCCTCCCACAACAAAGAATTGTCTGACCCCAAACATCAATAGTGCCAAAGTGGAGAAACCCTGGGCTAGAGGGAGGGGAATATTTATGGCCCCGGGTGACTACTCAAAAGGAAAACGTGCTCAGTGTCTCAGGATGGTGTTGGAAGCATCTGATATAAGTGAAAGGAGGACTTTTACAAACCCCCTCTCCGGAATCATTCTAGCCATTCCCCCCACCCTCTCCCACCCTTCCTTATCCCATCCCCATGCCTGGCAGAGCAGCATCTCCCTTATAAGTACACTCACCAGGCTATAATATAATCATGCACAGATTCGGACCTCTAACTGAGCACCTACAATGCATTAGGCACATTGCTTGCCTGGGGACGTATGGCACACCAGTTCAGTATGTGGGCTCTGGTGTGGTTTGAATCCCAGTTCTGCCACAAACTACTTGTGTGACCTGGGGCAAGTTTAGAGATTTTCTGTGCCTCAGTTTCCACATCTCTAAATGTGTGTGTTGGTTGGTATGAGAATCAAATGAAATGATCCATGTAAAGCAATTAGCACAGGGCTTGACACGTGGCAAGAGCTTGCTAAATGCTAACGACTGTTATTATCATGTCATTTTATCTGCACAAGGACGCTGAGGGAAGTGGCTTGCCCAATACCACACAGCCTGCTCTCAGCCCAGTGTGCTTCCTCTGTCATACTACACAACCTCTTGCTGACCCTGTCACACTGCAGCAGAAGTTCCTGCTTACCTTCTCCCAGACCAGAGTGCAAGGTCAGGCCCAAGTGCCAGGCACCAACCTGATCTCGCCACTTGCCAGCTGTGGGAGCTTGACATTTCAGCACTTGGTGCCTCTGTTTCCCCATTTGTAAAATGGGGCTCATACTAGTTAGTATCTGATTGTTGCGAGGACTTAAAAGCAAAATCATGGCATACAGGAAGTGTTCAATCATGGCTGATGGTGACCTCAGTGTGTGTTCAGGGCCTAGCGTAGTGCCTGGCCCAGAGTGGATGTTCAGAGAAGGTTTGTTGGAGGAAGGAAGGATTAGAAATAATCATGGAAGTGAGTCTGAGGAGTCCTTGAGAGAGGAAACCCAGGAGATCTAATAAAGAGTCATGGGGAGAAGAGAGAGATCAAAAGAAAGATGCATGAGGAGTTCATTCAATGAACGTTTATGGAGCACCTACTGTGTGGATGCAGGTGTGAGAGCAACAGTGTCCCAGGCCAGAACAACCTGTGGACAATTAAACAGGTCTGACTCCTGAGATGAGCGGCACACAGCAGGGTCTGGAGGGAGAGGAAAGGAGAGAGGGGTAGCTGGAGCAAATGGCCAAAGTGAGTCGGAGGGGAGGAAGAGAACAGAAAGTGAGGAGATGCATCTGGAAGGGCTGGCCTCTGGTCTCTGAAAGCATGAAAGAGTGGAGGCTAAGAATAGAGAGGAGAGGGGAGGAGAGAGGCGAGAGAAGGAGGGGGCGATACAGAGACAGGGCTGGGAGAGATCAATGCAGGGGAATAAACCTAGAGAAGGACTTAAGGGAGGGAACAGGCTGGCAAGATGGAGAATAAATCTCAAAATAAATAAAAGAGTGATGGAGTTTAGTGGGAGGGGCCAGAGGGGCAGGCATGAGAGAGGTGATTTCAATCACCAGGGAGGAAAGAGAAGAACCAGGACATGGGGATGGAGATGGAAATTAGGGAAGGAGGCAAAGGAGGAAGCAGGATGGGGTGAGGTAGAGCCTGGGTCCCTGAGGACCCACAGGACTCCAGGGGCCCTGGGGCTCCCTGCTCCCTCTTGGCCTTGAACTTCATACATCATTATGTGTCTGGTCAGTGACAGCATGGCAGGACAGAGGTATATGGGAGTCTTGGCTCCTCCTATCCTTCACCCCCTATCCAACAGCCCTAGGGGGGGCTCCTAAGGGGACATCCAATCCAAGAAAAAGAATGGGTCTATGGAACTCATCGGTCCTAGCCCACCAGCAACAACCTCATACTGAGAGCTAAGGGGCCAGGGGTCTCCTCCATAAGGCCTCATCCTGGAGAGATGAGACTAGAGAAAGCCATGCAGCCAGCAGAAAGAAACTGGGCCAGGCAGAAAGACCTCAGGCAGCGGGCTAGCTGGATTTGAAAGAGATTGGAAAATCCACCTGCACGGTGTTTCAGGGCAGGGGAGGGGCTGGATGGGGGTGGGGGGATTTTATTCGGCGGCTCTGGGGGCCAAGGTGGCGCTAAATTTAGGATGGGATGTCTTTCCTGTTTACTTTGTTGGTTGCAGGATGTCCAGCATCCCATCCCCCACCCCCAAGAGGAAAAGCCCCCGGGACACTTGACCTCGCACCTCCCTGGAGATTGGGCCCCCAGCCTCAACGCGCAGCGACTGCTTCTGAAACTGGCGGGTCAGTGCGGGGGTGGGGGGGCCTTCTTGGCAGCCAGCCAGGGGCGGCCACTGGAGAAACCTGCTCCCACTCTCCACTGCGCCCCTCTCCTCTGAAGCCGGCCTCCCATAGTAGTGGGAAGAAAATGTGGAACCCTGGACGCAGTGAAGTCAAGTGGTGGAGAAGGGGCGAGTCTCAAACTGGGTGTCTCCACAGGAGCTGCCAAGCTGAGAGGGAGACGGTGCCCCTTCTGGGGGCGCTCCCTTCGCGTGGATCTGCGGTTGGAAGGAGGAGGGGTACCGTCCCCCGGGGGTTCCTGGAACGAGGCCGCCGGTGGGACTGAGAGGCCGGCCCCTCCCGGCGGGGGAGGGGCGCGATCCGGGGGCGGGGGCCGGGGCTCCCCGGCTTCGGTGTCCCGGCCGGGAGACCGCCTGCGGCTCGGCGCTGCGCTGCGCTCCGGCTGGGCTGGCGCTGCATTCTCCGAGTCTCCACCAGAGGCTGCGGGAGCTAGGAAGGGATCCGTCCCTTGCACATTTCCCCCCTAGTCAGACACGCACACTCCCTCGCTCCCGCTCGCTCACTCCCTCGCTCTCCCTCGCTCACACACACGCGCGCACACGCCGCCGCGGCTCCCCCTCTCGCGCCCGCTCTCCCTCCGGCTCCTCCGGGCGGCCGCCGCGCTCCGGACTCGCCCGCCCGCGCCGGGGCTCCCGCCCCACGCAGCGTCCCGAGGCTGCAGGACTGGGAGAGCCCCGGGCCGCTCCCCGAGGTAAGAGCGCGGGGTGCCGCGGGAGGGGCGGCCGGATCGCCGCCGAAGGGAGGCTGCCCAGCCGGGAGGGAGCCCCCTGGCCGGCGGGAGCCGCCCGGCAGGCGGCGCGGGGGGGGCGAGCCTCCCGCCGCAGGAGGAGCCCGGGTGCCCGCGCCCGGGCCCCGCGCGCCCCCTCCTCTCGGCGGGGCGGGCAGGGAGGGAGTTTCCCACGTCCAAACTTTCCCCGGCGCGGAGCCGAGCCGCCTCTCGGCCCGGAGCCAGCGGTCCCCGCCAGCCCCCCACCCCATCCGCCGCGCGCCCCGTAGCCTCTGGGACCCCCGCGGGTCGCCGGGTGGCAGCGCCGGGGGCCAAGCCCGCGCGCCGAAAGGGGCTGGGGAGGTGGCGCACAGCCTCGACACGGGGACGCGGACCCAGGCGCTCCCGGCGCCCCCCACTCTCTTCTACCAGGTTTCGGCTCCCGGGCCCCTCCCAGAGGCGGGGTCCGAGCCGGGAAATACAGCACGGCGTGAGTGTGTGCGCGGGTGTGTGTGTGTGTGTGTGTGTGTGTGTGTGTGCGCGCGCGCGCGCGAGGTCGTGCCGCGTCCGGGGGCACCCAGAGGCCGACTTAAGCCGCGGCAACACGCGCGGCTGCGGCCACCTCGGGAGGAGGGGGAGAGCTGGCCCACGGGGACCCCCCCCCCTGCCGGCCCCACCAGCGCGACCTCTCTACCCTGGGGCCGTCGGGCCGGTGAGCGAAGGGAAGCGCTGCCCTCTTCCCTTAGCATCTGGCTCCGGCCACACTGTCCCTTCAACGGAATAAGGACAGGGCCGACAGCCTCACGTCTAAAGGGAGCGTCACTTGGGACTGACCCTAGGGCGCCCGGGCGCTGATGAGGGAGTTGTGGATTGTGTGGGCGCGCTGGGTGCTGGGCGGCCCGCAGAGGGCACAGTCGGAACCCATCTTACTAGGGCCTCCGGACTTGACCTCCCCTCTCCATCTTCCCTGGGGCTGCCAGGCCCCTGCCCCAGCCGGGGCGTGGGGGGGGTGGGGGTGGGGGTGGGGCTGGAGACCACCAGGCGGGGCTGCAGCAGGAGGAGCTAATCCGGAGTCCCTCGGGGTCTCCCCGAACTGCAGGGGCACCCCCTGGTGGCGGGCAGAGAAGCCGCCGTTTCCAACACTCGCGCTTCTGGGAACCCTCGTGTCTTCTCTACCACCCCTCTGGGGCTGGCCTAAGGTTGCCCAAACCAACTCTTTTCTGTGTCTGATTCAAGCTTTCTCTGGGTCCCTGAGTCTGGCCAAGGTGCCCCGAGCACCGGCAGCGGCTCATCTGAGGGTTTTACCTGCTGCCAGCCCTTTGTCGGCCCCTCCTGCGAGGTTCTGGATCTTATCCTCTTTCTCCCCCACTAGTCAGCGCCACTGCCCTACATCAGCATCACCATTGCCTTGGAACCCATAGGCTCCTCCCTAACCATCATGGCTCTCTGTCCCTCATTAGTACCCCATATATTTGTCTATCAATGCCCACTCCGTCCCCCTTAATTACCCCTATTAACCGGTCCTTTTGGGGATTCTGTCTCCACACCCATCCTTTGGTCTTTGCCCATCTATGACCATTTCTCCTCCACCCATCTTCCATCCTGCCTGCCTCAGTTTCCCTCTGCAGCAGTCACCCCCTCCCTGGCCCAGCTACTTCTCCAACCCCTATTCCTCTCCATCTTCCAGTGTCTGGGACGCTCCTCTTCCAATCCTCCTGGAAGGGAAGGCCATTGTCGACATTTTAACCCTGCTTCCTAGGGGTGTCTGCGTACCCACCTAAGACCACCCCCTCCAGTGCCTGTGGGGCAGGTGCTTTGCAAAAGCAGCCAGGTCTCTCTCAACCAAGGGGCCGCTGCCTTTCCTGAGAAGCCCTCTCAGCTGGCTCCTGGCAATGAGGAACCCCCTCCCCTATTCCTGACTGTGAGCACATTAGAGACCCTTGGATCCCGCTCTTTCCACTTTCAGAATCCCAGATCACACGGTAAGCTATAGCCAGAGACAGAATAGGAACCCAGGTGTCCTGACTTCCAGGCCTTACCAATTCTCCTTATATGTCGGGCAGGTCTGGGGGGAGACGAAACAGTTTCCTGCCTTCACACTGCAAGCAGAACAAGAAGACCCCTGCTTAAATGAAAGAGGTGTTTAAATGAGACCCCCATGCTCCTCCGCCAGTACCCAGGGAAGCCGTTGAAATCCCTTTTGCAGAGAAGCCTAAATAACAGACACTGAGGACGCCGCTCGGCCCCTAAATGTTCAGTGTTCCCCCCGGCAAGTCCCAGCCCTTCTATAAAAAGTGTGTGTGCACGGAGGGGGTGGCTGTGATCTCCAGCCGTTTCAGTTGGTCTGGAATAATTGTGCCTAGAGGCAGGACTTCCAATTCCCCAGCCATTTCCCAAGGCTCTGCTTTTTCCGAGGACTTCGCAGGAGCTCTGTGCTCCACGGCCCTCTGAGGGGGCCTGGGCAGGGACCCCAGGAGGGCCTGTCTCCTCCGAGTTAGCAAAGTTTGGAGCAGCTAGTTTATTTACCACATGGGCGATAGGAGTCAGCCAATTAAATCTCCTTGCCTCTCTCTCTGTTCTTTTTTTTTTTTTTCCACTTTTTCTTCCATCAGGAAGCTCCATTCGGAAATGCAGCCTCAGGTATTCAGAGAGAAAGAGAGAGAGAGAGAGAGAGTGAGTGAGAGTGAGTGATTCCCGTTTATATAACTCAGAGCAGCAGCCAGTGCAGCTCGGCCTGGGAGGGGGTGGGAGCTGAGGATGGAGTCAGTGTTGTTCCAGGAAAGAGGAGAACATAAGGAGTTGCCTTGGGCTGGGGTTTCAGGCCTGGGGGCTTCCCCATCCTGTCCTGGGGCAACCCAAACAGGGCGCTAGGGATTGGGGACAGGGAATCCACCCCTGTCAGTCCAAGAGGAGACCCAGGCCTCAGGCCAAGCTCAGGAAGAAAAGCTTCATGCCCCCAGAGAAGGTGGGTGTACCCTCCACGTCTCCCACCTCCCACACCCCCACGGGACTCCTCAGAGTGCCCTTAAGATGGGGCTCTTGACTAGAGGCCTTTGCTTCCTGGAATCTTGTGTTTTGATATCGGTCTCTCTAGAGAAAGCCTAGATTTCTTTTTTAAACTACCAAGGACAGGCTCTGACCTCAACTTTTTCATCAGGGCAATGGGCATAATTGAATTTTGCCTTTCCTCCCATGGAGGAGACAAGGACTAACAAGAAAGTTGTTTGCAAAATGGTCTGAGCTCTAGGTATCTGCCAGAGGGCATGTTTTTCTCATTGAGAATGATGTAGAGTGGCTGCCGGGACAAGGTGGATGGAGGCATGGCTGTCGTGTACAGTTGGGTAGGTTGTTGACTGTCTAAGGGGACTCAGTATAAGAGACTAGGGGCTGAAATCCATCTTAAGCTCCACTCAACAAATCAGGTGCCCTAAAGGCAGACTGTGTCCTTCCTTTGGAGGAAGGGACACCATTCTCTAATTTGCAAAATAGGTTTCATATACCCTCTGGCCATGGGCCTGTAGCACTACATGCCCCCAGAGGAGGATATTTTTTTTAATTCCCACAGAGTTGCCCAACTGGGGGTTAAGGATGTACACACTACTTACTCTTTAGCCCAGTTCTCTAACAGTGTGGACACCCTTCTGGATACGGGAGTCTGGGTCTGAACACATGGTGTGCAGGGACCTGGAGGGATTCCCTTCCTGCCCCATGTCTCCTTCCATACCCCATCAGCAGGCCCCTTCCTGCTGTCACATAGAGATTAAGATGGGAGCTTCTTGCTTCCTCATCAGACCCACAGCCTTCAGCCATCCACTGCTACTAGCTCCCTCTTTTGTGTAATATAAATAGCTGATTAAGAACATGGGCATTGGAGTCAGACCAGCTTGGATTTGTGACTTGCTGGCTGTGTGACTTTGGGAAAGTTACTTTGCCTCTCTGAGCCTCAGTTGCCTCCACTGTGAAATGGGGGGGAAGTGGTAATACCTACCTTATTGGGTTGTTGTGAAGATTACATGTGCATGAGTATGTATGATGCTTAGCACAGTGTCCGACACACAGGTCACTCAAACAATGAAGCGGTTTTGTTACTGTTATTATCCTCTGTTTGTGTCCCTTGGTTTCCGTGGGGCTGAAGGCAGCTGTTCCTCTTGTTTGGTTTTGTGCATGACTTTGGCTGCCTGCACCCCTGCAGGAGGGTGAAGATGAGTCAGGACCACCAGGATCTGTCTCTGACCTCAGGATCCTTCAAGGGACTGGCCAGTGCCTGCATGTGGCTGGGGCATCAGAACACGTTCTAGATTCCCGGATTCATTTCCCCCTAGTCTCTACCTCTTTTCTCTTCTCCCGTCCATCCCACGATCCCTGCTCTGGCTCAGACCTCACTGGCTTTGCCTAAGCCGTTGTGGCAGCCTCCTCCCTGGCCTCCCAGCCTCTGATCCCCTCCCCACCGCAATCCCTGCTGCAGAAGAGCGATCTTTCGCCAACGCAGGTGGGATCGTGTCACTTGCTTGATTAAAACCCTCCTATGGCTCCCCATCGCCTACTGAATTAAGTCCGGCCTCTGCACCGTGACATTCAAGGTCCTTGTAATCCGTCTGCATCCTCCTTTATCTCCCACTGTGCCTCCAATCCGACACTCCTGCATTCAGCCACACCTGCCCTTCTACCTGAATGCCCTTCCCCTGAAGATCTTTCAAAGCATTGAAGACCCAACTCAAATAGTACCTTGCATCCACCCAGCCGTCAGTCTAACAGTCCATCCATTTGTTATCCAGTTTAAAATATAATTTTACACATCCATATTAGATGTTTACTATGTGCTAAACGTTGTGCTAAATGCTAGAGATACAACGGAGAACAAGCAGACACGATCCCAGCCGACAGGAATCTGACGGTCCTGGGAAGGAGACAGACAATTAAACAATTCTCATAAACCATGATAAGAGCCAATGAGGGGCCAGCATTTGCTTCCAGGAGGAAGTGGTGGTTAAGCAGAGACCTGTAGGTTGATTAGCAGCTATCTAGGAGACGAAGGGGGCGGGGCAGTGGGAAGATGGGAACAGGCTCCAGGCCAAGGAGTGCAAGGTCCAGAGCTGAGAGAGAATGTTGGAGGAGCTGCAAGTTCAGTTGGCTGAAATGGAGCACAGAGAGCCTGGGGTCCAGGTGTTGGGGTTACAGGAAACGAGGCCAGTGAGGTGGGCGGAAGCCGGTCCTGTGGGTCTTGAGAGCCACGAGGAGGAGCTTGGACTGCATCCTGAGAGCCCTGGGGAACCACTGAGGGGTTTTCAGCAGGAGAGTGGCATGATGGGATTGCCTTGAGAAGCCTCACTTTGCTGCTGGATGGAGAACGGATTGGTGGGGGAGATGGGGTCCGGAGCTGCCAGTGGCCAGGTCTGGGGAGTAGAGGAGGATGGTGAGGTTGGAGGAGTAGGATGCGCAGGGCTGGGAGATTTGGTAGATGTGGGGGACAGGAGGAGTCCTTGTTTCTGACTTGGGAAGCTATGTGGGTCTCCAAGAGGTGGAGACCAGCTGTGGACAGAGTGTATGTGAGATGCTGGTGGGACGTGCAGTGGAGATGCCCGATGGACAGTTGTGCAGAAAAGACTGGGCCACCCTGAGAGTTCTAGGCCAGAAATAGATCTTTGAAGCCACAAGGACGGATGAGATCCCCCAGAATAAGTCTGTAGAATGCAAAGAAACTTGAGGGACCCTCAAATTTCAAGGACAGGTACATCCCAGGAAGCCTTCTCTGATCCGTCCAGGCACAGATGACTTCCATCTACACTGAGCCCCCTAGCAATTAGTTTAGGTTTTGTTTTGTTTTGTTTTGTTTTTCCTGTCTGCCTTGTATCATCGACTGGCTCCACAGTTCTTAACCAGGGGCGATTTTGCCCCCAGGGGACATTTGGCAATGTCTAGAGACTTCTCTGGTTGTCACAGCTGGGTAAGAAGCTGCTACTGGCATCTAGTGGGTAGGAGTGCTGAACGCCCTGCGATGCACAGGACACGCCCCACAGCAAAGAATTATGCAGCCCCGAATGTCGATAGTACAGAGGTTGAAAAACCCAGCCATGGATGAGAAGATCCTGAAGGCAGGTTCTGGGTTTTTTCCATTTTGGTCTCCCCAGGGTCTAGCATGGCATATGACATATGGCTCACTACCCTCACTGAATCAAATTTGGGCTTGAGGAGGGGGCCTCAGTCCATGCAGCAGTGAAGCCTACAGTGCTTAAGACCCAACCCTACCCAGGGTTTCCTGGCCCATCTCCAGCAGGCTGGACCAGCCCACGATACAGGATGGAGGGAAGGATGAGCCGATGGGGCAAACCTGCTGAAAAGCTGCCAAAGACCCCAGAGATTGAGGGCATGTTGCTGTGTATATTTTGCCAGCCTCATTTTTTCCTTGTCTTGTTAACTTCTGTCATTTCTTTATCTCCCAAGTGAATATATGTTATTTTTTTTAACAGGCAAGTTACAGATAAACAATAGGAGAAACATGACAACCTACTGATTAAGAGCACGGGGTCTGGAGTCAGAGAAAGCCAAGTTTAAATCCTGGCTCTGCCACTTACTAACTAACAGAGTGAGCCTCTGTTTCCCCTCTGTAAAATGGTTTTAATGAACCTGCCTTGTAGGATTGTAGGGAAGAGTAAATGAGATGATATAGACAAAGGGTTTAGCCCAGCGCTGGGCTTGTAGGAAGTCTTCAATACAGAGTCACTACATATGTGTGTGTGTAAATTTATATGTATGTATATACATGTATGTGTCTTTTTGTATATGAAAGCATCTTTAATTAGCCATGATCCACCATTTGGCTAACATTTCAGTGCATATCCTTCTGCCATGCATGGATTTTTAAAAAATAAAAATGGCATCTTGCTTTATACATAGGCCTTTGTAACCTGCTTTTGTATGTATATACATGTATGTGTCTTTTTGTATATAAAAGCATCTTTAATTAGCCATGATCCACCATTTGGCTAACATTTCAGTGCATATCCTTCTGCCATGCATGGATTTTTAAAAAATAAAAATGGCATCTTGCTTTATACATAGGCCTTTGTAACCTGCTTTTTTCACTCTATAATATATTGTGAATGTCTTGCCGTTTCGATAAATACACATCCACATCGTCAGTTTTTAAGAGCTGCGCGGTTCTCCATTGTGCGGCTGGACCTTAATTCATTCAGCCAGCCCCCACAGTTGGACATTTGGGTTGTTTCCAGTCCTTCGCGATTACAAACAATTCTGCAATGAACATCCTTGTACAAACATCTTCACGCTCTTGTCCGATGATTTCCTCGGGGACCACTTGGACATATTTGGCAGGAGGCATGTGGCCCTGACCAGATTCCTCAAGTAGAAGCCCTTGGGCCCAGCAAGGAGGTGGCTGGGGGTCCCCGGGCAAGGGAGAGGATGCCCGATGGCAGAGAACTCTTTTGGCCCCTGGAAAGCAGGTTCTGATGTTAAGACTGGGCTTCTCTATGAGCGAAACAGCCCCACCCTATCTCTCTGTTGTCACTGTGGTGCTTGCAGAGCGAGGCACCGGGGGTGAGGAGGTGGACTCTGTGTGTGCGTGATGGGCAGAGTGACAGGTACCGGGCAGGTGGGGACGCAAGGTGGAGGGGCCCCAGGCAGGCTGATGGATGGGTAGCTGAGACGGACAGATACAGGTCAGTGGGCAGACAAGATGATGGGCAGTGACGGGCTGGAAAGATTCAGGGGACCAGACACAGGACAGTGGCCTCACAGTGGAGCCCACAGGAACCAGGAGCTGAAATCCTGTATTCAGGGACATGGGGGAGTTCCTGGGAGATGCAGCCAGGCCCCGAGGCCAAGAGGCTCCCAGGGATTCTTCTGTCATCCAAGCAGCTGTTTAGGATTAAGCATGTCAGAGCTGAAAGGATCTTTAGTGTGGATGGGCCCAACCCTATTATGCAGATGAGGAACTGAGGCCCCGGGGGAGAAGGGAACTTGCCTAGGGTCCTACAGTGTCTCAGCGACGGACTGACCCCTTTGCCTCTAATTCAGTCCATTTTCATTTCCATTTTTTTAAATGATCCTCCCACCTGTGCTTGAAAGGAAGAGGACCAGGTTGGCAGAGAGGCAGGTTATGGCCCAGCGGGGGAGGGGGCTGGGAGGTCAGAGTGAGCCTGGTCATGAATTTCTCCGTCTATCCTCCTCCCACGATTCTATTTCTGCCACCCTACTGTGTGCTGTTGAAAGCACAGACCCACCGTGGCTCTGCCACTTACTAGCTGAATGACCGCAGATAAATTGCCCCACCCATGCCTCAGTTTCCTCATCTGTACCTACCCCAGAGGTTTGTTGAGAGGATTACAGGAGTTAATAAAGTCCTTAGAACAGTGCTGGGACCATGCTAAGTGCTCCATGAGCCTTAATTACTAATATTCCACTATTTTGCCCTTATTTTTTTCCTTTGAATTCTGTGTCAGTGTGCACACTCACAGGCGCCTCCACAAGCACGCTGTATCCCCTTGAAGGCAAAGAATGTGTCTTTCTCATCCTGTATCTCATCTTCACCTCTTACCACCAGGGCCCTCTAGCCAGCTGGGCACATATATAGTAGGTGCTCAATAAATGCGTCTTGAAGTGGCTTGTGGTCTATATCTGGTTGAAGGGCTTAGGGAAGGTTCATCAGAGGTTGGCGGCCGTGGAGCTGTGTGTTGGGGTCTAGGATGGCTTTGCGGCGGTAGAGGCGGCAGCGTGGGCATCCCAGGTTGGGGGACAGCATGAGCGAAGCGGGGAAGCTTGGTGAACGTCTGGTGACAGATCATTGCCTGCTGTGACCAGAGCACCGAGACCATAAAAGGGAGGAACGAGAGAGGCTGAGAAAGGGGGGATTCAGCAGAATTCAGAATTCATCCTCCAGGCCGGGGGATGCAGGCCATGGGGAGCTATTGACTAGAGCTTTAGGAAGATCACGCTGATGGCATTGTTTTAGGATCGACTTGAAGGAAAGAGAAAGGAAGCAGCAGGCAGGGGCAGCTGAAATCGTCCCAGAGACAAGTGAGGCTGGGGCTTGAATGAGGTCGTGGAGAACAGCTGCCAGAGGGAAAAGGCACCGAGGAAATAGGATCAACATGACTGCTGGTCGTGGAAGATGAGGAAGACAGAGAAGTAAAAAATGATGGTCTCAAGCCTGGGTGTCTGGGAGAACTGGCATGCCATCAACCACTTTGGGGGTCTATATTTGGGAGATATGGGGAAAAGCTGAGATGTCAGCTAAGGTTACTCATCCATCCAGCCTCCCATATAAGCCATCCATCCATCCACCATCCAATCCGTCTTCCTCCTGCCCACCCGCCTCCATTTAAACATCCATCTGCCCAGTCCACCCCTCCTTCCCCCTCCTCCACCCCTCTATCCATCCACCCATCATCCACCACAGAGGTACCACTGCCTTTCTTTCCATCTTCTGCCATCCATTTATCCACACTCATTCATCCATGATCCTCCAACTTATTCATCCATCCAAGTTACATTTCTTGTGAGCCTACAATATGCCAGGCTCTGGTAAAATCTTATCACAAGCCTTTAGAGATGCTTGATTGATAATAAAGATAGTGATTAGAAAATCCAATAGAAGGGACCAGAATTCTTTTACCTAGAAGAAAGAAATTTGAGAGGACACTTTATGTCTCCAAAGTACGGAGGATGCCCCGAAATAAGGTGGTCTGCAGATCAGCTGTGTTCTATTCTTGCAGCTGGAGGGACTGTGGTTAGCTTGGAGGGAGGACTGCCTTATTGATCATTACAGGTGTCTGAAGTACCTACCTGATCATGTGTTTGGGCGAAAGGGGGACACAAAATCTATAGGGGTGACTTAGAGGGGATGAGTACAGACTGGTGCATTTATGGTGCAGTTAGTGGAGAAGGACTCAGGACTTGCCTTGAAGAAAGGTAGGGCAGGCGGGGCGGAGGAGCAGAGGACCACGGTGAGGGGAACTTCGGGGGAAGCAGATAAACCTGTGGCTGGGATGAGCCAGGACAAAATAGGGCACCTTAATTCTCAAAGCAACCCTTAGAGGAAGGGCCCCTCCATTCTCCTCACTCAGCTTCCATCCCTTCACAAGCCAACATTTCTCTCTGAGCACCGTGCCTCTTACACAGCACTGACCCCTCCCAAAGCCTCTCCCCCGCCTGGATTTAGCCTTGATCCCTTCACTGAGCCCCTGTTCTCTCTTCTGAGCCTTGTTTCCTCAAGATTCCCAGTCTCCTCGCAAATCCCAGGCTCTCAGCGGAGCCCCTGGCCGGAATCCCCCACTCTCATAGCCCTCACCTCTTCTCTGAGCCCTGGTCTCTTTGTGGAAGCCCTCTCCTCTCACGGCAGATGCCCCAGCAGAGCTCTCGCTCCCCTCTGCAAGAGCCCTAGCTCCCTGCAGAGCACCCGCCCTCCTGGAGCCCCAGATCCTCTCACAGGGCCCCATCCCCTCCTGGACACCCAGGTCCCTCGCAGAGTACCTACCACTTCACTTAGCTCCTGGCCACTTTCTGCATGTACTTCCCTTGTTCTCTAACGGAATATCTGTCCCTGTTCTGAACCCTCCTCTCCTCTCTGAGGCCCCATTCCCTCATGGAGCCCTCCTGCCCGCCCGCATCTCAGGGACCAGACCTTGCTCTCCAGCCTCTGTCGAGCAGCAGGCAGTGGCTTCAGCTCCACAGCCATCCCTGGGGCTCTGCATCAACCCAGTCAGCCCACAAGACCCTCCCCAACAGCCATCCCTGGGGCTCTGCATCAACCCAGTCAGCGCACAAGACCCTCCCCACAGCCTGTGCAGTACCCTGGGGGGCTTTGGGGATGGAGGGACTCATAGGTGCCCAAGTGGGCTGGACTGGGGGCAGAGACCAGCAGCTTTGGCAGCTCAGCTCGATTCGTGGGCTGGGAGAAGCTGGAGACTACTGCTGCTTCTGGGTTCGGAAAGCAATCACAAATTAGAGAAAATGCTTTGGGAAATTGCTCTGCTGTTTGAGAGGAGGTCGCCTTGGGAGGGAGGGAAAGAGGCCTTAAGCCAGCAATGGCTCCCCGTGGCCTCGCCCATCGGCTCCAGACCATCTGCTTGGCGTTCGAGGCCCCAAGCGTGGTCACCGGCCGAGTGCTGACACCCACCTGGTCCAGCTAAGCCATTGCTCCAAGGTCCATTCTCACCTGCGGAACTTTGCTCACCTGGGCTGAGCTCTTCCATCCATTTAGCGTGAGCGCTTCCTTCCGGTCCTTCACGAACCATTGTTCGCTGTCTTGACTCTTTGATGGTCCCTCAAGGACAGGAACCACGTGTTGTACTACTAGCAGACAGGCAGATGGATCTGGGCACCCATCCTCATCTGATACATATTGGCTGGGTGGCCTTGGGCAAGTCTCTTTGATTTTCTGAGCCTCAGTTTCCTCATCTGTAAAGAGGGAAGAGTAAGACCTCCCTTGCTGAGTTGTTACTGGGAATGAATGAGATAAGGGGCACACAGTGCCCTGCTCACTATAGGTATCAAATTAATGAAGATGACCCTCTGCATCTTGTAGCCAGATCAGAACAGTGGGCCATGGGAGCCTGCATTTATCTATGAATATGCACTTATCAGCAACATCCCCAGCTGCCCTCTTTGTACCTGTCTGTCCATCATTCCCCTATGGAGAAGATACAAAAAGAGGGCACGTGAGCTTCAGGACAAGCACTTGGGGGTTCCTGATATAAGAAGAGGAAGCAATAGATGTTGAATTTTATGAGTCTTCCGGCCATCAGGCAAGACTCAAGCCAGACCATCTTCTGTCAGGAGGAATTAGGACAGTAGCCAAGATCTTGGGTTCTGGAGCCAGACTGCCTGGGTTTGAGTCTGCACCATCCTAGCTGCCTGACCTTGAACAAGTGACTTAACCACCTCATTTCCCCATCTGTAAAATAAGAATGATAATCACAGTACCTGCTTCATAGGGTGCGGTGAGGATTAAAAGAGCTAATATTTGTAAAGTGCTTAGAACAATGTCTGGTACCTACTAAACTCTAGAAAAGGGTTTGTCAAATAAAACTGATGAAGGATTCAGGGACATAGGGCAGCAGGGAGGCTCAAGCAGGATAGGAGATGGGTTTTCAGAATTGGGTTTTTGCAGCACTAGAGTCCAGCCAGTTGCCCGTCAAATTGGCCTCTTTCTAAATAACGAGAGCACGGGATGCTCTCTAAGTAAAAGGGCTTTTTCTGGAGATCACTGGAGTGCTTCATTTGGAGAAGGATGGGCCCAGGCACATTGCACACAGAGGCTGCCTCTGCAGAGGGCAGCAGGGAAAGGGATCCAGGGCTCTCAGTAGCACCTCTGAGCCCTGAGGGTCTCACCTGCCCTTTCTGTGGCCCAGTGGAGGTTCCCTCCCGGCATGACTATTCTCTTCCTGCCAATGACAGGTGAGACCAACTGCTGGTTCCTATGATGGAGGGGGACCAAGATGCTTTGTCAGGGGGTCTCAGAGAATTCCCTCCCACAGGCTGGCTGAGCAGGGAGTGGAGGGTGTGTCCTGGGATCCACTGCTCACTGCAGCACTGGGAAAGTACAAAGTACAGTGGACCAGGCATGGTCCTTGCCCTTGAGGAAATTCGGGAGAAACAGATAATTCCTGGAGTCCCTCCTCTCCTTGGGCCTCAGTTTCCTCATTTGTTCTCTTCCTTTTTACAAAGTGGTCCCTCCACCTGCCCCTCTCTTTTTATCCTCCTCCCGAGGCTCCTCCCCAAGCAGAGAATGGGAGGGACCCCCAGGGAGGAGAGAGAGTTTGTACAAACTGGGGGCATGACTGGAACTTCTGATTGGCTGGTCAGGGCCATTCTTTTCCCTGGTTGCCATAGCAGCCATTTCCTGGGATTGTCAGTGATGAAACTCATAACATTGTTTTCAAATAATCCGTGTAATTGAAATAACAATTGAGCTGTTAACTCGTCTCTCACACTTGGGCCGGGACAGAGCATCCTTTCCTTACACCCTCCTGCCCACCCCAGGAAGCTCTGGTCCCTCTCCATCTCCTCTCTGAGACTCCAGCCCCTTCCTTGGGTTGGAGGAAAAAAGAGGTAAATTTATTATAAAATCCTAGAAACTCAGGCCCCCAGAGTTGAACCAGAACTTAGAAATCAGAATCCACCCCCCCATCTTTTGCAACCAGAGGCACAGAAGAGGAAGGGGCTTAACCAGGGTCACGCAGGAAGGAAACAGCTGAACTAAGACATGCATGTCTGTTCGTCAGTGGAGGTTGGAGTTGATGTGTTGCATTGAGGGGTTGATAGAAGTCCATAGAACTGCCCTCTCTAAGGACTTGAGCTTGTATGAATCCTTACCTACTCCTACCCCCATTTTACAGGTGAATAACTGAGGACCTGAGAAGTTAAGCTTAATACACGTGTTTTTTATAACTTTTCAGAAAATACCTATTGAATGGGTGGTCTCAAAGAGCACAGACCGCTTCTCTCTCTCTTCACTCCCCTCCCCACCAACAAGGAACTAAGCTGGCTTCTTCAGTCAGAGGACTTCTTGGAAAAGGGGGTTGAGCGCGATGTGGGGACGTGTGGCTTAGAGGAAGAGGAGGACGGATTCCTGGAGGAGATAATAGGAGGAGGGAATTCCGCAGTACCGAACCGCGCCCCCGCTCCCCGCCCACCATCCACCCCTAGTCAGAGGCTGCGTATTCAGAAGCATAAACATGAGCAACGCAGATCCTTGCCCAATCCTCAGCCTGGGATGGACTGAAAAATGGAAGAAGCAAGGCCTCTTCTATTAGTAAATGTCTCCATGCACATGTGGGAATGCAGGTCTGCACAGACAGCTCCCTATATTGGCAGCTTCACTGAGGATAAAAGCACTTTAAAAAAAGGGGGGGAGGGGGGCGTGTCTGGTAGCTGTCCAAGGTGCTCGCTGGGTCTGCAGACTGTGGATGGCTGGGCCAGCAGGCACTTGCTGGGACTGGGGGTGGGGACAGTTCTCTGAATGTGAGACTGGGTAACAGCAAGAGGCTGGCTTCCTTCCCTGGATTCTAGAGTGCTGGAACCGCTCAGGGTCTTGGCAACCATCTACTCCCTCCGTTCATTCATTCTTACTTATTCAACATTTATTGAGCACCTACTCTGTACCAGGCATTGTGTGGGCCATGAGGATATGAGAACTAGGGACACCCAGTCTCCATCTTCAAGGGCTCTTTCAGTCTTTTGGGGAAGAGACACACACACACACACACACACACACACACACACACACACACCCTTTGTGGGGGAAGTGACTTGGGCTCAGTGTTGAAGGATGAATAGGAGTTCTCCAGGTGGATAATGGAGCAAATAGCATTTCAGAGGGGCAGCGTAAGAAAAGAAAGGGAAGTATTCATAGTTTAGAGAGCAGTGAGAAGTTCTGTGTGGCTCAAGTATTGGTTCTGGAGAAGGTCAGTGACTTGTCCAAAGTGCCACCTTGAGCTGGGGCACAGCTAGGGCTAAAACGTGATACCTTACTTTGTCAGAGAACCAGAACTTCAGAGCTAGTTGGGTCTTTGAAAGACTCTAGTCCAAACTGCCCATTTTTCAGATGGGAAAATAGAGGGTCAGGGATGTTCAGTATTGTGCTTGGGATCGCACAGTAAGGATGTAGCAGAGCTGGGATTTGAAATCTGGTCTGTTTGATATTAAAGCCTGAACTGTGTTCACAGAACAAAAGCTGGGAGCAGGGTGAGTGCCACCTCAGCTCAGCTGGAGAGGGCTTGGGCAAGGTCAGGCTGCCCCAGCGGGACCTTTCCCTGGCGTGGGATGGGCAGCCTGGGCCAGCTCCTGTCCCATTGTTGGCACTCAGCACTTGCACAGGAAGAGCACGACTCCAGCAGGAAAGCTCAGCAGCCAGCCTTCCTCTTGGCTGGAGTGAGCCTGGTCCTACTTGCAGTCCTGCCCCGACTCTCTGAGTGACCTTGGGCAAGACATTACCTCTCTCCAGGTCTTACTTTCCACAGTCATCTATATCATAGGAGTATCCTCCTTGCCTTCTCTCTGGGGCAGTTGTTCTTAATGGTGAGGAGGAAGGGGGCATGATTTGGACCCGTAACGGACATCTGGCAGTGTCTGGAAACAGTCTGGTTGACAGGGGTGCTACTGGCATCTAGTGGGTAGAGGCCAGGGGTGCTGCTGAACAGCCTACAGGGAGCAGGACCGCCCCCTGCCACAGAGAATCATCCAGCCCAGGATGTCAACAGTGCCAAGGTGGAGAGGTCCTGCGGTCCGAGCCTTGTTTGTGAAGATCAAATGAGGCCACAAGGGTGGGCACCGAGGGCTGTGCAGAGGTGCACCCCAAGCCGTAACGTAGAGAAGCAGAAGTGACCTTGATGTTGGGCAGACCTGGCTGTGTTGAGAAGTACTTAACCTCTCTGAGCCTTCGTTGCTTCATCAGTGAAACAGAGGCAGTAATAATAGCACCCATCTCAGGAGACTGTTGAGAGGGGTGTGATGAGATCACGTATGCAGATGGCAGAGGAAAACGGCAACACGGGAAGTTGGGGGGGCCCCCACCCTGAACCCCTCTACTGCAGACGCAAATGCTGAGCCTTTAAGCTCAAACTGCAGAGCCAGCTCTGCCATGCAGAGCTAAGGGATCTTGGGCAACCTACCCACTCTGTGCCTCAATTTCTCATCTGTAAAATGGGGAAGACAATAGTACCTACCATATAGGTTTGGTGGGAAGGTTAAAAATGAGTTAACAGACGTAAAGCACTTAGAATGGCACAAGTGCGTGCTATGCCAATGTTAGCTACTATTGTTGTTATGTTGTTGTTGTCGTTGTTATTATTCTATGGATTCTATCTGGAACAAGGCACTCACACAAGTTGCAAAAGGTGCCTCAGACACTAGCTTCTCCAGATGCCGTCTCTCTACAACTTTTGCCTGTCCCTCCCCCGCTACCCAAGCCTCCCATGGACCCGGCTTAGGGCCTCTGCGACCCTGCCAAGGCTGCTGGTCTCCCTCTCCACAGCTCCCACCCTGCTTGTCTATAGCTTCATGAATCCCATCTCCACCCTTACCCTCCTCCTCTCCTGTTGAGTGCACCAGAGCCAGAGATGGCTGTGAGAAGCTGAATCCATGGGGAGGGAGACATGGACACCTGTACCTCACTCTATAACTCAGGCCCCGTTACACCAGCTCTCAGCCCTGAACACTCATATCCTGAGCGCTCTGGCCCACCTGGACTAGCCCTTGGCTAACCCTTCAGAGAATGGATAAATCCTTTAGCACAGGGTTTCACAACCTCAGCACTACTGACATTTGGGGCTGGATAATTCTTTGTTGAGGAGGGCTTCTCTGTGCATTGTAGGATGTTTAAAGCATCCCTGGTCTCTACTAAGTAGATACCAATAGCACCCCTCCTCCAGATGCAACAACCAGAAATGAGCCCAGACATTGCCAAATGTCCCCTGGGTGGCAAAATCATCTTTAGTGGAGAATCACTGTTCTAGAACTTTGTTATAAAATGTGAGTTTCTGTCTTATGGTATCCTGGCAGAGACGCTTTTAAAACCTAATGAATGTCCTCAGATTGGGCCCCTGATGCCACCCTCAACTTTATCCCATTTTACAACCAAAATTCTAATCCTTTTACCCATTGTCAAAATCGATTGGCCACAAGCATCAGGCTCAACTCCCAAACTCTAGGCCCTAACCCAAAACCCTGAATCTTAATCTTAAATCCAAAACTTCAACCTATTTCCCAAATCCCACACCTTAATTCAAATTCTAATCCTAAACCCTCGACCTGTTCTAAAAATTCAGATTTCTTAACCTCAAACAGAATTCGAAATCCACAGGTTAAATACATATATGTATATGTATAATATATATATATATATTTTTTATATATAAAGACATAAATATATATAAAACTGAATCACTTTGCTGTACACCAGAAACTAACACAACATTGTAAATCAACTATACTTTGATTTAAAAAGAAAGAGAAATCAATCCATCAATCAATCCACAGTTTAGCCCCAATAGGAAACCTACATTTCCAGATCCTTCCGGCACCAGCTCCTAATCCCGGTCCCTGTCCCTTCTGGCCTCTGGAGATTCTTTGTTCGAGCTTCTAGCCTCCTCCCCTCCAAGGTAGCCCCAGGTCCCCAGGGAGAGGCAGGAAGGGCCAGGGAGTAAGAAGCTCCAGGAGGCAACTCTGTCTCATAACCCCTCCCTGACACTACCCCAGGCATCCCATCTGGAAATCCTATTATTTATTCATTTGCTTATTCAAGCATTTAATGAGCACCCACTCTCTGGGCTTTGTGTTGGATACTAGAAAAACAGCAGGGAATCGGCTCCATTGCTGCCTACTGTCTACTGGGGAAGAGAAAGAAATAGACAAACAAGTAGACAGAGAGTTCAAAACAATGATTCCAGAGTAATTTGAGAAATGACCACCAAGCACCTATTATATGCCAAGCACCATTCTAAGTGCTGGTGATACAGCCCTGAGCACAAAAGACAAAGCTCCTACACGAGCTTCCATTAAAGGGCAAGGAGGCAGATAATAAATCAGTAAATGTATGCTATATCAGGCAGTGCTGAGTTCCATCTATCTCAGGGAAGGTCTCACATTTAAGCCGACATCCAAAGGAAGGGAAAGAGTAAACCATGCAGATATCAGGGGCAAGGGTGTTCCAGGCCAGAGGAGCAGCAAATGCAAAGTCCCTGAGGTGGGAACATGCCTGTTACATTCAGAGAACAGCTATAGAAGGTCAGTGTGGCTGGAATGGGGAGGGAGCGGGGATGGTAAGAGGAGGTCGGGAAGTAACAAGCGGCCAGATCATGCTGGGTCTTATGAACCATTTTATCCAGAGTGAGATGAGAAACCCAAGGAATTTGGAGAGGAGGAGTGTTATGATCTGATTTATGTTTTGACACCATCACTGAGAACAGTCTGTAGGGGGCAAAGGCAAGAAGCAGGGGGACCAGCGAGGAGGCAGTGACCCAGGTGAGAGATGAGGGTGGCTTGGACCAGGCTGTGAACAAAGAAGGTGGTGAGAATAGTCAGATTCTGGATCTGTTCTGAGGTAGCGCTGGCGGGATTTGCCCATGGATTGGATGGAGGATGTGAGATAGAGTGAAGTCAAGAAGGACTCCAAGTCTTTTGGCGGAAGCAGCTGGGATCATGGAGTTGCCAGTTACTGAAATGGGAAACCTGGAAGAGGAGCAGCTTTAAATTGATTTTCTTTTACTATTGTTTGGTGAGGGGTGGGGATAGAAGTCAGGAGTTCCGCTTTAGACATGATGAGTTTGGAGTGCATTTTAGACATCCAAGTGGAGACGTTGAACAGGCAGGTGGATTTAGGAGTTGAGGTTATGGGAGGAATCTGAGTTGGATGCAGACACTTGGGCATCATCAATAAATCGATGGGGTTTCAAGTTGTGGGATCGCATGTGATGACCTAGGGAGTAGGTGTAGACAGAAAAGACGAGCAGCCCAAGGACTAAGCTCTGGGCCCCACCAGCATATGGGGGAGATGAGGTAGAAACAGCAAAAGGGACAGTGAAATGGACAAAGTAGTGAGGTACAGGGTGCTGGGAGGGGCGCGTGATGCTGTCTTTGCTCCCGGTCCCTTTCTTTTGCAGTTGTTATCCTACCTTTTAATGAAGTCGTGAGTTAACACAGAGAAGTTGCTGACAGAGAAGGGAGTTGATACTGGGCAAAGGGAAAAGAGAAGAGAGACATCAAATCTAGAGCAGCCAGGGAAAGCTTCATGTATCGGAGGTAACATTGGAGCCTGGCTTTGAGCAATTAATAAAAAATCCCCCATCAGACAAGATTGGGGGAAAAGCATTGCACGGAGAAGGAACAGTACATGCAAAGGTTCAGAGGCCTACGACCACCAGGGTACACGAACCAAGCTCATGGTTCCTGACCCTCCAAACCTACATGACTCTCTCCGCCTCTGTGCCCCCATCACCACTGGGTCCTCCTTGGAGTCCTCCCCGACAGGCCCCTCTCCCTTACCTCCCCGGAGCACTGCTGCTGTGTCCTGAGGATTCTGCCTCCTGCAGATCTCTAGAAACAGCCCTCTCCTCTCCACCCTCCCTGCCCCCACCCGAGACCGGCTCACCATTATCACTCACGTGGACAACAGCTGCTTCTTCCATCTCCCCGTTTCTTTCTCAGCCACCCCGTGAGGGTCCCTGCAGGGTAAGGGGCGCCCATCTGCTTTACACGCACAACAGCCTGGGTGTTTAAAAATGGGATAAGGTTGATGGCGATCCTCTGCTTCACAAGCTTTCAACAGCTTTCCATCGCTATCAGGACAAAATTGAAAATTTAACAAGGCCCGCGAGGCCCTTCGTGGTGTGGCCCCCTGCCTGCTTTTCTAGCCTCATTTCAGCCCTCCTTCCCCATCACTCCTGATGCGCCAACCTCCCGCTGCCTTTCAGGTTTCTCAACTCCGCAATCCATCCAGCCTCAGGGCCTTTACCGGTGCTGTTCCCTCCACTTGTCCGCGCTCTCCCTCCCCCACCCCACCACTGCAGTTAACACCCACTCACCCCTCCAGCCTGAGAAAATCGGGCATCCTCAGGGAACCCTTCCCAGAGCCCCAGACTGGACCAGCCCCCTGTTTGATGCCCTACTTGCTCCCCCATAACTTTATTTAGTCATCGTCATCGTTTTTGTTTTGTTTTTTTTGGCCGCGACCAGGGATCAAACCTGTGCCCCCTGAAGTGGAAGCGCAGAGTCTCAACCACTGGACCACCAGGGAAGCCCAATCATCATTTGTTTTAATGCAGTCCTGAGTTAATAAGGATAATAATAGCTAACAATTATTGAGTACTTCGTGCTCAATAATAAATGATAGTATATTACATGTTTTCCCATATTTTTAGTCATTTAATTGCTCAAACAACCCAATGAGGTAGCTACTATTCTTATTCCCGTTCTACAGATGAAGAAACTGAGGCCCAGAAGGGGTTATTTGGGCTGTAAGATCACACAGATATCTTAAAAAAGAGTGGATATATGTACATGTATAACTGATTCACTTTGCTGTACAGCAGAAGCTAACACAACATTGTAAAGCAACTAGACTCCAGTAAAAATTAAAAAAACAAAACAAAACATCACACAGATAGTGAAGAGCCAAACCGGCATATGGACCCAGGCAGCCTGGCTCCAGAGCCCGCAAACGTCTGTCTTTTCTGCTTGATGTTAAACCCCATGAGATGAGGGACCATGTCTATCTTGCTCACAGCTTCGTCCCCCGCATCCTTCAGAGGGTGCGGTAAATGTTGAATGAATGAATGAATGAATAGGAGTTTAAGCAGTACAAGGTTCGTGGTGTGGGAATGCAAGCAAGGAGGCTGGAGTGATGGACAGGACGAGACATGAAAAGCCCTGTATGGCAGCCAAAGGAGTCCAGACTTGGCTGTGGTTCATGGGAACCATGGAGCTTTCTTGAGCAGAGGAGGGTGGAGCTCCGATAAGTATGTTAGAGAGATCCCGCTGCTGGCAGTTGTGGAGGAGAGCCAGAGGTGGGGTCCTTTCCTGCCCAGTAGCCAAGCGAGACTGGCACCTGCCCCCTCCCACTTGGCCCTATTAGCATTCCGCGTGTGGCTTGGGCTCCACAATTAACACAAAGGTACAGTCATTCATTCTGACTGGCGGACTCGGGGATCAGCCAATCGGGGGCTGGCTGCGCGGGGCTTCTGCTGGGAAGGCATGTCACAGCACAGCGGCCACCGAAATGAAAAGCTATTAATAATGATCCTGGAACTTCACTCCCATCAGCTGTTTGTTTAAAGGTGTTCCGTACTTGGAACTGCCTGATTTATGTGGGCAATAATGCGCCCTGGTCAGTCCGCACTTTTTAAAACAGGGCTAATGGGGTGAGACCGAGACCCCGGGAGTTGCTGGGGAATAAGGCTTGAAGGCCAGGCCTGGTCAGCCTCAAACCTCAACTCCCTGCCCAGCACCATCTTAAAAGGCCCTGGAGATTACAAAAAAGGAAGAGCTGAAAGAGACAGGAGAGCTGGCTTCAAATCCCAGCCGCTACACCTGACCGACTGAAGCTGTCTCTTCCCCCGCACCCCCCGCCCCAGCCTCAGCTTCCTCACCTGCACTTTGAGTAAAAGAACACCCAGATGGCAGGGTTGTTACGAGCATCCGTGAGAAGCATACAGTAAGGGCTCAATAACGTCTTCGTTTTCTCCCCCATCTCTTTTTTTCAATGGAAAACTTCCCCACCACCTGCCCAGTCCTCTCCAGGAAGGAGAAGCAGTCAATCCACTTCAATGTTTATCAAGGACCTATGGTTGCAATTTGATTTGAATTTCTGAAGGCCTCACAACAACAAGGAGAGACATAGTATCGTGCCCATTTTAGAGATGGGAAAACTGAGGCTCAGAGGAGGAAGAGACAAGACTAAGGCGACCCAGCTCAAAGTCCACTACAATGTGAGTTCCAAATGGGCAGAGATTGGATCTATTTTGTCCACTACTGAGTACCCAGCACTTTGCACAATGCCTGGCACAGAATAGAAGTACAATGATTGTTGAGTTGCAAACAAAAAGTGTCAGAACCCTGAATCTTTGACTTGGAGGCCTACTGCCCTTTCCATGTTGAATCCCAGGGGTAGACACAGTCAGAAGAGCTGGGTGCTACCCCCCACCTCCTGGGTAAGTTATGTAATGGGGACATCGCATCAAATGACTCTAGGGAGGGGTTTCTCAGCCTCGGCACTATTGACATCTTGGGTTGGATAATTCTGTGCTGTGTGTGGGGGGGACTGTCCTGTGTACTACAGGATGTTTCACAGTAGCACCACCCACTAGATGCCAGTAGCACCCCTCCAGCTGTGACAAGCAAAAGTGTCTCCATACATTGCAAATGTCCCTGGGGGTCAAAATCGCCCCTGGTTGGGAACCACTGTTCTAAGAGTTTTCTCCAAACATCACACAACCTCTGCACAACAGAGGGTTATGTCGTGGAAGTCTGGCGGGGAGATGAGACTTGAACTCATGACCCAGCCATGACCCGAGAGGACATATCATATTGATATTTTCACAGAGTCACATTTTCCCACTTGGCCTGTTAGAGGGCAATTCTGTTTGTCAGAGCCAATCGCCTGGCAGTTTCTGCTGCTGATGCTAACCTGGTCCACACACAGAAGGTCACTACCTTTTGTGTAAGGGAATTTCCCAGAATGCATTGCAGCTAAAACCAGGGACTGCTAGGTCCCTATTAGGTTCAGAGGTGAAGAAGAGAAGATCTGAGGCTGTTGGGGATGAAGCCTAGGAATGATCTGGGCTGGTCTCCAGGGAGGCTCTGGAGGATCTGGAGACAAGAGAAAGCCATAGACAGGTCAGGGGGCAGGTACAGCTTCAGCAAAGATGAGGAGGCAGGAGTGAGCAGTGGCAGGGAGTGAGGGAAAAAATGGCCTGTACCCATCCCAGAAGGATAGACACAAGGACATCCTTCCTTCTCCAACGGGCCCTGCCTCTCACTTTCCCACCTGAGGAAGCTACCCCTTTTCCCCCGGGTACACAGTTCCTCCTAGCTCCAAGTCATTCCCTCCAAGCCTCCTTCCCACTGGGACTCATTACACAGAGGTGGCCTGGAGGGGCAGGAAAGGTGGATGCTTTGGTGTGGGACACCGAGGGTTTCAATCGCAGATTGGAACTTACAGCCCTGTGGCCTTGGCCCAGTCATATGACGGAGGGCGACTGACAGTCAAAATATTTCACAATTGGCACAGCACAGGCACTGACCAGTCAGAGCAGATGACACCTGGAAAAAAAACAAAAACAAAAACAGTAGTGCTGGCTGAACACCATCAGGCCTGCCTCTGCACCTCTACTCCACCTCCACAGAGTAGTGACACATCTGCGCTGTGCGGCTATGGGAAGAAATAGAGGAATAGTGCCCAGCACAGCAACTTGCATACAGCAGGCAATCAATAAATATGCCTTAGCTTCCCCAGAGGATCCAGAAGGTGCTGAGGTCCCTGCAGCGGACCCTGGATGCCAGCAAAGACTTCTCTCTTTCCAGATGTTGAGGAAGCTTTCTAATGATTCCGCCCCGCCTCGCCCACTGCCCCAACCCTCCAGGGCTCAGGAGCACAGGCTGGAGAGATGCACGGGGCCCAAATACATCAACTACAACCAGCGCGCTGAGGCTGTGGGCCCTGGACCCTTACCCCCAGGGGTCTCCATCCTGCCCAGGGGCCCTGGAACACCAACTGTCACCTGTCCCAGGAGGACCCGGATCTGTCACTCCATCCTGGCCCAGCCAGCCCCCCTCTCGGTATGTTTAGGCAGCTTGTCATCATGAAATCCATTTTCTTTTTCCTTACTATATCTATTTTTCTAATTCTTACTTAACGAGCTCCCCTGAAAATAAGAAAATCATTGGAACAATTTCCTTAAGTGTGAAAGATTAGTCTGAAATCGGCATTAAGGGAACTAATTACCTTCATTCTCCCACCTTTCTGACAGCCGTTTGTTAGTGGCAAGGTCTCATTCATCTGCTGCTCAGGGAAGGCCGTCAACGTTTGGCTGCGATGGGATTCTCCGCTCTTGCTTTTACTCACAGGGTGCGTGTGTGCGCGCACGCGCGCGCGTGTGTGTGTGTGTGTGAAAGAGAGAGACAAATGGGAAGTGGGCACAGACAAGAGCAGAATGTCCCATGGGCAGGTCTGGGGATGGGGGGAGAGTGGGGTCCTGTTCAGGTCAGGGGTGGGTGGGTACCTGGGGGGGGTGAAGGCAGGATTCTGCCACGCAAGCTCCTCTCAAGCACCTCCCCAGGGACCTCGATTCCCCACCGCTGACTCACTGGATGGCTTTGGGAAGTCGCTTTGTGTCTTTGGGCCCATCTTCTCATCGGTAAAACGAGAGTAGGGAATTCCCTAGCAGTCCCTTGGTTAGGACTCCGAGCTTTCACAGCCGAGGGCCCGGGTTCGATCCCTGCACGGGGAATTAAGATCCCACAGGCTGCGTGGTGTGGCCAAAAAAGAAAAAAAAGAAAAAAGTAAAATGAGGGTGATTTCCCATAGCTACAGTAACAGCACTCTCAGGGTTTCATGGAGACCAGGCACTGCACAGGTGACCCGGTTAATCCTGGCTATAGCCCCAAGGGCAGCCATCGTCACTAGCTCAGTGTACACAGGAGAGAGTGGACGATCAGAGACGTTAGGGAACATGCCCCAGGTCACGCACACAGCGAGTTCAGAGCTGCAGGTGGAACCTGGGTCTGTCTGATTCTGGAGCTCAGGCCCTGTCCACTCTACCTGGACTGCAGACCTCCATCTCCTCCCAGAATAGCACTCCCAGAGAACACAGAGTCTGAAGACCTGGGCTCCAACCCCAAATGGAGCTCATACCAGTGGTGACACTTCCAGGCATCTCTCTGAGCCTCGGTTTTCTCCTCTGTGAAATGGGGATGGTTGTCATGCTTCCCACCATAGAAGGATGTGGCGAGGCCCACATGTTGGAAGGGAAACGTGAGGTGGCCAAGTGAAGGATGGCAGCGGCGAAGCTCATTTGAGGGCGGAGGACTCAGGGAGAGGCAAAGACTTGCACAAAGGCATCCTCGGAGTCTGCGGAAGCTGGGGACAAGAACCCAGGTGTCTGCGCTCCCAGCTCCCCTACACCTGGTCAGCTGCTGCCTCTCCTGTCCCCAGTGTTGAGGGGCCTCCTTTTGGAACAAAGCTCTGAGCAGCAGGAAGGCAGATTGACAAATGGCGACGCCCAGAACGAGGCAGAGATTATGGGCTCCAGCGTCCAGCCTGGTACCTGGTATGGGGGAGGGGCCGTCACCCACCCCCTCTTCCGGGAAAAACTCATTGGGGGAGGCGGATAAGCTCTGAGAAGATGATGGGTACATCTTCCATTTTCCATTTAACCACCTGATATTGAATTATAAATAATTCATACACCTGCCAAACATTTGATTAAAAGAACCCAATTCGCACTGCATTTGTCAAGGGGTAAGAATTGCATTTGGTGTTTTTATTTTAATCTGTCCTTTAACTCTTTTACGAATATTTATTTATACTTGGCTGTCAGGTTTTATTCTATTTGCCCTGATTTTATTCTGGCTGTAGCTGGCATTTTTTCCTTTCCCTTTTTATTTTGTCACTTCTGCCTAGTAGTCATGCATTTGAGAGCCCAGAGGTAATGAATAAGGAAGCGGGACTCTGTCTCTGCTCTCTCCCTGCACTCCTGCCCCACCCCTGTCTCCACCCACTGTTTATGGACCCCTCTCTCCCCCGATCTGCTCCCCACCCACCCAGGCTAACCTACTGTGGGTCTCACCTGCCAAGTCCAGGGTGTCTGGGCATGTCACACACATACACACACACCTCTGTCTCCGGACCTCAGCCCATGCCCTCCCCTGCCATCCTCCTTCTTTGTTACCAAGCACAGAGGAAGCCCTCTAATAATTACTTTTTTGAATGAATAAATGAAGCAACATCATTATCAGTATCTTTGGAGACAAAAAGGAAAGTATTGGTAGTCATCAAGTCTGGTGATGAGACCAAGCTGTCACTGTGGACTAGACAAGCTCAAAACCCCAGCCCTGCCACTTGCCCTCTGTGTGAATGTGGGTAAAATACTTCGGTTCCCTGGGTCTGCACTCCCCCACCCGTAAAAGGCATACATTAAAATAGCACCCATGTCAGAGACTGATAACAAGAATTAGTGCATGCGCCCAGCACATAGTAAGCATTCAAAAACTGGCAGCTGCTATTTTTATTATAAATTTCAGTCTCTCTCTCTCTCTCAACGCTGTCCATATTCCCACCTGCCCTTCCTGCTTGTCCCTTGAGGCTGAGTTTTGGGCGTTTGTGATAGTATCCTGAATGCCAGGTGTAGGTCAACAGATGTGTCTGTGACAAACAAGAAAAAGAAAAGCGGGCCATTCCTTTTTTGCTGGCTACCTGCTTCCGCAATAACGTGCTGTGTTTGTCGGAGGGCTTACACTAGTCGGTTTGTGAGTTGACATAAAAACTTGTTTCTGCCAAGTGATTCAGGTGAGCTGGGAATTTACTTGAGACCTTGTGGATGCTCTCTGAATACAAAGGGCCTGGGAAGCTGTATGCCCAAGAAAGCCTGTGATTTTGACAACAGAGCATTAGGGTGGGGATATGCGATTTTTTAAAAAGTTTATGAAACATATTCTCATATACATCATGTGTTTCATCTCAATCTCCTATAAAATTCTAGCATCTTTCAAAATCCATCCGGCCACCCCACTCTCCCCTGGCTTTCCCCAGTCCACCAGGTATCTCACAGGATTAGATGGGACCTCAGGGCCCTATCTGTCACCTGAACTGTTCAGAGCCTCATCACAGGTCTCCCTGCCTCTGGGCTTGTCCCTTCCAAAGCCATACCCCACACTGAGCGTTCTTTCTGAGACCTAGCTAACCCCATCACTCTCTTGATTAAACCTTCAGTGGTTCCCGCTGCCCTCAAAGTAGAGTTCAAGTTGGCCCTTGATTGTGAGTGGGGTCTGCCATGCCAGTTAGATGGTGGAGACTTTTTCTTTTGTCATCAATAATTTAATCCTATGAGAAGCCAAGCCACAGCTTCCCTGCGTGCCTGCTTTATGTCATGTACTGTGCCTGGCACCGGGTTCAGGGGTGAGTCAGGCCCCTGCTTAGAGTCCGGAAAGCTGTGGGAAGAGGGAAAGAGCAGGAACCAGCATTCACGGAGCACTTCTTGTGTACATTTTGCCCACTGCAACCTGCAAACTAGGTAACATCTTGCAGAGCAAGGAAGTGGCTTGTTCAAGGTTGCAGGCTGGTAAGTGACAGACCTGGGATTCAAATCCAGGTCTCTCTGAGTCTGATATTCAAGGTCTATGTTAACACTACCTCCCAGAAACTAGTGGGTGAGGGTCTCCAGATAGAGGGCAGCCCCCAGACCATGTGGCCGAGGTGTTTGGGGCCAGCTCAGGTGGGGCTGTGGCACTGCTGGGCAGAGGCTGCAGGTCCTCCTGAGAGGGGGCTCAGAGTCAGGACGGTGCCTCCACCATGATTATCCTAAGACACCAGTGGCCCGGAGACAGTTCAAAAGGCATTTTCACCCTAGCGCCTGAAGAAGTAGAAAGAGGGGCCCGTGACTTTCCTGGGGGTCCTGTGGTTAGACTCGGCGCTTCCACTGCAAGGAGCACGGTTTCCATCCCTGGTCAGGGAACTAAGATCCCACATGCTGTAAAGCCTGGCCAAAAAAAAAAAGTCTGGAATCCCAGTTCTGTCCCCACATGCCATACATGTGACCTGGGAAAAATCACTTCACCTCTCCGTGCCCTGGTTTCCTCCTCACTAGAACACAAATTATAATCCATCCCTCAAAGTCTCATTGAGAGGATGGAGTAAGGTCACATGGGTAAAAACATGCTCTATCAGCTAGAAAATAAATTATACATTCTCTGTGCACATATAATTTGGTCCTCCAAACAATTTTGTGAAATAGGCAGGGCAGGAATATTTTAAAGTTAATTTCTTTTAAAAAATTAATTTTATAAGAAATACATGAATCCATTCTCTTAGAAACCAGGACACTGTTGATGAAACTAAAGTCCCCTTTATCGCCACTTCCAATCTGGTCTCTTCCCCACTTCCTTAGAAACCACTCCTGTGATGAGTTTGATCTGTATCATTGCATACCATTTTTATACTTGAGCATACATGACATGTACCTACAGAAAATAAGTAGCATTATTTTGTATTATTTTAATGTTAATGGATTCCTACTAGATATATCATCGCTCGGCAACTTGCTTTTTTCTCTCCTGCGATGTGTTTGAAAGCCATCGATGTTGATAGATCTGGTTCATTCCATTTAAGTGGCTGTGTTCCAGGGTATGAAAATTGCCTATTTTATGTGTCCCCTCTTTTACCAAGAGACATGTAGAATGTTTTCTCTTTTTTCCTTATCAGCAGCAGTGCTTCTGTAACTATGTACCCATCTCCTGGAGCACATGCTGGTGTTTCTCTAGCACAGATGTTGTAATAGATCATGGCAGGGCTTATTAATAATGATGATAGTTGTCCTATACTGAGCTTTTGCTGTGTTCTAGAAGTGTCACATGCATTATCTCATTTAACCCTCACCTAAAACCTCGTGTGAGCGAAGATCTTGTCCAGTTTTCAGCTGAGAAGACTGAGGCCCAGAGACATGCAGAATTTATTCATAGTCACACAGCTGGGTTGGGGCAGAGTCTCCACCAGGCCCTGGTTTTCCTCAGCCCAGCACACACCCTGCCCCAGCAGTGGTGTCCCCCTCTGCTCATGGGGGTTTAGGGCAAGAATATTTGGAAAAACCAACTGGGCTAGTCTGCACTCAGAGCCCAGAATCCACAAAATTCCAAGTGGCAGGTGTCCTCTGGTGATAAGAAAGGTGTCCAGGTCATTTCTGGGACAGGAGGCTCGACGTGTCAGCTGGGAGGACCACCCTCCCCCCTCCTGAGTTTTCCTTAATTGGGACATCAGAGGCTGAGGCAGCAGAGGCGGGGACTGGCAGGGACATTGAACCGTGAAATCGTAGGATCCTGGAGCTGGGCCTTTGAGGAGAAACTGAGGCCCAGGGCAGGGGTAGGGAGGACTTGCTGAAGGCCACACAGGCAGCCAGGGGACGAGCCGGATCAGGAGGCTGCCTTGCCCCGTCCAGTGGACCAATCAGTTGAGTCAAGGGGCCTAGAAGCCTGGGCCTGGATTAGCTGGTACTTGAGATGCAAAGCCATTACTGGCCCCAGGAGGCCACAACCACATGGGAAAGAGCAGGAGAGGTGGCCCCAGGGAGCAGAGGCCCCGCTCGTGCTCCCAGCTCCACCCTTTCCCCTCCTGTTCTGTCAGAGGAGCCAGCCTCTCTCTGCCCGAGCTCCAGGCCCCGCTCTCCTGCTTCTGCCCCCAGTCTTCAGCGTGTCAGCCTCGCGGGCTCCATAGCTCCTCCCTATCAGCCTGAGCACACTCAACTCTCTATCTTTTAAAAGTCCCTCCCTCCCCCGCCACGTTCCTCTCCAGCTACTGCCCCCTCCCTCCTTCCCTTCCCAGCCCCACTGATCAAGTTGCCTCCGTTTCACTCCCTCCCACTCCTCAACCCACTCCAACCTGGCGTCGGCCCCCCTCCCCGTTACAACTCTCCCAGGGTCCCCACGGCCTCCTATACTGCAATGCTTCAGTTCCTCACCTCCGATCCCTGTGGCATCACCATCATCACCTTGGTCCTTTATCGACATTGGACGCCTGTGGCCACGGCATCCTCCAAAATCTCCCTCCTCTGACCTCCGAGACCCCTCTCTCTGCTGGTTTCTAACTGCCTCTCTGAGAGCTCCTTCTCCATCACCTTTGCCATCTCCTCTTCCCCCTGCTCCTCCATTTGTTTAAAAATACAAAAAAGTATACAGAGAAAAATGAACCAAAATGACTTGAAATCTCACCAGTTATTCCTCGTTGATGTTTTCTTGAAATAGATGTGGCCCGTGAAGCACGTGTCCAGGAATATGCTGGGTCCAGAGGGCCCCTCCCCCGCCCTCCAGCCACTCTCCAGAGGCAAACCCTGATCCCCCTGTCTCATAATTCCTTCTAGAAAAATGTTTTGTTCATACTCCAGCACATATGTCTTTATATTATTTTTATTTACCCCAAAGGGATCATCCTAACACCCCATTCTGTGCTTCGGCCACCCTTTAAACCTTGGAGCTGACCTGGGCCTTTTCTCACTCCCCATGCTTGAGCCAGGGTGGTGTCTTGGGGGGTGTGATGCCCAAATCACTTGTTGCCGGCTTTCATTTCTTCTCTGGCTTCCAGACCCACACATTCAACTGTACAGTTGGCACCTCCACTTGCGTGGCACCTCACACTTTTTGTGGGTTTGGCATCTTCCTCCCCCACCCCCAGCCCTGCCACCCCCGTCTCCCCAAATGGCTCTACCACTCATCCAAGCCAGCAGCCTGGGGTCACCCCTGAAAGCCTAACGTCATCTCTGGTCTGTGTCTGAATCCTGGATGCACCACTTCGGTTGTGGAAACACCGTGTGTTTCAGGTTCCTGGTGTGTCCTGTGGTTCTGGATATTATCCATGTTCCCTCCCTTTTCCGATCACCCACATCCAATCCATCACCTGCGATTGTCCATTCTCCCAGCCAGACTGGCTTAAAGGCCCTTGTCTAGCTCCCCCGCAATCATCGAGGGCCCCTCCAATCTGTTCTGCTCTTAAGTGACCCTTCTGTAACCCTGATTACAGCCACTCCCCTTTCAGTTCAGGTTTCAACTGGAATAAACATCTTACGTGTCTCCAAACAGGACACATTTCCTCTCTGACCTCTGGGCCTTCTCACATGCTGTTCCCTGGGCCTGAAACCCTCTTCCCTCCTCCCCATATGGCCAATTCCTACTTATCCAACGGGTCACTCTCCAGGAAGCCCCTCCCTCATCCTGCTCCCGTAACAGCCTTTTGTAAAGTTTATCACACTCGGTGGTTTCTTGGTGATGGGACTCGGGGTTGCCTTCCATTACTGGTTTAAAATTTGCTCTTGCCTATGGTCTCTCTACCACTGAAACGCAAGCCATTTAGGGGTGAGAGATTTTTTTACCCATTCACTGCTGTATGCTCAGCTCCTGACACAGAGAGGGCGTTTAGAAAACGTTTGTTGAATCACTTATTAATTCTTCCACTTAACAAATATTTGTTGAACTCCTTTTTGTGTCAGGTATTGTTCTGTGCCCTAAGGGTACATCAGGGAATCAAACCGACAGGAATTCCTATCCCAGTGAAGCAGATATGCTAGGGATGAGAGAGAAACAAGCAATAAGCATAATAAATAAGTAAATCATATATGAAACGGTGATAAACACCATGAAAAATCAGGAGGAGGAAAAGGGGGTTGGAGAGGGGCTGTAATTTCAGATGGAGTGATTGGGTTGCTTTCTACTGAAATGATGATATTTGAGCAAAGATATTAAAATTGATAAGGGAGGGAGCCCTGCTGATATTTAGGGCAAGAATATTACAGGCAGAGGGAACAGCCAGTGCAAATGCTGTCAGGTGGGAACACATCTGCGTGTTCAAGGAAAACCCAGAAGCCCAGCGGGGCTGGAGCAGAGGGAGGGAGGGACGGACAGGGTGGGAGGGGGGATGAAATCAAAGAGGCCATGATCACAGACCATGCAGGGCCTTGTAGAAGCTCTGACTTTTATGCTGAGAGAAATGAGAGCCTTTTTTTTTTGACAGCTTTATTGAGGTATAATTTACATACTACAATATTCATTCATTGTCAGCATACAATTTGATAATTTTTAGTAAATTACAGACTTGTGCAACCACTGTCACTATCAAGTTTTAGAACATTTGTTTTATCCCAGAAAGATCCTGCAGTCAATCCCCATTCTCACCACCAGCCCCAGGCAACCACTAATCTGTTTTCTGTCTCTGTAGATTTGCCTTTTCTGGACATTTCACATAATCAAAACCATACAGTATGTGTTTGTTTTGTTTTGTTTTGTTTTGGGTCTGGCTTCTTTCACTGAGTGTAATATTTTTGAGATGCGTTCCACATGATAGCACATATCAGCGGTGTGTTCCTTTTTATTGCTTAATAGTATTACTTTGTGCTGCTATACCATATTTTGTTTCTCCATTCACCAGTTGATAGATTTTGTGTTTGTTTGTTTGTTTGTTTTGGCCACACTGCACTGCATGTGGAACCTTAGTTCCCCCACCAGGCGTCTAACCCACACCCCCTGCAGTGAAAGCGTGGAGTCTGGACCACAAGGGCAGTCCCTTGATAGACTTTTGTATTGTTTCCACTTTTTGGCTATTTTGAATCATGCTGCTATGAGCATTTGCTTACGATCTTCATGTGGACCTGTGTTTTCACTTCTCTTGGGTAGATACCTAAGAGTGGAATTGCTGGATCATATGGTAAATTTATGTTTAACTTTTTAAGAAACTCCCAAACTGGTTCCCAAATGGGCTGCTATGTGGAGAATAGTCTACAGTGGATCAAGGGTGGAAGCTGAGAGGCCAGTTGTTTAATGAACATAATTAATCAAATAAACCCACTGGATCTGAGGAGAAAGGAATTAGGACTGTCATCCGATTGGCACCAGAGACCCTCATGGAGGACCCAGGCCAGGAGACCCCGGGCTGCAAACCCAGCCTTCCCAGCTCCAGAAAGGTACAGGGAGGCCTGTCTCACGCCCACCCCTCGCTCCACACTACCCAATCCCCAGACAGCTTCCACGCAGCCAAAGCGTGAAAATCCCCAGTATGGGAAAGAATCAGCATCAGGCATGACTGTTCGAAGCTATGGAACCCTCCCCCCCCCCCCCAGGGAGATGACAACATTTTCTTTGCAATTAAAATTCCTTTGAAACTGAGACCAAGGAAAATTCAGAGGAGAAAGCTTTTTAAACTAGGGGAAATACTCTTCTTAGCAATTACCATGTGTGCATTTCAACAAAAGCTGTTTCTCCTCCCTCCTCCTGCTGGCTGCAGGGAGCTGCCTCTGCCGGCGCTCTGGTTCCATATTCACACTGGGCCCAGAAGTCTCCCTTGGCCTTCAAAACTTTTCCCTGGCTGGTCCTTGCTTCTCTGTCCCCTGCCCACTCTTAGCTCCTGGATCCCTCACACATTCCAGACTTCACTCCAGGCCTTTACTTACAATGTCACTTCCTGTGAGTCCTCATTTCCCAACCCAATGGCCCATCTGCCAAGATGAACTTCCATCTTTGTGCTCCCTCTGGCTCTATCCTCAACCCACTGCTATTGTCCCTCCGCATCCCACAGGGATCTTCCTCGCTCTGAGCTCACAACTCTACCTTTCTGCACAGCTCACTGCTCTGACCACAGCCCTCTGTTAGTATCTTGGCCTGGGAGTGTGATGTCCAACACATTAGAAAGAATGGGATGTTGGAGACCTGGGTTCACTGCATCCATTCAATCAACACATATTCATCGAGTCATTACAACGTGCCATGCATGTTGCCAAGCTCTAGGGATTAGCAATTTCTGTGTTTAGAAACAGGAGGCTAGGTTTTTTGGAACAACCCTTCAGCTGAAAAGAGCTAAGAATACTGGATAAAATAGGAAAGGCATCTTATTAAATCATCAAAGAGCTGACAAGTAAGCTCTTTGTAAGGAATTACCAGGAATTATTAGGTCAAAACTGAAGGGAAAAGAGAAACCCAGAGAAGTTTGAGAGCACAGAATCTGTTTTTGTCCTGAGGGCGTTTGCTGATCTCGGAAATTTTGAATTTGTTTTTGATGATCTCCCAGCATAAAGGGAATTGAAATCAAAGTCCATGGCCCATACAAAGTGGGTAATCAAGTAGGAGACCCTCACCGAAATAAGCTGGGACTCTGGAGGGCTTCACCCTTGCAGTAAGGGTGAACCAAATGTAACCCAGCTTTGAATCATAGATTGGCAGCCTCATCCACACTACTTGGGCATTCCAGGGAACTTCAAACCTTGAATTTTGTTTAAAGCAATCCCAGTATGGTAGCACCACAGCCAAATGCAAATCCTTTTTAGAAGCAAATACCTTTATTCTAGGCATGAAATTCTTCGTAAAAAAACAATAAGAGTCAAAGTATTAGGCTGGCCAAAAATTTCGTTCGGGTTTTCTGTAACATCATACAGAAACCCGAACGAACTTTTTGGCCAACCAATACAATGGCCAACACAGAGTCAAAAATAACCAGACATGCCAGAAAGCAATGTTAATGAGCTAAGTAAGCAGTAGCAGTACAGTGTGAGCAAACAAATGACACCCCTTGCCTCATACGGCTTACAGTCCAGCAAGGAAGACAGATGTCAAACACTCTTATCAAGGCCACTAACAACCTCTGCATTGCCTAGTGGAGTCACTTCTTCACCCTCAGTTTACTTTGCCTCTCAGCAGCTTTCAACACGCTGACCTCTAGTTAATGCTCTTGGTTTCCATGACACCACAGTCTCTTGGATGGCCCCCAACCTCACTGGAAGCTTCTTCTCAGTCTTGCTGTTTCCTTCTCCTCCTCTATTTCATCTCTGATGTTGGAGTGCCTCAGGGATCACTTCTGGGTCTGCTCTCTGTCTCTCCCCAAGTGATCTCATTCATTTCCTCAGCATTAGATACCACCTACATGCTCATGAATCTCAGATTTATATCCCTTCTCCTTGGAGTCCAGACTGTTCCACCCAACTGCCTGCTACTTACCTCCTCTTGCAGATCTCGTCAATGTCTCAAACATAAGATACCTAAATAGGAACTCTTGCTTCCTCTCCCAACCCTTCCTTCCCTCATTTGCTCCATCACGGTAAGTGTCACACCATACAGTGTTAAGCCAGGCATCTAAGAATCATCTTGAATCCCTGGTTTGAATTAGGGTGATAATAAAGATGATGCAAAGTGGTCAACTTAGAGAGTTATTTAGGAAGTAAAGTGAACCAGACTTAATAATAGATTGCCCATGGGGGCTGCAGGGATGAGAGTTGTCAAGCATGACTTCCAGCCTTCTGGCTTGGACCACTTGACATATAAGGATGCCATTCACTGAGATGGGGCACCCAGGAGAAGGACCAGCATGGAAGAAGAAGAACGTATGTTTGGTTTTTCACATGTTAGGTTTGAGGTCTCTCAGAAGCATCCAAGTGGAAGTATTGAGAAGCAATTGTATTTTTTATCTCTGGACTTCAGAAGGGAGGTTGAGACTAAGCTTGGGGGTCATCATAGTATTGATGGTAATTGGAGCCATTGGCATGGCTGAGATTGCCCAGGAAGAGATTGAGGAGTTTGAACATGGGATAGAGGCAGATATGCCTGCAAAGGAGATGCAGAAAGCATTGTTAGAGAGGTGGGAAGGAACCCAGTTGTTTAGTTTCATGTTTCAAATGCTGCTGAGAGGTCAAGTAAAATGAAGAGTGGAGAACATCCATTGGATTTAGCAAGATGGAGGTCATTGGTGACCTCTGTGAGCCGTCTTGATGTAGTGCTGGGGATGAAAGCCAGATGGCAGTGGGTTGAGAAGAGAGTGGGAGGTGAGTAAAGGAGTTCCTGAGAACACCCAGTCTGCAGAGAAGTTCTGCTGTTAAGGGAAGGGGCTGAGAGGTGTCAAGAGGTGTGTGCCTATTTTTGTTTGCTTTAAGATGGAATCTTCCTGAGCACATGTAAATGCCAGGAGTCCATCAGAGACAGGTGAAGATAAGGCAGGAGAAGGGAGAATTTGTAGTGCAAGGTTTCTCAGATGCCGGGAAGGTGTGAGTGGGCTTCCGAACCCAGATGAGGGGCCTGTCCTCAGACAAGAGACATTTTCTCTGTTGAAAAGAGCAAGAAACAGGAGAGAGGAGATGTGTTCTCTCATCTATAAAATAGGGATAATAATAGTGCCTACCTCTGGGGTGGGTGGGGTCTGGATTCCACGAATGGATGCTTATAATGGGCTCAGCCTGGGGTAGTAATGGCTGGTGGTTAAAGCTCTAGAGATAGCAGCCACTATTATTATCTTTCACTCTCAAAGCTCTGATCCACTCTCGCTTGTGGATAATAATCATCAAACCTCACCTGGTTATAGCACTTAACTCTTTCCAGAGGATTACTTTGATATTCATCTATGTGAGCCTCACAACAAACCTGGGAGGATTTATTTCCCCTGTTCTACAAGAGAGAATGCTGAGGCTCAGAGAGGTGAAGTGACTTGCCTGACTGAGGTCACATGGCTGGCAGTAGCAGAGCTGGGAGTCCAGTCCAGGTCCAACTCCCAAGCCTACTCCCCCCACGCCAGTTCCTGCCTTCTCCATAAAGAAGAACTCGTATTTAGGGTCTCACCACTCCCTACATGTAGCCCCTACAGTATAGCCCTATGTGTGAGCTCTGTTTTCTTCAACAGTTGCAGTGTCAGTGTCCCCTGGAGCAAGGGCTGGGGAATCCATGGCTCAAATCTATAGCTTTAAACTCAGGAAGGAGAGGATTAAGGTTTGAACAAGGAGCTCTGCTTGCTTTCTTGTTCCAGCCTGAGACAGGAGATTAGGGAAGAAAATGCCCTATCTGCCAGCTCCATCGCTTGTCAGGAGAGAGAAGAAAGTGAAACCTCCTTCAGGCCTGGCATCGGTGCTGCCTATCTGTCACCCCAGATGAGGCCCTGCTCTTAGTCTGGGGAGTGATTTGGCCAAACTGGCTTGCAGCTTTCAGCTCCAGCAGTCCCAGCACGGGGTTGTAGGACCCGTGAGAAATATTCTCTCCCTGTTCCCCTCTCCCATCTGTTCTAGGCAAAGCTAGGTCATAATGAGTATTTCCACCTCTAAGTTAAGACCCAGCCCCTTGCCAAGGTGCTCAGCCTGGCCACACCTAACCTTTCTACCCTCTTCCCCACCTCCCAGTCCCACCCCCGCCCCGCACTCTGGATATTCCTTCCTCCAAGACATCACCCAAGTAGTTCCCTCTGCCTGGTTATCCCTTTCGTCTTTGTTCTACATGGTGAACTGCTACTTAACCTTCAAGGAGCAATTCAAATGTCACCTGCTACAGGGAGCCCCATGTGACTTCCTTAGAGAAGGAAAACGAGCCTTTATTGAGCACCTACTATGTTCTAGTCCCTGGGTTAGGCTCAGAGATGTGTCAGATCCTGGCCTAGCCTCCAGGGGTCCAGGATTGCAGTCCAGTAGGAAGAAGTGGCAAGGCTGGAAGTCCCTGCGGATTTGGACGGGAAGCTGCAGAGAAGGTGGGAAGTGACAACCCCGAATGGGCAGACTTGGGGCTGGGGGAGTGCTGACCTCAGGCCCCAGGCCCCGTAATGCAAGTGACAGGTCAGTTTCCCTGACAAAGCAGCCACCTGTACTTCTCCTTGGTATGTTGGCTCCTCTTGGCATCTTCTGTCTGCTCAACTGTTCACAAAAAAGCCAGGCGGAGTGCAGCAGTGGGAGCACCTGGTGAGGAGCTTGGCTGTGATGTCAGACCACCTGTGCGACCTTGGGGACGTCACCTGACCTCTCTGTGCCTCATCCCATCCACAAAATGGCAATAGAAATAGGGCCTGCCTTGTAGGGTTGTTCGAGAATTAAGTGGATTACATATGAGGTGCTTAGGATGGTGGTGTCAAGCACTCAGTGGATGTGAGCTATTTTATTACTATTTATTATTTCCACTGGCAGAAGATTTGGGCCCATTATCAGCTCCCCCTGTGCACTAAGGAAATCATCCTCTCTCTGAGCCTCTCTCCAACAGGAAAATGAGGATAGTGGATTTCCAGCTCTGATATTCTGGGATAGGAATGAAGGAGGGTAGTAATTGTGAGGGGTTGGGGGAATGGAAAGACCCAGGGGCAGAGCTGGGCCCTAAGCAGGGCGGAGACCAACCCCGCCCCACCACCACCACCGCAGGAAGCCTACCGTGTTGGTGAGCCACAAAAGGTAAGTTTCCAGAAAGGAGCTGGCACCTGGATCACAGAGAACCTTAAATGCCAAAACAATGCTTCTGAGAGGTGACAGGTCTTGATCAATGATTTGGAGACCGTGTCTAATCATTAGACATGGGTCCTTCAGAGAGGCAGGCATCTCCCCATCCCCAGAGGAATGCGAGCAGAGGCTGAGATCTAAGAGACATCAGACGTCAGATGGGTGGGTCAAGGTCTAAGAGGGCCTGAAACCCTCTAAGAGACTGCAGCCCTCCAGGAACAGTGGTTGGAGGAAGAGGCGGTGGCCACGGTAGTAAGTGCCACAGCCCTGGAGTCAACTGCTTCTTTGGTATGGGACCTTGGCAGTTGACCCCACGCTCCCTGCCCCCAGTTTGCCCATCTCTAAAATGGGGGTGATGGTAGTGTCTTGCAACATGGTTAGTGTGACGATTAGATGGAATAGCATCAATGTGCTCCTTTATTGCTGGGGTTACTGTTGTTTCTCCGCCTCCAGAAGCCTATTCTGCTGTCTTGGCCTGTCCTCTCTCCCATTCTAGGAGGAAGTGGCCACACTGGAGATTGGGGCTGACGAGTCTCCAGCCTGAGGCCTCCCTAAGGAGCTTGCCATGGCTACCAGCTGCCTGCAAGGAGAGGCCATAAATCCTGAGCCTGGGGTGGTAGGAGGGAAGGAACCCGTGTGTGGGGTGGGAAGGGGGGCAGCTAAGTGGAATTGAATCTTGTTTAAGGAGGAGGCCCACACCTCCCGGGGCCTGTAATTTACTGCGAGGTTGACAAGATGAAAGCGGAATTTTCAGTGGCATAATCACTGGGACCTCGGGGAACCGCGGGAGACGAGCCGCGAGGCAGGTGGTGGCAGCCAGGGTTTAAGCGAGATCTGGGGCGCTGATCCCGCTGTGATCACAGCGGGCAGCAGACTGGGGGCACAGGGCTCCGAGCGGGGCCGGCCCAGCTGGCTAAGCCCAGGGCTCAGGCCACGTCTTGTCTGCTGTCATCTCCAGAACCAAGGTCAGGCCCCGATTTTTCAGCCAGTTTTATGTAGTGGAACGTACCGCCCAAGACAGCTGTGACAGTGGCTGCCGACAGCCCTCAGCTGAGCCCCTTCACCAGGATTGCCCTCAGCCAAAGGGAGCTGTCTAGCTCAAGGTCACACCCCCTGGAGGGGTGGACAAGTCACGTCCAATATCTGGTAGATGCATGGATTCAAAGGCCAGGCCCCTTGCCTCAACTTGGAGCATCCCAGCTCCAGAGCGCCCCGTGGAAGCAGCTGGGGCCTCTGCTGTGACAGTCTCACAGTTCAAGTTCTCCCTCTGCGCAGCCTTGCCTCTCTCACCCCTGCCACAGTGTTCCCTTCAACTCTCCTCAATAAACCTCCCGGAAGCAAATCTCTACCCTGGAGCCTGTTTTCCCGGAAGCGGACCTAAGGCTTTCCATCACCAGGAGGCTTGTTGTAAAACAGCTTTTGTGTACTGTGTTGTAAGAGGATCACAGAACCTTCTTTTCCAGATGGGGAGACTGAGGCCCAGAGAAGCAAGAAACTTACCCGAGAACACTTGGTGTTAGGGGCAAAAACTGGGATGCCGGATTCCCAGCCCATTAGCCCAACTCCTCCATTTTACAGATGGGCAGACTGAGGACCAGAGAGTTGGGGGATGCAATTCAGTATCTATTACAAGGAACAGGGGAGAGTGGGGTCACGGAGGCAGTCTGCTAGGGTGAAAGCTCACAGCTTTGGAGCTGGATCCTAGCCACATGGTGTCTTGAGCAAGCCACCTCTTCTTAAGTACTTCTATTTTTCATCAGTAATTGGACAGACTAAAGCCATCTCAGGAGGATAGGGTGAGGGTCGCTTAAAATAATAAGAGCTTGCACTGGTTGTTTATTGGATGAGCCCTTCACACACATCTTGATGAATCACTGTGAAAACATGTTGCTCGTAGTAGGTACATGATGCTTGATCTGTGTTACACAACTTTCTGACCACCTGATCCAGGGGCTCCTGGGTCAGCATCAGAACCTGCTAGGGAGCTGTCCCAGACCTAGGACAGGCTCTGGGGCCAGATTTTCCTAGTTCAAGTCCTGGATCCCCACTTCTTGGCTATGACTTTGGGCAAGTTACTTCACCTCTCTGTGCCCCAATGTCTTCATCTGTAAAATAATAATAATAAAACAGACTGTGGCACAGATTAAACAAGGGAACTCTTGTAAAATGCTTAGCACAGCGGTTAACAAGCACAGCTTCTTATTTTTATTTCATGAAATTCACAAGTCCTGGCACGTAGAAAGAACCCTATAAATGTTGCCTATTAATATTATTATCACTATTACTGAATCAGATGCCCCGGGGACCTGGGGATATGTGTTTTAAGAGTCCCTCTTGTTATGCTGCCAACATGACCCTGCTCCCAGCAGGTCCTCTGATGAGCCCTGGGAACCACAGTTTGACCTTCCATTGTACAGAAGCCCAGAGAGGGCGGGGACTTGCCCAAGGTCACCCAGCACGGTGGGATCACAGCCAAGCTCCAACCTTGCCTTCCAGCCTGGGGAGCTTCCTTCTGTGCTGCAAAGGGACAGATCCCTTAATGTCATCCGCTTGGGTTGCAGTAAAAATTAACTACCCTGAATATGTGCATCATCAACGCAGCTCCAAGACAGATGAGGGCGGAAATGAGATGTGTCACACATGCTCCTGGGGTATCCAAGCAGTCTCTTTAATGACTCCCTGGAGGGCCCTCCACTCTATGAGGACCCCCACAAGCCAGCTGGTCTCCTCTGCTATGCCCTGGGTGAGACCCATTGCTAGGTCTGGGATGGGTGCCCCAAGAGGCCTTGAGTGAGCAGAGCTGAGGGTGGGGCTTCACCCTTGGCCGGCCCGGTTCCAGTCCCCCCTCCCAACTCATCTGTGCATCTTACGGGTGCATCCTGATTGGGACCACCTCGGTTCTCACCCCAGCCCAGATGGTAGTGTTTTACTGTCTGAGTGAGGGTGATGGGTGAGGACTTCTCCCCTACGGATACTAGAATAGAAGCTGATGCACAGGGGCAAAGGACCCTGCTGTGGACCCACAGTCTCTGTCCCTAACGATCCTCTGCTACAGATAAACTTTAATAGACTCAGGTCTGGGGAAACCTCCCTGTGGCTGGAGCCACGTATTCCAGGAACTGGGTTGGGGAGGGAGAGACCCAGAGGGAACATCCAGGCCCCTGGTAGGATGGAGGAGCTGGGATCAGGTATGTGTGTGTGTGTGATATGAACAGATAGAGCAGACAGAACAATGGGAGACAGACAAACAAGGAGGCAATACAGGGGGAGAAGAAGATAGAAGGGAAGGAAGAGACAGACTAGAAAGAAGAGCAGGAGAAAGGAAGAAAGCAGAGGGAAAAGGAGAATGACTAGAATGGAAATATAACTCATAGTATACTCATGCAATGGAGTACTATACAGCAGTGAAAAGGAAACACGCAAGAACAAAGATGAATCTCAAAAACACAATGCAAACAAGATGCAAAAGAGTGTATACAGCATGATTCCATCTATCTCAAGTTTAAAAACAAAACAAAACTAAACTAAGACTTTAGGAAGGCATAATTAGATGATAAAGCATATAAAAAGGCAAGGGGCTGGTTATCATAAAAGCCAGGGAGAAGGGAAGCAGTTGGTTATGGTCAAAAAGGGACACAGTTGGGGGGCTTCTGAAGGGGGGACAATTTTCAGTGTTTTGATCAAAGGGTGATCCATGGGGTTCATTTTATAATTATTTGTTAAACTCTGCATTTATGTTTTGTGCACTTTTAGGTACGAATGTCGAATTTCACAATTTTAACTGATTACAAAAGTCGAGAAAGGGGAGGAGGAGAGAGAGGAGGGAGCAGCTCAGGCATGAGAGGGAGAAGGACCTCCCGGGGCTCTGCTTGGCTGGCACCACAGCAGGGCCCTGCCCCCCATCCAGCTGCATTTGTAAAATGGAATAAATATTGACACGGCCAGGATGGTATTCAATTTGTCCTGATCACTGGGCTGCAGTGAGTTCTGACAGGGCGAGGTGTAAAACAGCAGCTCGGATGTAATTTCTACTGTCAACATGATGTACAGCAGGCTCTGCCTGCGGCACCAGCAGGCGGGCAGGGCGGGGGCAGGGCGGGGAGACAGGTACAGGCCCCGGGCACCTGGGGTGGAGGGTCCAGGTGGCCACCCCGGGGCAGGTGAGCAGTGGCAGCTAAGGTGTGTGTGTGTGCATGTGTGTGTAATTGTGAACGTGCATACACGTGTGTGTTCATAACTTTCATGGGAGGTCATGCTTTCAGTAGACAGTCAGGCCTCGGGTAAGCAGTGTCAAGAGGTGTTTGGGGGGAGGGACATAGTCCATGCTTAGAGCAAAATGCAGGCCTTTCCTTCCTTCCCAGCAGCCACTAAACACCTCTTTGCCCATCCTCATGCCCCTCCCTCTGCCACAACCCACTTGAATTCCACAACTACCAACTAGCTAGCTGTGTGATCTTGGGCAAGTCCCTCAACCTCTCTGAGCCACTGTCCTTTCTTCTGTAATAGAAATTTTAAAGAGAGCTGTTCCAAGATTTCAATCAGATCCTTGATATAAAGTGTCCTGCATGGAATTTAGTGTTACCTCTTATTATTAGCTAATTGGATGGCACTGTGCCCGGCACACAGTAAAAGTTCTAAAAATGTTATCTATCATCATTCTCACTGACTCAGAATCAGCTCAGTATATGCAACCTGCCTCCCTTTCTTCCTTCTCTATTCCTTTGGTCTGCCAAGGCTGTTCCCCTAAAGGAACAAAGCTTGGGACAAACCCCACTGGGTCCCATCAGCCCCTGCATTCTTATCAGAGTGAAATGAGACTGTGAAGGGGGCTATTGTGAGGAATAAGCAAGGTGATGCCCATAAAGTGCCAGAACAGTGCCTGGGTTTTAGTAGGTGATCAATAAATGTCACTTAAAACAAAAACCAGGGGTCATGCCCGATGTCGCTCTCCCTCATCCCCTGCGTCAGACCCATCAGCAAGACTGGTCCACTTCCTAAATATCTCATATCCGTCACCTTCTCTCCATCCCACAACGGCCTCCCTGGTCTGAGCCACCACCAGCGTCTCTCCCCCAGACACCGCCACCGTCTCCTCTTGGGGCCCCTGCTTCTGGTCCTGCACATGCGCAGTTTGTCCTTTAAGCCTCAATCCTGTGATCTCCTTCAAAACACAAGTTTGATCACATCTCCTCTGCTAAAAACCCTTCAATGCCTTCCCATTGCTCTGAGCTAAAAATCCAAACTTCTTAAGCCCATTCGTATGTTGCCTCTCCCCCTCACACGCTGTGCTCTGGCCCCTGAATTTTCAGGCCCTCAAATGCGGCTTTGCACATTCTGTTACCTGGGCCCCAGCATGTCTCTCTCATCCTTTACGTTTCAGCTCAAAAACCGCTTTCTCAAGGAACTGCCCCTCCCCGGCCCCACCCATCCTTAATGAGGTTGTGCCCCTGTTAAATGTGGGAGTCCCCTGTACTTTCCCTCTGTGGAATCTGACCCCATTGGTAATTGTACATTTACTTGTGAGATGATTGGATTGATGAATATCTCCTCCTTACACACACACACACACACACACACACACACACACACACACACGGAACAGAAGGCCATGGGGGCAGGGACTTCGATTTGTCCACTGCTACATCCTCAGCCTCCAGCACAGTGTCCGACATAGAGTAGGTGCTCAATAAATATTTAATGAATCAATGAATGGAACAAACAGAAGGAAACGATGCCATAGAAGGGCGGTCTCAGGGGAGATGGTGTGGCGGTAACCAAGCAACCCCACCACCTGGCCTTCCATCCATCCATCCATGCATCCATCCAGCCATGCATTCTTTCATCTGTTCATTCACACATTCAGTAGCACCCACTCTGAGCATGGTACAGAGGTGTGAGGTGAAGGGCAGAGAGCAGTGAGGGAGGTGCCCACGGCCAGCTGGCAGGATGCTGAGACCGAGACAAGAGAGAGTGTGGTTCTGAGCCAGCACTCAGACAAGTGAGCTCACTGGGGTCGGGGGTGGGTGAATTGGGGGAGGCAGAGAGGCTGCCTGGAGAAGAGGGCATGGGCCCTGAGAGGTGGGTCAGTGTTGGATGTGGGGCAACATGGGAGAAGGGTATTCCTGGCAGAGGGAACAGCAGGAGCAAAGGCCTAGAGGCACAAAAGTAGTCAACAGTGGTTGGTGCCACCTGCCCAGGGAGATGAGTACATGAAAAGATGCAGTGACAATAACGTAGAGTGGGGCATCCAGATCTCACAGGGCCTTGAGTGGCCACGTGTGCAGGCTTTGGAGCCAACAGCCCAGAGTTCAAATCCCAGCTCCACATCCTCCCGGTTGTATCTTGGGTAAGTTTCATGAACTCTTTGTGCCTCAGTTTCCTCATCTGAAAAATGAGGGCAAATAACAGTCCCCACCTCAAAGGACTATGTCTGTGTGGAGTCATTGAACAGGAAAAATTCTTTGTTACTCTGAATGGTAACTAACGAATGCCAGGCCCAAGTCTGGACTTTATCTTGAAGGTGAAAGGGAGCTGGGGAAAATTTTGAAAAGAACCTTCCAGACTGAGCTGAGCTTCATGAAGGTGCATCTGGCAGCATGCCCAGCATAGACTGGGGGCAAGACTGGGGGCCCTTGGACCAGCCTTTGCAGATGGGTTGACCCTGTATATGGGGTACATATGGCCCCAGCTCTGCTCGTCCCTCTCCCCTGACCTCCCACCTTTGCCACCCTGGATAATGGTCCAGCTACCAAGCCCAGAAGCTTTGGCATATCCTGACCCCCCACAAAAACACCCAGAGAGGCAGTCGCCACCCCACCTAGCAATATAACGCTGAGCTTATAGGACTCGTGCATCACCCCCAAGACCCCAGGGACAGCCCACGGACTCGGCCCACACAGAGCAGGCCCCCATCCAGTCACTCGCTCCACGCTTACTGAGCGCCTACCACATGCAGGAAGTTGTTCTAGGTGCTGGGATGCAGTGCACACGCGTGCTTCCCCTGCACACACCATTACTGATGCAAACGCACACACGTGCTCAGGCACACACGTGCTCATGGATGTCAAGGCAGGCCAAGGCCGTAACTGGTCTGCTCTCTTGTTTATGGTTTCACCGTGCCTTCCTTGGAGCAGGGGGCGGGGGAGCAATGAGAGGTGAGCAGAGACAGGTGACCCTGCCCAGCACCCCTCCACACCTCAACGGCTCCTGCATTACTCTGGGATCCATTCTGGCCTGGAGGGAGAGTACTGAGCTGTTAGAGATAATTTCCCCCCAGGGAGAAGGCAGCAGCCAAGCACAGAGAGATCTGGGCTCAGGATCCAGCCGGCATGGTGCCCTTGGGACTCGGGCAGGGCAGACAGGAGCCAGGCTGCCAGACACAGTTCCCACTGGCAGACCTGGGAGCCAGGTGGGCACGGAGAAAGGACATATACACGCCAAACCAGTGTGCAGAATGGAGGGAGTGAATGAATGAAGGAGCAAATGAATGAGCTGCCTCTTCCTGCATCCCCCAGGCACCAGCCTAGCCCTGGAGCCAGAGGAACTACCCTGACCTGGTACAAGTCTTCACTCTTCTTGGAACAAGGTGCACTCATGGGCTCATAGCAGTTGTTAAATATTTATTTATTTGTTTATTTTTTGTCCACACCATGTGGCATGTGGGATCTTAGGTCCCTGACCAGGGATCAAACCCGAGCCCCCTGTATTGGAAGCGCGGAATCTTAACCACTGGACCACCAGGGAAATCCACAGTTGTTAAATAAATGCATGAGTGAATAAATGAGTGACTGAGTGGACAGATAATTATGAACCCCTTTTACCTGGTCAGGATACTTTGTACATAATAGGGGTCCAGTAGTATTTTTCAAGTGACCAGAAATAATAATAATAACAGTAGCCATTATCGGTATACTAGCTAAAATTTATTGCCGAACACTGTGGATCCCTTCACATGCATCATCTCATGTATTCCTCACACTAGGTCTAGAAGGTAAGCACTGTTATCCCCATTTTTCTGATAAGAAAACTGAGACTCAGAGAAATGGAGAAAATTACCAAGATCATACATACAGTAAAACAATGGAATTGGGACTCAAACCCTGGTCTGACTTTGGACCTCATGGCTTTAGGTCCCCTGAATGTTAAATTCTGCCCCAGAGATAGGGGCTAAGAAGATTATCAGGAATCTGGGGGAGGAGGCAGGGGTGAGGAGCCCCAGGCTGCACCATGAAGTCTCCCCTGCTTTGTCCTGCCTGTGGGGTCACCGAGCCCAGCCCCTCTTCTTGGTCTTGGCAGAGTGAGAGTCTGGGAAACAAATGTGGGATGGGTAGGATAAGAATTCCTTCCTCTGACCCCAGGGAGACAGCCAGATGACAAAGGAAGGCCTGGAGCCACTGAGCTTGCAGTGATACAGCCTTGGCAGCAATGGTACTAGGGCACTGAGAAATCAAGAAAGGACATGCTGGTCACCCAGCCCAGATTCTGATAGTATACAGTGTAGGCAGTGGCAGTGATGCCCGCAGCAAATCAGCAAGTCTAGCAGCTCCTCAGTGAGAAGGAAAGGCATGTTGCCCAAGCAGCTCCCCAAATCTATCCGAGGCAAAATTCTCCTTAGTCCCTCCCAGACCCCAGCTCCCTGTTTGGCTCTGCCAGGTGTGTGCGGGAAGGAGCAGGGAGGGATGGAAGAAGGAACAGGCATGGTCTCTGTCCTCCAGAATCTTGCCATCACTGCTGACACCAAACCCCAGAGGAAGACCCAGCTTAGAGGTCTGAGGGGGTTCAGAGGAGAGAGAGAATGAGAGTGTGGAGGAAGTGGGGCTGGAACTGGATCATCCAAGCCCAGAATGGATAACTTTGGTGGTTCAACAATATCATCAAGGATACAGATTGTTCCATCATTTCTTAGTAGGTCCCTTTGGCCTCTTGGAGTAGCTCCCCTCATTGTCCCAAAATGGCTGCTATTGCTCTGGCCATCACCTTCTCACACATGCAGAAAATAAAAAATTTCTCCTCAAGGCATCTCTTTTTAAAGAGTAAAAAATATATATCCAGACGCTCTTCAGGAGTTTTATTTCACTGGCCAGAATTATGTCACATGATACTTTCTAGACCAATCACTGGTGGGGATGGGGGAATGGCTCTTATTGGCTTAGACTAATCACTGTTCAGAGTGGAGGGGCTGTACACATGGCCAAGCTGTGGGAAAGTGGCTATCAAAAGAAAATTGAAACAAGAAAGAAGAATGGGGGAATGAATTAGCCTTTAGCAGCCAGCCCATCTTCTATATTTCCCATCGCTCTCTTTACACACCATAAAACCCAGCCAGACTGCTGAGGTAGGGGCGGGAGCTGGGGGAGCAGGTAAAACGAACCTCCAAAAATCCCTAGAGGGGCTGCGGCCCACTCACACGTGTCTCCACCTATTCTCTTCCCAGTCTCTCCTGAATCCGCTCCAGTCACGCCTGCATACCCACCACTCAACCAAAATAGCTTTTATCAAGGCCACTAATGACCTCCGTGTTGCTAAATCCAATGGTCAATTCAAAGTCCGCATCTGACTTGACCTATCAGTAGGATGACCATATAATTTATCATCCAATCTGAGAGTAAAGGAGGGTATGACACTATTCATAGTTATGCCAGGACAACAGATGTAAAGTGGAACTGACACAAACAAAGGTGGACAGACAGTCACCAGTTAATGCCTCCTTCTTTCTTTCTTCTATGGGCTTCCAAGGTACCTCCTCTCTCCTCCCCTCCCCTCCCCCTCTCTCCCCTCTTTCTCAGCCTCCTTCGCTATTTCCTCCTCATCTCCCCGATCTCTATGTGCTGAGGTGCAGGACCTCTTCCCCATCTACGCTCACTCCTTCATAAGCTCACTCAGTCTCAGCTCTAAATATCATCCAAATTCCTTCATTGGTATCTGCAGCCGGGACCTCGCCCCTGAGCTCCTGACTGTTAAGTACAGTTGCCTGCTCAACGTCTCTGCTGGATGTCTAATAGGCATTGGATGTAGCACATCCAAGACTTGATTGTAATATGTCCAAATGAGTCCCTGATTGTCTCCCAAATCTGCTCTGCCCATGCTTGTCTGCAGCTCCGTGAAAGGACACCCCATCACTTCCGTCGCCTAGGCTGCAGATGTGGTCATGCTCGGTTCCTCTCTTTCCCTCACACCCCATTTCTGACCCATCAACATATCTTGTGATACAGCCTTATTCTCAGCACCTCCACTTCTCCCACTTGGTCCAAGCCACCTTTACTCCTTGTCTGGATTACTGAAATAGTTCCCTTGCCCCCTCCCAGCCCCATCTTCTCTCTATTTTGAATACAGAAGCCAAACAACCAGAGTGATCTTTTAAGACATAAATCAGATCATGTCATTCCTCTGCTCAAACCCTCCTACTGGGTCCCATCTCACTCAGAAAAACCCAAAGGAGACCCTGCAGGGTCTGATGCCCAGCTCCACATCTCTCTGGCTTCATCTCCTGCTTCCCCCCTGCACTCACTCCATTTCAGCAACACTGGGCTCCTTGCTTTTCTCCTGCACACCAAATATGCACTGACCTCAGGGCCTTTGCACTTGCTGTTCCCTCAGCCTGGAATGCTCTTCTTCCAACTATGTGCACAGCTCTCTCCTTCCCTCACTTCAGATCTCTGTTCAAATGTCATTTTCCCTGCTGGGCCTTCCCTGACCACCTTGTATAAATTATCATTTATAATACATGATTGAGAGAGAAAGAGGGAGAGAGAAAATCCCCATCCAGCACTTCCTGTGCCCCTTACCCTGCTTTGTTTTTCTCCATAGCACTTACCATCATCTGACATGTTATTTGTTTGTTTATTGTCTGAACCCACTAGACGTGCAAGGGCAAGGACTCTGTTTCTTTTCATTGTGCTGAGAACAGAACAGAGTGGAAACTCACAAATATCTGTGGGATGAAGGAATGGGCACCAGATACACACATGCGCTGGCATCCACGATTGCAGACCTGTGCCCGCACGCACGTAGGAACCACACGTACTTACGTGGGCCCGAGGGCACATGGATTATAGGAGGTGAGGCTGAAGAGCAGACAGGGCAAAGCCAACATTTACTGAGCAAGGTTGGGGCTCGGCTTTTCATCCCATTTTGGGATTAAACAACTGTGCAGTAGGCTGAGACGTGTGGCCCAGAGAAGGCCACCAACATGCCCAAGATCTCACAGGGAGGCCCAGCAGAGCCAAATGCAGCTCCAAGGCGCCACAGCTGCCTCCCCTGAAGGACCTGGAATGCCAAGACAGGGTCCTGTAGTTGACACCCACTTGGGAAAAGCAGCTGGAGCAGGAGAGAAAGGAAGGGAGGGAGGGATGGGGCTGTGAGGGCCTCGTCCCTCAAATGACAGCACAGGATGCGCCCTGTACAAGGGGGTAGGTGGGCACAGAGATGCAACCACCCTTGTCTTGCCAAGCGTGCCTCCTGGCACTGGGCTGCATCCACCCAGAGGGGCGTCTTTTCCCATCCCCTCAAAGGTGCCCTCCCCCAAGGGGAATCCAAGTCCTGGGTTCGAGGCCCTGCTCCATCACCAAGTATCCTATGCAATTTTGGACAACACTCTTGGACTCTGCCCCTTTCTAAAGTGGGATTTGACCTCAGACCTTTGTAGCCCTTCCACAGAGCACTCCCTCTCCTCCCCAACACCCCAAATTCCACATATCCAAATCCCTCCTGTGCTTTAACTCCAAGTGCCACCTCCTCTGTGATGCTGTCCCTACTCTGCAACCCACTATGCCTAGCCCTCCGAAGTTGGAAGGACTCGCATCATGAAATTCGTGATTACGGCCGTGTGCCATTTCAGTCTCCCATGGTTTTTATTGTATCAAGTCCCTCCTAATATTTCTCTGCACGCTCAGAATAAAATGGACACTGCTTTCCTTCCTCCAGTCTGCCTTGTACCCGCCCTCTCCTGATGCATCTTCAACCACCCCCTTGCTCTGTACCAGCTACAGGGGACTCCTTACTGTTCCTCAGCGTGTTCCAGCCTCTGGACCTTTGTACATGCTGTTCCCTCTGCATCGAACCTCGCTGTACCCTACTCCTTCTCATTCTTCCAGATCAGTCAAATGTCACTTCCTCTGAGAGATCCTCCCTGACACCCTGTCTATAATAACACACACCCCAGTCCTTCCATCATCCTCTTCTCCCTCTTTCCTGCTTTATATTCCTTCTTATCAATCCCCGAAATTATAGTGTAGATTTCATTCCTTTGTTACCAGAAGGTCAGCTCCATGAGAGCTGGGACTTCTTTATTGCTTTGTCTCCAGTGCACAGGGGCTGGCATCAGGGAGGCACGAGTAAATATTTGTAGAAAGAGTAAATGAATAACCAGAAGAAATGCATCTCTCTCCTGTCGTATAGCTGAGCAGCTGAGTGCATCTTGCTGTCTTACACAGAGAAACTGTTTTTCAAGTGTGTTGAATGAATAAATGAAATGCATTTCTGTCTCCCTAGTTGTAGTAGATGCTAATGTATGATGAACGAATGAATGATTGAATCTAGTATGTCCCCCTCTTGTAAAAGGTGTTATAAAGAAAGAAATCAAGGAAAGGAGGGAGAGAGGGAGGGAGAGAGGGAGGGAGAAAGAGCCACAACAGGGTGCCTGCAAACTTTGGGGGATCTCCCCTTGTTCCCACTTCCTGCGCCAGGCCTCCCCAGAGATGGCCCCAGCCTCCCCCAAACCCTCCCTCCCACCAGCCCCTCCCCTCTGCGTCCCTGCAAGGCTGTGATGGGCCCTGAAACTGCCTGATGGAGCCTGGGGACCAGTTCCTGCAGCGCGCATGGAAGTCATAAGCTCCAGGAAATGAAGGCTTCGGAGCGGCGCCTCCTTCTCACCCATGACTCCAGCCTCGTTACAACCAGCCCAGGCCGTAACGTGGGGAATCAATGCTGGATCCCCAGAGGCGGCAGCAGAGCTCAGGGATTGCGGAGAGGGGGCCACTTGGGTGGGGGGAGGTCCACCAACATCCCTGGGCGGGGCCTTCATCCTTAGACCCCATGGAGTGGGCGAGGAGGGGGTGGGACAGGGGAGCTGCGGATGCTCACAGCAGGGTCGTGGGCCTTCTTGATGTCCATTAATTCAGGGTGGGTCCTACAGGGAAAGAGGGCTGGCTCAGGACTCCTCCCCTCTGCTCTTCCCTATGGACCGTTGATGTTTTCTTATTCTCATTGCCCTGAAATGCACCATCACCTGCACCTCCCAACAGATGACTCCCTACCCTGGAACCCCTTCCATAAAGAAATTCTGGAGCTGATAGTGGGAAAGAGCACTGGGGAGTCGAGCATCTGCAAAATGGGTATAAGACACCAACTTTCACAGTTGTTGTGACTCCTGTGAGTTACTGAGTTAAAGGTAGGAGAGTTACCTGCTGTGGTCCTGGGTCACAGGAAGTGATCAGCATGTCTTCTGCCCCAAAGGGTCCAGCCACTTCCTTTGTACACAGGAGGACCTGGCTGGGGCCAGGTCAGACCCTCACAGATTCTCTGCTTAGCCACACACCTCATGTTTCCAACCTGATTCCACAAACTGGCCAGATCACCCTTAGCCTGGCTGCATACTCCTCTGTCAGAATGCCCATCCCTTTCTTCCCACCGATCAGATGCCCCCTCCTCCAAGAAGCAGCGCTGATGCCCTCCCACCCACCTGCCACTTCCAGACAGCTGTGCCCACTCCCTTCCCTGAGGCCCACAGGTGTCAGGTTGCACACCCTTTTACAGCTCTGATCACAAACAACCTGGCATTTAGGTCGTTACTGGGGGTCTTGTCTCTCATCCCACTAAACTGTGAGCTTATTTAATCTTTTTTTTTCTTTTTAACATCTTTATTGGAGTATAATTGCTTTACAAAGGTGTGTTAGTTTCTGCTTTATAACAAAGTGAATCAGTTATACATATACATACGTTCCCATATCTCTTCCCTCTTGCATCTCCCTCCCTCCCACCCTCCCTATCCCACCCCTCTAGGTGGTCACAAAGCACAGAGCTGATCTCCCTGTGCTATGCGGTTGCTTCCCACTAGCTATCTATTTTACATCTGGTAGTGTATATATGTTTAATCTTTTTCTTAGCATCCAGCCCAAACCTGGCACAGAGTCAAAGCTCAGCGGAATGGAGTTGTTGAAATGAACTGGGCTTGGGGAGAGGAAAAGTGGGGACTGAGCCCCTCACCTCCGCTAATGCTTCTCAGTGCCTGAAACTCCTCCATGAAAGCAGCATTGCTGTCCCCTGTAAACACCCACATTAAGCCATTATTCATCATTATGGCTTGAGTAGGAGTTAGTCCCTCAGATCCTTTCTTGCTGAAAGCAGAATCTGATGGAGGGAGGGAAGGAGAGATGGATTGATCCGGGGAGGCAGTGCTGGTCCAGGAAGGGCAAGTGTCTTTCAGACTCTGGGAAAGGAAGGTTTTTCTGGGGAGTGTGGAGACACCAAAGGCAAGCTCAGGGGGGATGTGACCCTGCCCAAAGCCACAGAGGGAACCTCCAAGCAAGGCCCTCTGGGACTCAGGTGCCCCACCCGTGAAAGGGAGCGTGGAGGGACTCACATGAGGTCAGCGGGCCTTCCCTGGGCCCCTGGTTTGGATGGAATGACCTCTCTGTGCTGCTGTGGGGAGGCAGGAGTGGTGGGTGGCGGGCTGCGTGCTGGACTCTATGCCCCCAGGAGGCCTGGGTCCTGGGAGCTCTTGAACACCCCTTCTGGAAGGGGCAGCTTCCTCTCTAGGATGGGGGTTTTCTATGGGGTGGGCTGGGCTGGAGAGGTTGTCAGCCAGGGGGCAGGGAAAGCAGCTCATAAGGTCCCTGCCCCTGTGGGCACCCGGGCTGGCCCAGAACCACCAAGAAAGGGCTGGATGCGGGGGCTGTGAGGAAAGGGGGCGTGCTGGGAGAGCGGGGGAGAGGAGAGGTGTGCGGTGGGAGTGGAAAGGAAGCATCCAGGGCTGGGGGAGGGGGAGGGGCAGGGCTACTAGGCCGTGGGCCAAGAAGGCCGGAACCACTCTGTCTTGTTTGCCCCACGCTGCACAGTGCCAGGCACATGGTAGGTGTTTAATTAGTACCTAAAGGACAAAAAGGTAGACCCAACCTGCCCTGTCCCCGCAGACAGCCTCCTCTGATGTTTTCTTGTTTTTCTCGCAGGCTCCTGGCCCGGACGGCCTCTCGTCCCCGAAGGACCCCTGCGCTCAGGGACCATGGCGCACCCCAGACTCCGGAGCTGCCAAGGCGCTGCTTGGTGATCCGGCCGCGGCGGCGCCAGGGGGGCGCGGGCGGGGACCCCGGGGGGCCGTCCATGCCCCGGGTGCGGCCGCGCCCCCTCCCCCTCCAGCCGGGCGCCTCCACGGCTGGGCGGCGTTCAGGGCCGCGGGCCTGTCCGGGTGCCCCGTCGGGGGCGGCGCCCCGGCGGCCGCGCTGAGGCCGCCATGTGACGCGGCGCCGCTCCGTCCTGCCACCAAGCGGCGACGCCCTGGTACCTCCCGTCCATGCTCCTGGGCCCGGGGTCCCTCGCAGGCCAAGCATGAGGCCGCGGCCCGACGGTCGGGGGCTCCGGGTGGGAGCGGCGCTGTCGCCCGCGATGTTGCTGTTGCTGCTGCTGATGCCGCCGCCGCCGCCGGGACCCCTGTGGGCGGCGGGCACGCCTGCGCCCTCGGCGTCCGGGGCTGCGCAGAACGGCGCGCCGGGCGCGGGCCGCGTGAAGCGCGGCTGGGTGTGGAACCAGTTCTTCGTGGTGGAAGAGTACACGGGCACCGAGCCCCTGTACGTGGGCAAGGTAAAGTGGCACCCCGCACCCGCTGTCCCGCGCCCGGGACCCCGGAGACGCCCGTTGGTAGACGCAAGGGACCCCCGTTCCCCTCCCCCCCCCCAATCCCAGTCCCCGCTGCCTCCTCCCAGCTGCCCCTGGTCAGGAGCAGCCAAGAGGGTCGTCACTCTGCTCCCATCCCTACTCCACATCCTTCTCTAGTCCCTCTTCCTTCTGCATCTTAGAGCAGAGAGTACTAGTAGGGAGGGAAACCCAGTCCGTCTTGTAGCTAGATGCATCTAGAATGGAGAAACGAGTTTGCAAATCTGATCATGTCACACACAAACTGTCCCCACTGTGTTTAAAATTCTTCAGTAGCTTCCCATGCACGTGAGGTCAAATCCAAACTCCCTCCCACTGCTTGCAAAGATCCGGCTCCTCCAGCCTCATCTGCTGCCGCCCTCGCTCTGAGTTTCCGACCACAACACCCTTCTGATGGCCCCTCCGATGCCCCCACAGGCTCCTGCCAGCCCCGTCCCCCCTTATCTAGATTGTTTGCCTCCCTCAACTGCTCTGTCCTGCTCCGTTCTACTACTTCTGCTGCTTACTTTATCTCACACTCAGGCCTCTGCTCAAATGCCACTTCCTCAAAGAAGCTGCCCCTGACCACACCAGGCTGGGACAGACCCCTCTGCATGTGGCCATCCCTCCCTGTTATGTGCCCTCCTAGGTCCTTGTATCTTTCCTTCATAACACTTAATTATGCGTGTGTTTGTTTGATTATGCAATTAATGCATGTCTTTTCTATTAGATTGTGTGTTTTGCTCACCATAAAATCCCTAGTGCCTAGCACAGACATTGCTCACAAACTGTTCATTGAATGAATGAAAGCTGCTTTCTCAAACTCTCTGAGTAAATGTTGCTTAACGTGGCGGAAGATCTGTGCCCTAAGAGTATAAGGAGCTGAGAAGGACTTTTGTTCATCCATTTAATCCCTGAGCCCCTCATGGGTGCAATGCTGGAGAGACAGAAACAAGTGAGATCCAGCCTTTGCCATTAGGGGCTCCCCAGAGTGGCAAAGACACGCTGGTACATAAAAAGCTTCACAGGTCAGCACCTGGCACTGAGTAGGCATTTAATAAGTGTTATGTGTTGGCTGGCTTCATGGAAGTGTTTTCTAAATGCCTGAGCTGGGTTTTGATGTATGAGTAGGAGTTTGGGCTGATGGGGAAGAGGGCATAGCCTATCAAAAGACATGGAGGCCCGACAGAACCTGGCTTTTTCAGAGACTTGTCCGCAGTTGAGATGTTGAGGTGGAGGGTGTTTATAGGGCAGGAAAAGCAGCGCGGTGCCCAGGGACAGTTCTCTGGCTTCTGCCGAGGCCAGTCAGCTTTCCAGGAAGTTTTGGTCAGCAGAGGTGAGGGGGGACCAACTGTGGAATTTCCTGTGTGCTTAAATGAGTCTGAGAATTGGGAGGCTGACCAAGCTAATCAGTTCAAGGCTCATGGCTCAGGACCCTCGACAAGGAGGAGAGGAAAGTTTGATGTAAACCTTGTGGGTTTGTCTTGCAGGAAACCCAGATTCTCACTGGTCTAGATACAGTCATCCCTGGTCCTTGACTACTCTCCCCTCCATACATGTGGCTGAAGTTGATCCCCACAACAGAGCAAAGTGAAGATTTGACAGAGCACAGAGAGGTTCATGTCTCTGCTCAAGGTCACCCAGCAAACTAGTGGCAGAGCCTAGGACTCCTGACTCCCAGCCAGGGCGGTGAGATGGTGGGGCTGGTAGAATGGGGTGAGGGGAGGGGGAAGGAGGAACCAGTGCCAGCTGGGCAATAGCTAGTGGTGAGGTAGCTAGGGATGCAGACTTTGGAGCCAGACACGCCTGAGCTCGAGGCCCGGTTCTGCCAACCAACCCATTAACCATATTACCTGAAACAAGTTACTTCACCTCTCTGGACCTCAGTCTCTTCGTCTGTAAAAGTGGGGCTAGGGGAGCCCACTTCCAAGGGTTGTTGAAAGGATTAAAGAACAAAGCTGAGCACAGAAAGTGTTCGGCCTGTGGCCTGGTTGTTAGTTTATTGTTGTTTTCTCATTATTCCCACATGAAGCACTTAACCCTTAAACTGCAAGGTAGAAATCGTTTCCTTTTGTGGGCAAGGAACTCGAGGTGCAGAGAGGGCAGGCAGACAGTGGGCAAGTGGCTTAGCCAGGATTGGAACCTGTATTCTGATTCTCCAAACATCTCCAAGACCTCCAGGCCTGGGAGAGAGACTTTGGTCCAGGAAACCTCAGAAAGTCAGGGAAGGATTCTGACACATCTCCCTGAATGTCGGCTGTAGTGGTCTCAGGCACCTCGGCCCGGTTGTCTACCTGGAAGCTGGGGCTCTGAGAAGGCCTCCTCAGCCACTCATCTCCTGAAAAGATGAGAGAAACCAGCCGCTGATTCACCACTTCCAACCTGCATCCACCTAGCCATTATCATCATGAGTCAAACGCCGCCCCTATTGCCTTGAACCACAGTCTGTCGGCGATGGGGGCACCCTAGTAAGTCCCTTCCTTGTAAGATGGGGAAGCTGAGGCTAGAGGCAGAGAACATCATGCCAAGGCCAGTTAGCTTTCCAGAGAGTTTTGATTAGCAGAGATGGGGTGAGACCAACACGGTGGTATAACCAACCCCAAGAGACAAGGCTCTCCTGACACCGGGTCTGGGCCCAGTGCAATTTTTTTTTAAAATTTTTATTGGAGTATAGTTGATCTACAATGTTGTACAGCTGTACAGCAAAGTGAGTCAGTTATACATATACACATATCCACTCTTTTTTAGATTCTTTTCCCATATAGATCATTACAGATTATTGAGTAGAGTTCCCTGTGCTGTACAGTACCGTCCTATATTAAGCATCTTCTATGAGCCAAACGTTGTGCCTGGCCCCGGGGGTCTTCTCCTCACACCAGCCTCTCGCAGCATCCCCACTGCTGTCACGTCTACGTTATCTTCCCCCTCCATCATCTTCACCCAGAGCCCCTCCTTGCTTACTCTCAAGGCCACCTCCAGAAAAGCACTCCATGCAGGAAGGAGAGAGAAGTTTCCATCTCTTTGCAAACATATGCCCAAAGCACCCTTTCTTGTGAAAGATGGTGTAGTGTGTGGTTCAGGGGGGCCAGCCAGAGCCAGACTGCCAGGGCTCAAATCCCAGCTCTGCTGCTGATTCCCTCTCTGACCGTGGCACATTATTTAACCTCTCTGTGCCTTAGTTTCTTTATCTGCTGAGTGAGGCTATACCCGGCACCTCCTCAAAGAGTTGCGGTGAGGATTCAATGAGTTATCATATGTCAGGAGCCTGGAGAGCACCTGGTATGTGCTCAGTAAGTATTAGCTTTTATTACGATGGGTCTCACCTGTTATTTCCACCACCTAGAGTATGCATAGATATTATGAACCCCTGCCCCCAATCCCGAAAGCCTTCTGGGCAACCTGATGTCCTAGTTTCTCACCGCGAAGTAGGGGGACGTGGTTGCCAGCCCACCCCTCGCTCTAGGAATATGAGCTCGGCCTTTTAAAAAACCACCTGTCCCCTTTCCAGCCAAGTCCCACATTTGTTCAAGTGGTTGTGTGCATGCATGCACACACACACTGATACCACTCTCTCTCGCTCTTCGGGGAAAAAGGACTTCTCCACGGTTTCAGTTAATTCACTGCTTCCCGGTCCCCCGCCCCAGGGAGCCATAGGGAGCATCTGTCCTTGCCAAATTCCAAAGGTAGCTTAGCAACGGCACCATCAGCCGAGTGAACCCCGGGCACCCAACGGTAACCTATTTTACAACTGCCTCCTCCATCACTCACCGCCAGGCTCCTGTCGGCACCTGCAGGAACCACTGGCCCCCGTGGTTGTCACCAGGGCCCCACACCAACAGCTCCCTCTGCTGTCCTGCCCCCCCTACTCCCCACCCCCGGCAGCCTGGCTCACCTCTTCCCCTCACCTTCTCACAACACCCACCCTCAAAGCAACCTACCAACATTTCCATACAATCTGGGTACTTGGACTAATCCCTTTTCCGAACTGTAATTTCCCCCGAGGCTTCTGTCGGCTGCATGTGGATTTTGTAGGATTTTTAATTTCTTTTTTTTTTTTTTAAAGAGAGAATTACGGGGTCAGCACTTATGACCAACTCCTGTGGGCGGTGAGATCTATTTTAGATATACGGCAGGATTAAGGTGAGGAGGAGAGCAGATTTAATTAAGTTGCTAATATTTAAAGAAAATTGATGAACTCCTGGTTTACGAGTAGCACAGGCATGAACAAACCCCTCATTCCAGGGGAGGCTTTTTATTTGATTTGCTTTCCGTTTAAATCCTGGACTCGTTTTATTTGTGTAGCCGCACTGTCCGTTTAATTGTCTTTAATAAGGAAAACGTACCTCTGCTCACATTTAATTTTGATTTAATTAGGAGGAAGTAATTAATGGCCTCGTAAATCCCACTTTTCAGCCCCCCCAGGATGAGAAGCCATCACTGTGGTGTTTTTCATGTTGTTTATGATCCAGGGCTGGGGCTTAGGGAGGGGGAGTTCCCTCAGGGGCTGTCTACACTCAATGCGGAGAAAAGAACCCAGGATGTGGAGCCAGACAGGCCTCGGGCTGCCTCTTGTTAGCTGTGTGGCTTTAGGTACGTTATGGGCCCTCTCTGAGCCTCAGCTTGCCAATCTGTACAATGGGGAGAGGATAATCTCTGAGTCACAAGATCATTATGAGCTATCAAGGAGGTAACAGTAGGGCGTCTAGAAGTGTGCCCAGTGACTGACCTTCCTAGTCTAGCTCATGTGCACCTGGGATTTAACAGAGTGACTGGATCCTCCAGAAATCCCAGCAGACAGTTGGAGAATTCTAATGACAGTTGTATATTTCATTATTCACGTATTCAATGTTTGGTGCTGTGGCCTATCCTGGGGACCAGGGAGCAACGAACAGCCATATGCTTGATCCTCAGGGAGCTCACTGTCTCACACACACACACACACACACACACACACTCACACTCACCTGTCCCACTCCCCCTGTATTTTCTCTGCATGCATTGTCAGGACAGCTAGTGTGTGCCAGGCGTGGGGAGTTCAGACAAAGACAAATCAAAGTTACTCCCTGCCCCTGAGCCCCATGACAACTGAGGAGACAGATTGCAACACGGAGGTGATACAGGGGAGTGTGGAGCAGAGGGGAGTGTGCATGGGACAGGGGTACAGAGCAGCGGGAGGGCAAATGGGAAGGCATCTGGGAGGGCTGCCTGAGGAGGAAACAAGCTGAGTTTAAAAGACAAGAAGATATTGCATGATGGCCCCTGTGTCTCCAGTGGGTCAGGATTTGAGCCTGTGGTTCTTGTGTCAGGAGCTGGGGGGATGAACTAGGTGACCCTCAATCTCTTCTGAGACCAGGTGCCAGAAAAGGAGAGACAACTCATCTTTACTGAGCACTTACTATGTGCCAGGAGCTCCCACATATTATCTGATGAATCTTTGGACTCTATGGGGAAGCATTATCAGTCTCATTTATAGATGAGAAAGCTGAGGCTCAGAGAAGGGTAGCTTCTTGCTCAGGGCCAGGCAACAAGTGGGTGACAAAGCTGATGCTGGCACCCAGCCATTCCTGAATACAAGGCCCATCACCTCTCCTGATTTGTGTCGTGAAGTCCTTTTCCAAATGATGAAATAGAGGCTCAGATTGAAAAGGCCGCTGATAACCACGGCCTGCAGGTACAGGGTGGTACAGGCCTCTCCCCCCGCCGTGAAGCCCAGTGAACGCCCTGTAGCCCACTCCATCTTCCTTTCTCCCGCTTCTTTAGCCAGAAACGTTGTAAGTGGACTAACCAGATTCCAAAGGCTGCAGAGGGACCAACCTGCGCTTTGGAATCCAACAGAACTAAGCCCATCTCGGTCTGTTCACCTGGAAAATGGGGAGACATTTACGTATGCCACAAAATTAAATTAGATTTCTGCAGAGGCCTGCAATCTGGCACATAGTAGGCGCTCGGTAAATAAGAGCACCGTCCTCCAGCCTCGTAGCTGAGATTCTTGAGTAATATCCTCCTGGAGTAGAACCACAGGCACTTCCTGTCCACTCCAGAGCCAGGACCCAGGCAGGCGGGGTGAGTAGCCCCAACCCAGCCCAAATCTGCAGCTCTGAGCTCTTAGCTCCTCCACAGGCCGACCAGCCCTGTTCGGACTCTGCAGTCCCCAGAGAGTAGCCACTGGACCCCACTGTGAGCTCTGTGTCATGCTTTACAGAAGAATATCAGTGACATCACTACTGGGTTCTACTCCCTCCTCCCCCATACTCAATGGTAGGTGATCCCTGGTCAGGGTCTGAGATAAAATGTCAAGGGCAGCGGGGACATGATGGAGACAGAAAGGGAAGGAGACAGCCACTTACAGAGTGTGTAGGTCATTACCAACATGCTCACGTTTCATCTTCACCACACCTGTGCGAGGTAGGACTTGATCTGATTTCTCAGGTGGAAAAACAGACCCAGAGGGGTAAAATTAACAAGCCATGCAGGTTGATCACAACATTAGTGAGCCATGGGATCAGGAGATTGGCTTCCTGCACTTAGCTGGGTGACAAAGCAAATGACCTCCCCTCCCTGTGCCTCAGTTTCCTCATCTGAGAAATGGGAATAATAATAATGTTTCATAGGGCGGTGATGAAGACTAATAAGATTACAGGTGTTAAGCATTCCCCCAAATGGTATCTATTCTACCACACTCCTTGGGAATGTTTACTGATTAAATAAAGGCCCGCAACGGGTCTGATTGGGAAGTGGGTGGAGGCACCCTCAAAGGGAACACATTTGCCCTCTCCTGTCCCCAGCTCCCCTGGGCAAAGGTGGAGGAAGAGCATAAACAGCAAACAGGAGAGACAGGTCTCCTCATCCCCAGCACTGCCGATGATTCAGGGCTGATGTCTTGAGATAATTTTATTGGGGGTATTAAACTGAGTTATGAGGTTTTTACAATCCAGCCACTTATGAGAAATCTATTAACAGTAACTGGACAGGAAGAAGGCTTCTCAGTGGAGCCCAGGACGGGCATTAATTGGGGCAATCTATAACAGGACAGGGACCCGGAAAGGTTCCACCCAACGCCTCCATTTACTCCCTGCAATTTCTGCTGAGAATCAGCAGACTCGCCAAAAAGAGAGAGATGCCCATTAATCGGCTAATGAAATATGAAAATGTTTATGGACCATTCAATCTTCCAAATGGCACTTCTATAATCCACCTTTCAGACACAAAGTTCCACCAGCAGAATTTATACTCAGGCTCCTCCTGCATGGCAGGGGGTGGGCTTTCATCCCTCTTCATGGTGACTTCATTGGCACCTGTTATCCTGCTGAGTGGGCTGGGGTACATGCCGTCCTGGCCCGAAAGGGGCCTTAGGGATTCTCTTGTTCACGCGCCATCTTTGCGGAAGCTTAGAGAGGAGCAGGGACCTGCCCAAGGTCACCAGCTTCATTGGATGCATTTTCCTCTGCTCAGAGCTGCCTCAGAGATTTGGACATTGGAGGATAAGGACTTGGGTGTTTCTATTTGGGAGAACAGTCCTTCTGCTGGTTCCTTGCCCAGGAGATCTCAGTGCAGTGAAAACAACCTGGGTTCTGGAGCTTAACAGTGCCTGGATTAAATCCCAGTTATATATAGATAACATTTAGTAATAATATGATAATAATGATAGCTACCGTTTATGGGACACTGATTATGTCACAGGCAGGGCTGATTTTCAGCTACTACAAAATGGTATAGTTGTACCGGTTGTTAAAATAGTGAAAAAGCTCCCTACCTGTGGTAAATAGTCTGTTTCCTCTCCCTTGCCTCAGCTTCCTCAGCCCCTCCGACCTCTCTGGGATCCAGCATCCAAAGGGTTCCCACCTGAACCAGCAGGGGCCCTGCTGCAGTACCACTCCATGGGCAGTGCCTCTGCCGGGCTGGCTGTTACATATTGTGTCACCTGGTGCCAGGCAGGTGCTAAGGGCTTTATGTGGACTTTACACTCAATTAGCCCTCCAGTACCTCTAGGAGGAGGTGCTATTATGACCCACATGTTAGAGAGGAGGCAACTGAGGCCCAGAGAGGTACAGTGACTCGTGCAAGGACTCACAGGGAGGTGATGCTGGAGCCGAGGCTGGACCAGGCTGGACTGCCTCTTCTGCCGCCATGGGCTCCTCCCAGGAGGATTGAGGATGGAGTGAGAAAGCCCTGGCTGTGGACCAGGCCGGTTCCTCCAGCAGTCTGACCTTGAGCAAATCATCCTATTTCTCTAAACCTCAGTGGGAAAATGAAAAAAAAAAAATCTGCAAAGTTAAGATAGCAAAACCTACTCTAGTAGGGATTTTTTTTTAAATATGTATTTTATTTGTTTTTATTTATTTATTTTTTTAGGCTGCATCGGGTCTTAGTTGCAGCACGCGGGATCTTTCGTTGCAGCGCGCGGGCTCTTCGTTGCAGCGCGCGGGCTTCTCTCTAGCTGTGGCACGCGGGTTCCAGAGTGCGTGGGCTCTGTAGTTAGCGGCCTGCGGGCTCTCTCGTTGAGGCGCGCAAGCTCAGTAGTTGTGGCGCGTGGGCTTCACTGCCCCGCGGCATGTGGGAACCTAGTTCCCCCACCAGGGATCCAACCCGCATCCCTTGCGTTGGAAGGAGGATTCTTTACCACTGGACCACCAGGGAGGTCCTGTAGTAGGGACTGTTTTTTTTTTTAAAGAACTCTGAACCAGATAAGTATGTAAATTGCTTAGTACACTGCCTGGCACATAGTAGGTGCGCCTCCAGTTTTCATTCCCTTTCCCCCTCTGTCCCTCCACTCCCTGTCCCCACCATGTGCCAAGCCCTGAGGCTGGCTCTCCAGGTACCAGATGAGTAAGAAAATACCTCCGGGGGCTCAGAGCCTAGGGATCCTGGACCTGTAACTCAGAGTGAGGTCATGGACAGCAGCTTGGAAATTTGTTAGGAATGCAAATTCTGAGGCCCCACCCCAGACCTCCTGGATCAGAATCTGCTTTTTACCAGGACCTTCGGGTGATTTGCATGCACATTAAGATTTGAGAAGCATGGCTACAGCAATCCTACAGGCCGAACATGATAATGATGACTTGCTGTATTGCAAAGATCTTGGAGGGGAATGGTGGGGTTGGAGGTAGGTGCAGGGAGGGAATCCGTAAACGCTTTTGGGAAGAGGTGGCGTCTGAACTGAGCCTCGCAGGATGAGTAGCCTTTCAGTAGACAGAGAAATAAGGACAGGGCGCTCAGAGAAGAAGCAGAGAGTTGTGAGGTGGTTCTGATTTCTTTGTAAAGGCAATAGGGAGCCGTGGAAGAGTTGCAGGCAGGGGAGGACGTGTTCAGATCTGCCCCTGAGGCCGACAGCTCTGGCCGCAGAGGGGAAGGTAGATTACAGGGGCAGGGCTGGAGCAGGAAGAGCAATGGCGGGCTAGTGAAACACTCCAGACCAGACAGTGAGGCCTGGGACTGGGATGACGAGTGGCTTCTCCAGCCTCAGTGTCTCCACTGAAGAATGGGTATGTCAAAGAAGAGATGTGCTTAGGCACAGGCCCCCAGTGGGACTTGGGCAGGGGGAGCGCCAAGAGGAGCTCCCACCCCAGCCTCCACCCTGCCTTCCTCCCTGCCTCCCCAGATCCACTCGGACTCAGACGAGGGTGACGGAGCCATCAAGTACACCATCTCAGGCGAGGGTGCTGGCACCATCTTCCTGATCGACGAGCTGACGGGTGACATCCACGCCATGGAGCGCCTGGACCGGGAGCAGAAAACCTTCTACACGCTGCGGGCTCAAGCTCGGGACCGCGCCACCAACCGCCTGCTGGAGCCTGAGTCGGAGTTCATCATCAAGGTGCAGGACATCAACGATAGCGAGCCCCGCTTCCTGCACGGCCCCTACATTGGCAGCGTGGCCGAGCTCTCGCCCACAGGTGGGTTGCCGGCTCTGAGGGGCGCGGTGAGCCGGGGAGCTGGGGAAGGGGAGCTGCCAGGTTGTGAGAAGGAGCCTACTGCGGGGAGAGGCAGGGGAGACAGGGTATAGGTGTGAGCCCAGGTGCCCACACGGACTCAGGCACAGTCCGGGCAGTCACAGCTGCATTTCTGGACAGAGACACACATGTGATCTCAGGCACATACACGGGCACAGTCCCTATGTGGACATGGACCTACGTACAGACACAGAGACGTACTTGGACATGCTTATACACCCACACAGAATCACACAGGCAAGACCCACTTACAAGCTCAGCTGTCCACCTGTGCACAGCCCGGCTCAGGCACGGCCCCAGGCATGGACAGCATCGGGACGGTCACACACACAGGCATGGCTGTCCCCCTGGACACGGCCCTTCCCCAGACTTCAACTCACCCAGACACAGCACAGCCCTTGGCCGCAACTCCCACACAAATGCAGGCACAACCGAACGTGGGCACACCTACAACCTCAATCAACCAGAGTGGGCATAGCTGAAACAAGACCCCCCCACACAACCACACATGGCCTCACACTAGACACAGTGACATGCAACGTCACCCAGGAAACAGCCCCTCACATGGATGCAGCTTATGCACAGACACCTACCTAGACACAGGCAAAAGCCACAGCCAGACATTTTTACCATCCTGGGGTTGGGCTTCACCAGAGCGTAGCCACAGACAGGCCTGGGCACAGCCAGACGCGACAACCTCCAGACGGCTTCCTCCACGGCCCACAGGAAGCCCCAGCACACCAAGACCCAGCCACCTGGGGACACAGGCTCACAGAGGTGGCCGAGCCCCCAGACACAGATTCAGCCGCCTCTACCCAGGTGTGGCTGCAAACACCAGGGGCGCCGCACACACACAGTTGTAATAGAAAAGGCAGGACACACACCGAAGCACATATCTGCAAGAAGCCTTCAGACACAGCCATCCTCAGAAATACAGCTGCACAGCAGCGGGACACTGAAAGGAAAGGTTGGATGAACCTGCCTTCCCCCACCGTAGGGCCCACAGGTAGTGGACTGACCATCAAGGCCCCGCCTAGCCGAGGGCTCCTGGTAGAAGCTGGAGTCGTGGCGTGAGGGGCAAGCCAGTAGCTGCCACCTTCCCCACCGCGTTAGGCTAAGTCACCTGCAAGCCAGACTGGACAGGGAACAGTGGCCCTAGGTCCTAGAACACGTCCTGCCGCTGACAGACTGTGGCCGAGGGCTTGGCACTGCCTCTCACTTGGCCTTCCAGCTCTGCAGCTACATGTCAGAGGCTGGGGGAATTTGGGTTCTTGGGGAAGAGTGGTCAGCCCTGGCTTCCCCAGATTGGACCACGATCTGGCAGATTGGTGGGTAGTGAGCGGGCAGCCGGTGATGGAAGAGAAGGGAGTGGACCGGAGAAAATGGTGAGCACAAAGGAATGGTGGGAGAACAGGGAATGGCGAGGGTGTGAATGTGGGTGTGGGCTGGCATTCACACACGCACGGTGCACGCGTGCCTGGTGCGCCTATGCATCTCACACGTGCACAGGTGTGCCCCTGCACGGCCATTAAGGCCCGTGTGTGCATGTGACAGGCTATGTGTCTGTTGAACGGATTCATTCATTCATTGAACAAATATGCATGAGCACTGGGGACACAGCGAGGAGAAGGTAGACCAGCCTCCCTGCTCTCTCACAGAGGGGACATTCTGGCCGAGGTAGACAGGCGGGAAGCAAGTTAACAGATCATGGGTCTGGGAAGATGACACTGAAGCAAAGACTTGAAAGAAGTGAGGGCATGGGCCCTAGGGAACAGCATTCCAGGCAGTGGGAACAGTACATGCAAAGGTCCCAAGGTTGAATTCCCCGTGAGGGGAAGCAGAAAAGCGACCAGATCATGCAGCCACGTGGTCATAGTCAGGGTTTTGCCTTTTAGGCTCAGCAAGCTGGGAAGTCAGTGGAGGGGCTTGTTCAGAAGAGTGACATAATGTGACTTAATTTTAACAGGATCCTGTGGCTGTTCCATGAAGATTAGATGGGGAGGTGGGGTAAGGGCAGAAGCAGATTGCCCATTGAGAAGGATATTGCAGTTACCTAGGCAGGAAATGATGGTGGCTTGGAACAAGGTGGTACCAGCAAGGGTGTTGAAAAGAGGTCAACTTCTGGATATATTTCAAAAGTAGAGCTGAAAGCATTTGCTAATAGATTGGATGTGGGGCGTGAGAGAAGGAAAATTCAAGGATGACTATTGAGATTTTGACCTGGGCAATTAAATAGATGGAATCTCCATTTACTGAGATGGGAGAAACAGTGGGAGGAACAGATTTTGGGGGGATGGAGGGAAGTCAGGAGTTTGGTTTCAGACCTGCTAAGTTGGAAGTATTTATTAGAAAGCCAAGGAGAGATCTTGGAAAAGGCAGTTCAGTATACAGGTTCAGCAGCAAGGTCTGAGCTAGAGTGATAAATCTGGAGGTTGTCCATGGCAAAGACCCAGGGAGTACTTAGAACTCAATTTTGCAAGTGGGGAAACTGAGGCTCAGAGCAGGAGTGATGGGTCCAAGGTCACACAGCAAGTGAGAAGTAGCTTAAACCCCTGACTTCCCAGGTCCAGCAGCCCTCACTCCTGGACTCAAACTCTGGCTGAAGGAGACATGGCCCTCTCTCTCTTCACCCAAAACTGAACTGCATGTTTCTGCATGGAAAAGGCCAGAAAGATGGTGAGAGAGATAAGGCTGGAGAAGGAAGCTGGAATCATATGCGAAGGACTTGAGGGAAGTACATAGCCTGGGAAAGGCTTAAGCAAGGAAATAACGTGGGCAGACTTGCATTTTAGAAATCCCCCTCTACTGTGGGGTGGAGAGTGGATGGGGATGAGGGGTCCAGAGGGAGGTGCAGCCCCATATGCGCCATGTTGGCTTGCCCATCACCACTTCACTCTCACTTCCACTCTGAGTGGTGGCAGGACTGATGTCAACATCCCCATTGAACAGATGGGAACACCAAGGCTCAGAGAGAGGAGAAGATGTACCCACAGTCACATAGCAAGTCAATGACTGAGCAAGTTGGGCTTGGCTCCCAGGCTGTTGGAGCAGCAAGGTTCTTGTGTCACTCGTGGGGAAAGTGAGACCGAGAAGAGGGCAAGGACTCATTCAAGGTCGCCCAGAGAGTAGGAGGCAGCGCCAGCCCCCAGCTTCACGAGCACGGCCCCAAGGAGCCCCAGCCCTGCCTCACCTTCCTCTCCCGGTCCACTGACTCTGACATTCCGCTCAGGAAAAAGTGGGGACTTAACTAGGACAAGCCAGGGGAACCCAGGAGGGGGAAAGAGGAAGCAGAAATTAAATTAGTTTATTTCATTTGAGCAACTTTTTGAAGGGGAAGCAAATCCGACACCGGGGTGCTTACGGAGACTCCAGGCGGCTTTGAAAATCAGTCACAATTACTGAGCCTCCTGATCTGGGCTGAGCGGGGCGGGGCCGACAAGCAGCACCAGAGTCTGGGCGGCTTCGGACATCAGAAGGAGCGGGAACACAGCTTGGAACATGAAAGGCAGCAGCGCTCACAAATTAAACCACTCACAGCTTAAAAGGGAAGGGAAGTGTGCCGGGGGCCTCCAGTGAGCCATGCTTCTGAGGAGGGGCACGCCAGCCATGCTGAGCCTAATGCAGTGAAGCGGGTCCTGCCTCTGACAGTCAGGAGGCCTGGCTCCCCGCGTGACCTTGGGAAAGTCCCTGCCCCTCTCTGGGCCCCAAATTCCCTTCTGAGCACGGAGGGGGCTCATTCACGCCCAGATGTTTACTGAGTGCCTGCTCTGTGCCAGGCACTGGGGATTCTTAGAAAGCCTACATCCAGAGCAAGGAGAGAGACAGGAAAGAAATAAACAAGTCAACATATAAATGCACCCTGTGGTGTAAGTGCTGTGAAGAATAAGGGAATTGGGAGTTATATTGGGGGAGTGCTATTTTAGAGGGGTCAGGGAAGGCCTTTCTTTCTTATAAGAGAACCCTTGAACAAAGATCTGAAGGAACCAAGGGAATGGACAAAGGAGCTATGTGAAACAGTGGTTTTCAAAGTTTATTGTGCATCCAAGTTACTTGGAGGGCTTGTTAAAACACGGATGGCTCCCCTCTCCGCCCCAGGGTTTCTGATTCAGTAGGTCTGGGCTATTAGAAACGTTTGCATTTTTAACAAAGATGCTGTCAAAGGTGATGCTCATGCTACAGGTTCAGAGACCGCACTTGGAGAACCACTAAGCTAGAGGAAGAATGTTCCAGGCAGAGGGAAGAGCGAGTGCAAAGGTCCTGAGGAATAACGTGTTTGGTCATGTTTGAGGAATAGCAAGGAAGGCAGTGTGGCTGAAGAGAAGAGTAAATGAGGGGGAGAGGATCCAAGGAGGTCAGAAGAGGTACCGGAAGCTGGACCACATAGGACTTTGTAGCCTTTGAAAGCTTTGGTTGTACTGTGAGTGAGATCGGGAGCAGAGGAGTTATATGATCTAACGTAGATTTTTAAAAGATGATTTGCTCTCCGCCCTGTTGAAAATAGACTGTAGGGGTCAAGGATAGAAGAGGGAGATCAACGACGAGACAACTGCAGTCTTGGGGGCAAGAGGTGATGGTGACTTGGATTCTGGATGTTTGCTGAAGGTAGAACCAACAGGGTTTGTGAGGGATTGGATGTGGGAAGTGAGAGAGAGAGAAGACAAGGATGATGCTGAAGTTTTTGACCTGAGCAACTAGATGGATGGAGCTGCTATTGCTGAGATGGGGAATGATCCAGGAAGAGCAAGTTTGCAGCACAAAATTAAGAATTCATTATTGGACACGTTAAGATTGAGATGTCTACTAGAAGTCCACGTGGAGTTCTCAAGGGGACAGTTGGATCTCTGAGTCTGGAGGTCAGGAGCAAGATCAGGGCTGGAGTTACAACTTCAGAAGTCATCAGCAGAGAGAGAATTTAAAGCTTGAGGCTGGGTGAAATCAACAAGGGAGTGAGTTTTGGTAGAGAAGAGTTAGACTAGATAATCTCCTGATGTTAGGGGGCTAGACCCCTTCCCTAGGCTGTCGCAACCCGACCAGTGGACCACAAGAGAATTTCACAGAGCTCCTGTGCCCACTTCAACTCCACCTATTTATTAATGCCAACTATGTATAAGACAAAATACTTGGCACTGTTGAGGATACAGAAATGAGAAGTTCAATCCAACACACATCTATTAGCCACTACTTTATTCTGGGCACTGCAGGGGATGTAAAGATAAGTAATTGAATTAAATCCACAAATGTTTGTTAGCACCCATTATATACAAGGCCTCCAGTGTACTTGGCTCTGGAGGGGTTGCAAAGATGAGTCACCCAACTAAGCAAACATTTATTAGCACCTACTTTATATATATATAGCCCCAAGGGGATAGAAAAATAAGCAGTTGGTTTAATTCAGTAAATACATAATAGTTCCTACTGTGTACATGTCACTTTTTTTTTCTTTTTTTTTCTGTACATGTCACTTCGCTAGGTATGTGGGGATACAAAGATAAGCAAGATACTGCCACTGACCTCAAAGTGGTAGCAGATCAGTTTCATCTGTGGTGCCAACTCTGATCAACTGGTAGTGACTGTAGGGCTGTGTTGAGGAGTCTGAGGTCTCATTTGGGCTCAGCAGAAAAGAATGCCACAGTCGATTAGTGATGTCTGCTGGGAGCAAAGGAAGGAGAACGTGGTGAAGGAGAACGTGTATGTGGTGGCACATATACCATAGGATGGGCATTACTGGGCCATGGGATTGGGGCTCAACAGACTGTCGAAGTGGGCAGGGGCCCTGCCACTGCTGCTTTCCCATGTATTCCAGTCCCTTCTGTGAGCAGCATCTTTAATAGATGGAAAAAGACTTTTGTAGTACAGTCTGCACTTCTTGGGACATTCACTAAATAATAGCTATCGGCCAATACTGCTTTCACAAAGCTATTTCCCTTTAGTCTCACAGTCCTGGGGAATAAGCAGGGCAGGTATTTCCATCCTCATTTTACCAATGAGGAGATAAATGCAGAGAGAGAGAAAGTAACTTAGGCCTGAGGTTCCATATTAAGAGCTGGAGACGGAACCAGACCCAGAACCTGGAACCAGAACCTAAACTACTTGGCTCTGTGTACATGGGAAACAGTCACAACCATCTCTTTAGTGTGCACAGGACTTTACAGCTTGCAAAGCATTTTCATATCCCTAATCTCATTTCATCCTCCCGGGAACTCTCTTAGGTTAAATGTTGACAGCCCCATTTTACAGCTGAGGAAACTGAGGCTCAAGAGGGGAGGGGAAATAACATTGGGAGGGCACACTATCTGATTCCCAGGTCCCGTGCTTGGGAGGATGGTGGCAGAGAGGAAAGGAGGAAGGCAGGAGGCAGTGTGCTCCCCAAGGGTCTCATCTGGGGAGGGCAGTGGCTGGCTGGGAGCCTCCAATTGTCCATCTGCAGCTGGAGAGAGTATGGCTCAACAGCCCTCAGGCCCAAGCCAGGAATCAATCGCTGGCCTCTGCAGAGACAGCTTCTAAAGATGTTTTTAATTAAAGTCCAGGAAGATCTATATGTGCAATATCTCCTTGCCTAGCAACGGCACTGGCTCTCACCACCCAGGATGGGGAGAAATGGGACAGGAGGTTTCTGGTGGAGAGAGGTGGCAGAGAAGAACAGAGGCCCTGGCCCTCAGGAGTCGGCCCCATGTCTTTCTTTGTCTTTTCCATCAACAAATCACTCAGCAAACATAAGCACCCTCGCTATGCTAGGCCCTGTGCCCACGTGGCAGTGGGTACAAAGGTGACAAATCTACCATCCTGCCCTCAAGGGTCTAGCACATAGTAGGTGCTCCGTAGATATTGGGTGACTGAATGGAACTGAATTATAAGCCAAAAACTGTTTGCTTTCTGCAACTGGCAGAGGAATGCTACTGCAGGAACTTAGAACGTTGCTGTGCCGAACAAACAGGGTGACCGGACTACTCCACAGAGGGTCCCGTTAAATGTGGAGAGGATAGAAGAGCCTCTGGGACTCAGTTAGGGATAGTAGGGGAGTCCCTTCTCTCAGGGGGACAGATGAGATCCACACACACACGCAAGTGTTGCCTGCCTGGGTGAGTCTGTGGCTACCTCTTTCTGTCCCACTCTCTCTCTCTCTTTGTCTCTCTATATATCTCTGCCTCTCTTACCCTCATCTCTCTGTCTCTGTCCTAATTTCTCCCTATGTGTCTGGGTACCTCTGTTTTGCGCACTTTCTCTCTGTCCATCTCTCTGCATCTCTGTCCCTCTGTCCCTTGTTTCTCTGTCTCTGACCCACTTTCTTGCTCCATCTCTCTGTGCCTCCTTCTCTGTCACTTGTCTCTGGACCTGCTTCCTCCCCCTCTATCCTCCGACCTCCCCTTCCCGTGCAGCCACTTTCCTGAATCTCCTGTGTATCATTCATCTACATTAGGCTGCCTTGGGTGGGCAGCCGGAAGTGCGGTTGAGGCCAGTCCAGTGAGCTGGCATTGTAAGCGATGAGCAAAGAGGGAGTTGGGAGAGGGGTGGTGAGGGGGGAGTTTGAGAAGGGGCTTGTTTCCTGTGTAATCTGAATGTTCCCAGGGACTCGACAAGTGGTTTTTAATTTTTAATAGAAAGCATTCCATGCAGTTCCGGCAGCAGCAGGGGGTGGGACTCATGTTTCATAAATGTTTGAGAAGCTAAATGGGAGCCAAGGGTTTCCCCAGGCCCAGCAGGGCGGCAAGGGGAGGTAGGGAAGAGGCAGGATGATAATAATTACAAACATCTTCATAATCATGACACTTGGTCACCTCAGTTGAGGACTCTATTCTTTTCCAGAGCGTTTCATCTCCTTCGTCTTATTAAGGGGTATCCCTCACCCAGGAGGCAGGAAGGGTAAAGTGTTGTCTCCATTTTACGGAAGGGGAACTGAGGCCCAGTCAGGCCGAGTAGTTTTCCCACCACCACACAGAGAGCCAAGGAGAGGGCTGGAATGAGAATTTGTCTTCAATCCCTGACATCCACTCCACATGACACCACCTTCTCCCTGAGCAGCTGGAGGTCCTGGGGCCCAATTTTGGGCTTCCGTTGGATTTCACAGACAGCAAGGGTTAAAGGGACAAGAAGGGAAAGAATTCTGGCCTGGGAGCCAGAGCATGGATTCCAGTTCTGGCCCCATGACAAACCATGTCAGAAACCAGGTAAACTAGAAATGAGGAGTGGGCAAGCCCCCTCCCTCCTGATACTGGTACCCACGGGTCTCCTGCTCAGGGCCAAGGACACAGACCCAGAGATCTTCTGACCATACAGAGAGAGGAGAAAGGAATAAACTTTTATTGAGCACCTACTACATGCCTGGCTTCACCAGCCACTTAAATCCATCACCTCTAATTCCCATAGCACCTCTGAGAGACAGAGTGGGCCCCTCTAAATTACCAGTGAGGAAACAGGTCAAACAGGGGGAAAGACTTGATTGAGGGCACAGAGTGAGGAAGTGGTGGGATTTGAACCCAGGACTCTCTGATGCCAAAGTCCACCCAGTCTCCATGAAGTTGTGAGGGGCATCTCTTTGTAGGAGTGTCCAACTTCTCATGCTGATTTGGTGGCTTGTGTCATCCTTGCTGCTTCCTTCTGGGTGCCAGTCTCAGTACAGGCACAGTGAGTCCAGGAGGGTGACATGCTGGCTACAGTGTTGTGGGTTTGAATCTTTTCCTACCGCTTACTAATAACCTAATCTTGGGAAAGTCACTGAGCCTCTCTGTGACTCAGTTTGCTCATCAGTTCAATCAAAGGCTGGGTCTAGGGCATCAGTTCTCAGTCTGGAATGCACTTTAGAATCACTGCAGGAGCTTTTTAAATCCCCTTGCCTGTGCTCCACCCCAAGAGAGCGCTATTAAATTGGTCTGGGATGGGGGCTCAGCATCAGTTTTACTTTAAAGCTCCTAAGAGATTCTAACGTGCAGCCAGGTTGAGAACCACTGGTTTCTGTGCTCTCCAAGGACCAGCCTTTTCATAGCCAGCATTCCACATGGAGCCCTGGGCTCTGAGATACTGTTTACCCAAGAATCCTTTGGGCAGCCCTTCCTATGCCAGCCTGGAATTAGGCCCTTAATCCCGCGTAGCAGGACCGGGTGGCAGCACCATGGACAGCAAATGGCTCATTCTAGCCAATCCCGTCCCTGCTTCTGGAAGTCTGGGCTTGAACCAGCTGGCAGAGAGCGAGAATCCTGAACCCAGTTCCTTGCTATTCCCCTGCCCTTCCCTCCCTCTCCTTCCTTTGAATCTTCTCTCATTTGCCTGTCTACTTCTGCTCCTACTGATTCCCTCTCCTACAACCTTATAAGGCAAGATACATGTGTGTTTTGACATCAGATCGACCTGGGTTTGAATCCTGCCTCTCCTATTTCCTTGCCAGATGAATTTAGCCAGGGGCTGTCCTTGCTGCTGAACAAGGAAATCTATTTGAGTTCTCACAGCGATCCTGAGAGCTTGGTAGTAATATTACCCCCATTTCACAAATGATGCAATTGAGGCAAAAGGGGTTCATTACTAAACTTCACTCAGCCTCCATTTCCTCATCTGCAAAGTAGAAATCTTAATAGAGCTTACTTCAAGGCTCTATTATATGAATTCCATGAGATACTATACATAAAGGGCTTATTATAGTATGTAGCACGAAGAAGTTAGTTAATAAACCTAATCTATCATTATCATTGAATAAGGGTATATAATAATGGGTTTCATTATTATTCATTATTAATTTACATTGTCACCCTTCACTGTGCATAGCAGTTTCCTCATCTGTAAAATGAAAGTGATGCAGAATTGTTCTGGAGTCGGCTCGTATCAGCTCATGAGAGCCAAATATTGATTTTCAGGAGTTTTATGAGCCACTTGATACCACATTCATAGCTTGAAATTGGCCATGGTGAGAGTATTTACACCGTAGAAATCAGCAAACACTACAAAGCAGGGAATTCCTCCCTACCCCTCCATCCCCCAGAGCCAATGGTTAAACATTTGCCAGCATACCACTGCATCTACATCAGAGAATTGGTGTGAGGACTGAAGGAGAGAATGGCCGTGATGGCGCATTGCAAAATGCAAACTGCTGAACTTAGGGGGACGGCACAAGGTGGTCCTACAGCAGCCACAAGCCTGGCACCCTTTTGTCTGCCGATTCTGGGGAGCTGCTGACTTGTGAAGAAGGTGGGAGGGCGTGTGGGGCCTTGAGGAATGAGTGGTGAATCACTGACCCTTTGCCATCCCCACGTGTCGGCATTAACTGTAATGGCTGCAATAAAGAATCCCAGGTCGGGGAAATGATTCCATCATCCCCGTGGGAGTCCCTGGGATGCAGCCAGGGATAGAGAGAGAGAGAGCTCATCCTTGTCCCTGGGGAGTCACTCAGCCCAGCACTGTGCCTTGCCCAGGGGGTGAGGGGAACGTGCAGAGGAGAGTGACAGGGAGACCCTCTCTCATAACTGTTACAACAGCTGCTATTTATTGAGCACCCACCATGAGCCTGATGCTTTATGTATCGTCTCTCATTTCAGGCTGTCTGTGAGGGAGGCTTGACTGTGCCGCTGTATACAGGCGTGCAGCGTCTGCTGAGAGGACAGCAGCAACCTGCGTTTATTGAGTTCTTAGTCGGGGACAGGCGCTGTCCTCGGTGCTGAATACAGAAACCTGTTTGAATTCTGAAACCAATCCCAGGAGTTTGGTGGTACTCTCACCCTCATTTCACAAATGAGGAAATTGAGGCAAAAATGGGGTTCATGACAGGCCCAAGGCCAAACTGCTAATAAGCGACAGAGTCACTGATTGTGATTCAGTACAACAGGCCACCATCCAGAGTCAGTGTGTGTGTGTGTGTGTGCTGACTCTGGCTCCCAGAGGACTTTGGCCTTAGAGAGTCCTGGGTTCAAATCCCACCACTTCCTCAGTCTGTGCCCTCAGTCGAGTCTTTTCCCCCGTTTGACCTCTTTCCTCACCTGTAATTTAGAGGGGCCCACTCTGCCTCTCAGAGATGCTATGAGAATTAGAGATGATGGATTTAAGTGGCTGGGAAGCTAGGCATGTAGTGAGTGCTCAATAGGGTTTATTTCTTTCTCCTCTCTCTGTTTAAGAGGAGGCGCCTGTGATCATGCCCTGGCCCTGAATAGGAGACCCCTGAGTACCACGCATCAGGAAGGAGGGGGCTTGCCCAAACCTCTTCCCCAGCTTCTCCAGGCAACTCTGACGTGGTTGATGGAGAGCTGGAGCCACCAAAGAGAGAGGTGCATTGCAGGGCCGGTTTAGGAGGCTGGGAGGGGGGACACGGAGAGGGAAATGAGAAATGCAAAAGTGAAAAATAAATACATTTGTCTGTCTGGAGTGATCGAGGGCCCCAGGCTGGAGGCGGGAGAGGTGGGTGGCCAGCTGGGCTTAGCAGAATTGCTGCAGTAGCACTTCCAGAGCCTCACTCATTAGCCAGGCAGTGAACTGGCCTCACCCCCCAGCATGCCACCCCGCTGGCCCAGGGAGCCCAACCCACCAGGAGGGTCCTACCCAGAACCTCAGGAGGCCTGGGCCCCATCCCCTCACCATCAGGGCACCCAGAAGAGGGCATCTCCTTGAGGTGAGGTCTGAGTCTCATCCCCCTTGGGTCCTATCCTGAGCCCCCAAGACTCCCTCTTGGGTCTTGCATCTCACACCCTCCAATCTGGAAAGGTTTGGATGGACCACACAGCTTTGCCCATCCTTCCATTCAGCCCCTCCCCCACCCCTTCCATCACCCCCACCCTGTCCAGCCTCACATCCCAAGCCCTGCTTTTGTCAAATTGAACATGATGTCAAATTAGAGCCATCTCTGCGACAGGCCGAGCGGAGCTCCCAGTTTAATGAGGCAGCGTCAAAAATCAATAACTTAATTGCCGCTGTTTGATGGACTTTTATCCAATTTATACTCTCCCCAGCAGCCTACGTGCAGAGCATGAGGAGAAGTGTGTGTGTCGGGGGCGGGAACTGTCTGGGCACCCGGGAGGAGGGGCGAGGAGGGCACCAGGACCCACAGCCAGCTACCTCCAAAGGGAAAGCTGGCTGCTGCTCTTCTGCCTGGGGCCCAAGAGACACTGGCGCCTGAGCCCCAGTGAACTTGGTTGTCCTTCTGGGATGCCCACACACCCCCATGGTGGGATAGGGGGGGATTAGGATGTGGGAGGAAGGAGGCAGAATTCCCTTGAGAAATCAGGAGGGGCTGGGATGGGTAGAAGGACCCCTGCTTTGGGAGTAAAGTGCCTGGTTTCCAGTGTTAGCTCTAACTCTGTGATGACCTTAATTGGTGAAAATAACCATTTCCACCACCCACTGAGATACTGCTCTGAGTTCTGCACTGGGAGTTTAAAATGTGTTCCCTCATGAACCAAGGACTAGGACTGTCCCCATTTTGCTGGTGAGGAAACTGAGATGCAGAGAGGCTGTCTTCCCTTGCCAGAGTTTTACAGCTGGGAACCACCGAAGGGAGATTTGAATCCAGATCTGACTCCATGATCGTGCTTGTGCCACTGGGAAGGCCCCAGGTCTGGAAGCGGGTTGGGGCTTAATGTGGGGATGAGGACTGTGAGGGGATTGGCTTCAGTGACCTCCGGCCTAGGTCTCCTTTCCCAGCTTCTCTGGGGGCGGGGAGCGATGGGGAGGACGAGCACAGCGGCCCCAGCTGACCCCTGTCTCGCTTGGTCCCCCGGGCCCAGGCACGTCGGTGATGCAGGTGATGGCCTCGGATGCGGATGACCCCACGTACGGCAGCAGCGCTCGACTGGTGTACAGCGTGCTGGATGGCGAGCACCACTTCACCGTGGACCCCAAGACCGGTGAGGGGCGGGGCCAGGCCAAAGGGGCGGAGCCGGGGCGGAACCAGAGGCGTGGCGCAAGAGGCGGGGCCGGAGGGGGCGGGCGGACGTCTTCTCTCAGCGTTCCAACCAACAGTGCTGAGGTTAGGACAGAGGACACCGAGGCATCTTTCTGGCTCCAGGAGACCCCAGGGTCGCGGAGAGGGAGGGCGGCCAGGCAGGAAGAGAGAAGGACCGCGGAGCAGGAAAAAAAAAATAGAGTGGGGGGCGCCTGCAAGACTGGTGCGGAAACAAAAAGGCAGGAGGCTATCACTATGGGCCCCCTGAAAGGACTTCGGAGGTCTGAACTCAGTGGCCCCTCTTGCCGTTGGAGCTAAACTGAGGCAGGCGTGTCCGCAGCCCAGACGGGGTCGGTCATGGTCATAAGTGTCGCTGGGGGCCGGAGGTAAGGGAGGACGGCCGTCGGCCGGTGAAAGGCACCTTTTCGGCAGCTGTGAAAGCTGTTCAGGTGGCAGTTGTTAAGGATCTGATGGGAAGACCGAGTCCGAGACCATTAGGGAAGGATGGCTTCTTGACTTACTTGCCCTCCCCCCCATCACCAAGCAATGGTGCAGCGCTCTCACGCACCGTCCCGCACGTCACTCGCTCTGAGGCTAGAACCTGAGTACATCTCCGAGGGGCCTCGTGAGAGTGGCAGGGAGAACAGAGAGATGAAGTGGTTCGCTCAAGGTCCCACAGCTGGGAGCGGCTGCCGATGACAAGGGCAGTGCTCTCACTGTCCCAGGGACAGGAGAAGGCAGGGGATGAGACATCAGACACCACAGAATGTTTATCAAATGCCGTCATGGGGCTCGCAGTCCAGTGGGGGCAGGAGGACAGGCATCTGTATGGGCAATTAGGATGCAAGTTTCCTGGAGGCGGGAGCAGCCATCTCCAAAGGATAAGAAAGTGTTGGCCGGACCGAGATTCAGAGAAAGGCATTCCAGGCAGAGGGCATGGTGCAGGCAAAACTGGGAGGAAGAGAACAGCCTGAGGCATGGGGGGAATTGTAAGCAACTCAGGACTGGAGAAGAGGCTTGTTGAGAGGTAATGTAGAGAGGCTGGCAGGGGCCTGACTTCCCCGTCTGAAGCGGGCTGAAGCACTTATTTTATTCTAAGGGTAGTGGGGTGGGAGGGTGTTTGATGGATTTGGGTTTGGGGTTTTTGTGTGTGTTTGTTTTGTTTAGGGGAAGGGGTTGAGAATTCCAGTCTATAATTGCATTCTCTTACACATAATATCCGCATTATTTTTTTCTCCTTGTGAAACTAATACGTTTTAGAAAACATTCAAACATTAAAGAAATGTTTTTTAAAAGAGACGAAGGAAGGAGGGAAGAAAGGGCTTCCCACCCTCATCCCCAGTAATTGCAACCCCAAAGGTAGCCACTTGGTGTATATATCCTATGAGACCTTGAACTCATTCACTTGAAAAATATTGAGGTTTTTTTAAAAAAATAGATAATACATTTCAAGGTTCAAAATTCAAAAAGTCCAAATTTGTATTTAGTAGAAATTCTTCACCCCCTATAGTCCCCCAGCCACCCAATCTGTATCCCCAAGGCAACCAATGTAATTTTCTTGTGTATCTTTCCAGAGCTATTCTATGCATGTACAAGAAAATAGGTACATGTATTTGGGTTTTTTTTACACAAATGGTAGCTATAAACCCACACTATACACACTGCTTGCCTTTTTCGCTTAACAATACATCTTGCAGATTATTCCATATCAGTACATAAAGAGCTTCATCATTCTTTTATTTAACAGCTGTTGTGGATACACTAAAATTTATTTCACCAGTCCCCTATTGATGGACACTTACACTGTTTCCAATCTTTTTCTACGACGAACAGTGTTACAGTGCATAACCTCATACATATATCATTTTGTGCTTGTGTGAATGTATCTGCAGGATAATTTTCAGGAAGTGGAAAAGCTGGGTCAAAGAGTGTAGTGCGTTTGGAATCTGGATAGATAATGAGGAAATGTACCAGATTACACTCCTGAAGACCCGATTACAAGAGAGCCTGTTTCCCTTCCCCCTCACCAACACTGTGGATTCACTGATGACTTTTAAGCAGGGAAGTGACATGCTCAGGTTTTCATTTTAACAAGATCCCTCAGGCTACCACTGTATAGCATGGCTCAGAGGCAGGAACTGAATTCAGGGAGACCCAGGAGCCTGGAGTGCCCAGCAGAGAGCCCCGAAAGACAAAAGCCAAAGCCTGCACCCTTTCTCAGCACCCACCCAGACTCCTTAACCTGCTTCATCTAGTTAGGGAGCCAGAGGTGATACGGGATTGGTAGAGAGGGTTAGTTGAGATACTGAGGAGGGAGAATGAGGGATGACAGTGAGATTCTGCAAAGGGCAAACCTTGGAGGCCTGGATGAATGTACGGGACTATATTCAGGGAGGAATCTGGGGGTTCCTAACTTTGGAACCTAGGATGGGAAGAGGCACCACCTACAGAAACAGAAGGAGGAACGTGGATTAAGAAAACTGTCTAGGGACAGAGGAATTACTGAATGTGTTCCAGGTTCTGATATAGAGCTAATTAATTCAATTTTAACTATATTGGCTTTAAGATGAGAGAAGAGGAGGAAAGAAACATCTAGAATGGGCCGCCTGAAATATGGGCCTAAAGCTTCAAGAATGATTGAGGCTCTTTAAGCTTTGGTTTCCCCATGTACACAACAGAGATAATAATACTCATCTCACATGATTGTTGTGAGGATCAAATGGGACAGTTCATTCATTCATTCTACAACTCTTTATTGAGTCCTGTACCTGCCCAGCTCTGCTCTAGGCTCTAGGAAGGCAACAGCAGGGAAACCCAACACCCTACCCTCATGGAGCTTTTATTTAAGTAGGAAATACAGAAAATAAGCACATAAACATACAACATAATGTGGAGTAGCAGGAAGTGCTAGGAAGACACACAAACAGGGTAAGAGAGTAGACTTAGATGAAGAAATCAGGACAGGCCTTTCTGGGGAGGTGACGTTGGGACTGAGTCCTGAATGAAGTGAGGGTGTGAGCCACTTCGTATCTAGGAGAGATACTGACATGCTCAGTGCAATACCTGGTACATAAACGTAAACCAGGGGGATGATGGGGATGATGATGATGATGATGATGAAGCCTTCATCCATTCAACCTGAGGAGGTGAGGTCCTTAGAGTTGATCAGCTTTAAGGCGGGGAGGAAAAGACAGAACACAGAAATAAGGGAAGGGCCAGGACGGAGTCTGGGAGGTGGCAGGGGTGGGCAGGTGAAGCATCAGACTCCAGAGTGAGGAGGACGGCCAGGTTCTAAGAAAGAACATCCCCCACTGCAGAGAGTCGGGGGGAGGGTGGCAAGTGGGAGGCCATGGAGCCTGGGAGGGCAGAAACAGTTCTCAAGAAGCCAGAAAGTGGGCACCAGGCTAGGCAAGTGAAGAAACACAAACAGGGTCCTTGTTTCTAGGGTCCTTCAGCTTTCTCTGTTTGGAAGGGTCTCTGTAGACATTGCCCAGGAAGGACCCGATTTTTCCTCCCCTCTCCTTCGGCCCCATGGTTGGAGCCACCCTGATGCCATTTCCAGCCCCAGCTCCATTTCCCCAGCCAGGAATATTCCGCTTATGCGGGTCTATATTTAGCAGCTGCTGCGAGGTACAGTCTGTTCTCGCTGTGCAGATAGCAGGGAGCAGAGCCGGAACGGGGCCTGTGAGGAAGGTGTGAGGGAAGGGAGGAGGCGGGGCGCCACGAGGCTCGTGCCAGAGGAAGAATTAACTTGTGTGTTTTAAAGGCCAGGCCTGCCCATAGACCCCCCAACAGGGAAAACAGGGATGGCATTTGAGGGCTAATGAGGCGTCACTTGGGCTCCAGGGCCCCTTCTGCAGCGTTTGGAGGGGACGGCGGGGGCGGGGAGGACAACAGTGGAACTGGGGGCGACCGGTGAGGACGAGGCTGTGGGGAGCTGGGGCCAGGCTCTCATTACCAGCCCCCGCTCACCACCGCCCCAGCAAGAATAGAAAGCCTCTCTCTCTCAGAGACTTCAAGATAGCTGCTGAAAATTCTCAATTGAGCCAGAGACGTTTGCTTTCCTGGGAGGGAATGAAACTAACCTTTGTAAGTGCCACATCCTGATCAGGATGATGTACTAGATCTGGTTTCTGCCTTCATGGTGCTTTTGTTCCAACAGAGAAGCCAAATACAAAGAGACAACTACACCCAGGCTGCGAGAGGCGGGCAGAGGGTCTATGGTTGTAGGTCAGTAAGTCAAAATGTTTATCAAACACCTACTATATGCTGGACCCTATAGATAAGATGATGGATGGACAAGACCAACATGAATCTCAGCCCTTGTGGAACTGATGTATGAGGTCCTCAACCCGGGACTTGAGGAAGGGGAATCATCAAGGCATCTCCAAAATGTGGGACCTGCTGCTGGAAGCTTTGTCTCATTTAACCCTCTTAACAGCCCTTCCAACTGGGTATCCCCATTTGACAGAATAGGAAACTGAGGCTCAGAGAGAGTTAGGAACTTGCCTGAGGTCAGATAACGTATAAATGGTGGAAAGAAGGCTTGAACCCATACCTGTCTGACTCCAAAGTCCTTCAAAATCCCAAAGTGCCTCTTATATGACTGACTCTGTGTAGCCCTGGCACATAGTAGGCCCTCAGTAAGGGTCGAATAAATGGGTCAGTGGATGAATTTTCAGAGCCAGATGGTTTAAGAACAACTTCATCAGCTGATTTGGGAATTTTCCCCCAGGCCCCCTAGGAGGGCACCAGCCTCCAAAATGCTTCTCCCAGCATCAGGAGTGGGAAGTGGAACAGAGTAGACAGCAAAATGTGCCATCAGTTCCTCGCGTCCCTGAACTGGCCTCTTAGTAAAGTGACTGTGCCATTCTTCCCATCAAGTGGGAGAGGAGGCATCTATTTCCCTGCCCTTTGAATCTGGGCCGCCTTATGACTTGCTTTGGGCCAATAGAATGTAGCAGAAGTGATGTTCTGCAAGTTCCCAGATTAGGCCTTAAGAGACCTTGCAGCTTTCACTCTTCTCTCCTGGAACATGGGCCTGAGACTACCATGTAAGGAAGCCAGCCCAGCTCACTGGAGGATGAGAGAAGGTCTGGCCAATAGCCAGGGTCAACTGTCAGGCATGTACATGAGGCCATCTTGGACCTTCCAGCCAGATGACCCTGCAGTGAAACGCAGCTGTGTGAGTGAGCCCCAAAGAGGGACGGCCTGGGGAGCTCGATTTCTCTGTTAACCTATCTACCGCTATATGACAAACCGTCCCCAAACATGGTGGCTTAAACAGCACCGATTTATTATGTGTCACAATTCTGTGGGATGGATGGGCAGTTCTTTTGCGGGGGTCACTCCCATGGCAACAGTCAGCTGGCAGGTCAGTTAGGACAGCTGGTATGGCTGGGCCTACCACGTGACTTTTCATCCTGGCCTTCTTCACAGCACAGTGGTCTCAGGGTTCCAAGAGGACAAGCCCCAGTGCACAAGGGCTTATCAAGCCTCTGCTTTTGTCACATTTGCTAATGTCCCATTAGCCAAAGCAAGTCCCACGGCCAAGGCCAGAGTCAGTGTGGGAGGGGATGACCCAAGGATGTGGATTAGTTCATCAGGAGCTATCACCATAGCAACCTATCACTGGGTGTGACTCCAGGAACAGGGTCCAGAGGCAGCATGGCCTCAGGGTACCAACCTCCTATTTGCCCAGAGATGGCATCTAATCACACACTCAATACGGCTTCATGACCTGTTTCCAGGTAAGAAGACTTCAGTGTCCCCAGTTCCCCCGGAGCTGGAAGTGACAGGGCAGCAAGGAGGCCGGCCACATAAGTATGGCTCCTCACCCACAGCGGTACACCTCAGCCAGACCCCTGCTCCGAGCCCCACTCAGAGTGACGGTCGCTGAGCTTTTGCTCCACAAGCTCATAGATGTACAGCGGCCCCGATCCCATCACCAGCCTCCGCATCAGTGAGATCCTAGGTGTAAATGACATGCACAAAGCTTAGCACGTAGTAAGTGTTCAGCTGGCCCGCACCCCTCCTGCCTTTCTGCCTGGCTCACACCGGGAGCCCTCTACCACGTCTCTGGCCCGGTGATCACTCCCCCATCAGTCCATCTGTCTGCCCTCTCCTTCCTCCCTCCCACCCTCTTTCTCCACCCCTTGCTGTCCGTCTGCCTCTCTGGTGTCCCTGAGAAGCTCTGTTCACGCTGCCCTTGCTGTTCTACGTCTTGCTTTCTCCCCCTCTTTCTCTCTCTCTGTTTCTCTCCAGGTCTCTGTCTCTCTGTGGATCTCTGTCTTACTGCCTCCTCGTGCGTGTGTGTATTTCTCTCTGGCTTTACTGCTCCCCTCTTTCCTTCTCTCTTTTTCTGTCTCTGTGGGTCTCCCTTTCCCTCTCCTCCCCTCCTTTCCCTTCCTCTTTGCCTCTGAGCGCGTGGCTCTCTGTCTCTTTCCCCTCTAACGCTCACTAGATTGCCCTCTGTTTGTCTCTTTCTTCTCTCTCTCTTCTTCCCTCTCTGCCACCTTCATCCTTCTTCCTCTCCTCTCTTTTCCCTTTCTGCTCTTTCTCTCCTTCCAGCCCCCCAGGGGAGAGGACATGACAGACCCACCTTCCCAGTACAGCCCCTGCTGTCCAGGACTGCAAACACTCAACTAAGAGACCAGCCAAGGCCTTGGGCCCCATCCTCATCCCTAGAAGGGCATCCCTCTGACAATCCCAGTGTTGAGGTGCAGCACCAGGGAGAAGGGACAAGGGGCCTGCTGCGTGATTGGAAGCATGTCTTGCCTGATTAGGACTGAGACGAGCACAGGGGCTATCTCATGAGCTGAGACAGGACCACATAAACAGCATTGCTCTGTCAGAGGCCTGCGCTCTCCCCTTGTACCTGGTGGTGGGGGGGTGGGGGGATACCAGGCGGGCTGGGCGGGGACCCTCCGTCCTTACAGTGGTCCAGCAGAGCAGTCCACAGCATGGACTCTGGCCCCAGAGTGCCTGCTGGAATCCTGACTGGGCGCTTTCTACATGTGTGACCTTGGGCCAGTACCTAACCTCTTTGTGCCTCCATCTCCTCATCTGTAAACTGGGTATAATCACAGCACCTTCCTCCTAGGGGTGTTGAGAAGATCAAATGAGGCAGTTCACTCAGATGCACATCAGTGTCAGTTATTGTTGTTACTGTCACATGCAATCCTCATGAGATGAAACTCTGAACCAGTGGTTCTCAACCGATTTTGTCCCCAGGGACCATTTGACAGTGTCTGGAACTAGGGTTGGGCAGGGAGGGTGCTGCTACCAGCATCTAGTGGATGGAATTATCCCGCCCAAAATGTCCATGGTGCCAAGTTGGAGAATCTTGTTCTTTAGGGAGGTATTGTGATTATCCCATTTTACAGATAAGGAAACTGAGGTTCAGAGAGGTGAAGGGATTTGCTCAAGATCACATGGTCAACAAACGGCAGATCTGGGATTTATCCCAAGTTCGTCTGCTTCCAAGTCTCCCCTGCCCTTGGAAAGACCAGTCCTGGCTGAGGAGGGGTCAAGAGGCAGCTTACTGAGGAGTCTTGAAGGCTTCTGATAGAGAGTTTGTATGACCCCTGATTAGACAGACTACACTTTCCATATCTCCATGGGATCCCTCAAAAGCAGGGTCACCCCCTAGGTGCCCACCCCTGGCTCCCCCAGCTACACACACACACACACACACACACACACACACACACACACACACACACACACACTCCAGCCTCTCCTCGCATTCCGTTGCCTTTATTGGCATCTAGGGGCTGTCTGGGGACATCAGGAGTGAGAGATCGGGTATTATGGGGCGCATCATGGGGCTGCTGGTGCGTGACTCCACCTGGCGCTCAGGCCCTGGGCACCACCTGTCACCACCTGGTGCTCGCAGGTTGGAGTGGGTCACGGGGTGGGGGGTGGAGGGGGAGGCTCTGAATGGCTCATCCACTTCTCCCTCCCCCCTGGTCTCCCACTGGCAGGGAGACAAGAAGCCCAGCCTTCCCCTGCACGGAATCAATCTTGTGGCCACCCCGACTCCTGCCGCCCCTCCCCCTGCTTCCATTAACAGCTTGCAGGATTGTCTGATCAGCGATTAGCTGGTGCCTGGACAGAGAATCTAGGGCCAGGCTTGAGAGGAAGGGGCTGGGAACCCCAGGGCAGGGGGATGATTTAATCGTGGAGGGGTGTGCAGGGGGGAATAAGTGTGTGCAGTAGCTATGCGTGTGCGAGTGACCTCATGTGTGTTACGTATGTAGTACGTAAGTGTGTGAGACATATCAGTGTTTGTGTGCACGTAAGTGTGACTCCATAGCGAGTGTGTCTGAGGGTGGGTGTGAGTCCAGTTCATTTTGTTAAACACTCACCGAGCTGCCACTCCGGGCCTGGCTCTGGGCTGAGCGCCACTGACCCAGAGACAAATCAGACACGGGCCAGGCTCGTGCAGAGAGTTATCGCAGGTTCCCCGTCACATGGGGAAACCGAAGCCCCACAGGTGGGATCGGTAGCCCAGGGGGGTCACACAGTGCCTGGTTCTGGTCCCTACGCCTCTTTTTAGTAAACCCAATAGTCTATATTCTACTGCGTTTGTGTTGCGTGTGAGTGTGTGTTTGAGAGTGTGTGTTAGTATGTGTGTATATAAATGTGTGTGTATGTGTACAAGTGTGTGGGAGGGTGTGTTTTAAAGTGTGTATGTGTGAATCTGATAGTTGTGTGTATGTGTATGTATGAAAGAGTAGTGTGTGTGTGAGTGTGTGTGTGTGTGTAGCATAGAATCTGTGTGAGTTATCTGTGAGTATATCTATATAAGCACACGTGTGTGTGTTTATAAATGTGTGTGTATGTGTACAAGTGTGTGGGAGGGTGCGTTTTAAAGTGTGTATGTGTGAATCTGATAGTTGTGTGTATGTGTATGTGTGAAAGAGTAGTGTGTGTGTGTGTGTAGCATAGAATCTGTGTGAGTTATCTGTGAGCATATCTATAGAAGCACGTGTGTGTGTGTGTACCATAGAATCTGAGTTATCTGTGAGCATATCTATAGAAGCACGTGTGTGTGTGTGGGGTGGGTGTGTCTGTGTGTCGTGGCTGCTGGGCCCCACACCTGCACAGTGGCCATATCCGTGTCTTCTGCATCAGCCGCTCCCCTCCTGAACTTGAACGAGCCCGGCCTCTGCCTGGGGAGGGGTCTCCATATCAGCTGGCAGCTGGCAGGGGGGCATCCCTGGCCTCACCCTCCCTCATCCACAGGCGTGATCCGGACGGCTGTGCCTGACCTTGACCGCGAGAGCCAGGAGCGCTACGAGGTGGTGATCCAGGCCACCGACATGGCGGGCCAGCTGGGCGGCCTCTCCGGCTCCACAACCGTCACCATCGTGGTCACCGACGTCAACGACAACCCGCCCCGGTTCCCGCAGAGTGAGTGAGGCCTTCCCAGAGGGAGGAGGCAGATCCGTGTGTCTGTCTGATCATCCCTCCAAGCCACCCACTGACCCCGAGCTGCCTTGTAGGCTTCCCGCCATAGAGGGACTCCCGCATCTGTCTGTGTCCATCCATCCAAGTCCCGCACTTACCCCCTGCCCCCCTCTCCAGCCACGCTTCTTGCAGGGGACGGCCTCAAAGTTGTCTGATTTTCCGTACATCCAAGTAACGCGGTTACCTTCCCACCCCTCACCTTGCTTCCTGCCAAGAGTGAGCCCCTGTCTGTCCACCCACCCCTACTGGCCCTTGCACACACCCCTGTCCTGCTTATTGTGTGTGTGATCTGCTACTGACCCAAGCTTGCAAAGGGACATTGGAGGTGGGAGGACAGATACAAGGATATCTTAGGGATATAGACAGAGGCTGCAGCCATGCCCAAGCCGAGTGACACCTATAATTGTGCACGGAGGTGCCAAGGTCTGGAGTGACAGGTCTTACCCTTTTCCTCTGAGCCTGGAGGGCAGGATTCCGTGCTCCTGAATTAGGAGGCCTTTCCACTCGCTGCCTCCCCAGGCACAACAGGGTGGAGGCGGCTTCTCTGACTCAGTCCCCCACCTCCCCATCAGCCCAGCCAGCCCCTCTGTCCCAGGTTCAGGCTGAGCCGCGCGGGAGAAGCCGCCGAAGCTGGCAGAGACTAAATGCGGTGGGGAGCTGGGCTGATTCCTGTCGGGCGAGTCATTACTTGAGGTCTGCTGCTCTCACATTAGGCCTCGCCACAGGGGACTGACCCCCGAGAGAGAAGGGAATCCAATCCCTTAGCTGAGAACACATCGCAGCCTAAGCGCCTCAGTCCAGATGCACAGCGGGGTGGGCAGAGCCCGCCAGCCAGCTCCACGTCGTTGCCAGGGAGCCTGGTACCGCAGTCGCCCCCAGCCACTCCTCCAGCCCAGCCCCGCTCACCGATGGGAAGCTTCAAAGCACCGTGTGGAGGGGCGGGGACCACCCAGTCTTCTGCCCAGTTGTGTGATGCTCTGTGCCAGCCCTGAGCCGGAAGGGGTAGGGCAGAGCGGAGGGGCCAGGGTCCCCCAGAAGACTCCTGTTTATTCATTCATGTACTCCTTCTTTCTTTCTTTATTGTGAAATACACACACAAACAGAAGTATGTAAAATAGAAATGTCCAGTTTGACAAATAATTACAAAGCAAACACTCCTGTAACCACCAACCAGGACCCCAGAAGCCCCCAAAAGCCCTTTCTTTTTTTTTTCCCCATCCAGCTATTCCTTTATTTTATTTTTTTATTTTTTTGACATCTTTATTGGAGTACAATTGCTTTACAATGATGTGTTAGTTTCTGCTGTATCACAAAGTGAATCAGCTATACCTATACATACATCCTCACATCCCCTCCCTCTTGTGTTTCCCTCTCACCTTCCCTAACCCACCCCTCTAGGTGGTGGCAAAGCACCGAGCTGATCTCCCTGTGCTATGCGGCTGCTTCCCACTAGCTCTCTCTTTTACATTTGGTAGTGTGTATATGTCCATGCCACTCTCAAGCCCTTTCTTGATCATAACTTCTCCCCACAAACCCTCCTCCGGAGTTAACTTCCATCTGCTTTTGTGATCACCTCCTTGCTTTTCTTTTGTCTTTTCTTTTTTCTTGAAGTATAGTTGATGTATAATATTACATAAATCATAGGTGCACAATATGGTGATTTGCAATTTTTAAAGGTTATACTCCATTTATAGTTATTACAAATTATTTGCTATATTCCCAGTGTTGTACAATATATCCGTGTAGCTTATTTTAAACCTAATAATTTGTACCTCTTAATCCCCTCCTCTTATCTTGCCCCTTCCTCCTTCCCTCTCCCCCCTGGTAACCACTGGTTTGTTCTCTATATCTGTGAGTCTGCTTCTTTTTTGTTATATTCACTAGTTCGTTATATTTTTTAGATTCCACATATAAGCGATATCATACAGTATTTTTCTTTTTCTGTCTGACTTATTTCACTTAGCATAATGCCCTGTAAGTCCATCCATGTTGCTGCAGATGGCAAAATTTCATTCTTTTTTATGGCTGAGTAGTATTTCATTGTGTATATATATACCACATCTTCTTTATCCATTCCTTTAGGGTTGATTCACCCATGTAGGCATCGCCTAACATTATAGTTTAATTTCATGTTTTTTAACCTTATCTAAATGGAGCCACACAATACAAATGATTTGTGTCTTGCTTTTTTGTCTCTCAAAATTATGTTTGTGACTTCACATGTTGTTGCTTGTAGCTATAATTTATTCATTTTCACTGCTGTATAGTATTCCATGATTTATCTATTCTCCTGTCAGTGGACATTTGGGTTGTTTCCAGTTTGAGGCTATTATGGAGGATACTGCTTTGAACATTGTTGCATGTGTCCTAGTGCCATTTTGCATACATTTCTCTAGTGTACAGAGGAGCAGAGTAAACTCATCTTCAATTTTACTAAATAAAGCCAAATTGTTTTCCCCCACGAAGAAAGGCATGTGTCCATCGTACCATATCCTCACCAACAGTTGGTACTGTCAGATTCTTTCATTTGTGTTAATCTGGTGAGTGTATACTAGTATCTCATGCTGCTTTTCATTCATTCACTCACTAGTCACTCACACATTTCGTTTATGTGACAGCCTGGTGTTCTGCCAGGCACCGTGAATGCCTGATGAATAAGGGATGTGGTCCCTGCCTTGCAGGAGCTCACACCCCTGAGCGAGGGAGGGGGAGAGAGAGAGAGAGAGAGAGAGAGAGAGAATAAACAGAAAATGATAGGGAAATGCAATAATCCTTACAATGGGATGAGCCTGGGGGCCCTGGACACACAGGAGCAGAGCCTGGAGGTCTGGGAAGCTTCCCTGTTGGAGGTAATATTCAGTGAGACTAAAAAAGAGTGGGAACAGGGGAGGTGAAGGCAGAGAGGAGAATAAAGAGAGGGAATGTCTAGAGGTGGGACAGAGCAAGTCATCCTTAAGGAATTACAAGAACTTCAGCCGGACTGAAGCTCAAGTTAAGGTAGGCGGTTGGGGGCATGAGGCTGCAGAAGTCAGCAGGGGCCAGGCAGCAAGCATCTTGCAGGGCAGGCCAAGGGGCTTGTACAACTCCATCCCAAGGGCAGCGGGGAGCTATGGCAAGGGTTAACGCAGGGGAGCGGCGAGGTCAGCTTGTGTTAAAGCCCCCCCCACCCCGGCTGTTTATGTGACAGTGAATCAGAGGCAGCCACTCCACACAAGGGTATCCAGACCAGAGGGGGTCCCAAGAGACACATCCCCATCTCCACAAGCCCTGCTGGCCCATCATTTAGCAAATCACCCTCACCTTCATCTCGGCTCTGGGAGAAGAGCAGGGAACTGTTTGTGTCCCACCTGACCCTCATTCCTTCTGGTTTCCCCCTGCTTCCCCACCTCCTCTGGCCACAATGGTCATCTTGCCATTCTTCAAACATGCCAGGCATTGTATGCACCTCAGGGCCTTTGCACCTGCTGTTCCCTCTGTCTAGAATGCTCCTTCTGAAATATCTGCTTGACTCACTCCCTCACCTCCCTCAGACTTTTGCAGAAATGTCACCTTTTCCTCGATTGCCCTATTTAAAACTCCACACACACCTTCATCATCACTCCCATTTCCCTTCCCAGCTTTATTTTTCTCCAAAGTACCATTTGACGTACTGTTTTACTGATGTGATTGTTTAGTGTCTTTCTCCTTCCATTAAGAGGAAAGCACTGTGAGCCCTGGGATTTGGGTCTGTTTTGCTTGTTGCTGGAACCTCAGTGCATAGAGGTGCATCTGGGACATCATAGATACTAAATAAATATGTGGAAATGAAGGAACCAATATCATTAACATCAACAGCAACAAAAAATCAGCACGAAGCCCCACTGTTCTAATGCAATTTGTTCCATTTATTGGGTAGCTACCAGGTGCTAGGCCCTATGCTAAGCAACTGACGTGCATCATCATCTGAGTTAATTGCAGGATGAACAGTGCTGTTAGGAAGGCACTGTTATTATTCCCATTCTACAGATGAGGAAAACCAAAGCTTGGGATTACACAGCTGGGACTGACTCTAGAGCCTTAGCCTTGATCACTGTGCTCCTCTGTCCCTTCACTGGGCAGATGCGGACACTGAGTCCCAAAGAACTGCAGGCACTTTCCCAAATCAATCAGAGAATAAAGCCAGGGTGAGAATTAAAACCCTCCTCTTTGCACTGCGTCCCACATTTCTGCAGAGGACGTGCCTCTCCCAGCATCAGTCCTGGCCAAGCAGGGAGCGCCTTTAAGACACTGCCCTCCAAGGAGCCCATCTGAGACACCCCCTCCTCTCCCCTAGCGCTGGTGGGAGCTGGGGGAGGGGCTGCCACTCCATCCCTGCTCACAGCTGTATCCCCTACAGAGATGTACCAGTTCAGCATTCAGGAGTCAGCCCCCATCGGCACAGCCGTGGGACGCGTGAAGGCCGAGGACTTGGACGTGGGTGAAAACACAGACATGACTTACCACCTCAGGGAGGAGAGCGGCAGCGGCGGCCAAGTGTTCAAGGTCACCACAGACAGCGACACTCAGGAGGCCATCATCGTAGTGCAGAAGGTGCGGGGCTGCCCCAGGAGGGACGGGGGAGGCAGGCCCCAGGGCAGCAGGGTCAGGGGGGCCGTTGAGTGGCCAAATATCCCCACCCCACTCCACTCCAGGGATTAAGTCTCTCCGGAAACTCTGGACCAACCTGGGAAGACGCTGATGGTGTCATTCCCATTTTACAAATGGGAAAAATGAAGCACAGAGAAGTTAAGTGACTTGTCCAAGGTTGCACAGCTAGTTGTCAAGAGCCAGGATTCAATCCAGATTTGAATCTGTGCTCTTCAACACTAGGCTGAGCTACTTCAAGTTCATACCAGGCCCTTCACACTCATTGTTTCCTTTAATCCTCATGTTCCCCTCTGAAGGAAATATATTATGCCCGTTTTTACAAGTGAGAAAACAGAGGCTCAGAGAGGTGAAAGGGCTTGCCCCAGAGCACACCTGTAAAGGGTAGAGTGGGATTTGAACCCAGGTCTGGTGAGCCCAGAGTGCTTTCCTTCCTGCGTCTAACAGCCTCCTCAGCCACTGGCCAGCCTGGGAACCAGAAGCTAAAACAGCAAAGTCAGCAACCCCTAGGGAAAGCGGACGGAGGTCAAATAAAAAAGCAAAAATCCATCTTCCAGGACTTGGTCACGGGCTTGGCAACTCAGGGCTGCGCAGGCCTTTGAGCCTGTCCGCTCCAACCCTGCTGTCCCATGGGAGGTCTAAGTCCCCTGCCCTGGCCCACAAATGGTCACAGGCCTTTGTACATGCCCGGGGATGGAATGCTCACTCCCTACCGTTGTCCACCTCTTCCTCCTCCCACTCAGCCAGAATCTGTCTCCTTAAATCTGCTCCTATCAGCCCAGGTTCTGCCCTCTGGGACCCACAGAAACAGCTGCCCCCCGACGGCCCTTCATTCACTCAATAAGCAAACTCTCTACCTGGCCTTGAGGGCTTGAGGATAGAGAAAACTCCCAGTTTCTTCAACAAGGATAATAATATAATACTAATACTTATAATGAGTGTTTACAGTGTGCCAGGAGTCTTTCCACTGCTTTCCATGTATTAACTCATTTAATCCCTACAACGACCCTCTGAAGTACTATTATTGCCCATTTTATAGATGAGAAACTGAGGCCCTGAGAACTTCAGACATTTGCATCCAAGGTCTTGCATCTTACAGAGCAGTTGTAGGGCTATGGGTCCGGGCAGTCTGGCTCCAGGATCCATCCTTTTAAGCATTAAGTGGTTTTCAGTCTTCTGACGTCCATTTGTCCTCACTGTAAGATGAGCCCATTTCACAGATGGGGAACTGGAGGCCCAGAGAAGCCCAACATCACACAGCAACAGAATCAGGCCCCAAGCCCAGCCTGGAGACCCCAGCACAGCATTTGCTCTCATCCACAGTGCCGCCCCTATCCTGCCCCCCCTTCTCCTCCCTGGCTCTTGGGCCCCCCTCCCGCCTGCTCCAGCAGTGGCGCCCAAGGTGCCTCTGTGGAGTCAGTGCTGGCTCAGGGAGCAGAGCCCCCGCCTGATTGATGACCTGGCTCCAGAGCCCATCGCTCACTCCCAGGCCAGGCCTGTGCCTGCCTGCCTGCATCCTGATTTCCCAGGCAACAGGATGGAGGAAGGAGGTAGGAGGTAGCCCTTCTTTTTTTTTTTTTTTTTTTTTTTTCTGCTGGAGAAGGGGGCAGGGGATAGGAGGTTCTGAGAGGAAAGGAGGGTCCCTACACACAGGGCAGGTCTCCAGGAAGGTGGCCCCTGCTGCTCAGATAGCTCCCCCACCATGTAACGGAGGTGCCTGTGGTTCCACCAGTGCAATTTCTCTTTGCTCTAAGGCATTGTCCTTAGGAGGCCAGCGCCCATACAGCCATGGAGCTTGCCCATCAGCGGGTCACCCACCAGCACTCTCTGATGAGAAGCAGGGCTCAGCATGGCTTTAGCCAGATCTCTGAGGAAAGCTCTAAGGCAGCCAGGCTTATCAGGCTCAACTCACATTAGCAGCTGCCACCGGTATATACCAGGAACGTGTCATTTAACCCTCCCACCTGAGGCCCAGAGAGGCCAAATAGATTGCCCGCAGACACAGAGCCAGTCAGCAGCAGATCCAGTGCCTTTCCTCTCATGGGCCTGGGACTTGGGAGCCGACCTTGGGCAAGTTACAGAGCCTTCTGGGCCTCGATTTCCTTATATGTAAAATGTGATGATAATAATAATACAAGCCTCTTTGGGATGTTGTAAAATAGATGAGCCGCTATGTTTAGAACACTGGCACATAGTGCTTTGTAAATTAATAAATTAATGCCCCAACCTACTGTGCCCTGTAGCAGGAAGTCTGAGTGTCAGTACTTGACCCTGTGTCCCTGGACAAGACTGTCCCCAGCTGGCCTTACTTTCTCCACCTGTAACCAGAGAGGGTTGGTCTGGGTCTTGGACAGCCGGTTCCGCAGCGCAGCCTGATACTCCGGAGCCCCTGCTGAGTCAACTGTCACCTTGGGCCAGCTCCGCCCTCTCGGGGCCCATCCCCCCTGACTTGGGATCTGTCCGCCTGGAGGTGTTGAGGAGACCCCAACCCACTCACCGGCCCTCTGCTTCCTCCCCACCAGCGCCTGGACTTCGAGTCCCAGCCCGTGCACACCGTGGTCCTGGAGGCGCTCAACAAGTTCGTGGACCCCCGCTTCGCTGACCTGGGCACGTTCCGCGACCAGGCAATCGTGCGCGTGGCCGTGACCGACGTGGACGAGCCCCCCGAGTTCCAGCAGCCCTCCGGCCTCCTGGAGGTACAGGAGGACGCGCAGGTGGGCTCCCTGGTCGGCGTGGTGACGGCGCGGGACCCCGACGCCGCCAACCGGCCCGTCTGGTGAGACCCCCGCCCGGGGCCGACGCCTGCTGCCTGCTACCCCGCCAGCGCCCTCGGACAGACGGCGGGCAGAGGGGGAGGGGGCAGGGCGGGGAGGGGAGGGGGAAAAGATGGTGTGGGGGGAGGGGAGAGAGAGAGATGGACACAGAGATGGAGAGAAACAGGCCGGGAGCCAAGGAGACAAAGCAAACAGGTTAGAGAACAGTCGCAGAGAGACAAGGGACCCAGGATAAGGAGAGAGAACCAGGTGTGACAGACACAGCACAGTGACCTGGGCTCAAGCTCAGTCCTCCACCAAAAAAAAAAAAAGATAATTTCATCCTTTCAGCTTTTCAGGTCAAAAATGTTGAAAACCATCCTCAAGTTCTGTTTTTCTCTCACATCTCCCTCCATCAGCAACCCCTGTCATCTCTGCTTTAAAAACATCAGCAGAATCGGGCCATTTCTCACCTCCTCCGCCGCCCTGGTCCAAGCCACCTCTTTCTCCTGCCTGGATTACTGCCTCCTCGCTGGACTCCCTGCTTCTGTCCTCACCCCTCTTCAATCTAGAATGGGCACAGGAGCTAGACTGATCCCATCCAAATGTAAATCAGAGCGTGGCCCTCCTCTGCTTAAAGCCCAACAAAGGCACCTCTCGGGCTCAGGATAAAAGCCCAGACCCTCACAATGCCCCCCAGACCCTATGCGGTGTGGCCTCACTGTAACCTCTCAGACACCACCTCCCACTACCCTCCTTCCCTGGTTCACTCTGCTAAGCCACACTGGCCTCCACCCAGCTCCACAGATACACCCAGCCCGCCTCTACCCCAGGGCCTTTGCAGCTCCTGATCGCTTTGCCTGGAATGTTCTCCCCCTTAATATCCCCATGGTTGGTCCTCTCACTTCCTCCAGGACTTTCCTCAAGCATCACCTTCTCAGTGCAACCTTCCCCAACCACTCTTTCTAAAATGTCAACCCCACCCCAACCTGTCCCCACACTTCGTATCCATTTTCCTTTGTCCTTCATCACCAGCTAACCTGCTACCCATTTTCCTGATGACTTCGTTTGTCCCTCCCCCTAAAAGATAAACACCAGGAGGGTAGGGATGCATGTCTGTGTTCACGGCTGTATCCTCAGCACCTCACCCACTGCCTAGCGCTCAGTGGACACTCCCTGACGCATGGTGAATGAATGACATGTAAAATCAGAGAAAGACTGAGAAAGGAGAGAGACTCATGGAGGGGTAGCGAGACCAACAATGAGAGGAAGTGACCAGAGAAGGAGGAGAGCCGGTGGAAAGAGGGCAGGAGTAACTAAAGGACAGAGGGACCTACCTGGCACTGTAGGAGCAGAGAGAGGAGACCTGGAGAGAAAACCAGAAAGGGGAAGAAATAGAATCAGACACAGAGAGAGAGGCAGAGCAGGACAGGTGGGTGGAGGGGAGGGGGTGCTGCGGCACTGTCGGTGTCCCAGGAAGGGTTTGAGAGCTGCAGCGGTTAGGGAGTCCCTGACCGTGGCCCAAGTTGGAAGAATGTCAGATAGAAGGTGATCCAGAGGAGAAGGTCAGGGTGGGGCGGATGGGCATTGTTGGATGGATGGGAAAAAGAGCCTGGAGCTTCCTGATTATTCCCTAAAACCCCTGTTATATAGTCAGTGAATGATCCCTCAGGCAACTATGTGCCTAGCTCTGTGCTGAGCATTGGAGAAAGAGGGAAGGGAAGTTACTTTGAGGATCTCTGCATCACATAACTCCAGATGCGTAACATTCCCACCATCATCCGTGTGAATGGCTCAGATTTGTACAGTGCACAGGCTGTGCAACCTTACATGGCAACCCGAGGTGAGGACACAAAGATACCATCCTGCTTAACTACCCATGCGCTTCCAGACTAGGAGCTACCCTCAGGGGTCTAGAAAGACTTCTTGGAGGAGGCAGGAATTGAACTAAGCTGGGTACCTGAGGCTGGTCAGGTATAACTATGAAGAGAAGGCCATTCCCGGGTACAGGCGTATGGAGGCAGGGGAGTGGTAGGTGTGCCTGGAAAAGAGTAGACTGTGATAGCTAGAGGAGGCGGAGGGAGATGAGCTAGTGAGAGAAGTCTGGCAGGCCTCAAAGGTAGGCCAAGGGGCTCAGACTGGTCCAGAGGTCCAGAATGCCTCCTGGGCTGCCTCCACCCTTCTCAAGGCCAAAACTGCCCTCCACTGCCTCTGAACTCCTCCACTGCCCTCCCATCCCTGCTATTGGTAGGTACAGTCTTTAAACATCCCCATCAGCCTTTGGCTCAGCCCAGACCTCTCCCAGGAGGGCATTATCACCCATGTTTGGCAGGAAACTCAGGCCCAGGGAGGGGAGGAGTTAAGAACCAGCAGTAGGAGCCTCACCCTTGCCCCCCAGGTCCCTGCTTCAGTCTGCCTGGCCCCCTCCTCTCCAGTACCGCTCTCCTCACCCCCTCTCAGTCCTCTCCCTCCCGCCCTCCGTTGACTTCCTTTCCCCCCCTGCTTTTATCTGCACTGAAAGGGCCAACTTGGAAACCTGCTCTCACCTCCTTTCATCTCTCTTTGCTGCCTCTTCCCTGGGGCCCCTCAGATGTGGGGGCGGTGAGGAGCTTGAGACAGGTCCAATTTCATACAACAAACATTTACCCAACTCCTCCTCCATGCCCAGCCCTGAGCCAGGCCTGAGATGACTCAGCCAAGGGCAGAGCTGGAGAGGAGCGCCCAGCCCATAGGGGACAGACATGGAAATGGGAGGCCAGAGAAGGGGTCCTCACAGGCCACATGTGCGGCCCAGGGCCCGGCTTATATTCCAGCTCCCCCAGTTCCAAAGGTCCTAGACTCAGTCAGCACCTACGCATTGAGTCATGTCATGTCAGCCACTGATCCAGGAAATGGGGCAACGGTGATAAGACCCAGTCCCTCCCCTCATGGAGTTTGCGGGCGGTTGAGGGGGGGCAGACAGTCAACAAGTAGCTGTTGAGACATCAGCAAATGGTTAAAAGGGATCATTGCTGATAAGAGCTATGAAGAAAATAGACTACTGTGTAATGGGATAAGGAGGATTGGGGCCACAGGGGCCTACTTTGGCTTAAGTTGTCAAGGAGCTGGCAAATGAGTTCACATCAGAATGATCAGGAGAGAGCCAACCAAACAAAGATGTGGGGAAGCGCTTTCCAGGTAGAAGGAACAGCAAGTGCAAAGGTCCAGAGGCAGGAACAAGCTTAGTGCGTTCCTGGAAATGAAGTGGTATCCTGGGAGATTTTGCCTAGCATAGTAGGCACCTGGGAAATACAGAAATACGGATGTACAGAGTGATTTTTCTGAGTCGCTGCACTGGAGAGAGTGGAAGATGCCTCATACTGTGGCGTCTGGCCCTCAGAATGTTAACTCATTCTACAGATGAAGAAACTGAGGGTCTGAGAGGAGAAGTGACTCTCCCAGTTTCACTCGGCCTGAAAGGGGAAGGGATGAGATTTAACCCATGATTGTCTGCTTCTTGAGTCCAGCCTCCTGCCATTTCACTCCTGCTTCTGACTCTCTTTTTAGTTAGAACTATTTCCAACCTTACACTGTGCCCTCCCCTGTGTGTGAGGCCCAGAGAGTCAGATGGGGGCGATGGGAAGGCTGGGGCCCCATGTGAGTGAATCTAGTGACAGACCTAAGCCTGAGTGCGCTGAGGCAGGGGCTAAGGACTAAGGAGCTCCAAGCAGGGGCAAGGACTCTGGGCACCAAGGAGGGATGGCCCCCGAGCAAGGATGAAGAGGACGAGGTTGGAATGGGAGGACAGCACTCCAGGGTGGAGTGATAGTGAGGGCCTGGTGGCAGGAACAGAATCATGGAGCCAGGAGGTTAAGTTCAGGGGCAGGGAGGTCAGCTGGATGAGCTCACGTGAGGGGGGTGGGCTGGAGATGAGGTCAGGGGGGCACCTGGGGACAAGCTGTGAAGGGCCTTGAATGTCAGATGAAGGTGTGGGACTTTATCCCTAGGCAGTGGGAAGTCTTGGAAGGCTTTTGAGAGGAGGAGGAGAGGGCTCAGATGGGCCCATGTCTGGATTAGGCAGCCTTGCAGATAGACCGGCTGTTTATCAGCCCAGCCCCAGCCCTACCAGCCCCAGTCCCAGCCCCCTCGTGAGTCTTCCTTGAATGCCAAAAACAGGAAAGCCCACACCGGACCAGAGAGCGAGCGAACACTTCATTTCCTCCCAGCAGTCCACAGTGGGGTGCAGCAGAAAGTACATGTGCTTTAGAATCATGAATCCTACCTCAGTTGTAGAATTGTGGGAAAATCACTGCACCCACTCCAAGCCTCAGTTTTCCCATCTCTAAAATGGGTGTCATGGTAGTTCTTGCCTCATTCATTTATTCAAAAAAATAGGTACTAAATGTCTATCATGGACCAGGTTCTATGCTCGGTGGTCCTGGGATTGGAGGGAGGATTAAGTGTTTGGTACATAACAGGTCCTCAGGAAATGAACATTACCATTTTCCTCGGTGCTCTGTACACCTGTTTCTCCCCTTCATTCTGCAACCAGAACTAACCACACACAGATTTCTAGGTGTCATGTGCAGGCTTTGAGTGTGTGCTTTAAAAGGGTTAGAGGGAGGGGAAAGAGTCGAAGACAGAATGGGGTGAGCAGAGAAGAATCCCCGGGTCAAGGCAGCAGCCCCTTTTGCATCTGAAGAGTTTCCCCCACTAGTAGCTCAGGTGGGGGCCGCATCATTCAGCCTGCTGCATGTACACGTGTACGTACACGAGCCCGGACACAGGAGCACCGGGCAGCCTGGATACACATGAATCTGCAGACTTTCATATTTACCATGCCTGTGTGAGCTATATATGCACATATTTATGTGGAGAAAACCCACATGCGCACTCAAGGCAGGAAGAAGTACCCTCCCCACTTCTCTCACCCTGGCCTTGACAACAGCAGTGTTTTGTGCTGTCCCAGGGTGTGCGAGCACCCACAGGTATACCTGGCTGGTCCCGGGGAGGGTGCTGTTAGTTAGATCTGGGAATCTGGACAGACAGACGTGCTTTGGGAATTTGGCTCTGCCACGAACCAGCCCTTTTGACCCAGGGCAAGGCACCTGGCTTCTCTGAGCCTCAGTTTCCTCATGTGTAAAATGGCAGCGGCAGTGATGACGGTTATCTGCAAGGACTGGAGGAGCTCGTGCATGTGAAGCCCTTACACAGGCCTGTCACAAAGTCTTGCTGAGCCAATGAAAATAAGAGCTAATCCATACGTCATGTGGTAGGTGCCCAGCGCCGTTAAAAGTGTTTTATTGGTGTTTTATTGGTAGTACTGTCTAATCCTCACAACCACCCTGTGAGGTAGGTATTATTATTAGCGCCATTTCTAAGAGGGAACCAAAGACCAGAGAGGTTAAGTGACTTGCTCAGGGTCACACAGCTAGGTTTCAAACCTAGCCAGATGGCCACCAGATCCGCACTCCTGACCGTCATTCCCAGGCTTTCTTCGCACGTGTGCACACGCACACACACACTAGCAGACACATACCCACACTCTGTCACTGCACTCTTCTACCCACACCTGCTGCTGTTCCCCTTCCTGCCCTCCAGATCCTGGCTGACCAAATGAGAAGTAGGACAGTGAGAACTGAGCAGAACCTTCTAGACCACAGATGCCTCCTGTCCTTCTCAGACCACTGGCAATGCTGCCATGTCCATACATGGTGCCTCCCACCCCCAGGCACGCAGACCACACACTGGGTTGAAGGGTCACCTGTGTCCCCCTTACCAGACATTTCGGAACGCTCATTAGAATAACAATAGTTCTCCCTCAGGGAGTCATTTTCCTGGAACCCAACTAGGCACCTATCCCCTAGCTAGGCGCTTAATCCTCCCAACCACTTGCAAGGTGGGAGTAAAATCGGTTCCATTTTGCTGAAAATTAAGGCTCAAAGATGAAGTGACTTGTCCGGGGACATCGTGGAGCCAGACCCAGGGCTGAGCGGCTGCCTCTTGTACCTTCCAACTGCAACACAGCGTCACACACAGTTTCCACCCACAACACAGACACACAACTCTTGCACCTACACGTGAGGGATACACGAGCGTCCCCCACTGCCCCCACGTATGCCAGGCCACACTCCTTGCCACACACCACGCCCTCCACCCCTCCCTCCCAGTCACTCACTGGCTCCCTGAGCTGGAACAAAGCCACCTGGGCTCGGCAGCCACGCTGACCTGCAGCCCCAAGTCTTTAGCTGGTTAATGGAGGCTCCGCATGGCTCCCGCCCCATGGCCTTGGGAACAGCTGCCTCCACTTAGATTCCAGTCCCCCCTTCCCCTCCAGGAGAGAACAAAAGAGAATAACTGGGAGGAGGAGGACGAGGAGGAGGGAGAAGAGAGCAAACAGGTCTGAGCCGAGAGGGGAGGAGAAACAAGAAGGCGGTGGGCATCCTCCCACCAGCCCGGCCTCACGCCCAGCCCTGACCAGGTGATCAGGAGCCCCAGGCTATGTCATGCCCCTGGCTCTCTCCTGGACTCACTTCTCCCACCTGTAAAATCAGGAGGAGGTCTCCACGGTTCCTTCCAGCTGAGCTGACACTACTCAGAGTCTGGTTCTACCTCCTTCGGACCCAAACATCCGACAGGCCAGGCTTGGGGCAAAGGCAACCTGAGGCTCCATGCATTGCCACTTTGGATGGTTCAATGCGCTAGAAAGAACTCTGGGTGTAAAGGCCCATATTGGGGTACAGATTCCAATTCTGTGACAGTCCCTGTGCAACCTTGGGCAGGGTTATCACTAGCCCGTATGGCACCTTTCGTAAATAAGAAAAAAGTAGCCTTTTGAGAAGATGCTCCCTGGGCTAGGACACATGGCTGGGCAAGCAGAACACTGGCTAGACTTCACCCCCACTTCCCCTCTTCAGCCTGGTAACTCTGTGCAGGACACAACCTGCACAACCATACTTGGCAGCCCTAAGCTTGGCAAGTTTCCTCTCTGAGCCTCAGTGTCTCCATCTGCAAAATGGGGTGAGATCACATCAGCCTCACAAGATGCCAGGCAGGGAGGGACGTCGTCTGTCTTGTTTGCCATTTTATCCCCAGGGCTTAGCACATAGCAGCACAGAGAAGGCACTCAGTTAATGTTTAGGCATAAAGGAACGAAGGGAGGGATGGCTGGAGGAAAAGTAAGCTACAAACTGCTAAGTGCTATACCGGTGAGAGGAATTGTCATCTTGGATCTGAACCTCCCCACACACTTTCACCCAGGTCAGGAGGACCCAGGCTGATCAGGGCCAAGGAGAATATAGGCTCAGCAGCTTAGGGACAGGAAGGGGCAATAAACTAGGGACTCAGGAGATGGGCTGTAATGCCCACTACACCCACGTGCCCAGGCCTTTTCAGTTTGACACGAGCCTCCACTTCCACTACAACAGTGAATATGAAAAGAATAAGGGCTGTCACCTCTGCCCAGTTCCATGAATTACCTCCTCTAACCCACACCAGTGTGAGGTGAGTATGAATCACCCTATTTTCCAGACAACCAAACAGAGGCCAAAGAGGTCCAGTGACTTGTCCAAGGTCACACAGGTGGAATAAGAAGCAGAGGATTCAAAGCCAGCTCCAGCTGCTCCCAGATCTGTGCAGTCCCACTGGACATCATTATCCCCATTCAACAGATGAGGAAACTGAGGCCCAGAGAGGTTTGGTAATGCAGCCAAGGCCCCACTGAAGGGTCATCTCAGGGCTTCGGGTTCCCACAGAGGGTGTTTCTGGTATCCTCAGTTTCCCTGCTCTGGAAGATGGGGGAAGGGCCCCTTTTCTTCTGCTGGTGGAAGCGGGGAGGGGCGCCCCGCTGGGGCGGAGCCCCGCCCCACCACGCTCCTTTGTCCCCGCTTCACAAAGAGCCCTTGCTAGGCATTAGGGGCCTTCGTCGGCCGCGCAGCCTGGCGGCGCCCCCTCCCGCATTATCAGCGCCGGGAAGCGGCGGACAGAGCTGGCGGGGCCTTTCTGGGCCGCCGCCGCCGGAGACATGTGTTGGACACGGGCCTTTCAGGCCTGGAGCAGCCGCACAAAGGCCGGGAAAGAAGGCGGAACAAAGGGCTTTTTCACGCGGCAACTAAAAAGCCGCAGATTAGCACGGGCGTGCTACACTGGCGGGGAGGGGCCGGCGGCCATCCCCCCAGATCCCTTCCCGCCGCCTCCGCTCAGCCCGTGTGCCCTGTCTGGGGCCTCCGGAGAGCCTCAGAGCTACAGAGCCGACCCACTCTCTCCTGCTCAAAATCCCCCTTGGCGCCCCAGGACACTCAGCCCCCTGAATTCTGCACTCTGCCTGTCTGATGCCTCCTCCTCCCCACTTCCCAGTTCTGGCCGTTTTTGCACCATTTGCCATTCCCTAAGTAATTCTCACCCGTACGGTTCTCACCCGCCCTTTGCAGCTTCTGTTCCCCCTGCCTGGAATGCCGTCCTGTCCCTTTCTCAAGCCCAGCTCTAGGGTCACCTTTTACGGAAAGATAGGAATCAAATATCCCTCGAGTGCTAACTCTATGCTGGGCCCTTTGCCTTCTTCCAGCCCTCACAACGACCGTGGGACGCAAATCATTAGCCCCATTACCCAGCTGAGGATACTGAGGCTCAGGAAGCTTGAGGGTTGCCCATGGTCACATGGCAGGTACCCAGTGCAGCTGAGATGCAAACTCAGATCCGTTTCCACTCCTCTGCTTCTTGTGTGTCCCAGGCAGGTGGTTCCTCTTTGCGGGTAGGGTGGAGGGACATGGGCACAGGCTCCACTGGCGCCAGGGCACCTTCAATCAGCCCCGCCCTGCCTCCCTCAGGTACGCCATTGACCGCGACTCAGATCTGGACCAGATTTTTGATATCGATGCGGACACGGGCGCCATCGTAACCGGCAAGGGGCTGGACCGAGAGACTGCCGGCTGGCACAACATCACTGTGCTGGCCATGGAGGCGGGTGAGCCAGGGGGCGGGGCGAATATGGGAGGGAGGGGCGATGACTGAGGGGTGGAGCTGGGGCGGGGCAAAGCCCAGGGAGGAGGGGCCAAAGGCTGGGGGCGGGGCAAAGAGTAAGAAACAGGGCAAAGCTGGGGTGGGGCAGTGGTCAGCAGAAGCTGACCCGCAGGAACAAAGATCTGGGAAGGTTTCCAAGCCAAAAAATCAGGGCCAGTCTCGGGTCTGGCTTTCTTACCTCAGCATTTATTGAGCACCTACTACACACCAATCCCTTTTTTAGAGGCTGGGGATACAGCCCTGAACAAGATAGAAAAACTCCTTTCTCCATGGGGTAGAGCTAGACCATCAACAAACTGAGAGAAAGGGTGTACGCATGTCAGCTGATGCTAAGTGCTAACAAGAAACTGGGAAAGAAGAAAGCAGAGGAAGGGGATCGGGAGGGGATTGTTTCTCTTAGGGGAAGGCCTCTCTGAAAAGGAGACATTTCAACAGAGAGCTCAGTAAAGTGAGGGAGTCATGCCACCGTCAGAGGGAAGAGTGTTCCAAGGAGAGGGAACAGCCAGTGCAAAGGGCCTGAGGTAGTAGTTTGCCTAGCGTTGGAGGAACAGCAAGGAGAACAGTGTGGTTGGTGAGGGGCAAAGTGGTCAGCCATTGCAAGGTTTTTGGACTTGACTCCAAATGAGGTGGGAGTCACTGGGGGGTGTTGAGTAGAGGAGGGAGGTTGCTTGACATGATACCTCTGGCCGCTGCATTGCGAATAGACTGGGAGCTCTGAGGAGGGGCAGGGGCGTGGAGGGGGAACAGGGGCTCAGCCAGAAGTTACATGCGACAGTGCCCAGAGGATGAGACAGTGGCCTGGCCCAGGATGATTAGCCATGTTAATGGTGAGACGTGGTCAGCTTTGGGAGACAGGCTGAAGACAGAGCCCACAGGACCTGCTGATGGGATGGTACAGAGGAGAGATAGAGAGGGGTCAAGGATGACTCCAAGGTGCTTGGCCTGAGTTTCTGGAAGTGTGTGTGTGTGTGTGTGTGTGTGTGTGTGTGTGTGTGTGTGAGAGAGAGACATGCAATTTGGCGCAGCTGGGGAGGAGTGTGAGCTGAGAGAGAAAGAGGGGGGCCCTGGGACATGGGGTCCAGACAAGTCAGGCCGTGGAGGTGAGGAGCTAAGAGCGTGGAGGGTCACGGCACCCCGGGAGTGGGGAGAGGGCAGTTCTAGGCCTCCTCCACAACCAAAGCAATGCTGCCGCTGCCCCTGCCTGGACCTGCTCTGCAAGCTCCCCCGCCCTGTCAGCTCTCCAGGTCTCAGGAGCCAGCAAACCTCCAGGAAGCAGTGGTGACAACAGGAATACTCAGAGTCTCTGAGCCTTGGGTGGGGTGGGCGCCATTCAAACTCCCCTCTGCATACCTCGGCCCCAAGCCCCTCCTGCCCCTTAGAGGCCTCCTGGTGGCCTCCCTCCTCCTCCTCCTCCTCCTGCTGGTGCCTCCCACTTCCCAGGCCCCACCAGCCCATTCCAGCCAAGGAAGTCCCTAGGCTGAAGTTCCCTTCGTCTCTTTCAAATTCGGTTTAAAAGAAAATACAAAGCTGGCTCAAACCTCAGGGCCTGCAGCTTCCGAGCCTTTGAATCCACTTCTCCACCGCATGAAAGGGAGATAACAAAGGTGGCTGGAGAGGAAGTGGTGGCTAGACTGGAAAGAAGACAGCTCCCCCTCCTTACCTCCCTGAACCTGCCCCTTGGGCAACCATGGGGACTGGCCCAGCTGCTGGGCAGAGATGCCTCCTCTCCCTACCCCCAGATACATCTCCTCTACCAGCTGTCACACCACCCAAAGGCCCACCACTAGCAAGGCCGTTCTGGGGTTAAGCATTGTGCTTCTACCCAGCGAGTCTCTTTCAGAAAGCAGCTAGAGCCACATACGAAGTCTGCAGTGCCGCCGTTTCACAGGAGAGAGCGTGTCCGGGGGACTGTCCCCCACAAACATTTTACAATGTTTACCTAATAGCTACTGAGCTCCATGCTTTCTAGCACGTACTTTATTGATCATGATCTGTTACAGAGCAGCACCCATTTTACTGATGGGAAAATCGAGGCTCAGATCATTAGGAGATTTGTCCAAGGACATGCGGTGGCAGAACCGGGATTTGGACCAAGTGTTCCCGGTTTCCTCCACAGCTTTGCTACGTGGCCTCCCTTTTCCTGGTACTCTGCTCTCGGGACCCCACCCCAAGCCCCAGCCCTCCCCAGCAACTGAGCTGGGGAAGGAGATGAGTCTCTGCAAGGAAGGGACTGGTCGCTGGGCTAGAGATCACTCCCCTCTGAGCTGCAATTCACAAACCCTGCCCAACCCTCACCGAGGATATTAATCAATGGGAAAATGAAAGGTTCCCACTTCACAGTGCTGGTGGGAGGATTAAATAGGATAATACATGGAAAGAACTTAGCCTAGTACTTAGCTCTCAGTTAATGGTATCTATCGATCTTGACTCTGTGCACTTGGCTTAAGCACCAGCTCTGTGCCAGGCACTTTACAATGCTGTGCTCATTGAATCGTCCCACCTATCAGGTGTTGATTCTGCCGTTATCCCCAGTGTGTGGATGAGGAAACTAAGACTCAGAGAGGTGAAGTCATTTGTCCAAATTCCCGGCGCAAGCCTGTCTGACTGCACAGCCCGCTGTCACCCAGATGCCCCTCAAGTCATATGTCTTTGGTGCCAGGCACGAAGCCAGGAGTGTCACAAATAATCCACCCACTCCGGCTTCTTGCCATCTCTGTGAGACAAGGACAAATTATTATCCCCACTTTAGAGCCAAGGAAATAGAGGCTTAGGAAGGAACAGCGATGGCCCCGAGGTCACAGAGCAAGTCCATGCAGGGCCAGGGCTCCCAGCAGCCAGCCGGGACCCCAAGTGCAACACCCGTGCCTTCCTGCTGGAGCATCCATTTGGCTTCCTCAGAAACAGAGGCTGGTGGTGGGGTCGCGGTGCCCCGCCTGCTCCGGGTGTAACAAACATGAGGTGACAAGAATCAGAGGGGAAATATTTATACACAGCAGCTGAGCTTTGCCAGCACCTCGGAGGATGCGGCACTCAGCCGGGAGCAGCCACCTGTCACACCGGATTACCTCAAAGACTCCCGAACCACTTAGAATGCCGGCTCCCCCCTCCCCAAACTTCTGAGTCATCCATTCTGCCCATGCAGGCGCTCCTTCCACTGACATTATCTTTAACGTTTTGTAATCATGAAATATTAATGACCGATATTGAATTTAAAGTACAATTTGTGTCTGAATCCTTCAGTGGAAAGGGCAGTTGTAAAGGGACAGTCTTCAAAGAGATGGCAGGGTGGAGGGGGAAGACTTGGAAAGCCAGTGCTGGAGTGGGCGGTGTCAGGGGGCTGCATCCGGCCCCCTCTTCCAGGTCTGGAGGGGTGGTCTCTAGCTGCCCCGGACAGCAAAGAGTTAACCAGATTAGCTAGAGCTTCCCCATCTGGGTCACCCCAGGCCAAGTCACGGTTTTACAGCCCCCTGATTTTTTCCTTCATACCACAGAGCACGCTTTATGATTTATATATGCATTCGTGTGCGTGCTTAGTTAATCTCTCTTCCCCGGGAAACAATACCTTCCATGAGGGCAGGGTCTCATCTGTATCTGTAGCATTCACACCGGGCCTGGTACTCAGTAGGTGTGTATAAACATTTCCTGAATGGATGGATAAATGGGCTTGCCCGCCCAGTTAGGAAGGCAGGGCGACATGATGGAGAAAAACTGCTTCTAGTGGCATGGCCCCCAGCTGTGAGTTTGGGCAGTTGTTTCCCCTCTTCTTGCTTTAGTTTTCTCATCTATTAAATGGTACCGTATTGGATAGCTATAAGGATAATAACTCTATTGTTAACTATTAATAAGAGTGGCTTCTATTTATTTGAAGCTCACAATATACCAGATATTGTGTTGAATGCTTTATATAAAGTGTCTGCTGAGGGCCTCTTGTCACCCACCTGCCCCGGGCACTGGGATCTGGTGATAAAAAGTCTTGGCCACTGACCTCAGGAGTTCACAGGTGGGCAGAGAGAGACACATCAACTGTCAGTGGCAACGCAGAGTGCAAGGAAGGGGGCGGTGGGCATTCAGGAGGTGTAGCCAGGAACTTGCCCCCCTAGAGGAGAAGGCAAGAGACTTTCCCAGAGGAGGGGACATCTGAGTTGGGTCTCAAAGGCTAAGGAAAGGGGGTTTGGGAGCTCCCAGCAGAAAGAGCCCCACATGCTCAGGCCTGGAGCCTTGGCCGGCAGAAAGACCCCTGTCCATTCTGAGAATGGAGAGACTGGTGTGGCCAGAGGCTGGAGCCAGAGAATGGCTGGAGTAGGTGGGGTGAGGTGAGTGTGCAGAAGCTCACTGGGCCTCTACAGGAAGGACCTCAGATGTCCTGTGAGCAGCCGGACATCTCCTGGAGACGACAGGGAGCCAGTGCAGGCTTTAGAGCAGAAGAGGAAGATGGTCGAATGTGCAGTCCCCAGCGTTCACTCGGGTTGGTGGGGGAGGGTGGACGGGAGGGGGGCAGCCCGGAGCAGGCAACAGATGGGAGACTGTCAGGAAGACTCGGGCTTGGACATGTGCTGAGAGCGCAGGGCAGGGTGGGGACGGGCAGGAGGAAGTGCCAGGGAGGCTGACTGTGGTGCCATCTGGGGAAGAGGCCTGGCACAGCCCTGCATGGAAGGGGTTGCTTCAGAAGGCAGTGAGCTCCCCGTCACCAGAGGTGTGTAAATGAGGCCTGGGTTCCTCTTGGATTGGGTAACTCCCGAGATCCTGTGCCACCTAGGTACTTAACAGATGCCACCAGGAACAAAGATTTTTGTGATGTCCATGGAGTCTCATAAGACAGCCCAGAGTATCAGGACCAACTCAGCCCTAGGGACGAAAACTTTCTCCCACCCCACCCCCCAATTTCAGGGCCCCTTTTTTACCCAGAAGTCCTCCTGCACCCTTCAGAGGACCAAACATCCCCACCCCAACAAAGTCAAACCTCCAATCTCCACGTGGAAGCCAAACAGATAATCAAAGAAACAGAGAAGGGCACCCTAACCTCATGCTCCCACTGGAGGTGAGTGGGGACGGGGCAGGGAGTGCGAGGCGACCGCCCCTGGCAGCCCTGACACCCCTCCCCTGGAGCACTCCCGCCTGCTCACCCAGCCCCCCTCGCCGTCCTGCCTGCTTGTCTTGGCCAGCTTGTAATTGGGATGATAAATCTTCCTGCCCAGCTGGCCAGCGCTAATCAGAGCCTGGTGTTTGGATGCAATTTAATTCCCTCGAGAGGAGGGAGGCGCTGAGGGGACGGTGGAGAAGAGGGTCCAGGCTCTGCTCCTCCCACCCTTGCAGCACTGCAAGGAGGTACCTTCCAGCTGCCCCCCACCTCTCTGCCTCCCTTCCTCCCCCCTCTCCCCACTTCTCACTCTCCTTCCCACTCCCACTCTTGCGACCCCACTTCTCTCTTTCTCTGTGGGCTTCTGACTTTCTCTGTGACAGCCAAGGAGAACTTCAGAGTCCAGCTCCATTTGCTTTACGGATGAGAAAAGCTTGGTCCAGAGAGAGAGGCAGGAAGAGGGTCACACAGCTTGACTGCTCCCTAGATGGTGGGATCTGGGTGGCGGGGGTGCGTGAAACCCTCACAGAATTAGTCCATCCAGAGGTCTCATCTCTCTCTGTCACCTCCACAGCACCCCAGCATAGTCAGGGATGCCACAGACGGTGAAATCCATTCATTCGCTAAATCTTTATTAAGCACCTACTGTGTGCCATGCACAGAGGGGCTGGGGATTCATCAGCAAACACAAGAGACCAAAATTCTGCTTACTTTCTGGTGAGGGAGATAGATGATGGGCAAGTTAAGTGAGTAAAAATATAGCGGGTGTTGGATAAGTGCTGTGGAGAAAAGTAGAGCAGGGAAGTGGGTAGCTGGTGGGATGACAAGGAACAAATTTAAATAAGGTCATCAGGGGAGGTCTCTCTGGGAAGACATCTGGGCAAAGATCTGAAGGAGGGAAAGGAGGAAACCTGGAGCAGAGGAAAAGGCAGAGCCAGGTGAGGGACGAGGCCAGGGAGGAAGATCACAAGGGCCTTATGGGCATGTAGGTTTTGGGCTTATAGTCTGATTGCCCAGGACTAGGGCAGTCAAGGAAAGCTTCCTGGAGCAGGCAGAGACATTTGTTTGGGGCCTTGAGGCAAGTCTGATTCTGGCAGCTGAAGATGGTCAGAAAGGCAGTACCATTTGATGGTTAAGACCCCCCTTTTGGACCCAGACCCAGGTTCCATTGATGGTTCCCTGTGAGACTTCGGGCAAGTTCTTTACCCTCTCTGAGCCAGTTTCCTCATCAGCAAAATGGCAATAATTCAAATCCCTACCTCCCACGATGGTTGACAGGATGAAATGAGGCAGCACAGACCCTGGCCCATGGCAGGTGCTCGATATGTGTTTGCTTGTGTCCTTCTGGCAGGAGCATATCCCTAGGAGTTCCCTAACAGGGTCAACAGGCCAGGCCCCATCACCCCTACACTTCCTACTGGCCTCTAGCCCTCCAAGTCCAGTTTGGTCCAGACACCAGGTTAGGAACTGCTAGGGGGTGGGGGTCTTCCTTAGAAGGAATCCAGAATCTTACTATCTACAGCCTCCCCTCCCACCCCAGGACCTTTGCACATGCTGTTCCTACTGCCTGGAGCACACTTTCCTTCCCATCCCCTTCATCTGATTACTTCCTAGTTGGATCTCAGCCTAAACGTCACCTACGCCAGGGCAAATATCCCTGCACCCCACCAGGGTAGGAACCTAGGAACCCCTGCCTCATACACTCACAGTCCTGGACTTTTTTCTCTCTACTTTTATCACAGTCTAGAGTGATATCTGTCCCTGCCACTAGACCAAGAGGCCGTGTTGGTCTTGTTTAATGTTGTGTTCTTGGTACAAAGGAGGCGCTCAAACTGTAATAGTCAGCAAAAACCAGAAGTCTCGGTTTCAAATTGCCTGATCCAATCCCCCGTCTGTTATACATAAGGGACGCTGAGGCCCAAAGAAGGTAAGGGGCCTGCCCACACTGCACAGCAGCTCTCCCGCCCAAGCCTGCTCTCTTCCCAAGGCGCCCAAGGAATTGCCCACCCTCCTCTGCCCCTCGGCCCCCCAGGGCTATACCTGACACCTCCTCGGATTAATGGTGAGCCAGCGCAGAGAGGAAGCACCAGGCTGAAGCACGTTTAATTTTAATTTAGGAATCGGTTAAGATTGCGGGCCTGCTCAGCTCTGGGTTGTCAATCAGCCTTCCTCAAGGCTGCATCAATTAGTTTAAAAATATTGAATGTAATTTTGCCTGACACAACATATTGCAGCTACTGCAAAATATAATTTATTTCAGAAGAAGAAATAATTAAACTAATTTGCATGTCAGTCAGCTGAACTGAAATGCCAAGGGAGGGGCGTGGGCTCCATGGGGGATCCAGCCCCCAGAGACAGCACCTGCCACTGGGCATTGGGTGAGGTCAGCCTGGGCCTCGGTCTGAGCCGTAGCTGCGTCTGGATGGACAAATATTCAGGCAGCAGGAGGGCCCACTGGAATTGCATCTAGACCACGCACTGGACTTAGAGTCGGGAGACCTAGGACCCAACCTCAGTTCTGCCACTGACTTGCCTGTGGCTTTGGACAAAGTCTTGCCCCTTTCTGGGCCTCAGTTTCTCCATCTACAAAATGGGTTTAGGGAATTCCCTGGCAGTCCAGTGGTTAGGACTCAGTGCTTTCACTGCCGGGGCCCAGGTTCGATTCCTGGTCGGGGAACTAAGATCCTGCAAGCCATGTGGCATGGCCAAAAATTAAATTTAAAAAAAAAATGGGTTTAACAAGACCTCCATTATGGGTTGTTTTGAGGATCCAATGATGTCATAGATAAGAAAGTTTGTTATAAATTGGAAAGTCCTGCACAAAGAGGAAGGTTAATTAATTGATGGATTTCTTATTTTATACCAGAAACATTTAAGTTGGTAAAAATTATGCATTATTATCAGTTATTACAAATGATGCTACCTGTGATGGGGAGGGGTTTGGAGGAAGCCAATCAGAGGCGAGATGCCAGGTTGGACCTCCCCCAGCACCTGCCAGTCACCCCCAGGCAGTAGTTTGCAACACTTGCTATTGATACATATTAGATTCACCTGGAGCTGTTAAAAAACCCATCAATGACCAAGCCTTGGGCTTCGAACGTTTTAAAGGCTTCCCAGGTGATTCTAATAGCCAAGCTGAAGACTGCCATGTCAAGAGCACAGGATGCTGACTTAGGGCTGGACCACAAGCTCTGGGGGTTCCAGGCCAGCCCCCAATTCAGGGGTCTCTGGGATAAGCTCTGTGGGTGGCAACTTTGGCTGCGTAGAGGCACACCTCTCGGCTGCCCTGCCTCTCAGATCTGCCAAATCCTCATGCCAAAAAGGATTCAGGGCCTTCCCAAGAGGTGACCCATGACATTTGAAAGGAGGAGATAGGACAACAACAAGACGGTAAGGTAAGGATGTTCTAACTAATCTTATTGTGACAAACATTGCAATATCTACGTGTATTTTACACCTTAAACTTACACAATGTTATATGTCAATTACATCTCAATAAAGCTGGGGGAAAAAAGAGGTAGGAGAGGCCCAGCAGAACTCAGAGGAATGGTACAATAATGGGGGTCTCACCAGCAGTGGACCCAGCCCTCCAGCAGGGTGTCTGCCCGCTGAGGATCTTATCCTACTCTGAGGTCCCCCTTCTGCATGGCCCCATAGGACCCTGTCTCTCCCTCTAGCCCTGCACACCCCACCCACTGCAGGGGAGGGGGCCCTGGCCACCCCGTACCCTCCTTCTGCCTCAGTGGGGAGAGAGGTGCCTGATCCAGACAGCGGACCTCAACCTCCCCTCCTCCCCTCCTCCCCTCCTAAGCACCCACCGGCTGGCTGTTTAAGTTCTCTGGCAAAACACTCTTAAAAATAACACCTCACCCGACATTCCCAGTCACGACTCCCATCTCCCGCCCCCGGAAAGGCCCCCTCTAATCGCTGAAGCAGCAGATCTGGGTGAGCTGAAAAGATAAGGCGCCCCTGCCTAAGGGGAGCTCCAGAGAGGAGTCGGGGTCTGAGTTAATTAAGGACACCCACCTCCCCCCGCTTCCTTTCCCTGACCCCCCCCAGGAGGTGGCCGCACCTGCCTCCAATCTCCATTTCTCTTCTTATCAACACAGGAGCAGCTGCAGTCGGCATCCAGTGGGGCCCTGAGTTCAGAGAAGGAAGCAGCCGACCAGCCCCCACTTGCCCCCAAAACTCATGGGGTTCCTGGCTGCCTGGAAGCTTCCAGGCTGCCCCCAAAATAGCTCCCTGTCAGCCGGGTCAGAGACCCAGCCATCAAGTCACTGCTCGGAAGGGGGTAGTTTCCTCTCCCAGGTGATGTCCTTGATTTCACTGGTGGGTAGAACGTGTCAGTAATGAACTCATGGCTGAGATAGCTAGGACAGGGCACCAGTGAGCACTCAGGGGTCTGGGTTGGGGGCTATAAAGGGGCAACATTCAGGGTGCTTCTCGGAGAGGACAGGCTCGGATGAGGTATCCCAACAGCCTAGAGTCACTGAATGTCATTGCTGAAAGGAGCCTTCAAGGATATCTGTTGATTTAACAAATCCTTATGTAACGCTTATGTGCTATGTACACAGTTTTAAGTGCTTTGCACCTATTAACTCAATTTGTCCTCTTAACCAACCTGTTACTAGTAGACCCATTTTGTGGGTAAGAAAACTGAGGCACAGAGAGGTCAAGTGCCATGGCATGGATCACACAGCGACTAAGTGACAGAGTTGAGATTGGAACCACTTGGCTCCCAAGTCCTTGCTCTTAATCACTATGCTCTGTTCATTTTCCAGGTGTGGAAACTGATACCAGAGCGGGAAAAGTTTTACCCAAGGTCAAACACTATGTCAGAGACAGAGCCATGCCTGAAATTCAAGACTCTTTCTGTCTGAATGTTTCCAGGATTCATTCATTCATTCAACAAATCTATTAGAACCAACTCTATACCTCATCCCACAATGCTGGGGACCCAGGGATTAATACAACAGAGGCCTTGACCTCAAAGACATTGCAGTTGGAGGAGTGGGGACTTTGTGGCTTTGCTGAGGACCTTGGCGAAGACCCACCTCCAGTGGACTTGTCTTGCCCTCTCATGATCAGGTCTTAAAAGAGCAGAGGTTTGGGACTTCAGTTGTCAGCTGACCAATTCTTTAAACTTTCGCATGTTTTAGTTTCCCTTATGCAATATGGGGATAGAAATTGTACCAAACCATAGGATTTCTGCAAGGATACCTGAAATAACGGATATGGATACTCCAGGAGAAATCTGTGCACTCCACGGTGATGGAATGGAGATGGCAATGTTGATTGTAGTGTTGTTGGAGGTGGGAGTGGGGGGTGGTGATGTGATAGTGATGTGGGTGATGATGGCGGGGGTCATGGTAGTATTGGTGGGGCTGGTAATGGAAGTTGTGGTGGAGATGGTGGAGATAGTGAATGATTGGTGATGATGATGGTGGTAATATTGATGATGGTGGCCACAGGGGGGGTGATGGTGGTGGTAAGGGTGGTGAGAGTGATGGCCTTAGTGTTTGTGATGATGGTAGAGATGAGGAAGGTGGTATTAGTCAATGCAGTGGTGGTGGCGGCAGCGATAATTCTAATGGTGATGGTATTGATAATCTAATGGTGATGGTAACAAAAGAGTGGTGATGGCATTGGTGATGGTGATAGTGGTGAGGATGGTGATGGTGGTACTGATAGTTATGTTGGTAGAGGTGGCAATAATAATGCTAATGGTGGTGATGGTTTAATGGTGGTAGTGGTACTAGTGATGGTGATGGTGAAGGTAGTAATGGTGGAGATGGTGACGGTGTTGGTGATGGTGATGGGGTGGTACTGGTTATTATGGTGATGGAGGTTGTGGTGATGATGCCAGTGGTACCAGTGCTAATGGCAGTGGTGGTGGTGGCAATAGTGACAGTAATGGCGATGGTTACAGTGATGATCTAATGGTGGTGATGATGATAGCAATGGTGGTGGTGGTGATGACCCAGTTAGCCAGACATCCTTGGTCCTGGTCCTAACATGAGCTTGATCAACCCACAGATCTCTCAATGTGACCTCACTGCCTACTCTTGTCCTAGCAGTAGATGGGGGGGTTGTCTAAATCTCACACTTGATGCCTCCCACCCTACGGCTGTGCTCTTGTTACAGACAATCATGCCCAGCTATCCCGGGCATCCCTAAGGATCCGAATCCTGGATGTGAACGACAATCCCCCAGAGCTGGCCACACCCTACGAGGCAGCCGTGTGTGAGGATGCCGAGCCAGGCCAGGTAGCACGGAAGGGTTGGGGACTGGGGGTCGCTGCCAGGACTGGCCAGGACACCCTCTACTCCAGCCCAGAGTGGGCTTGGCCTCACATCAGCTCCCTGCCCCCTCCTCACCCTTCAGCTCATCCAGACCATCAGTGTGGTAGACAGAGACGAGCCCCAGAGCGGGCACCGCTTCTATTTCCGCCTGGTGCCTGAAGCTCCCAGCAACCCTCATTTCTCTCTGCTCAACATCCAAGGTGAGTTATCTCAGAACAACCAAATCCTAGGATGCATGGAGGGAGGGGCTTAGCCTCCCCAACCCCTTCCCATATTATAGAGGCGCCCAGAGGGCCAGTGGTGGGTGCAAGATCACACAGAAAGTCTGAGTCAAGCTGGAGATGTTACCCAGCCTGCTAGCCAGACCCTGAAGAACAAGCAGGAGATGGGTTGGCTGAGTGGAGGAGGGCTGCCCAAGGATAGAGAATGGTAGATGGAAAGACATAGAGAGGGAATACATGAGGAGTGGGAGGGTGGCCCAGCATCCAGGGTGGAAAGAGCCCCTGATCTAAGTGAAGATTGGAATAAGCCACACGCACACACTCCCACCCCTCCGTTTAAAAAGTGCTTTATCCCACTCGCATTTCTCTTTGCATCCTCACGGTCACCTTGGGAGGTGGTTTTCTTACCCCTCCCCCCATTTTGCAGGTGATGAGACTCTAAGAGGATAAGGGACCTACCCAGGGTCATATAGGGAGTCAGTGGTGAGGCTGGGACTCAAACCCACACCTATCTCAGTTCCAATGTGCTTCCTGCTCGCTACCTTGAAAGCAAACCGCCCCTCCCATCCTGAGCTGATCCCATTGTGAGACCCACCCCTGCAAGTTCCCCTTCAGTGAGAAGCTGAAGTCTGAACCTTTGAGGAGTAGACTGGGGGACGGGGTGGTCAATGGACTGGGAGTGAGGGACCTGGGTCCCAGCCCAGGCTCAGTTGAAAGCTTTCTATGCAACCCTAATGCCTGCCTCAGTTTCATCATCTGTAAAATGGGGCCGAAGATGCCGGCCAGGCAGCTAGGTGGTCCCAGTGAGATGTGGGTTACCGAGGTATATTGTCAGTACCTAGCACATGGCATTTCCTTCATTCAGCAATTATTTGTTGACCATTTATTGAAACACAGTCCCTACGTGTCAGGCACTGTTCTAGGTCCTGAAAATGCAGGGGCATGCAAGACAAAATCCCTGCCTTCGTGGAGTTTATATTCTAGAGAGGGGAAACAGAAGTTAAACAAATAGATATTATGATGAGGTTGATTAAGTGGCTGGCAGGGAGGAATAATGCAATCTTCACGAGTCTGGACCTTGTTCTATTCAGTGCTGGACCCTGGGTGCCTGGCACATAGTAGGTATTCAAAAATATGTGTTAGGGAATTCTCTGGCAGTCCAGTGGTTAGGACTCCAAGCTTCCACTGCAGGGGGCACGGGTTTGATCCCTGATCGGGGAACTAAGATCCCGCAAGCCACGCGGCGTGGCCAAAGAAAAACATAAAAACAAGAACATGTGTTAGACAAAACAGGAGGAAATAAAGCAAGGCAAGAGTAGAAGCTATTTTAAATAAGGTGATCTAGGAAGGCCTCTCTGAAGGAATCAATAGTGAGTAGGGATCTAAAGGAAGTGAGGGGGTGAGCCATGCAGATAGCTGGGCAAGGAATGATCCAAGTGCAAGAAACAGCAAGTGCAAAGACCCTGAGGTGGGAACAGGTTTGGGATGTTCAAGACCTGCATAGTTGGGGTGAGTGAGTGATGGTACTGGAGGAGATGTAGTCAGAGAGGTACTAGGGGCCAGATCATGTGGGTTCCTTCTGATCCTGTTCCAGGTCTGGGATCACCCCCAAGACCTTGACACCCCTTCCCTCAGTGGCTTCTGAAGCCAGACCCATCTGTATTTCCAGGAGTAATATTAAAAATATTTAACAACCAGTGCAGCTCAGATAATCACTCAGAAAGGACCCTGATCATAAGTAATCTGGAGTAGGACCGTGGAGCCTCTGCTGAGCCAGGCTTTAACCCCTTAGTGACTTGATCGTGTTAAAGTTGGGGGTGTGCTTGAGGGAGAGGCTGAGGCAGCAGGGAAGGACTTGGGGGACTCAGAGTCATGCCTATTTAAACCTTTTTGGAAGTAGTTCAATATTTTTTTTTTATAAATTTATTTATTTATTTTTGGCTGTGTTGGGTCTTCGTTTCTGTGCGAGGGCTTTCTCTAGTTGCGGCAAGCGGGGGCCACTCCTCATCGCGGTGCGCGGGCCCCTCACTATCGCGGCCTCTCTTGTTGCGGAGCACAGGCTCCAAACGCGCAGGCTCAGTAGTTGTGGCTCGCGGGCCCAGCCGCTCTGCGGCATGTGGGATCCTCCCAGACCAGAGCCCGAACCCGCGTCCCCTGCACTGGCAGGCAGACTCTCAACCACTGCGCCACCAGGGAAGCCCCATGAAGTAGTTCAATATTTTAACAACTTTAACAACTAGTGCTGCCCTGATTGCTCATTATGGCAGTGGTACCCCGAGCTGAGCGCAGGAGACACAAATAGCCCTGGATTGACCTCGCCAAGTTCACAATCTTTCCAACCCAAGGGGCCTGAGGTTCTGCCCCAACTGCCTCTCTTTGACGGGGGCTGGGGGCTGGGGGCTGGGTTGGCCACCAGGGCTCCCATCCAGTGTGACCACCTGCGTACGAGCCCTGGGAGCAAGGCTGGCAGCAGCGTGCTGAGGCCAGCACAGCCCGGAAAGGGCTCCTCCTCCAGTCCCCCGGCCCCTTCCCACGGTGTGCCAAGCCCCCTCCTCCTCACCATATAAATATCCCAGTTGACAAACGGCTACCCCAAGCCATCTGTTTCTTTGTACAAATTTGTAGCCAGTTTGGAAACGTGATTTATAAATATTGCTTTTGCAGCCAGGATTGACACTGATGTATGTCAGGCCAGATGGATGGATGCAGTGCTGGGCGCAGATCCTGCCTAGAAGGGTGGGGTAGGGGCCTGGGGTGGCCACTGGCTTCCCCAAATGAAGCCAGCTGCTGCCCAGGAGGGCAGCTAAGAGGTAAAGGGATGATGCTGAGGGATTTCCTCTTATGGGGTGAAAGAGTAGCAGGGACCAGAGCTCTCCAAACATATGGTTCCATGGCCAGAGACAGCAACCCTGAGAAACAAATATGTCCTCTCCTCTCCTCTGTTCTTGCTTTTGGGAATTAGAGGCTGAGTCAGAGCCAGCCACTCATTTTTCAAATCTGTCCACTTCTCTGTGCCTCCACTACCACTGCTATTTCACATCTAAAACACACAATAGCTTCCTAACTGGTCTTCCACATCCACTGCTGTATTTTAGATTAGAGGCTCCCTTGCTTAGAAGGTAGGCTTAGCAAAGGCAGGGACCATGTCTGTCTTGTTCATTGCTGTATCCTCAGGGGCTAGAATAATCCTGACCTATGGAGGGTGTTTAATTAGTATTTGCTATTGAATAGATGGATGATATGTCCCTAGGTCGCTTCTTTGCCCATCAATCGATGGCCTCCTATTGCCTTTAAGAAAATAACCCAATTCCTTACCATGGCCTCTAAGACTTTCTATTATGAACCCCTGCCTCCCCCTCCAGCCTCTTCTTGACTCGCTCTAGTCATCACCCTCATCCCTCCAGCCTCTTCTAACCTCAGGACCTTTGCATGGACTACTCCCTCTCCTAGAATTCATTGTTCAGGGCTCACAATAATATCATTTCTTCCAAAAAGTTCTCCCTGATCTCCCAGACTGGTCAGATCCTCTGTTAGATGCTCTTCCTATACTTTTCCTTCTTAGTACTCACCATGGTTTGCAATTGTAGACTAAATTGTGAGTTTATTTGATTAACCTTTGTCTCTCGCATCAGAATATAAGGCCAGATCCAGGACTATGGTTGATTTAGCTCCCCATTATTCCCCACCCCCCATGACTAGCATGGTGCCAAGCACAGAGTAGTTACTCAATAAAGATTTATTGGATGGATGGATGGATGGATGATTCGATGGATGGTTGGAAAAGATAGCTATGCCACCAATTCACAGGATAAATTCAGACAAGTCCCTTCTCTCTGAGCCTCAACTTCCACATATATAAAATGGGAATAATGTTACAACTCTTGATGGTTGTGAGGATTAAACATTTCTATGTATTTAAAGTATCTACCCAGTCCTTGATACATAAGAAGTATGCAGCCAATGCAAAGGAGTCCCACACCATTCCTTCTTTTCCTCATCTTGCTCTTGAGTCTTTCTTTCCCAGGGGAAGGCAGATGTTGTCACAGCTGGGGTTGACTTACCCTTTGGCAGGAGGGCTAGCGTTCAAGCCAGAGCTTGAGGAGCTGACCCAGGACCACCAGTTACCCTAAAAGATGTGGTTCATTCAAGCATCATTCTTCAAGGCTGGCTCAGTGCCAGGGAAGAGACAGGCACATGCTACCTTAACACAGCATGACAAGTGCTGTAACAGAAGTGTGCGTGGCGCCTGCACAGTCAGAGCAGGGAGGGGAAAGCCATGAATCCTTCCTTCCCAGGGAAGCGTAGAAAGGAGGCCACAGAAAAGAGGTGACATTTAGCTGGAGCATGACGGATGAGGAATTTGCCCAGGCAAGAAAGTGGAGAGGGTGTTCCAGCTAGCGGGAACTTAGTGAATAAAGGCAGGGCAGCCTAGACAGAGAGCGGGCGTGGGGTGTAGCACGTGGGGGTGGGGCATGAAAAAATTAACAACCAGCATTCATGGAGCATTTCTCCGTGTTAGGAACTGTTCTAAGGGTTATGTGCGAATTACACTGTTTAATCCTCAAACCTACGTGATGCTATTTTCCTCCGTTTCGGATGAGGAAACTGAGATCCAGGGAAGCTAAATGAGTTTCCCAAGCTAGTAAATGACCAACTCAACATTAGTTATTAACATTTTAATGGAAATTTTCAAAGATGTATATAAGTAGATAAAATAACACAATGAACTCATATGTGCCCATCACATGAGCTTTAACCTGTGACCAGTCTTGTTTCAGCTGGACCTCCGGTCCACTTCTCAGGTGTGCCCAAGGTCACAAGTCGGCCCTTCCAAGGGCTCTTTTTCCTGCATTGTGTTCATGATGGGGAAGGCCAGGCAGGTGCACTGATTTGGGGGCTGCGGCGAAGAGGCTGAGTTAACTGGGACCGCAAAGCTGGGGAAGGGACCCAGGCTGTCAAAGTCTGAGGTCAGGGAGACCAGGCTGAAGCCTGCGAGGCCAGAGAGAAGGACTCAGGAGGGAGGCCTGGGCCCCCAGCAGGAAGCAGGACCCCTTTTGTGGAGCTGGCTGTCAAGGATGGGAGAGCAGGCAGCTGGGCTCTGAGTGCTTCTCCACTACCACATTGGCAGCCACCAAAATGACAGAGGGTCAGTGATGGCCTGGCCCCTGCAGGAGAGGTGTGGAGGAGTCACGAGGGGGGGGGAAGCGGGCTCGCCTACACCTCAGCCCGTGTTCTACACCCACCCCCCCCCCGAGTCCTGACTGGCACTCCCAGCACGAGGCCGAAGCAGTGCGATGAGTATGACTCTTGTGAGTTCACTGTCCCCTCTGGCCATTATGCATCAAAAGGAAAGAGACGGGTGAGGTGACCTTGGTACCCTGGGGTGTCCTCATCAGGCCCCAGGGGGCATGCCCCCGGCCCTCCAGGCTCAGCTCTTAAAGAGACTCCTGGCAGAAAGATGCCTCAGCCAAAGGCAGGTGCCAGCCCCTGTTCCCAGTCTTCTCTGATGACCCAGAACTTGTCAGTGTCCAGGAAGCCACAACCCAAGGACCACAGGACCCCAGGGTCAGGATGCATTGGACAGCTGGGGTGGAATCCGAAAGAAAAAAAGGCTGTTGAGACAAAAGGCAAAAAAAATATTTTTTTGACATAGCCAGGGACAGGACCTTGGCCCAGCTGGGGACAGAATCTTGGAAGAGCTGGGGACAGGACCTTGGCACCACTGGGGACAAAATCTTGGAATAGCTGAAAACAGAATTTTGAGACAGCTGGGAATAGAAGCTTAGGACAGCTAAGGACAGAACTGAGGGCTCTATGGCTGGGGACAGGACCTTCAGGCAGCTGGGGGCAGAATTTGGGGAGAGCCGGTAACAGAATTTTGGGACATCAGGGAATAGACCCATGGGTCAGCCGGGAGACAGTAGCTGGGGGCAGAGCGAGGCAAATCCCGAGGTGGAATCGGGAGGTGGCTGGGACGGGGGAGGCTGAACCCAAGTCACACACCACTCCCTCTCTTCGAAGCAGACAATACAGCCGCGGTGCACACGCAGCACATGGGCTTCAACCGGCAGGAACAGGACGTGTTCTTCCTGCCCATCCTGGTGGTGGACAGCGGGCCGCCCACGCTGAGCAGCACGGGGACGCTCACCATCCGCATCTGTGGCTGCGACAGCTCCGGCACCATCCAGTCCTGCAACACCACGGCCTTTGTCATGGCCGCCTCCCTCAGCCCCGGAGCCCTCATCGCCCTCCTGGTCTGTGTCCTCATCCTGATCGGTGAGTCCGCCAAAAGCCAGCCCCCCTGCCCGACTGGTCCCCATCCTTGGGCCCTGGATTTCCTTCCTGAGGTGCCCCCATGGGGGTCTCACTTGCCCTCCCCATCCTAGGAAGGGCTGGCTTGATTGATGTCCAAGTTCTAAGCTGCAGCTCCTACTAGAAGTCTCCTAAGTACAGACCAGCCCTACCACCAACTCCAGAAGATGTCAGCCCCGAGCTGAGACTAAGTTCATGCTGGCCCACCCTCTACATGGCCCAAAGTCTCTCTAATTTTTAAAAACCAAGCCTATTTTTTAAAATTCTCTCATGTCTATTGTCCTATTTTAGTCTTTATGTAGCACTTTTACTAAAAAAAAGGGTTCTTGTGAACCTCACAACCCCTCAGCCAGATGTATCATCCCCATTTTTGAGATGACAAAACTGAGGCTCAGAGTCGTTAAGTGGCTTGCAAAAGGGGACCCAGTTAATCTTCTGACTTGAAATCAGGTCTTTTCACCCTGTGTTCCCTGCTCCTTTAACTACCCCACCTGCTAGGAATCTAAACTGGGGGCAAAACTTTGGGGCAGCTGGAGTAAAATCTTAAGACACTTGGGGAGGGGGCAAAATCTACTCGGGTATCAGTTCCACCAGCAGCCAGTTGAACCCCCAAAGTGTCCCCAGGGAAGAGGTCAATTTTCAGGAGCTAAACTGGATTCAGGTGGCCACAATGCCACCTCTCACTGTTAAAGCAGAAAGGCCTCACCTCAGTCCTGACTACTGGACTTCACGGAACAGCCAGAGCTGGAGGAACTCAAGGAAGGGCCAGATGGCAGATCCCAGGTTTGCTCAGTTCCCTGGGAGATTCAGCTGCCTCCCACGCCTCGCCGCCCACCCCCGGGACCTGAAGAGGTCCTGGGCAGGCCCCTCCTAGCTGGGAGGCACCCCCTCCTCTCTGCTCCCCAGCCCATGGCTCAGAAACCCTTTTTCCAGAGGATGCACTTTACAGCGGTTTCATTTTCCGAGGCAGTGCAAACAAATTTCTGCCTAATTGCCCACAAACGAAGAAAGTGCACATCAGTGCTCTAAAGGTGACGGGCGGAATCACTGATCAGGCCTGGCACATCTGTCGCCTGCTGCCCACGCTCCCCACCATCTGCTCTCACGGGCATCCCCCTCCGCAGCTCCCGGCCTCCAGCTTCAGAAGCCGTCCATCCATCTTTCCCACTTCTCTCCTGACACCTTTCCTCCCTCCCAACCTGTCCCTGGATCCCACCTCCTTCCCTGTCATGATCCACCTTGTTAGGTCGTGAGCCAGCACCCTGCCCCATGGCCCTCACAGCTGGTTCTGGCCACTGGCCTGGCCTGAGCTGTTTGGAGCTTCAAGAAGAATCCAGTGCCTGATAGGATACCCAACACATGTCTGTCCATCCATCAACCCACCTATCCATTTAATCCTCTCATTTGCTCATCAGTTCCTAATTTATCCATCCAGTGAGTACCCCCACCCATGTGCTGAATTATTCTAGGCACTGGGATTCATCAGTGAATGAAAGAGACAAAAAGCCCTGAGTAACTGGAAAGTTGGGGTTGCCATCGCTGAGACTGGGAGACTGAGGGTGGGAAGGGGGAAAGATTATTCTTTCACATTTGGACACATTAAGTTTGCGATTCTCCTGGTCAACCCCAAGGACTTGCTGGAGAGGAAACTGGATGTACAATCTAGATTTCAGGGGAGAAGTCCAGGCTGGAGGCTGCAATATGGGAGTTGTCAGCCTCTAAATGGAATTTAAAGCCACGAGACAAGAAAAGCGACAAGAGAGGGGGTGTGGAAAAAAGACCAAGGACTGAGTCCTGGGACATCTGATGTTAAGAAGTCAGAGAGGAGAGGAGAAGAGAAGCTTGCTTATAAGGTTGAGAACGAGTTATCAGTGAGGTGGGAGGAGGAAGAGTATGCAGAGTCCTGGAAGGCAAGTGAAGAAAGCCAAAAAAATCTCATCCTTGCATCACCTAGGTCTCCGTCCAATTCTTCATTCAGTCATTCATTCAACAAGCATGGTTCTCTTGCTTACTGCATGCCAGGCACCACTCTAGGGGAACGTTCCCCAGGTCCTCGAGGGCAGTTCAGAGTGTGTATTTTGAGGTGGGGTGAGACTGACATGTTAACATGGCAGGGTCTGTGCTATGAATGAGCAGTGACTTTCAAACCTGAGCTGCCTGGGCATTACCTGCAGGCCTTATTGAAACAGACTGCTGGGCCCCACCCAGTAGATCTAGGACAGGACCTGAGAATCTGCGTTTCTAACAAGTTCCCAGGAGATGCTGATGCTGGTCCAGGGTCCGAACCAGGGTGATAGAGAGCAACCCCTCATCAGAGGAGCTTGGAGGTGATATCCTGAACCCGGCCTTAAGCTCTCAGGGAAGGGCTCCTGCAGGAGATATCTGGACCAGAGACCCAAATGGCGAATAGGGTGATCAGGGCTTCTGGAGTGGACAGAGGAGGGCAAGGGTGAAAGAGAGGTCAGGGTCAAGGACATTTCACTCCCCCCAGACCTCAGCTGCCCCATTCCCATCGCCCCCCCACCCCACCCCAGCACCCAGAGACCTCAGGGGGATGTATCTCTTCATAGAGTTAAGGATGGAGACCTCAGAGGTTGGGTCCAGCCCTCAACACCCATGAAATCTCTTAACACTGCTCTCTGTCCCCACCCCACCCCCAGTGGTGGCATAGGCTTGATTTGCACACCTCCCAAGATGGGCAGCTCACTACCTATCCAGATAGCCAGCTACGGTCTGTGAGAAAGGTACTGTTGCACAGAAATCTAGGAAATTTGCATGAGCATTTAGGCTGAGCCAGCTCTGCTGGGGAGGAGGGGAGGGGTGGTCCCCAGACTGCCCTGGGTGGGGCTCGGCCCTCACGCGCCCCCTTCTGTCTCCTGCGCAGTGCTGGTGTTGCTGATCCTCACCCTCAGGCGCCACCACAAGAGCCACCTGAGCTCGGACGAGGACGAGGACATGCGCGACAACGTCATCAAATACAACGACGAGGGGGGCGGCGAGCAGGACACCGAAGCCTACGACATGTCGGCGCTGCGAAGCCTCTACGACTTCGGCGAGCTCAAGGGCGGCGGCGACGGCAGCGGCGGCGTGGGCCCTGGCGGAGGCGCGGGGAGCCCCCCGCAGGCCCGCCTGCCTTCGGAGCGCCACTCGCTGCCGCAGGGGCCGCCGAGCCCCGAGCCGGACTTCTCGGTGTTCAGGGACTTCATCAGCCGCAAGGTGGCGCTGGCGGACGGGGACCTGTCGGTGCCGCCCTACGACGCCTTCCAGACCTACGCCTTCGAGGGCGCGGACTCGCCAGCCGCCTCGCTCAGCTCGCTGCACAGCGGCTCGTCGGGCTCCGAGCAGGACTTTGCCTATCTCAGCAGCTGGGGTCCCCGGTTCCGGCCCCTGGCCGCCCTCTACGCCGGCCACCGCCCAGAAGGCGAGGCCCTGGCCTCCTAGCCCGCCCTCCCTGCAGCCCAGGACCCAACTGGACCCCAGGACAAAGAACGTCCCCTGCTCACCCCCTTCCCCCAACCCTCCCAGGGCGGCCGGACAGGAGGGGGACCTTGTTCGGGCAGCGGACTCCCCGACGGCATCCCTCCCCTGGGGGGGCGGGGAGGGTTGGGCAGCTTTTGCCCAGAAGTGCAGGAATTATGACCAGCATCATTAAAACTGCAGCGAGAACGGGCACTGCGTGGCTCTGGGGTTAGACAGGAAGAGAGGGTGGCGTGGATCCCTCCTGGCTAAGGGGAGAAGCTGGGGGGAGGACGCTGCAGAAGTGCCCCCCCAGGAATGCCCCATCAGAGTTAAGAGGAAAGAAGGGCTGTTCATTTACTAAGCGCCTACTGTGTGCTGGGCCTGTACAAAGACCATCTTAGTCATCACACAAACCTCGAGGTGGGGCCCTGCAGGTAACAGTTGGAGAAAGGCACCCAGAGAAGTGGCTGGGACCTGTCCAAGGACACCTTGCCAGTGTACCGTGGAGCCACAGCACTTACTGGCTACCTGGCCTTGGGCAAGTTACCTCTCTTCTCTGGGCCTGTTTCCTCCTGTGTCAAATGAGGCAAATAGCAGAACCTACCTCGAAGAGTCTTGAGGATTAAAAGGCTTCATATGTGTCAAGTGGTTGGGACAGTGCCTGGCACATAGTAGGTGTTCAATAAATGTTAGCCTTTGATACTGTTATTATCTTTGTCGTTATTAGAAGCCCAGCGTGTCTGCCTCGCAGATCTGAGCTCTCTCCGCCTTTTCCCAACATCTCCAAGGAAATAGAAAACCTGACTGTTGGTGTTGCTCCTGCTCTGAGTCGGGGATAGGGACGTTCCCAGAAATTGGAGAGCCTTCCGGTGTCTCAGGCGACACTGGAATAGGACACCTGGCAGGCGTGCCAAGAGAGGACAAGGTGGGCAGCTCCAGGACTTGGATGAAGTGGGAGGGTTGATGGGAGATGGAAGGGTCAGAAGCCACTGAGTGTGATGGGGACCTTATCTGTTTGTTCTGGGAACCCAGCAGTTTCCCCATCCATAGACCCAAGTTAAGAACCCCCGGGCTAAGTCACCTCTAAGAGCCAACGGCTCTGAAACCATTTGATTATAAGATATAGGTTATTTGTCCTCCTGCCCCACACCCAAGTGATTAATTCATTCTACATTGATTGGCTGTGAATTCCAGCTCCTGCTAGGTGGGCATCCTTCATCAAGGTTCTCAACTGCTGAAGCCTCAGTTTCCTCATCTGTAAAATGGGGTTAATGATTGCCCCTACCTTAAAGGATGTTAAGAGGCTTAAAGGGGATAAAGAATGTTAAGCTCTGATCCCAGTGCCTTCCTGCCACATTGAAAGTGCTCAATAAATAAATGCTCATTTGCCTTATTCTTTTACCCTCCCAGGGAGCATTCATTCATTCCCTCCACATTTACCAAGGTCCAGTGTGACAGATCCGGAGTTAGTCATTATGTCCTGAGTGCCTTGCCTGTGTTATCTCACCTAAGTTAGATACTGTCAGCCCCAGTTCACAGGTGAGGAAACTGAGGTTCAGAAACTAGTAACCTGTGCAAGGTTACACAGAACATGAGTAGTTCTGCCTTCCAGTAACTTCCAACCTGGGTGGGGGCAGGAGGCAGGGGACCAGAAGCAGCCAATAACAATGCACTGGGTAAGAGTTGTAGCAGAATTAACAGAAAAAGATCCTGGAAACACCGAAGAAAGATTGAATAATTTTCAGAGGAGGTGACTCCAACTGAATCTTGAAGAATGAGTATGAGAGGTACGAGATGGCCAAGCAAGCAAGACATTCCAGGCAGAAAGAAGAAGAGCATCCTCAAAGGCTGGGGGCAGGGGGGCAGCAGGAAGCATGTGGCAGCTTCAGGAGTGGCGTGTGGGCCCCAGAGCTGGACCACTGGGAGGAGGAATAGTGAGATGTGAGCAGGGAAGGCTGGTTGGAGGCGGGTTGCGAAAAGACCTTTAAGGCCAGGCTAAGAAAGGATGCTTTGTTCAACTTGACCATGTCTCCTAAAGTCCACTGAGGGATAGGGGGTTAGTGTGGTTAGCCCAAGTGGGGACATATCAATACCCTCATCCATATAGGAGTCTTAACCCACGGTTCCTGTAGCTCATGAGATGAATGGGTATTGTAATTTGGGGACCACGGGGGCGATGTGTGATCCCCTCTCTCACCCGTGTGTGCCAGCTCTCATGTACAGAATCCCAACTATTCTCAGGTTGGTTATTGCCATCTCCATTGTAGAGAGGGAAACTGAGACCCAGACCCAGAGGAGTAAAGTGATGGGCTCAAGGTCACCCAGCTGGTAGGGGACAGAGCTGGGAAAACACAGGACCTCTGATACCAAGTCTCTGTTCCTTCCACATATGACCGTTGCCTTGACAGACTCTGACCCTGCTGAGAGGGAGATTACAGGCAGGTTATGTGTCCAGAGGGACGAACAAATACAGAGTCACAAAAACCCCTGAACATCTTGTCCAAACCCCATACATGGGGAATGACTTTCTCAAGGTCACACAGGGTTAAAGAGCTTACAGAAATAAAAAACATTATTCATCCAGAGTCACCTTCTGAGCCTCTGGCTCTTCCGTTTTCCAGCTGTGTGACTTCGGACAAGTGTTTTACCCTCTCTGTGCCTCCGTTTTCTTATCCAAAAAGTGCACCCACTAGAACACCTACTCCATAGGGTTGCAGCGAAGATAAAATGCAGAAATAACCACTGACACTTACCAAGCATTTCCCACACGCCAGGCACTGCTCTAAGCACTTCACGTGAATTAACTCTTTTAATCCCTCACCAGCCCAGTGAGGTAACTCTCATTTTATAGGTCAGAAAGTGAGGCACAGAGAGGTTAAGTAACTTGCCAAGATCAAACAGCTAATAAGTGGAGATGCCAAGATTTAATGGGAGCGCTCTGGCCCCCAGAACCTACACCATCTGCAGCACTCACAGTGCCTGGCACACAGGAAGCATTGGGCATGTGGCCTGGGAGTATCTGATGCCCCCGTCTGTGCCCTGGGAGAACTTCACTCACCGTCACATTCTACAGCCTGTGGGAATCCTCAGGCCTCCCCGTGATTTCTGCTAATACTGGGGTGGGGATGGAGGGATAGATCACGTTCCCTTAATCCCCTCTGCTTCCAGCTCCTGCACCTGCATTTGCCTTCTCCACTGGGCCCTGAGCCAACCCAGGAGTGAAATACGTGAGTCCGGCCCCTTCTCTGGGTTCCACAAGGTGTCCACTAATGCCAAGCATTTCGTGAGCTTTGTACACTTTTCTGATGGTTTGGGGTCACAGACAAGGGCCTGGTTGTGGCATACACAGCCTTTAACCGTCGCCCTCATTGGTTGCCACCAATATCCCCTACGAGCTCCATTTCCTCTCCCTGTGTTATGCAGAGAGCACAGCCACCCCAGCTCCAGGCTCTAACTGGGCACACCCGACTCTATCACGGAGCTCAGAAAACAAAGGGCCTTCCCTTTTCCCATGTCTGCCCCCCTTTCAAGGCATCTAAGAAAATGAAAAGAAAAAAATTTCCCTTTTATCGTCATCATCTCCGTCACTGTCGTCAGCACAGGATAAAAGAGCAGTCAGGGTCATGAGCAAGAATTGATATATAATTGGCCAAGAGTTTTAGAACCAGGGATATTAATGACAATGACAATGATGGTAATGAGGCTGACGAGAGCACCTGTACATGGCGCTTGCTGCATGCCAGGCACTGTTCCAAGCCCTGTATGTAATTATCACGAATACAGGTAAAACCCTTGGAGGGTGGACTCTTTGTTTACTGCGTTTAGCGCTTTATTTAAGTGGCCTTGTTTAATTTTAAACAGGTACGTCATTAGCCCCGTTTTATAGATGAGGAACCCAGGGCTCACAGTTGGGGAGGGGCTAGCTCTGGGATACAGGGCTTATAAGGGCCGGGACCGTTTCGCACGCACCCCACCACGATTCTGAGCAGAACCAGGACAGCTCGGATTCTGAGTGCAGTTTCTGGGAGAGTGTGGGGCGGGGAGAGAAGCAGGTGGTGAGAAGGGGAGGCACTTGAGACAGATGGCAGAGCTGGGCAGCAAGGTGGAGTCCAAGCCCGGGTCTGCGTCACTGGTATGCCCCAAGCTGTGTGTGTCTGCACGTGGATGTGGGCACGCACCGGAGAAGTGGGAAGGCAGCGCCGAGCACACAGGTCAAGAACTAACCTCCCACCTCCTGCTTCAGGCGGCTCGGAGAGCTGGCTGCTGTCGTGGGGGCGGCTAAGCGCTGCATCTGTCAGCCAGCCGTCATGACTGCCCACCCCCGGGTCACGAATCAGCAGCTCCACTTACCTCCTGCCAGCCAGCGCTCTCAGGCCAGCTCTGTCACTGGCCGCTGAGCCTCTAGAAAATGTAACCCTGTCAGCCCTCACTCAGAGGCAAGAGGGTTCACGCTTCAGTGCGTGCACAAGGGGGGATGAGCACGCCCACATACTCATGCCAGCACACGACGCAGGCACGTGTGTACCTTCAGACATGTTGCTAGCTGGGGGTGCATTGCAGGCACACGCATGCTCGCAGCCATGCACATAGAGCATACCCCTGCAGGTCTGCAAATGTGGTCACGTGCCTGCACTCCATGCACGTACTAGAGGCACACTCTCACGTATGCACTGACACTTGTACACAAAATTTGTCCACAGCCTTCCATAGCTGTGTTCTCTTACATGCACGTACATGTGTGTCCACTGTTACCCTTCCAGGAGCCAACACATTTCCTCATTCAGGCATGCACACATACACATTCATGAACATATGCGTATCTCCAGACACTCCCAGGCAGGTACATGGTACACATATGCGTATCCCCTCACATGTGCCTGGTCACATGAACTCGTAGCTCCATGCGTGCATTCATAATGCAAATGCGCATTTGTATGCTTGCACAGGAAAGCATGCGTACATAGCCTCGGGAACTGTTGGTTACAATCTAAATTCAACTGCATGATGCCCGGAGATGTGTATGCACGTGTGAGCACGTAGGTCTGTGTGTACATAATATACACGATCACTCACAAGCATCTAAACACACAGGCATTCTCCAGCAAGCGCTTGGATCTACACCAAGGACACACACACATGCAATGGTATATACCCCCGCACGTCTGCCTGCCTACATGTGTGTACCTCCACTTTCACACCACCTGTCCTCAGGTACCTAACCACCTCTGTTCACACGCACCTTCAGGCTGGCCCACCGTGGTTCACCCACGGCCATGCCACATGTGCCTAACTCCACACCCAAGCATGCACACAGACAGACACGTGCCTCCGAAGCCCGTCTCCCACACGTGTGTGGGGTCAGAGCCCTGGCACGTGGGAGCACACACACCCCCTCTGGGAAGCAGCATGTCCCAGCCCCAGATTGTCAGGTGTGCTGGGGACAGCAGGAAGGGTGCCCACTCACAGAAATCGCCACTCACGCAGAACTGCATCTGCCGCAAACTTCTCATCTGCTGTGCAAACGATGATTAAATGTTATTGTGCAAGAGAAAACGGCAAGGAGGGATTCATTAGCTTTATTGTCAGAAAGGACTCCATGGGCTCCAGCTCCCATCTCCAAGGCTGGCTTAACCCCCTGTGTGCTGGGGACATTGCGTTCCGACGTGGGCTTGTGGAAAATGAAGGCCCCGGAGACAGAGATCCCAGCGTTGGGCCCACATGAGCCAGCTGGGTGCAGAGAGCATTGGGAGGGAGTCATGAGTCCAGGTAGCCGCTGCAAACTTGCCCCTCATTTGCTAGGTAGCCTTGGTCTTGTCGTTTCATTTATCAAATAATTTCTCCCCCCTACCACGTCCCAGGAATGCAGAGATACAGAGGCCATGGTCCCTCCTGGATGCATGAGGCTTCTCAGATAGAGAAGGGCATTCCGGGCTGATGAAACAACTTAAGCAAAGACTTGAAGCCTGGGAGACATGGTAGTAGTGCCAGGCTTGTCCAGGAAACACTGGGCCTGGACAGGTCAGTTGGAGGACAGATTGTAAAGGGCCCAGTAAACCCTTCCAAAGAGCTTGGGCCTTTTCCCAAGAACAATGGAGAACCATGAAAGGTGTATGGAAAGGGTTGACAGATAAACTACAGGGTGCCCAGTTGTATCTGAATTTCAGATAAATAACAAATAGTTGTCTTAGTATTAGTATGTCCTAAGTATTACACAGGCCATGCTTATAATAAAACATGTACCATTGTTTATCTGAAATTCACATTTAACTGGGAATCCTGTCTTTTTATTTGCCAAATCTGTCAACACTGTGTATGGATTTGCATTTTAGAAGGATCGCCCTAGCTTGCTCTGTCCAGGGTAGATTAGAGGGTGAGAGAAGAGAACGAAACCAGTGAAGAGATGAGGAGCTCACATTCTCACCTTCTTCTTTAATCAGAAAACCCCCAATTTTCAGCTGGGCACATGGCCCTCTATCACAAGGACCACATTTCCCCGTCTCCGTCACAACTATGTACTGCATGGACTGAGTCATAGTCAACACAATCTAAGCAGAATTGTTAAGTGGCAGCTTCTGGGAACACCTCCTTAAAAGACTGTTGACCCATGTCTTTAGCCTCTTTTTCCTGCTCCTTTCTCCTTTCTGCTAGCTGAACATAGCTGAGATGGCTAGCACTCAAGCAGCCACCTTGGGCCGTGAGGACACACTGACCCTATGGATGCCAAACAGTGAACTAGAAGGAGACCCGGTTCCTTTTAACCTCATGGAGCCACTATACCAACCCTGAACTGCCCACATCCACACTTGGTTCGTTTACATGAGAGAGAAAAAAACTTCCAACTTGCTGAAGTTACTGTTATTTTAGTTTTCCGTCCCAAGCAGCCAAGCTTGATTCTAAGCTGATACAAGAAGCTAATACAGGAATCTCAGAGAGAGAAGTTGAGGCTTAAACTGGGTCAGCAACAGTGGATTTGAGAAGTATTTAAGAGGAAGACCCAGCGGGAATCGGCGTTTGACTGGATGTAGGGATGGAGGGTAGAACAGGTCAAAGGCTTCAGGCTTGAGTGACAAGGACAGAGAAGCTAGTAATGGAGCAGGGAACCCGGGAGATGCCTTGGATCAGGGATCACGGAAAGTCAGTTTGGCTTGGGACATGTTGAGTTTGAGGGGCCTGCAGGCCATGTGCTCAAGATGTGGAAATTCAGGGCTGGAGCTCAGGCAAGAGGAGGGGCTAACAAGAGCTCTGCTGTCACCCTCGTCTGCAGAACCGCTCAAGTCGTAAGAGCAGGAGAGGGTAGAGTGATCAGAGGATCAAGAGTGAACTCTGAGGAAGCATCAGAGGCAGGTGGAGGGAGAGGAGTCACTGGGACATCAGTTCCTCCAGCTGTAAAATGGGAGCAGGTGAGAGGGATGACCTAACAGGTTCCAAAGTCCCTTCCTGATCTAACATTCAAGAATTAAGGTGTCGGGACTTCCCTGGTGGCACAGTGGTTAGGAGTCTGCCTGCCAATGTGGGGGACATGGGTTCGAGCCCTGGCCCGGGAGGATCCCACATGCTGTGGAGCAGCTAAGCCCCTTGTGCCACAATTGCTGAGCAACCCCCGCTCGCCACAACTAGAGAAAGCCCGCACACAGCAACAAAGACCCAATGCAGCCAAAAATAAATAAATTAAAATAAATTTTAAAAAAACAGAATTAAGGTGTCGTCTTAGACCACTTATTTCTCCTCCCTTTGATTCAGTTTCCCCTTTGGAAAATGGGGCTAAAAATAGTACCTACCTCATGGGGTTGTTTGGAGGACCAAGTGACCCAGACCAGCGCCTAGCTCAGCCCTGGTACGAGCAGGACACAGACGCGGGGGCTTGGCGTGGGTGAAGGAGCGGTGGGGATGAGTCCTCTTTCCCACTCCAAGCCGAGAAAGAGGCTGAAAGCCTGGGGCCCCTCGCTGAGACCTTCAGTGGGCACCTGCTGTATGCAGAACACAGAGCCCCGTGGGGAGAGGGGGAAGATGGGGAGAAAAAGATGTGCTTGCTCTCGGAAAGGTGATAGAGCCCAGCCTTGCCAGGAGAGTTTGGATGAAGCTGAGATCTGGGAACAAGGGAGGGATTGGGAAAGGGACAGAGGTGAGGTTGTCTAGCCCAGAGGAGGGGCTGATGACCTGAGGCCTTGAGGGCAGTGTGCTTAGCACTAGAGGGAGCCTGGTGGATTCCACCGGCAGAGCGAAGACGTGGGGTAGCCTGCTGATTACAGCACGGGCGCCTGTGAAATGGGTCTGCAGGAAACAGAAGAGCTAGGAGCAGTGCTTTGTTTAAAAATATATTTATTTATTTATTTATTTATTTGGTTGCGCTGGGTCTTAGTTGTGGCACGTGGCATCTTTTGTGCCGCATGTGGGATCTTCCTTGTGGCATGTGGGATCTTTAGCTGTGGCATGCGATCTTTTAGTTGTGGTATGTGGGATCTAGTTCCCTGACCAGGGATCGAACCGGGGGCGCCCCTGCATTGGGAGCACGGAGTCTTAGCCACTGGACCACCAGGGAAGTCCCAGGAGAAGCACTTTTAACGCTTCATATCCCCAGATCTGTTTGCTAGGGCTGCTGTAACAAAGCACTAGAAGCTGGGTGGTTTAAACAACGGAAATGTATTATCTCACAGTGCTGGAGGATGGATGTCAGAAATGCAGGTGCCAACAGGGTTGGTTCCTAGTGTGTGGGTATGTGGGCCTAGGTGAGGCCCATGTATGTGAGGCTATGTGAGGGAAGGGTCCGTGAGAGGGAGGCCTCTCTCCTTGGCTCGTAGATGGCTGTCTTCTCCCCTCTATGCAGGTCTGTCTCCCTGTCCAAATTTCCCTTTTTTGTAAGGATACTAATCATATTGGATTAGGGGTCCACCCGACTCCAGGATGACCTCCTCTTAGCTAATCACATCTGCAGTGACCCTATTTCTAAATAAGGACACATTCTGAAGTACTGCGGTTTAGGACTTCAACATATGAATTTTAGGGGGACACAATTCATCCCCCATGCCAGGCTCAGCACCAGCCATCACCAGAGACACCGGGCTCACCGGGCTCTTTAACTGGGGCTACGTGGGACTTCCACCTTTTGGTGGAAGCTTGTATAGTCTGAGGGAGGAGGCCTTGGGACCCTGATCACAAGCTGGGATGGGGCATAGTTTTCTCCCTTCTTCTTCTTTCTTACTGGTCGATTCACTCAGAACTTCACATTTAACCACACACACACACAAACATACACATATATACACATACTCACAGACTCTCTACTCAGAGAAAACTCCTGAGACCCTCCCATATACATGAAGGCACACACACAAAGACACACACACACAAAGACACACACACACAAAGACACTCGGGCAGAACCCTCACACACAAAGAATCACACGCGTATATACTCATGCTCACGGCCACGGAGAGACACAGAAACCACAACTCACGCACATCTTCCAGATGCGTGCTAGCAGACCCACACGGGAACAGTGACCGCCACATCGATGGACGCACAGGGACATATCTATGGCTTCCCAATCCTACACGATGCAGACCTGCTTGTGCATTCTCACAGGCTCTTATAGCCACACACAAAGACACAAAACATACGGACAAAGGCCTTCCCGTGCACACACACCCACACAGGGGCTGTCTGCACACACAGGACTGTTTAATCCTACTGTGGTTGGCAGAGCCTGGCATGCACACACCACCCCTCTGGCCTCACAGCTCACCATCCACTCCCTGGTAATTGGAAGCAATTTAATCCCCCTTCTGCCCAGCCAATCGCAGACTCCACAGAGCAGGCAGCTATCAAAATGCCCCACCATGGAGGCAGCGAGGCAGAGAGTCCCCTCCCCACTCTGGTTTCCCCATCCACCTTTGTAGTTGAGATGGGATTTACTAACCTAGACGCGCGTGCGCGCGCGCGCACACACACACACACACACACACACACGGATGCTGAAGTCTTGAGACTGTATACACCACACACACAATCACGTATACACAGAAACACACAATTGCATACACACACACAACCACACATAGAAGCATAGAAAGATCGATTACACAACAGATATTAAGCCACGGTGAGATAGATGGCGTCTGTATCTACAAAGACACGCGGTCTCCTGATTGGCGGTGTGAATGTGTACATTGTTGCAAAAGTTCTACTAACGCGTGTGAACACATAGACATAGGGTGATACCTTGAGCTGGAGGACGTGTATACACAGCCATACACAGGCCTCCGCGGGTGCTCAGTGAACACCTCCTGGGGTCTGAGCATGTGCACACCGAAACACAGTGACAGTAAGAAGGCACACAGCACAGGGACTTCCCTGGCGGTCCAGTAGTTAAGACTCCACACTTCCACTGCAGGGAACACGGGTTCGGTGCCTGGTGGGGGAACTAAGATCCCACATGCCACGCGGCGCGGCCAAAAAAAAAAAAGAAAAGGTACACAGCACAGAAACACAGGAGCAGGTGTACACATGCATGCACACACACACAAAACACACAAGGCCCTCACTGGCCCACGGCGTGTCCCTCCGAGGCCCATGGTCCACGTTTGCTGAACCCAGAGATGGCCCGATTCCCTCTTCTGTCAGGGCGATTTCCCAGGAAAGTGGGGGGCGAAGACGTCACCTGTCAACCCGCTGTTTGTCACTCCATCATGACCGGTGCGCTGACATTCAAAGCCCGGCACTGCAATGATCGCGTCTAGCTGTAATGTACTACAGATTGCACTGACATTTGGAAAATATTCCACCTCGGGACCCATTCAACTTCGAACTTTTTTTCCTGGAAGAGGAGAGAAATGGCAGAGACGGGGCAGCGAGGGCCTGCCGTGTTCCGCCAAGGAGCTGCTTTCCAGCCCAGACCCCAGGAGCTGTCTCCCGGCCCCTCCTCCCAGGGACCCCGGGTCACTGGCTGCCCCATCTGCATCTATCTGGGGACAGGGGGATGGGGAGGAGGAATGGAGGTCCCCAAGGCAGAGACGAGGTTCCAGACCATCCAGCACGTCTTCACAGAGGGTCTGCAGGGAATCCCTCCATCAAGAGTGAGCTGGCGATAGCTACCTGTCATCAGTAGAGCACCTACTAAGCACCTACTAACACATTCTAAGTACATTACATACATGACCTCATTTGCAACTGTAACAACCTTGTGAGGTAGCAACTGTCATTATCCCATTTGAATGATGATGGACCCGAAGCTCAGAGAGGTGAAGTGACTTGCCCAAGGTCACACAGCCAGGAAAGGCTGGAGCTGAGATTTGAACCCCAGTCTGTCTGGCTCCAGAACTTGCCCTTTTCCCACCTGCGCCTGGTGAACTTATGTGTCGTGGAGTCAGGCAGATGCTGAATCCTCCCCAGTCCCTCTCACTGCCTTTCCCTGCCTCTTCTTTCCCTTCTCCTCCCCTTCCTCTCTCTGCTTTCTTTCTCTCCTCTTGCATCCCCTCTCTGCCTCTCTAAGCAGAATGAGTGTTCCCAGAATGATGGCACAGCCTGGGACAGCTTCCTGGAAGGGAGGAGCAGGTCTGAGCTGCACCTAGAGACTCAGAGGACTGGTTGGGTGGGATTGACATCTGCAGAATCAATGAGCAAGCCTCGCAGAAAAGCCTCTGGAAGCCACTGCCTTTGGGTGGATGGAATGTTTGAGTCCTTCCTATGCGACAGCTACAGTGAGCCAGGACTTGGATGATTGGATGGGGGAGACTGGCCTGGGGTGGTCCAGCCCTCTCTGAGGTTGTGCTCAGACTGGGATGGGGGCAACAAGGCCATCCGAGTAAACTAATGGCAGCCAGCCTCCGAAAGAGGAGCCAGCAGAGGCCCCTGCTTAAGTGACCTGGGCAGTTGTGGTAAAAATACAGACGGGGTGGTGGACAAAAGAAATTTTGAAGGCAGGGTAAAAATGACATGGTCCCAGCTAGTCCAAGAAGAGATAGAAGAAGTAGGAAGACTGTCTGTTTCTCTGATGAGCTGATTAATCTCCTTAAATAGCTTGCAGTCCAACTTCCCAAAAGGCAGAGGAAAGTTAAGTTAATCTACTCTAAATGACCCCTGAGCTTCTCAGGGGTGGTAATCAATACACACGCACTCTCTCTCTCTTCATAAGTGATTCTCAGTAATTGCAAGAAAGAGGGGTTTTTGGTGGAAAATGACATTCTAACCACAGAGAGAATCCCTGGCAAGGGGATCAATAGGCCACTAGCTGGGAGGCTGGCTCCGCAGCTGGGGGGAGGCCGTGAGCGGGCCACCGTCACATCACACTGCAAGCTGCAGGGTCATCCTGGGCTCTGTGTGCCGGCAGGAACTTTAATCGATTGGCAAAAATGAGACTGAATGAGATCTCCAGGAGAAGCAAAGACTGGCTCCTCCCAATGCCCATCACTGATGTCACTGAGAGAATGACTAGTGCTCAGCAACAGTGCCCACCCCGGATGCCAAAGGAGTACCATCAATGCCCATTACCAGTATCCTTGGGAGTACATCAATGCTTAGCACCAACACCCAGAGGATAACATCAGTGCTCGCCAGTGATGACTCCGGGGCACCATCGATGTTCATCCTCAGGGCCCTTGCAGGTCCATCACCTATATTCTCAGGAGTACCCATCAGTATCCATCCCCAAAGCCTTTGGTTGGCATCCTCACTGATGCACAGGGATTGTGTCCTTTTTGTTCATCACCGTATCTCCACTAGCCACAGTACCTGGCACATAGTAGGAACTCAATAAACATCTTTTGAAGAGAGGAATAAGTGGGTGAATGTTCTTAGGAAGGACAGGAACTTCTTTATCCTGTTCACCCCCCTACCACCCTATCCTCAGGACCTTACCCCACTGCCTAGCCAAGGAGAGTGCTCCATAACTATCTGTTGCATGGATGACTAGGTGGGTAGATGAAAGGATAGATGAGTCGGTGGATGGATGGATGGATGGATGGACGGATGGGTGGATAGCGGATGGATGGTGGATGCATGCATGGAAGAAAGAAAGGATGACCTTGGCAGCACAGTCAGTGCCATCTGTAATTCCAGGCAATCAGCCTCCAAGACCAGAGTTCAGCACAAAGTAATCCCGAGAGAGAAGACAAGCCTGCCTGCTGCCCCACCCCTAGTGGTTCTGGGCTCCCCATGGTGGCTTCACCTGATTCCCTCCTTTGCTGTGGGGCTGGAGGCAGGGATGCAGATGGGCAGAGGCAGGAAGAGCCTCTCACTTCCTGGCCCTCCTCTCCCCCTCCCACTCTCCAACCTGAATACAATTTTCTAGAATGTCCCCAGGTCCTGGAGGGAAAGCTCATTACCTGCAATCTGCCCATAAAAACATCGGTAGCTGCCTGCCGGCTGGGGAGCCAGTTACTCTCAGCTCAGCCTGGCAGCGGGGTGGGCAGGGAGGCCGAGGTGTGCAGGCTGTGGGACCAGCTCAGCCTCTCTGGAGATGCCAGCTTTGTAGAGAAACAGCCCTGACCTCTGGCAGAGCTGGCCGCCCAGTACCTCCCAGAGGGCCATTCCAGGGTGGGGAATGCTCAGTCTGCTTGCCATGTATTCCACACGCATTCATTCCAAGCCCTCAACATGCTGCCGGTTATTATTATGAATAACAACGTCGGCAGCCCAGGTTGGGGCCCCCTTGGTTCCGGGCACCTCCTGGCCCACCTCCCACCATGCAGCCCCGCCCACTGTCGGGCAGGGCTTTCCCACAGCACATCTGCTACACAAATCACTGCCATTGATTTCTTGGAAAGCAGCTTTAGGGATTTTGTGATTTTTTTTTTTTAGTTTGATTTTAAATCCTGGTTTATTCTCAGCACCTTAAAAGAGGAAGTGGAGATTTGGAGGCAGGCTGGATCCTTCCTGCCACTTGGTTTTCCTGCTTTTTTTTCACCCTACTTCACCCCCAAACCCAGCCCACCTCTTTTACATAACCTGTCTCTTCCCCCAAAGGGGGTGGCACCAGGACCTCTGCCCTGCCCTGAGATGGGAGGAGGGGATGGAGTGAAAGATAGTGACTTGGAGCCCAGGCAGTGTCCCCTGTCCTCCTGGTGATTCCCCCCACCCAAGCCCTAGTCAGGATCTCCCCTTCCCACCCCCAGCCTTGGACTCAGGGCACAGTCCCAGGAGCCCCCTAAACTCTGCTGTTTCCATCTGTGGCCTTGGGCACACCACTAAAACTCTCAAGGTCTCTGTTTCTTCCTGCAAAATGGGTATAGAGGTGCCATCTTCCCGAACCGTGGAAGGACCCACGGAGATAACAAAGGCAGTGGGGGCTTTGCGAGAGCTCTGAGGCATGAGGGGTTCTCAGTGATCATCGTCTCGCTGGGAGAGGGTCTGGCTGCCTCACAGGGGCCCCTGGGTACAGGTGGAGTCAGAGAGGCCTTCCCAGCTGAGTGTTTCAAGCTCAGGCTCTGGAAATGTTGCAGCTGCCACTCTGCTACGACCCAGCTGGGACCCACTGACAGCATCTTAATTTCAGCCCAAGCTCTTCTCCAGACGGACTGCTAATTAGGGCTAATGGGCAGCTCTCCCTGCTGGTTCCCGCTTCCTTCTCCTCCTTTATTAAAGGGAGCCACTGAGCAGGGTCGCTGGGCTGATGCCCCAGGGCCCCATTGGTGAGTCAGTCCTCTGGGTTAAACACTGCTTCCAAAGTCTCTTGGCCAGGATGAGCTTTTCTGTTGTTTTTTTACCTGACAAATGGGAGGTGGAGGAAGGGGCAATATTCATCCAGGCAGGCAGGCAGGCAGGCAGGCAGGCAGTTCAGTGACCATGTACCCACTTCCTACTTTATGCCAGGCCCGTGGGAGGCACTGAGGCCATACAGATAAGCTGAACCTGAAGCCTGACATTCCTGAATTCAAAACTTAGTTTAAGCTTGTTCTGGCTGTGTGACCTTGGGCAAGTTACTTAACCTCTCTGAACCCAAGCTCCACATTTGTAAGACAGTCCCTACTTCACAGGTGTGTTGTAAGGATGAGATTAGATGCAGGAAGCTGAACACAGTGAACAGCACCACAGCCATGAGGCTGGCAGGAGTCTAAGGGATCATAAAAGGCCTTGAACACCATCTTGAGAAGCTAGAAGTTCATGCCCAAAGAGCAATAAACAAGAACTATTATTCTTACCATGTCTGTCTCTGTTCAATGCTTATTAAGCACCTCCAAAGTGCTGAGAATATGATAATAGCTACACTTACACAGCCCTCACTATATGCCAGTCACTGTTCTAAGTAACTCATTTAATCCCCACAACAACCCTACAAGATGAGGGTGATTATTATCCCCATTTTACAGATATAGAAACTGAGACACAGAAAGGTCTTGCCCATGACCACCTAGTCAGTATTTAGTTATCTATCACTGTGTAACAAATTAGCCCAAAACTTAACAGCTTAAAACAATAAACATTTATTATCTCACAGTTTCTGTAGGTCAGGACTCCACAGGCACAGTTCACCCAGGTGCCCCAGGTCCTCACTGCTACTGACTGGAGATATTAGCTCCTTGCCATGTGGGCCTCTCCATAGACCATAGGGCAGTTCATAACATGGCAGCTGTCTTCCCTCATAGAGAGTGAGTAAGATAGGGTGCCCAAGATGGAAGCCTTCATCCTTTTGTAACCTACTCTCAGAGGTGACATTCCATCACTTCTGCTATATTGTATCTATTAGAAGCAAGTCACTAGGTCCAGCCCACACTCAAGAGGAAGGTACTCCACAAAGGCATAAATACCAGATGCCACCACCCCATCGGAAGCCATCTTAGTGGGTATCCAGTGCAGCCAGTAAATCGAGGAGCTGGGGTATGAATCTAGGAAGGCTGGATCCAGAATCCTTGTTCTAAATCTAGAATCTGGTTAATATCCCAGCTCCACAATTGTTGCCTGAAAGATGAGAAATGAGACACCATCCCTGCCCTCCTGAAGCTCTCCATCTAGAGAGAGAAGCAGAAAAGTAAGAGGGTGAGATGAAAGGTACAGCAGCAGAGGAGGGTAGAGCAGATTAAGCAGGAAGCCTTCCTGAAGGAGGTGATGCCTGATCTGAGAAGCAAAAGACAAGACGGAGGGCTTCCCTGGTGGCACAGTGGTTAAGAATCCGCCTGCCAATGCAGGGGACACGGGTTTGAGCCCTGGTCCGGGAAGATCCCACACGCCCCAGAGCAACTGAGCCCACGCGCCACGACTACTGAGCCTGTGCTCTAGAACCCGCGAGCCACAGCTACTGAGCCTGCGTGCTGCAACTACTGAAGCCCGCACGCTTAGAGCCCATGCTCCGCAGCAAGAGAAGCCACCGCAATGAGTAGCCTGCGCACCACAAAGAAGAGTAGCCCCCGCTCGCCGTAACTAGAGAAAGCCCGCGTGCAGCAGCAAAGACCCAATGCAGCCATAAATTAATTGATTAATTAATTTTTTAAAAAAGACAAGATGGAGTTGGCTAAGCAAAGAGGGGTATGGAAAAGAATCTGGCAGCTGGAACAATTTGTGCCAAGGCTCACGTGGAAGACTGGTGCTTTGTGTGAAGGCCAATGCGTGTATGGGAAGAAGAGGGGAGGGCTGGGCTGGGAAAGCAGGAGGTGGAGAGGTAAACAGAGACCAGGTTGCAAAGGGGCAGGTAAAGGAGCTTGGATATTATTCCAAAGAACTAGGGAGCCATGGAAGGCTGTCCACGGTAAGGTTTTTGTTTTAAAAAGACTATCTTGAGTGGTGTGGAGAATGGAAGAGGGTGGCTGGGGGCAAGGAGAGGAGTGAGGAGGTTCTTCCTTGCTTTATTCATTCATTCAGGTCGTGAATATTTAACAAGGGCCAAGTATATATACGGTTCTAGGCACTGGAGATATGGCCATCAATAACACGAGGCTATTCTCTCTTGGAAGTCACATTCTACTGGGAGAATATAATAAACTTACAAAACTAATAAATAAAAATGAAAATTACCAAGGTGATAGGTGCTATGAAAAATAATAATCATAAAGCAAAGTAGCATAAAAGCAAAAATGACCACATAAGCCACATTGACCTTAAACCTGAATGACAAGAAAGAGCTGGCCATGGGAACACAGCATTCCAGGCAGAGAAACAGCTAGTGCAAAGGTCCTGAGGTGGAGTGGGTTTGGTTGGAGGCCAGTACGGCTGAAGCATACTAGCCAAGAGGAAAAAGGACAAGAAATGAGGCTGAAGAAGTAGACAGAAGCCAAAACAAGAGAACCTGCACCTGACCCCAAGCCCTGGTAGCAGGGAAGAAAGGAAGAAATGCCGAGGGGTGGTATGAAGAAGGCGCAATCCACTGGCCTTGTGCAAGCAAATCGGAGTAATGATGCTGGGCCCAGTGGACCAGGGGAGCCATGGCAAGTGAGAGAGAGAAGAGAGGCTGGCCTAGCCCTGGCCCACTTTCCGAACGGGCCTCCTCCCCACAGGTCCAGCCGCAAATTAACAGTCATCCCCACGGCAGACCCAGGCAAAGGCAGCAGATAGGCAGTATTTGCATATTTGTTTAATAAAAAGTTATGGATGTACAAAGATGGATAATTAATTACCCAGCATATTTTCCCTCTGTTCCCCCACCCCTCCTCCACATTACTACCGTGGCCCCAATCACGTTCCTCTCCTTCTGGCTGAGTCAGCAGAATCTTTGCCTCTGCTTGTGGGGAGCGGGGGAGCCAGGCCCAATAAATATGTACTTATGAAGTGTGTATTGCGGCCCGTCAGGCTTGCACAAGCAGCAGCCCCAGGCTGTTCTGCCTGAAATATTTATGCCAGTACCTAGGGCCACTTTATCTATTTATTTTTGCAAAGAAATTAAATTAGATAGTTTGATAGCTTTCAGTGTAATTATAAAAGAAATTTGCATGAGATGGTTATGAGGAGGAGGGGGGATCATTAAGCACCCAAACCCCAAGGATATCCATTAGTTGGGACCCCTCCCTGATTTCCTCCCCAGCTACTGCAAGAGGGTGGGGAGGTGTCCCTCCCAGGGAAAGCCGGGGTGGGGGGATTCAAACTGCTGGAACATGAGCCCCAGCAGGGTGGGAGCGTCTGTCTGTTTCAGCAATGGGCATGGAGCATGGTAAGTGCCCAGCGAATGCTCAGAGTGAGTGGATGCCAGCTCCCCCAAGCAAAGGGGTTTCTTATCTCTGAGCCTCAGTTTCCCCACCTGTAATAACGCCTCCCTCACCAAGTTGTTCTGAGAATTCAACGAGATAATGCAAGCAAACTGCTCCCTAAACATAGCTGCCATTTATTGAGCGCTTATAATATTTCAGGAACTGTTCCAGGTACCATATTGAATCCTCTCAACAATCATTTTTCCCCGGTGGTCCAGTGGTTAGGATTTGGCGCTCTCTCTCATAACAATCATTTAAATCAGATGTCAGTACTTGAAGTTTATCCCCATTTAACGATGGGAAAAGTGAGAGTTGAGCAGGTAAAATGAGTTATCCCAGCAGCTCAGGGCAGGGCCAGGTTTTAAACTAGGCAGCGGGGCAGAGCCCACACCTCTGGTCAGGAGCTATGCAACCACCGTAGCTTTCTTTGAACTGGGCGGGTCCTGTATTTCAGAGTTAAAGACCTACTGCCTTCACCTACGCCTGAGTGTAGCCAGAGAAACCCAGACCCGGGAAGGAAGAGCATTGTGCCAGCAACCCACTGAGCAAGCCGAGGCTGGAACACTCCTAGCACTACTGCGCTCACCTCCCCATGGGCTGAGTCATTATCTGGGTCTGATTAGCACTGATTGCGGGGGGCGGGGGGGCTGGGGGGCAGGGGGTGGCCCGCGGGGCAGAGGAGGGAACCCCAGCCGGGGCTGGGCCTGGGGGGTGGGAGAGTAAGGGCACCGAGGTGCTGGGGATTCCTCTCAACCACCTGGTCACCCGCTCGCCAGGCCAGGGGGCTAATCTGAGCCCTGGAAGGACGCCCCCTGAAACCCAGGGCTGGGGAAACACACTTTACTCCAAAACTGGGGAACTGAGGCTGGTTGAGGGAACTACGGGGGGGCCCAAAATGCCTGAATTCTAATTCTGCCTCTGCCATTTAAACTAGCTGTGTGGAAAGTTAACCTCTCTGAGCCTTGGTTTCTTCATCCACAAAATGGGAAGATAATAATAGTCCCTTCCTCCTTGAGTTTCATAAGGACAAAGTGAAAAAAAGTGGGAAAAGCAGTGATCTTTTTTTTTTTTTCTTTAATTTATTTTTGGCTGCGTTGGGTCTTTGTTGCTGTGCGCAGCTTTCTCTAGTTGCGGCGAGCAGAGGCCATTCTTTGTTGCGGTGCCTGGGCTTCTCATTGTGGTGGCTTCTCTTGTGGCGGAGCACGGGCGCTAGGCACGTGGGCTTCAGTAGTTGTGTCATGCGGGCCCAGTAGTTGTGGATCGCGGGCTTAGTTGCTCCGTGGCATGCGGGATCTTCCCAGACCAGGGCTCGAACCCGTGTCCCCTGCATCGGCAGGCAGATTCTTAACCACTGCGCCACCAGGGAAGTCCTGAACTGTCTTTTTAACCAGCGGCTGCAGGGCTGATGGAGGCAGGAGAAAGCTCTGACCTTGGGGCTTAGAGGCAGGGTGGGGTGGCCATTCTTCCGGCCCTGTGAAAGCCCCCACCCCACGGCCGCCTATCTTGGAGGTGGGCTGAAGAAGGAAACACCATGTGTTGATGGTCTGTGTGTGACGGGTAAAGTCATTCAGGTGAGTCTCATTCCCAGATGAGGACACAGGTGCAGCCTGCAAGTCCTTTGCACAGGTCACCCATCAGGGGGGCGGAGCCAAAATTCGAACCTGGGTCACTCTGACCCCAAAGCCTCTGGGGCATCCAGGGCACCAGCTTGAAGCCTTCTTCGTGGCATGGGAAGTCACCTGGGCCCTGGGTGGCCCTGCCTGTCCCAGGCCCTGCCCAGGGCAGAAAGTCAGCTAAAAGGAGTACAGAGGATTTAATGGAGGGGCTAATCAGGGAATCCTAGCGAGAACGCCAGACAAGAGCCAATTAAAATGCCGGCCACCATGAGTTCCCTGTTTTAATTTACCACAAATTAGCTTAAAGGGGGGGATGGAAATGAAGATATTAGGGGTTTTTTAAAAGCCAAGCGGGACAATCCTTTGAGGATTTTATTACTTGTTTCTGTTTAAATAAAAGCCACTGTCAGCTGAGGGATTTGGGTTCCATCTCTATCCCCCTCGGAGGCAATTTTCAGGGCCAGCCTGTTGGAGTGCTGGCATGGTAACCCCTTTATAATAGAAAACACCATTTCCTGAATGAGCACTTAGCACGTGTACATTCCAACCCTCATCACCCTGCAGATCAGCATCATGGCAGCTGTTTAACTGAGGCTCAGAGAGGTGAAATGATTTGCTCCAGGTCACCCAGCTGGGAAGTGGTACCGCCTGGCTCTGACAGCCACGTGCTCCCCACTGCGGCCAGGCTCCTGTTCAGCCCCAGGTCCTGGTCCACGCCTCAGGCCCACTCGGGATCCTGCTTTAGGAACCAGCAGAGTTGAGGAGGGGACACAGGTGGGCTCCAGCCTGTCCTCTGCATCCTGCAGGGCCTGCCAGAGGTCATTAGTATTCCAGAGGCGCCATGGACTTCCTGACCTTCACTCAAGGTGGGGTAGTCCCAGGGGGGCAGTGATTTCTGACCCCCGACACACACACACACACACACACACACACACACACACGCACACACAGAGGAACTGGGTCTCTGCCCTTCAGCACCTTGCAGCGGAGACCCAACCCATTCATCACTGTCTCCTGGCAAAGGCCAGCTCCTGCCACCACCACCCCACAGTGACTGGCCCTGGCAACCGGTGCCCTTGATCTCACTGCAGTGTCCTCCACTCCGTGTTCCCCCCATCCTCCTGTCTACTGGAAATAATTTGTTTTGCCGATGTGGAAACAATACAAACTTAGGCTCAGCAGCAACAGCAATCCCCCCGCTCTGTCTTCTACATAGGCAACAGCACCCCACCCCCAAGTCCCCAAAGCCTGAGGGCACTCCCAAGCTCTCTTACAAGTTCTGGGGCAGGATCTTGGCAGAGACAAAGTTCCCACCCTTCAGGGCTGTGTATCTTTGGACAAGTGACTTAACTTCTCTGTGCCTCTGTATCTTCATCAGCAGAATGGGCATAATTAAAATCTAGTTCACTGCACTCTAGAGCCTGCGAGCCACAACTACTGAGCCCGCGTGCCACAACTACTGAAGCCCGCGCGCCTAGAGCCCGTGCTCCGCAACAAGAGAAGCCACGACAATGAGAAGCCCGCGCACCACAAGGAAGAGTAGCCCCCGCTCGCCGCAACTAGAGAAAGCCTGTGTGCAGCAACGAAGACCCAACGCAGCCAAAATTAAAAAAAAAAAAAAAATCTAGCTCAAAAGCTTATGGTGAGTGTTCCATGAGACCACAGTCATGCCAGGCCCTGGTACACAGAAGATGCTTAATAAATGTTACCCTCTTCCCTCCAAAAACTGGGAGGTGAAAGGCCCAGCTGGGATGGGGATTCTAGATGGAAGAGGAGGCAGGAGAGGGCTGAAAAGATGAGACAAGACTTCCCTTAATGGCGTCCCGAGTCCACTGAAAGGGAGATAAATGAGGTATCAGGGGCTGGGTGACAGATAAAGATAGCTCGGCTACCTCCCTGGCCAGTAGAAAGGGCCAGGGCAGACCTGAAACTTCCCAGGTCATTGCTTCCTAAGTCATTGCCAGCGAAACAGTATCTCTGCCCCTGGGTGGGCACTGGGAGAGCCAGAGCCTCAGGTGACCTCAGGGTTTGGTGTGAGCTTGTTTGGGGGTGATGCCTGAATCTCAGGGTGATCCCTTGGATTCTGGCGGCAGCCCAAGGCTGGGGATGCCCAAGCTGAGGGTTAGAGTCTAGTTCAAGGAGATGTCTAAATCCGGGGTTGTGCCGAACCCATATCTGGGGGAGGTCGGTATAGGGAGTTAACTCTGAACTTGGGGCTGGCCCTGGTTGTGAAGTTCCAGGTTTAGGAGGCTGTAGATCAGCATTTGGTGTTAACACTGAGCTGAACCCCAAGTCTGTCTGTGAGCCCAAGCCTAGGAGATATCAGAGTTTGAAGTGAGCTCTGAATGTGGGATATGCTGAGAGTGAACCTTAAAATATTGGGGTATCTTCGAGCCCAAGTATGTGAACTTCACATCTGAGGGATGCGGTCTGTTTAGGAGCCCTGTGTGTGAGGGTCCGCACCAGCTCTGGAGGTGTGTTGAGGAAGGAGACAGGCATCCCGGGGCATGAGGAAGGAATGAGTCTTGGGGGGATCCCCGGGCAGCAAGTGAAGCCCCACCCAGTTCCCCATCCTGTGGCTCATCCTTTACCCTCTATCAGCGCACACAGTCCTCATATTTTTGGTCTCACCCTCCATCACCCATTCATATCCCCTCCCTTACCCCCATCTCTGCCCTGAACTTCTCACTCTCCAGAAACCTCTGTTCTGAACCCCAAGACTCAGGCGCCTCCACGTTCCTTCCCTGGGTGAAGAGGATCAAGGGATGAGGGGGAGAGAAAACCCATCATCTCCTCCTCCGCCAACAGGGTAAATCCTCACCAAATCACCCTTCGGGGCCTGGGAAAGGCAGATCCAATTCTTGGGGAGCTCAGAGGCCTGCTTCCTTATCTAAGCCTCCGGAACAAGCATTTTGCATTTATTCCCCCAAATGTGATGCCAAATTGTGTTCCAGCCTATGGCTCCCAGCCATCTGCAGAGAGAAATCCAGTTAGACCTTGTATAATAAGTTCCTGACAATCTTGCCGAGGACGCTGGGTCATAAAAGTCTCCTGGTTTTATCGCTGGTAACAGACACAGAGTGAAATTAAGTTGTCTTATCAAATTTAGATAATATATATCCCTCTAGAGTAGAAGGCTCCGCATGGGGCTTTCATGGTATGAGCCCAGCAGGGGGACGGGGAGGGGAGGAGTGTTCCTAGGATGTGGCACAGGGTGGCGGCCATGCGGGGGAGCCTAGCAGAACTGGCAGGCAGGAGGACAGGGTTACCGATGTCCCAGGTCCCGATGTCAGCCAGGCCTGAATCTGAGACCTGACTCTGTCATTTCCGTGCTGGGTGAACTTGGACGACTCCCTTTACTTCTCAGCTTCTTCATCTGTGAAGTGGGCATAACGATAATAGTGCCTGCCTCCTGGGTTGTTGTGAAATTCAAATGAGATGCTGCATGCAACAGGCTTGGCCCAGCACACGGCTGGTGAGCACTTAATATGTGTTGTCTGTAATTTGGGAATGGGAGAAGGGAAACAAGGGCTGGATGCTGATATTTATCTGGTCCATTCTCTTCCCATTTTATAGGTGGGGAAACTGAGATGGGGAGTAAGTAGACAGTGGTCACACAGCAGAGTGGGTTCCCAAGTCACCTCTTCAGGACTGAGCCATCCCAACTCTCTTCCACCCCAACTCGGGCCTCCTAAGGAGCTGAATCTTGCCACTTTTCTTCCTCTGTCTGTGGTCCCCCCCATTCAGGGCCTTGCCCCAGGGAATGGACGGACATTCATGGCGGGAAGCTTGGCCATCCCTTTGTTAGTGGAATGGGCTCCCAGGGCATTGCCCAGTGTCAGGCTTCCAGGTCGGCCCAGCTGGTCCTGGAAAACTTTAGTATTTCTTTTCTTTCTTTTTTTTTTTTTAACTTGGCCACACTGCACAGCTTGTAGGATCTTAGTTCCCCAACCAGGGATCGAACCCAGGCCCCAACAGTGAAAGAGCCGAGTCCAAACTGCTGGACCACCAGGGAATTCCCTGGTCCTGGAAAACTTATCCCACTGTCCCAGGAGGGGGCTGTCACACCCCAAAACTAGTGTCTGCCTGATGGAATTGACCTGCCTTTCTCCAACAGCTGGGATCTTCTCTGTGGCAACCTCACACATTGGCATTCCTCCAGTGATGGAGAGCTCATGACCTTACCAGGCAATCATTCCATTTTCCCCAGCCTGGGTGTAAGGCAACCTCAATTCATCTGACTTCTAAGCTAAGACTCATTCATTCTAAAACCACACCCTGCCATCACAACTTCCTTTCAGCACAGCCCGAGTGTATGTGAGCTTGTGTATGTTAATGGGTTTCTCTGTGTGTGTGCCACACTGTGAGTTCTAAGGGGAGAAGAAACTGGACTGGTACAGCCCTGTGTTCCCAAGGGACACAAAATAGGACTCAAAAAATAATAACAATAGCTAACCTTTATTGCACTTACTGTGTGTCAGGCATGAGTTACATGCATTAACTCATTTAATCACTATAATAACCCCAAGATGCTGCTACCATTACTATCTCCAACTTACAGAGAGGAAACCTGAGGCACAGAGAGGTGAGGTAACTTGCCCAAAGTCACACAGCCAGGACAAGGGAGAGCCAAGATTTGAATGCAGGCTGTGTGAGTCCAGAGCTATGACTCATCTCCCAGGTATTCCTGAAGATTATTTGGAATGAAGGAAGGAAAAGAAAACAGGAAGGGCAGACCCAGGTTTATATATCTATCTCTTCCAAATAGACAGGACTCCTGGAGGGCAGGAAATGTGCATCTCTCCCCCAGCACTTAACACAGTGCTTGGCAAACATTAGGTGCTTAATAAATGGTTTTTTCTCAGTAAATTTTAAATGACTCATCATATGTATATTTTTCTCCCCCGCTATGCCAAGAGCCCTTGGATCAGGAACTGAATTATATTCATCTCTGTAGAGCTGTCACTAGCCCATTCTGTATGGATTAGAAAAAAGCAGGCATGAGCCCCTGAACATGGCTTGTCAAGCTAATGGCCCACTGTGCAAAAAAAAAAAAAGAAAAATCTTCTTCTGCCACTAGTGGCCTCAGGTTGACAAGTGGAGCCCCACTCTCCCGGGGATGAACCTTTGTGCAGCACATGACCCGAAGAACTGTGCGTGGAAATCCTGATCCGGCTCCCTGGGGCCCAGCACTGAGCCTGAACATGCAATAGGCATTGTGAGTGTTTGTTGAATGACTATTTGCCAGTATTTGCCTCTCTCCTACCCTGTTTCACCCGTAGCCAGTCTGAGCCCCAGGAGAGCGATTGGTGGAAGAGCCACCAGCTGGGTGTCATGCAGCCATGGTGCTGATGGGGCAGTTTGCAGACACAAGAGGGACAGACAGGGTCAGGCATAATTGGTAAATGTTTGTCTATCTAATCAGAGGGTCTTTTAATTAGCAATTTCATCCTTGCAACTGGTGTATTTTTTTCTTTCTGCGGGAAGTCAATTAAATGTAACAGATGGAAGAGAACATGGGGGTTTCCTTGTCTCCCACCATCTGTCCCATCCCACCACCACCACCACGACTACCACCCCCAGCTGCACTTACACCTCACTAGTGGATCTGCCTGACAGTCGCCAGAGAGGGGCAGGGCCTCTGACCCACAGGAACCTCTCCTTGATGCTCCCGGTCTCCCAGCTACCCGGCCCATCCAGGCTGATCCTGTCGGCAAGACCTGTGGCCCCAGGTCCTGAGACGCTCTGGCAGCTGGGGATCTCCCCTGCCTGCCTCCCTGGAAGCTAGTATCATGGAAGGTGTGCAAGTTTGACCTCCCACCACAGGCCTGCCAGGGACCACATCCAGAGGAGACTCTTGATTAGTGCAACAAATCTTTACTGAGTGTCTGCTCTCTGCCAGGCAATGTGTCAGGCACTGGGGACATAAAACGGGCAGTCCCTGTCCTTCAGGAATTTGCAGCCCATTGGAGAAGACATTCATTCATTCACTTATTCTCTAGATATTTATTAGGCAGCATGTGTGTGCCAAGCACCATGCTGGGTCCTGAGGACACAATGATGAATCCAACCATTCCCTGACTTTAAATAACTATTAAGCAGAGGAGACAGGCACGTAAATCCATACATTTGATAAGTATTTATGGAGCGTCTACGTGAGCTGTTCTGGCTGTTGAGTACACAGCAATCAACAGCACAAAGTTCGTGTCCCTTCTAGTAGGGGGGCAGGCGATAAAATCAGATGGATGTATAATGCCAGGGGTGACCAGTGATTTGAAGAAAAAATAAGCATAATGTTCTTTGGAATCTAACTGAGCTCTGGAATGAGAAATCCAGTCCTTGGCACGGCCAACAAGGGCCCTGAGCACCAGTCACCTGATCGCTTTCCCTCTAAGACCATTTCTTGCCTCTCCGCGCCTCTCAGGCTACATTCCAGCCATGTCCACCTTCTGATGACTTCTCCAACCTGCTGTGCTCTGTCCTGAAGCTTTCACCTAGTCTGTTCCCTCTGCCTGCCACACTCTTACCCCTATTCTTTGCCTGGCTAAGTTGCACAGCTGAAACATCCCCTCTGTCCCCTCTGGATCTCTCAGGCTGTGTTAGTTTCTTCCACTGTATTTCTGCAGCCCCAGTGCTCCCTGCATCCCACATTCTTCTTCCAGCTTTGTTGTTGCCAGGTATTCATCCATCTCCCTCATCCTGCCTGGGAGCCAGCTCAGGGCCCAGACTGTGTCCTTCTTGCTCCTCTGCACTGTGTCACCAGCACCAAGCACAGTGCCTTGCATATGCCTCAGCACCTAGCAATCCCACGGATATTGACTGGACCGAATTAAACCAGGCAGAGAAAAGGAGAAAGACATCCCAGTCATGAGCCAAGATTTGCAAAGACAAGGCAGCGTGAAAGACTCCCAAGAGTTCCAGAGACAGGGAGCAGCCCAATGTGGCCAGATTAAGGAGAAGAGCAGTGTACGAAGCTGGAGTTAAGCCTTGAATGTTAAACTACGATGTCTAGACTTTATCCTTGTAAGCCTATAAGCCAACTTCTAATTACTCACTTTCCTCTTCCATGATTTTTGCCAGAGGTCCATGTGTTTCTGTACAACTGTTGGCTTTTTTCTTTCAATGATCACTTTTTTTTTACTGTATTTTTCAATAATGGCTTTATCAAGATATAATTCACGTAATATAAAATCTGCCATTTTAAAGTATACAATTCAGTGGTTTTTAGCACATTCACAGTAGTACAACCATCACCACTATCTAATTTCTGAACATTTTCATCACCCATTATCAGTCATTTCCCATTTCCCCTCCCCCCAGAACTCCTGGCAACCAGTAATCTATTTTCTGTTTCTATGGATTGGCCTATTCTGGACATTTCAGATGAATGGAATCATGCAATATGTGATGTGACCTTTTGTGACTGGCTTTTTTCTATTAGTAAACTGGTGATAAGATCCATCCATGTTGTAGCATGTAGCAGTACTTCATTCCTTTTTATTGCTGAATAATATTCCATTGTATAGATATACCACATTCATCAGTTGGACATCTGAGTTGTGTCAATTTTTTGGCTATTTTGAATAATGCCACTGTCAACACTCACATACAAGTTCTTGTGTGGATGTATGTTTTCGATTCTCTTGGGTATATACATAGGAATGGAATTGCTGGGCTATATGATAACCCCAACTATTTCCAAAGTGGCTGCACCATTTTACAATCCCACCAGCAATATACGAATATTCCAGTTTCTCCACATCTTTGCTAACACTTGCAAAGATTGTCTGTCTTTTTCATTTTAGCCATTCTAGCAGCTAAATTCTAATGGGTTTGAAATGGCACCTCACTGTGGTTTTAATTTGCATTTCCCTAATGACTAATGATGTTAAGCATCTTTTCATGTGCTTATGGGCCATTTGTATGTCACCTTTGGGGAAATGTCTATTCAAATCCTTTGCCCATTTGTAATTGTGTTATTTGTCTTTTTATTGTTGAGTTGTAAGAGTTCTTTAAATATTCTGGATATAAGTCTCTTATAAGATCTTTTTTGGCTTTATTCTTAAAAGGAAAGTTTATATCACTATCTAAAGTAGAAAAACCAGTGACAGCTGTCATAAATCAAAGGTGATTGTAAAAACATATATAATTCATTAATTCAAGAAACAAATGCTTAATAATCATCTCCAATGACCCAGGCACCATTCTTGGCTTTGGGGATACAGCAATGGACCAGACAGGTTGCCACTAAAGTTTCTACTGAACATTTTACTAACTAAAGTTCTTGGTTTATAAGTATATGGGGAAAAGCAAAAACCAAACAAAGGAAACAGATAAAAATGTCATGTCCTGCTGTGCTTGAAGAGGCAGATGTGGTCCTATCTGGGGGTAACCTGGCTATTGGATGGTCAGGGAAGTCCTCTCTGAGGAGGTGACCCTCAAGTGGACAGCTAAAGGAAGAGAAGATACTGAGCCTGCAAAGATCAAGGGTGAGAGGATCCCGGACAGAGAGAATAAGGTGGAACTGAGCTCCGTGTGACCGGAACAGAGTGGGCAGGGGGGAGAGTCACATGGGGATGAAGAGGGAGAAACAAACAGAAAAGGATCCCAGTTACATGGGTCCTTGTAAACCAGAGCAAAGGGCTTGGATTTTTTAAGCATAAGGGAATTCCCTTTGAGACTCTTAAGCAGTGGAGTGACATCATCTGATTAATGTTTTTAAAAGCCTTTCCGGCTGCTGTGAGGTGGATTGTAGGGGTGCAAGGTGGAAGCAGCAGGACCAGTGGGGACATGACTGTAACATGCAGGTGAGGGATGACGATGGCTTGGGCCAGGGCAAGAAGCCATGGAGGGAAGTGGCTGTTTCAGAATATGTTCTGCAGGTAAAGTTGACAGGTCTAGCTGATGGATTGGGTGTGGCAGGTGAGAAAGAGAGAGGAACCAAGGATAACCCCTAGAGGTTTAAGCATCTCCTGCAACAGGGCAGGCAAGAGGGGAGGCAGAGGTGTGGGGTAACTAGAGTTCCATTTTGGACTTTTAGGTAGAGATGGACGTCTGAGTGGTGATGTCAAGAAGGCAGCTGGACATTTCTCTGAGTCTGAAGAGAAATGTTTGGGACTCACTGGTGGTGTTGAAGTCCACGGGACTGGATAGAGCCCCAGACAAGAAGGGGCCTGAAGGTACATGAGCTTTAGGGGCCCAGCCCCAGAGGACAATCCAGGACACTGGGGAGAAGCAGCCAGTGAAGTGGATACAAAGAAGAAAACGTGCAGTTGAGGAGCCAAGAGGAGAGGCGTTTTGAGAAGAAGGAAGTGGCTGGAGAAACCTAGTTTGAAAACACATCGGTGGTATTGAGTTCGAACAGAGGCAATTGCTTGCTGATGGCTCTGAGTCTGAGCCTGATCTCCCTTTGGTAAAAGGTGTGGGAGACAAACCACCACCAACGGAGATGTCCTCCTTGGCATTGAAAGAGAACTGGAAAGTCTCAAAGGAACCCCAGATCGTGAACCACCTAAGATTATCCCCCAACTCCCTGGGTTCTCCTGGCGCACTTGGAGAATCACTTCCCTGGGCAAAGGGGAGTCATCGAAGGCTGTGGATGAGGGGGTGACGTGGTCAAATTAATGGGGATGGAGAATGGAATAGAGGAGGAGAAACTGGGCAGGAAAAGCAGGGAGGGAGGGAGGAGTAACGGCCCTGAAAAGAGATGTGAGGTCTGGTCTGAAGCAGAGGAGCCTTAGGGATCTTCAGGTGACGTCACCTGAGCCTAACCCCTCAAAATCCTCAGAACCAACCCCTGCATTTCCACCTTACTTTCTGTTCATCTTAAGGCCCTCCTTTCCCCCAGCTCTCTCTGATCCCCACCCCCACACCCCCATCCTTTCCCACTCTGCCACACGCCTAACATGCAGTGTTAGAATTTAACCCCTCCATTTCACAGATGAGAAAACTGAAGCACAGAGAGGGCTAGCAAGGTGCCCAGGGTCACACAGTGAGGATTCCAACCTAGGGGCTCTGACTCAAGTCCATATTACAGTGATGGAGAAAATGGAACCCAACCTCCTAATCCCTCAAGGAAGCCCTTCGTCAGTGAGCCGCTCCTTGCATACCTCCAGCAATGGGAGTTTCACCACCTCCCAGGTCAGTCTGCTTTGCTGGTCAGGTTGGTTCAGAAATCCCTCTTTTTCTGTCCCTACAATGTCTCCCTATAACTTCTCCCCAGTGGTGATACAGCAGAGGGCTGGGGACTGTCATGGATGGTGGCATAAAGGTAACAGGAGGGCTCTGAGATCAAGCCAACCTGGATTAGTGGCTGTGCATTCCCTCACGGCTCTGAGCACCAGTTTCCTCATTCAGGAGCCTGGCTGATGATTGAACCTGCCTCCATGTTGTGAGGATTGATTGACAGATGCCTGGTCCATCGCCAGGCCCACCGAGAGCTCTGGGTAGGTGGGAGCTGCTAGGGTCATGGTGACGTCTGTTCTTTATAGTCTGTCTCGCCATCCCCGGTGACCCCGGTCATCAGTCCAGGTCCTCAGCTTAGGCCCTGCTGTGGTTTGTCCCTGGCTCATCCCTCGGCTCCCCCAACCCACCGCCCGCCCCGGGCTGCCTGCGGCTCAGGTGAAGCCTGCTCCCTAATCAGGATGCCAGGCCCCCCACGCCTGCCCCCCTGCAGGGCCCTGGGAGGCTCCTCACTGATTCCTCTTCCTCAATCAGCCAGCACTCTCATGGCCTCTCAACTGATTGCCCCTTTGTTCCCTGCCAGGCCAGGGCCACCTCCAGGGCCCAGCTCTCCCCAGACCGCCCTCTGGGTGCCCTGCCCCCCTGGCTCTGTCTCTTAGGCTGTGTCTGGACCTGCAGGCTGCTGAGGGGGCTGGGGTATGACTGGGGCATGTACAGACAAAACCACTGGGAGTGTGTGCTTGTGTACACACACACGGACACACACACACACAAAAGAGAATATCAACACATGAACGGGAAGCAAAGCACTCACGCACGCATTTTAAAAGGACATCCAGGACAAAGTGAAGAGTGGCATGGACATATATACACTACCAAGTGTAAAATAGACAGCTAGTGGGAAGCAGCTGCAGAGCACAGGGAGATCAGCTCAGTGCTTTGTGACCACCTAGAGGGGTGGGATAGGGAGGGTGGGAGGGAGGGAGATGCAAGAGGGAAGAGATATGGGGATATATGTATATGTATAGCTGATTCACTTTGTTATAAAGCAGAAACTAACACACCATTGTAAAGCAATTATACTCCAATAAAGATGTTAAAAAAAAAAAAAGGACATCCACATAAACCAGGAAAACACATACACACTTTGGGAGACAAAAAGGCACAAATACAAACCCCCCCAGGGACCCACACACAAACTCCAGCAGGTGCTCCATCCACTCCAGCCTGTGTTTCAGCTCCTGCTACCCCTCTGCTTGCAGGCCCCTCCCCACTTCTTAACTCCTTGGATAGGTTAGTTAATGCCCAAGGCCCTCAGCCTGAGCGAGCATAGATAACAGCACAAATCTCCTTTCCAGAGCTGGCTGCGTCTGGCTCCACCCCCGCCCTGCTGCCTCGGGGCTGCACTCACTCACCAGGCCCCCCCACCCAGCCCGAAACGATGGTCAGGCTGTCTGGACTTTACCATCCCCCAGAGTCACTGTGCCCCTTCCTGGGAAGAGGAGGTGGAGGGGAGTCCCAGGACAAGATCAGGGAGAGCAGGGGATGGCCCATTCTGCCCAGTGACCGCTGCAGAGCCTTGACTCTCACCGTTTCCCATGGCAAGAGCTGGCCTTGCTCAGGAGGCCGGATGATCGCATCCCAGCCAGCTGGCTGCGTCCACTTCCAGCTCAATGCTCAGGGTGGAGGGGGGGATCCCCTGAGAGCTGGCTGAGGTGCAGGTGGGGGGAGGCAGGAAGGCTCCAGCCATCTGGGCTTGACGAGTCCCTGCGTGCCCTTCAGCCCTGGGCTCATCCCCTGGCTCAGTGGCCTAAAGGCCAGCGGTCATGCAGGGTCTTTGGGGAGGGGACCCAGACACTGCCAGCCAGGGGGGAGAGAGAGGGAGCACGGAGCTTTGGGGAGCTGCTGCCTCAAACCCTTGCCCTGCTCCAAGACTGGCGCTCAGCTGGAACCCACCATCCTGCTATAGGGGATGCGAACATACTGAGCCACACCTGACCCTTGAACAACACGGGTTTGAACTGCACAGGTCCACTAATACGCAGATTTTTTTCAATCAGTGCATACTATGGTACTACACGATCCGAGATTGGTTGAATCTTTGGATGCGGAATCGCGAGTATGGAGGGCCAACTGTAGTTACACTTGGATTTTCCACTGCGTAGAGGGTGGCCGCTCCCAAGCCCCACATTGTTCAAGGGTCCACTGTACTGCCAAACGTACTGGTAACTAGGTGCTGCCCCAAGCTCGCCAAGCAGCCCCCCTCAACACTGATCCCTTCCCTGACTCTCTCCTCATTCCCAGAAATTAAAGAGTTAACACCTGGCACAGCAGCAGGTCTCCAAGGACCTGGTCTTCCGAGGGCCCTTCTCATTGGTCCCTGCATACGATTCCAGGTGGACAACTGAAGATGTGGCGCAGCACCCAGGACCACGATCCCGGCCCTGATTCTGTTGCCTCCAGCCCTCACCCTCCCCCAGTCCAGATGCCCTCTTCAGGTCGCCCTGCCTATCTCTCTGACTCTGGGGGTCTGGACGTACCGGTGACTCAGGGCCTCATAGCGGTAGGGTCCTGCATCCAGTCTCGTGGGTAAGAGTCTTGGCTGGGCAAGGGGCTTCAAAAGAGAGTTGGAAGCAGAGGTGGAACAGAGCTGCCCCACCCCAGCCAAAGACCTCAACGGGAAGGAAAGTCAGCAGGATCCCCTCTCTGGGTCTCAGCCAAGCGGGGGTGGCCACGGCCCTCCCACCTGAGCCCCAGCTTCCTCTGCCCCTCGCACCCTTGCTGCCTTCACCCTGCCAGAGCCTTCATCGTCTGTAGATTTATTTCACCATAATTTCATTTCATCCCTGACTCCAGAAAGATGGATCGGCCAGTGAGGTGACTGGGGAATCTGGGTTGGGCTCATAAATGTACTGCCCCGCTATGAAGCCCCCATGGAGTCCCCTGCACTTAGAGAGGGTGGGTGGAGAGGAGTGAGTGTGCCTGGCTATCATCCATCTCTCCTTGCCACCCTCGCCGGGGGCAGGAGAGGGGGCGGCACATTCATGGGGAAGGGGGAATTTCCCTGCCCAGAACTATGGAGGGTTTTCTCTCCACATTTGTTCCAAACAAGGCTGATTGTCACTCGGCTGGCAGGATGACCCGCCTTCCCCTGCCCCTCACCAGCCCCCAGCTGCGAGGGGAGGCTGTCTCCTGATTGGGCACTGGAGCTGGCGGGGTTGGGGGGGGGGCTGGGCGGGGAAGGGGACAAGAAGCAGGGGCTGTGCCCTCTCCTCCTTCCTCTCACTGGTCAGCAGGAGGCTTTGTGCTGGGCGGGAGTGGGAGGCTTGTGAACAGCTAGCCCCTTTTGGGGGGGAAAAGCACGCTCATACACACACATCTAACAAGCATACACACAGAGAGAGAACAGTAGCACACCCACACTAACACCTGCTAGAGAAGAGATCCCAAATGCAATAGCAGAATCAAAGCCGCATAAGAGAAAGGAGCACGGGATTCGGGATACTGGCTGTGCTGTGTTTCCTTGGGCCACTTACTCAACCTTTCTGAGCCTCACCTTGTTCAGCTCTAAGGATAACTATACCCCTTCAAAGGGTTGTTGTGAGGATCAAATGAAATCATGTGTGAGAAGTGCCTGGCACATTAATGGAAGAATCATGATGACTACACACACACACACACACACACACACACACACACACACACACACCCCTTCACTCTCCTTTCTGCATCTCCCCATAGCCTCACCTCTGACCTGCAGGAGCTGCCCAGAATAGAGCCGCCTGGGGCCACATTCAGGTGTTCTTCCTTCACCTCCCCCTACCACCCAGAGCAGACACTCATAGGGAACTAAGGTCTAACCAGTGGTTTTCAGTCCTGGTAGAATCTTTGAATCACTAAGAAGCTCTTAAAAAATACCAACACCTGAACTATTACCATCCCACCCACCCCCCCCCACCCCACAGACATTTTAATTTGTCAGGAATGAGGTTTGGGTCATTCTCAGTGCTAGGAACTCAAGCTTGGTAGCTAAAGAGGGCTGAGCCCCAGCTTGGCCCCCGCTGGCTCTGATCCGGGATGAATCACTCACTTCCCCTCTCCCAGCCTCAGTGTTCCTCAGCTTAGATAAGGAGCCTGCCACCCAGGAGAGCTGCCGTGAGGATTGTGGCCATCGGTCTTTAGCACACAGTCTGGCCCTGGTAGCCTGGGAGCAAAGGGGACCCTCCTGGGAGCCAGCTGGGTCCCCACAGCTCCAGGTGGGACTGAGGTTTCTTGCTGTTCACCCTCACCCCGGCACATCCCTCCAGGCGCTGCTGGGCCCTCCTGCCTCTCCCCACATGAAACTCTAGCCCCCTGCCTTCCTTGAGGGCTGAAGGCTCAGCATTTCATGTCCCCCAGCCCCCAGCCCCCAGCCCCCATAGTAACCCTTCCAGGGTCCAGGATGGGTCAGGGCTGCAATTAGATTCACATGTGGTATTCGTTTCTCCTCCGGATCCCCGGCTTCCCGGATGGGAGGGGCACGGGAGAGGCGGCTGGGTTCCTGATTTGATCCCGGCACTCCTGCCTAATTAGTATTCCAAGGAGAGCTGGCTCCACAGGCCCCAGGATTTGTTTGCCAGCCGGCCAGTTCCCTGTCTCCCCAGTTCAGAGTGAGTAATTCTGTCCCTCCCAGGCCCATTTAAAGGAGTGACTAATTAGTTACATTCAATTAGGCCTCTCACTGCCACTGTGGCTCCTGTCTGCCTCACTTGGGGGGACACGCTCACTGATGAGATGGCACATGTCTGACACGGGGGTGGGGGGTGGGGAGTGGGGAGTGGGTGTTAAACACCAGTGACCCCCAACCCCTCCGCAGGGGGCCGAAGGCTTGGAGGGAATGGGGAGGGCCAGACGCTGGCGATGAAGGCAGGAGAGGAGGGGAGAGTGAAAGAGGAAGCGGAGGGGTGGGGGAGACGCCGTAGAAGCAGGAAGGGGCTCAAGAGGAAAAGAGAGAAGCCGCCTAGATGTCCATCAATATGGAGCCTTCACTTAAATCAAGGCTCCAGCTGGACAATGGAATCCTATGCAGCAGTTAAAAAGCACGTTGTCGATCTATATTTATAGGCATGGAGAGATGTCTGCCGTACACAGCTAAGCAAAGAAGGCTGCTTACAAAACAGTGTATGTAATAACAGCCCAAGTTGAAAAAATATTTTTGGCACAGAAAACAAGTCTGGAGGGACCTGTAGCTCGCGGTTGGGGGGTGCGGAGGACTTACAGGGGGACTGATTTTCCCGTGTGTTGCTTGGATTGGGGGCGCAGGGGGTGCAACGCACAGGTATGACTTTTGTGATTAGCCCAAACAATAGTACTTGTTCAGAAGAGAACCAGGGTGAGACGCGAGGGCTGGGAGAAGGGAAAGGCGGTGGTCGATGGGGGAGGGGCAGAGACTGCAGAGGGTGGGAGGGGGTCCTGGAGCCAGGAGGTGGGAGGGGGTCCTGGAGCCAGGAGGTGGCAGGGAACTAGCTGGGCTCCAAGGCCCAGCGGGATGTGCCAGTCAGCAGGAGAGAGGCAGAGAGCCCCCAGGGACTGGGAGGGGGGACTGCAATAGAGAAGCAGGGCCCCCCCGCCGCCGCCCCGGCCCCGTCGTCTGTCTGGGCGAAAGCTGCTCACTGATTTTACTGAGCAACACGAAGCCCCAGCAGCAACACTGCATGTCCCAGAGAACACGCCCCCGCCATGAGCGTCCCCATCCCCCAGACTCCAGGACCACAGCCTGGGTATTTTTTCCTTTTTTTTCAAATTAAAACTGTATCTCCCCACCCCTGCGGTGGGTTTGTAATTTTCTGTGCCAGAATCATGGTGGGGAGAGAAATCCTTCGGGGCAGAGTCTTTAATAACTTCTGCTGCCCAAGGAATCGACCACAGGGCCCTGAAGGCTTAAGACGAGAGTATGTGAGTGCATGCCTGGGGGGCTGAGATGGGGGGTGTCATAGGATTAAGAGGACATCTACACCCAGCTCAGCCCCAGCCCCTCAGTCCTAGAGTTTCAATGCTTTAGACCCAGTTAACCAGGGACTTCCCTGGTGGTCCAGTGGTTAAGGTTCCGTGCTTCCACTGCAGGGGGTGTGGGTTCAATCCCTGGTTGGGGAACTAAGATCCCACATGCCCCGCAAAAAAAAAAAGAACGCTGTATAGACCCAGTTAACCAGGGTCGCAGGCTGGAGCCTAAGGAGCTCTCTGCAGCCTCCCAGATGGGGTGCAGAGAAAAGAGACAACCTGCCGAGGACATGTTGCCTAACTTGGCTCTGGACCCTTCCAGGGCCTCAGTTTCCCCATATAGAAAACAAAAGTGTCGGACACAATGAAATTCCCAGTCTCTTTTAATTCCAACCCTCCGTGACATGCTTTCTTGGGTTCTCACAGAGTTGTTGGTTTTTCTTTTCTTTTTTTTTTTTTTTTTTAATTTTTAGGATCGGTAGCATTTAAACATTGGGAGATTTCACATAGAAATCTGGATCCCCAGCAATACATAACTCTCATCCCTGGAGGGCAGCCATCAGAAGGAATCCATAGATGCTGCCCCACCAAAACGGGCAGAGCCTCGCCGCTTTGCCAGAGTCTGTGCCATCCTGACTCCTCCTGACCCGGCCTGCCTCACTTTCCAGCTCCTGTGTGCTCCGCTGAGTTTATAACCGCTGTCCTAGAGGTTAGCTGCTCCTGCCCTGGGCTTTCGCTCCTCCTGGGCAGTCACATTGTCTTTTAACGGCCTGATTACATGTGCCTGTTTTTTTTTACTCGCTGAGTGGGTAAGAAGCAAAGGTTTTTGGATCAACCTAGTTAGGTCCAAATCCCAGCTCTAATTCTTCCGACCTTAGCAAGTCATTTAGCCTCTGAGCCCCATCTGTAAAATGGGCGTTAGAAGAGACGGTGCCTTATGCAGGGTTGTCCTACGGACTTGGACAATGCATGTGAAGTTCTTAGGACTGTGCCTAGCGCATAGTGAGCTCTCTGCCCATGTGCATTCTTCGTGCTGTCATGCACAACCCTAGCTCGGCGAGAGGCCACAGTAGGAATGCAGCTGATGCTTGTTAAAAGGAAGGAAGCAGTGGAGAGGGAGACCTGGGGAACGGATGAAGTTAGTAGAGATCGCAGGAGGCTCAGGCGGATGGATGGTGGAGGGAGGAAATGAGAGTTGGCAAAAGCCAGACGCCAGGGTCTTCGGGCATTACTTTGGCGCCACCTTCTGGCTATTGTGAGCCTCACACCCACCCATTCATCCACAGGCCAGAGCAGACCCTACAGTGGGCTGATCGCCTTATTTTTAGAATTGGCAAGATCCTTAGAACTTGTAGACTCCCAACCCTTCATCACATCTGGGGGAAAAAAAGCTCAGAACCAGAGAGCAGCTTTCCCAAGGTCACACAGAAGGTTCCTGGCTGAGCTCCATTTAGAACCCAGAACTTGCTATAGGTGCCAAGAATAACAACCCTTTCTCTTTGTTGGGGATGCCAAGATATACAAAATTGTACCTTCTCATGCTTGACCTCTGCTGACTCTTAGTGGGGGACTTCTCCAAAAGCAGACTCTGCAACAAGGAAAGAATGCAGGTAGTTTACGGGGGAGTCGAACCCAGGAAGCACCAGTGGGGTGGTAGAGAATGACACAGGGAGGGGAAGACAGCCATGCAGAGGGCATCTGTGGCTCGAGCCCTCTAGGGAACCTAGGAGACAGTATAGAACACACCTCAGATTTGTCCCTCCCAAGGGCAAGGAAGCTGGGTCATGTATCCTCCAACTTTCACTCCTATTTGGTTGAGAGTATTTGGGGCATTAGCTCTCCCAGGTACATCTTTTTTTTTTTTTTTTTTTTTATTTTTGGCTGTGTTGGGTCTTCGTTTCTGTGAGAGGGCTTTCTCTAGTTGCGGCGAGCGGGGGCCACTCTTCATCGCGGTGCGCAGGCCTCTCACTGTCGTGGCCTCTCTTGTTGCGGAGCACAGGCTCCAGACGCGCAGGCTCAGTAGTTGTGGCTCATGGGCCCAGTTGCTCCGTGGCATGTGGGATCTTCCCAGACCAGGGCTCAAACTCGTGTCCCCTGCATTGGCAGGCAGATTCTCAACCACTGCGCCACCAGAGAAGCCCTCCCAGGTACATCTTACCTGCCCTACACCTACACCAAGCATGTTTTTAAAACCAAGGAGGGACTTCCCTGGTGGCACAGTGGTTAGGACTCCGCGCTCCCAATGCAGGGGGCCCGAGTTCGATCCCTGGTCCGGGAACTGGATCCCACGTGCATGCCGCAACTGGGAGTCCACATGCCACGACTAAGGAGCCAGCAAGCCGCAACTAAGGAGCCCGCCTGCCGCAAGTAAGACCCAGCGCAACCAAATAAATAAATAACATAAAACCAAGGAAAGCCCCGAGGTAAGCAATCCCAAGTGCTTGCAATCGGAAAGCGACTGCTTATCAAGAAATGTGAATGCCAAGGGTGGTCGTTCTCAAAGTGTGATCCCTGGACCAGCAGCTTCACCTGGGAAACTTGTAGAAATGCACAGTCTTGGACTCCATCCCAGACCTACTGAATCAGAAACCCTGGAGGTGGGGCCCAGCAATCTGTCTTTTAACAAGTCTTATAGGTGGTTCTGATACATGCTCAAGATGGAGAACGAAGGAGGCACCCATAGCGTCTGCCCGTTGTATTGTCTCCATGTGCCCGATGAGCAAACTGAGACGCCAAAAGGTGAAAGTGACCTATCCAAAGCCACACAGAAAATAGGTAGCAGAGATGGGTCTTTTGTCTCTTTCCACCATACTGTCATGTACAGAAGTAACACTAGCATTTTAGACTCTAGGTAGAGGATAAAGGTGAGGTCCCAGAGCTCCCCTCCCCCCACTCCACACCACCACCACTTCGCCCTGCTTTCTAAAGCAGACGTCTCCCCCTGGTGCATCCAAATGGTTCTCTTCTGGGAAGCCTGCCAAGCCAGGTGCCCCTCCCTTGGCTCTCAGCTGCCCTCACCGCCTCCACTGGGGCAAGCCCTCTCCACGCTCACCCTCCAGGTGGCAGGACATGTTGGGAAATCCGAAGCAGCTTCTCACGAAGGCGGGGTTAGGGTGAGATCCCTGGGGTGAACCAGCCTGGCCTCATCCTCACCAGGAATCTCTGTGCTGGGGCTTTGCGATCCTCTTCCCTCCCCTTCTTGCCCTACAACCTCCCCCTCTCCCCTCCCCTGCCCTCCCCTCTGTCCCCACTCCATCTGCTGCTCCTCCTGGCCAGGCTCCTCCTCAGTTGGCACAGCAGGAAAAGAGAACAGGACGGTTTATTTTTATCCTAAGATACTGCTTAGGGGGAAGGGGGCACCATCTGACCGAGAAGCAGCAGCTCCTGTAGCAGTTGGGAGGTCAAAAGGAGGTAGGAGGCCCAGGAGCTCCCTGGGAAGGGGCTACCGATGTAGGCTCCAGAGAGCAGGTGGGGCTGGGAGAAGCAGCATAGGACTAGGAGTGGGGAGCTCTGAGGGGCACCACTCTGAACGGCTGTGTGACCATAGATAAATTACTTCACCTCTCTGGGCCTCCACTTCCACCTCTGTTAAAGGGGGAGGAAAGGAGGGATGCTGGCCCTGCCTGCCCCGAAGGCTACTGTTGTGAATGTGAATCACACGGGGAAAACCCTTTGCAAACATGATGCCAAACGTGAGTGCATGTGGAAACCGCCTTAGAAGGGCAGCAGCCTGGGGGACGTCCTTATTTATCCTCAGAAAGTGCCCTCATTCTGTGAGCCTGACAGCATGTGAAGCAGCTCATGTCACCCAGCATGTCCGCCCCCTTTTTTCTTTTTACATGTTTGATGACTTTTTAATTACATAAGCAGTCTGTGAATTCACTCTCCTTTTGGGGAAAAAAATGAAGCATTATGGGAAAGTCAAATCTTTCTTTAACCAACCCTCCCCCGGACCCTTCTTCCCCAACCAAGACATTACAATTCTTTGAGCTGAGCATGTTCTGTGTGTCCTTCCAGAAACCCCCTGGCATACCGACATATATAACATATGCTATGTTTATACACATATCTGTAGAAGATATATTGTTTTGGGTTACTTGCTTTAAAAAAAAAGTTTCCATGCCCACCATTCTACAACCTGCTTTTGTTTATTCCCCCATGACAGTGTTTTCAAGATCCTGTTGCATAAATATATTACAGTTTTATTTAGCCAGTCCCCTGTTGATGGACAGTTAAGCAGCTTCCAGTTGCTCACTGTCACAAACAGTGCTGCGATGTGTATCCACGCATATGCCTCCTGGGCTCACAGAAGCCACCGCGTTACATCTGTCGGCACCGAACCGCTGGGTTGGAAGGTTTGGTGGATACCATTGTATGGCCTCCCCAAAGTTTTGTTACCATCTTTGAAATCAAGTTGGGAGATTGAATGGGCTCCACGGCTGGGGTGAAAGGTTCCCCGAGGTGAACTGTTTCTGGACCTCAGGGGTGCAGGCAGAGGGGGTCTGTCCCCCTCACCAGCAGCAGCCCCAGGCTCTCCAGCCACGTGCCCACATGCCGGTGCCACCACGCTCCTGGGCACACACAGCCTCACTCTCGCTCCTGCACGGAGATGCGGCTCTCTTTGCCATCCTCCTGGGCGACCGGCTGACACCAGTGTAAGGTCTCCTGCACCGGAGGGGTGGAGTGGGGGCCGAGAAAATCCTCTGGATCAATCGTCTCCACAGGATCCTGCCTTTCAGCCTTAGGGTGCAGGACCTGGGGAGGCAAGGCTTGGGGTTACCCCTAGCAACATTTCTGAGCCCTTCCTTGGAAGCGATCCCACTCCTCACCCTTTCCCCTTTCCCAAACGGAGGGTCAGTGCTCATTCCATGGGTGCGTCCTGCCCCCTGCTGGCCACACTGAGGGTGTCAAGAAGCTTCCGTAGTAGGAGCCAGTAGGGTTAAGGAAGTGTCCCTCCATCACCCACCCATGGATCCCACACCAAGGCCCCAAAGATGCAGTTCCCCCACATATCCAATGCCAGGAAAGAAGAGCAAATGTCAGACTTTGCCAGTGGTGCTGCTGGGGCAGCTCTGTGGGAAGGTGAGCTCAGGAGATGAAAAAGGCTGATGCTGAGGGAGAGAAGGGGAAGAGTCCTGGAGCACAGGGGAGGGGGCGAGGGAACAGACCTTGAATCAATTTTTCTGCCATATAGGCAACAATGAATCAGCCTTTCTTTCCAGTCTGACAAAACTGAGCCGGTTCCCCAGGGTGACCTACCTTAGTCTCCTGCTTCTTGATCATCTTTCCTAGAGAGAGAGAAAAACATATAGGATGGGGAGTCACTGAGGCCAGATCAGGAAACAGGTGACCCGTCAACTGTACCCTGTGCTGCCTCCTCCCCCATCACCTCCCCACCTGGGGACTCACCGATACAGGTAGATACCAGCAGGACAGTGAACAGGATCACCATCGTGATGGGGATCACCACCAGGGCTCTCGTCCGATTCTGGAAACCTGGAGAGATCAAGACTTCAGTGATGGCTCCCCACCGCCCTTCCCAAAGCTGCTGCACCTTGCTGGACTTCAGTGTCTAAACTCATCCATATCAGAAGTTTCAAACAGGTGGCCCCTGGTAAAATGTGGCCAGCAGATGTCTTTCGTGTGACTGGCACATTTTTTTTCCTTTTTTTAAATATTTGCCAACATTTTTAAATTGGGAGATTGTATATTTAAAATCTGGATATCTAATTTCTCTTGCAAATTTGGAAGATCCAGCCCTAGTGGGCCAGCAGCCCACATGGCACCCATTGGCCAGAACTGAGTGGTGATGGTTGTCTCCACCGGGTCACTACACTCCCACCCCTCCCTACTCTTTGCCCAATACCAAGGCCCAGCATCATTTATGTCTGTAACATTGCCTTTGTTATAGAAGAATGGAGGAGAAGGGAAAGTATTTCTTGTGCCTAAGTCTCTATTCTAAATGGGAAAATGAAAAAAAGACCAAGAGACAGGGTAAGGACTAGGGTAAGGCGAGTGAAGCACTGCCTCAGGACAAAATTTAAGGGGACACCAAAAAAACTCAATAATTGGGACGTCCCTGGTGGTCCAGTGGTTAAGACTCTGCACTCCCAATGCAGGGGGCCCGGGTTCCATCCCTGGTCAGGGAACTAAGATCCCACATGCCACAACTAAGAGCCTGCACGCCAACTTACATGCCGCAACTAAAAGACCCTGCATGCCATAACTAAAAGTCCCGGATGCCGCAACTAAAGATCCTGTGTGCCGTAACACAGGATCCAGTGCAGCCAAATAAATAAATAAATATTTTCTTTAAAAACTCAGTAATCAAGATAAGTCATATTTTAATGTCATGTTTTAAAAAATCATATCAGCAAAGTCTGGCCCACAGGCCAGCTGCCTGTTTTTTTAAATAAAGTTTTATTGGAACCAGGGATGGGATTAGGGTGAGGCAAGTGAGACAAGGTTGTACAAATACAGGGTTGGATCCTGTCTTTATTTAAAATGTTGCTATTCTGTTCATTATGGATTTTTTGCATTAATTTTGATTTTTTTTATATTGCATCAAATAGTTATCTTGATTACGGCATTTTTCTGGCACCCCCTTAAATATTGTGCCCAAGGCAAGTGCCTCCCTCACCTCACTTTAGTCCCAGCTCTGCCAAGAGGAAAGTGAATTTTAAGAAAAAGAAAAGAGTATATTTTTCTTACCCCTGATCTTTTCACTCATTAACATGATCCTGCCTAATCCCTGTAGTTATGTGAGTCTGACCTGTGCTGTATGCCAACCTCCTAATTCTAAAATCAAAACTGAGGCCCTGAGGGAGTTCCCTGGTGGCCTAGAGGTTAGGATTCTGGGCTTTCACTGCTGTGGCCTGGATTTGATCGCTGGTCAGGGACTTGAGATCCTGCAAGCCGCGTGGTGCAGCCAAAAAAAAAAAAACTACGGCCCTGAGAGGAAACAGAGTCACACCATGCTGGTCCTCAATGTGCAGGGTAGCAGAATAGCATTGAGGGAGCACCTCCAAAGTGCCAGAACCCATGCCAGGTACTTACACCACCCTTTTAAGGGAGGTGGTAGTATCCCATTTCACAGATGAAGAAACTGAGGCTCGGGGCGGGGGGGAGTAACTTGCCCAGGCTCCACAGATAAGTGGCAGAGCTGGTTGCCACAATTCCAAACTGCTCCTCCTCTTGCTTTACCTCCCCTCCCTCTTTCCCTACCGGTGCTTCCAGGTGCCCCAGTCTTCCCCTCAGCTCCCCACCTTCCTAGCCTGCTGCCGGGGCCCGTTCTCCAGGACTCACCACAGACAACATTTGTCTTGTTAGTCCCTGCGTGTTGTTCCACCAGGCCTTTGCTCTCGCAGCTGTGTACAGACACGTGTATACACACACACACACACACACACACACACACAAAGAAAGAGACATTAAGTTTCCCCAACCATGCGATTTCCAACCCCAGAGGGAGACAGCCAACAACCAACAAGTCCATGTTCACTGAGCACATATTATGTGCACCCTCCTGGGCTGTTTATTATGGGCATGACACAGACTCTGTTCTTACGGAACGCGTGAGTGCAGAGGAAAGATGATGGTATGTCTTGAAGGAGTAAGGAGAGTCTCTGATGAGGGCCAAGCTTTGTGATACAGGCTCACGTGAACAGGGGATTGTTCAGAGAAGAGGAGACAGAATCCACAATGGCTGGAATGGAGGGATGGTGGGGGATTCTCAAGCTCGGCACTACTGACATTTGGGGGCCACATAATCCTTCTTCTGTGGTGGGACCTGTCCTGTACATTGTAAGATGTTTAGCAGCTTCCCTGGCCTCTACCCACTAGATGCTAGTAGCCTTCTCCTCCCCAGCTGTGACAACCAAAATGTCTCCAGATACTGTCAAATGTCCCCTGGGGGAGAAAACTGCTCAGCTGAGAATCTCTGGTTTGAGGGTCATCCAGAAAGACTTCCCTGGGGAAGTCAGAGCTGAGTAGGCCCTTGAGGGATGTAAAATTTAGAGCATCAGTATATTCTCTTTAAGCAGGACAACATGATATGAGGGATTAGGTGGGTGACATACCGGATGGTATAAGGAAACTCTGGAAAACTGGGTCTTTAGAACCAGATCACTGATAATCAGCCATGAAGGTTTCAACTGGATTCAGCTAGTGGGTCATGTCAGCATCCAACCAGATGACTTAAGTTGTGAGAGGACTTAGTTGGCCAGAGAGCTCCCAGGAGGAGAAATGACAGAAAAATGACCAGCCAGGAGGCCATTGACAGAGTCCAAACATGAGATGATGAAGACTGGGCCAAAGTGGTCCCAGGAGGAATGGAAAGGGATGGACAGAGAAGGACATTGCAAAGGAAAAAACACCTAAAGCTGGAAAAAGAGAGAGACGCTTCAAAGAAAGCACATACACCAGAAGAGTGCTTAAGAGTTTTCGAAGCACGTTACATGTCTTTTCCTCAAACCTTGTAAAATGAAGGTCATTCCTATTTTCTGAATGAGGACACCGAGGCTCAGATGAGGGTCACACTCCCACCCCTTCTAAGCTGAGTGAGTTTGGAACCCAGTGCTCTGGCTCTATGACATAAAGGAGCCTCCCTTTCTCATTGAACATTTATCAGCAAAGATTTATTGAGCACCTACTATGCATCAGGCACTGTTCTAGGCATAAGGATGCATCTGTGGAATGAAAAAAGTCAAGTCTCTATAGTTAAGGAGTTTACCATCTACTGGAGGAAGGCAGACAGTAAACAAATAACAAAGTATATATGGGATGCTACTATTTGTGTGAAAAATATGTCTGCATGTGTGTGCATTTATTTGTCTGTGCATAGACTCTCTAGAAGGACACACATGGTCCAGTGTCTGCTGGATGGTTGAGGGTGAAAGGGAAGCGTATCACTAGAGGCCCTTTTGTGCCTTCTGTCCTCATGCCTGTCTTACTCATTTTTTCAAATTAAATGTAAAAGGTTAATCAGGCGTGTGTTTAAGGTATTCCAGGCAGAAAAGGTTGATGCAAGAGAACGAACAGTGTGTTGAGAGGATTGCAAGCAGCATGATGTGGGAAGAGGTCAGGAAATGGAGCTAGAAGGTCGGAGGCCACGCACAGGATTCAGGGTTTTATCCTAAAGGCACAGAGAGCCATGAAGCATTTTAAACAGGGAGTGCCGTGATCCAAAATGAATGGTGGAAAGTTTACTTCAGCAAAGGGATGGAGAACCAGCTGAAGGGGAGAGAGTAGAGGCAGGGAAGCTGGTGAGGAGGCTAAAGCATCATCTAGACCACAGTGATGAAGCCCAAGCTGACGTGGTGACAGTGGGGATAAGTGAAAAGGAGGAGGAGTCCCAAAACATTTGGAAGGTCAGATGGACAGGACCTGGTGGTTGATTTGGGGATGGGGGTAAGGGGAACCCTGGAACGGGTGCCCAGAGGCATGCTTGTGCCTTTCACAGCAGGTGTGGGGAGCAGGCAGGTGCCTGTGGGTTGCCTGCACGGAGGTATACCCTCGGCAGTTAGATATGACAGTCTGGGACCCAGGAGACAAATCTAAACAGGAGACGTTGATTGGGAACCATCCAAGGGCAATGGTAGCTGAAGCCAAGTGTGTGGATGAGATGGTCCAGGGGAGGCGGGCAAAGTGATGGGGGAGTAGAGCCTAGAATAAATGCCTAGAAAACCAGTTAAGGAGGAGGAAGCAGGAGCAGAGGAGGGGTACAAGGAATGGAAGAGAGGTGTCACGGCGCCCCCAAGAAGGGAGGGCTTCACCAAAGATCAGAGATCAGCGGTATCTATTACCACCAAGAGAAAGCAGGCAAGAAATGCTGAAAAGTGTCTGTCTAGTTGGCCACGAGGTCACTCTAGAAGTTCTACAGGTGTACGAGTGTGTGTGGACATGGAGAGCAGGGGGCTGAAGGACAGGTGGCCAGAGAGAATGGAAGCAGGTCCCATGCCCCTCTTGGGGCAGGAAACACAAGGGATGAGTCCTTATACCTTGTCCAGGGGTGACACTTTTCAAAAGCAGATGACACATTGGAGAAGAAGCCGACCGAGCAGGGTTCACAGATGGTATCAGAAACCCCTGTAGCTGGGAGGGTGGAGGAGGAGATAATCATCATGGTGGACCACCTGTCTGGCTCTCAAGGGAAGTGGCAGGCAGGCAGGACTGGAACAGCATCCTGCTTTAAGCACTTCCCCCCCCCGCCACAGCGTATACCTTTCCCTGCTGCAGGCGGGCCCCAGGAAGACTTCTCCCACTGCCCTCTCAAGGCAGATCCCCATGGCAGGAGGCAGAAGGCAAAGTTTCTATTTCCCACCTGCTCTGGTGGAGATATCAATGTAGGTTGGTCCCTCCCCGCCAGGGCTGAGTGCCCACTGCCCAGCCCCTCTCCTTTGGCCTTCACCCCCTCTCTCCTGCCTCTAGAGCTGATTCCCAGACAGACCACTTACCGATCTGCTTGACCCCAAAGCCAGGGAGACACAAGCTGTGCGGGGTACAACTTTCGCAGGTGTGACTGGTACAGTGTTGGCCTTCATTACATATGCAACTGGTGTCTGTTTCCGTGGTGCCCTCCCTCTGGATCTGGAGCCCTAGGTCTGTGCAGGGATGGGCAGGAAGGTTGGGAACCCCTTACTGGCCATGCTTGGGGGGTCCCGATCCTCATACTTCCTGTTCTTTTTCTCTTAGACCCTCTTCCAAGTAGGGATGGCAATGAAATTAAGTAACAACCAAGACAACCCAGACTCTAACCAATCAGAACAGACCCTTGCTATAAAAAAAAAAAACAAACAAAAACAGAACGGCTGTGCTGTCAGGAATGAGCTGGAATATCAGCCCAGCTCCCAAGTGCCCCTTCCCCAGCAGCCCACGCACTGGGGTTGCAGTATTTGTGCTGGTGACAGTATTTCTCTCTGCTGTAGGTGGCTAGGAATTCGCCTTTACTGCAGGGAAGGCATTCTGTTTCGGTGACCTCTGTGCAGTCGTTCACCAGTTTCTGTCCTGGAAAACATCAGGAAATGAGGTAGCTCCAGCTAACTCAATGAGTCAGACACTGAATTGAAAACTGATGAGGCTGGGCTTTAGGGAGGGAGATTCAAAGATGACAGTCTCAGACCCTTCCAACTTTCATAGTCTGGTAAGGGACATAGAAGAGATAGGAACCCTAGTTCTGGGTAGGCAGAGAGGGACCCCAGAACATCCTGGGGCAGAGATGGAAAATGCCAGGGGTCAAGACACGAGTTTATAATTGACACAGGGGGTCTGTATCTGCCAGCAAACCAAGAGGGGTCCCACTATGGGGCTAAAGGGTTAGCATCTCACCTGGTGGGCACAAATTACAGCACCGACTGTTTGTAACGTATTGGTTTTCTCTGCATGAAGTGGATGGTTCTGGGTGGACCTAAAAACAAAATTGGGCAATTTGAAGGGATCTTGAAATCTCCGATATAGCCTTGGCAGACAGGTGCAAATCAGCCAGGACAGAGGTTAGAACTGAAGTGGAAGTCCAAAGCAGAAAAACAGGGCCTGCATGTTATTTGTTGTGTTTGTTTTTAACTAAACTGCCAACTAGTATGATTACAAAGGCACCCAGAGAATCATTCTGGTATTTTACAAAGTAATTGCGCTGGAAACTCACAATATTCACTGAACTAAACAGATCTTCCTTTTGGCTTGACTCCTGAGTCTTTCCTCTACCCAAAAACCCAAAAGCACATGAGGACTCCAGTATCTCCCCTGGAGTCCTGAAGCTGGCTGACTCCAGCTGGTCCTTGTCCCGACTGGGGCTATATTTAGCACCTGGCCTCTTCCTTCTATTCTTTTGCTCCCCACCCTCTTCCCCTCTCCAAGCCTCATCATGTTTTCTCCCTCCAACCCCTCATCATCTGATCATCCAATCCCTCCCTCATGAAATGCAAGGATGGAGAAGCCAGAAGAATAAAATCCAACTCTTTTACTTTACACATGGTGAGACTGAGGACCAGAAAGGCTGGGTCACTTGCCCAAGGTCACACAGTGATAGAATCCAAATGAGAACTCAGGTTTCAATACTCCCTCTCTCCAACAACTTGAGTCTCATCTGCACTATTTTCACTACATCCAGGTCCCACCCAAGCTATTCATTATTTCTTGTTCATTTAAATACACTTATTTTCAACGTAAACCTCATATCATTGCCATGAGAGAAAAACCAGTATCACTTCTCATAAATAAAAGGCAACCCTAAAAATAAATTCAACAGAAACAAAACGATGTTATTAAACCCCAGCTGATTGCTTTGCTTGCTGACAGCCCTCTACCTCAGGCCTGCTCTTGATTTTTGTTTAAAAAGGAGGATTAGCAGGCATTTGAGAGGTATTAACTATATTCTAGCTCCAGCGACTTCCTTCTTGAAAAAATGAAAAGGATTTTAAAGAGAACTGTAAAGTGAATCTATGTTGTTAATTCTATATCCTTGTGCTCCCTAAAATCATCCCACACTTTGGGAACAGCCTGTGAAAAGAACACAGCTTTAAGGGTCAAACAGTTTAAGGTTCCAATCTTGACTTTGTAACACTGAGCTAGTTATTTTGCCTCTCTTAGCCTCAGTTTCTACATCTCTAAAATGGGAGTAATAATACCTGCGCCACAGATTAGGTTGTGAAGATGAAAAAGAATAGATGTACATGGCCTGGCATAGTGTCTAGAACACAGTAGGTGCTCATTGAATGGCAGCTTTAATTATCATACATATGTGAGTATCTGCTTGGATGCCTAGCAAGCTGGCTAACTGGCTGGCTGTCCAGGATCCTGCCCAATTGGTGGCTCTCATTCAACCTGGGTGGGCAAATTATCTGACCCCAAATGGGGAAGGAAATAGCAAAGGCTACTGCTCCCACCATCACATCACAACACACTATCCCATGAGTGTTCTCCCCGCAAGCCTGTGGACTTTCCCACCACACTCCCGAGCAGTGAAAGTCCTTTACGCCATTTTCAAACACACGAGAAATACAGCTCCTCCTCTGTAAATCTGTCAATCTCCAGTTCCCACTTCACAGCTTCGATCCCTCTGACACAAAGGAGCTTAGGACCAAGGCTTGGAGACTCTCACCATCCGAGAGGCAGGCTCAGGAATCAGGCAGATGTAGATTTATATGCAGGTTCCACCTAGCCATGAGGACTGGGGCAAGACACTTTCTCTCTCTGAGCCTCAGTTTGCTCACCTGTATAATGCGGCGGTTGAAAGAAATCAGACCTAGAGTGTGTGTAAAGCTTCCTGACCCACAGGAAGCTCTCAATAAATAGCCCCACAGCCTAGTCTCCACCTGGAGCTAAAACTGGGAGTTTGTTCTTGAGAAACCAAGACCACCCTTCACCCTACCTCCCCTGGCTTTTCTCCACTCCTCCTCCAAGAGCCCTCTTCCTGCCTCCTTTCTCCCTAAGAGCCATTACTTAGAGTGAAAATGAAAGCTCTGGGACCAAAGCAGCTTCCCCATGGAACCTCTTCCCTTGCCGCCAATCCCCTACTTCATGGGTCACTCCTGCCCTGCCTTCATGCCAGAAACTACAGCCCTTGAAAGTTAGGGGGAGACCAGAGGGGTTGGGATGAGAGAGTCGGGTACTTGGGGGATTCCCAGCCTCCAGAATGAGGAACTACAAAAATACACTTAAACTAAAAGCGAGTCAAGTGTGGAACTCTGAAAATCCCGGAGATGTGCTTGGTTGGGCATATCTGAGCCCCTCTCGTGCCTAGAGAAACCCCTGCTGGTCTCCTAGCCCTTTCATGGTCCCGTGAACTGTTCAGCTCCCCAGAGAGTCCCCTATGTCGTCTTAAATTCAGGAGGCAGAGACACAGCCTTGGGTATTCCTCCTAACTTGGATCACCCAGGATTTGCAGCTGGCGGTGGGAGTGTTCAAAGCTCCTTGCCTTCTCAAAGAAGCACCTGGGCCTCTACACTCATCCCTTGTTCCCACAAGATGCCCTGGAAGAAGGGCAGCCCCAGCTGGCAAGGAGATGACAACCACTCACAGAGGCTGGCGTCTGTCCACAACGGGAAAGAGACAGGAAACTAGCCAGACCCGCCCCTTCTCTTGGCTGGCCTCCCTTCCCGCTTCTGAAACCCCTCACCGTCTCTTTGTGGCCAGCCTCTGAGGCAGACCCGGACTCCAGTCTTTTGACCAGATAAAGGCTTCAGGTTCCCAAAACCCCAACCCCATCTGCGCTGGCTAGGCACATTTCCTGCAGCGACCCCACTATGCGCCCTCTGTGGGCTACCTGGGACCCCAACCTGGGAGGAGAGAGAGGCAGCCCACCTCATTCAGCCCGGACCCGGGGTACCTTACCCAGCTTCCACCCACCCTCCTGTCCCCCCAAAATCAGCTCGGAAGGTCCCCTCCCCGAAGTATTGCTTCTTTTCCCATTCCCTACTCTCTAATCTCAAATTCCCGCCTCTGGTCGCAACAGAAATTCAACTTACGGCTGTCAAGAAGCAGCCCCAGAGGAGACACTGCAGAGGCAGACGAACCATGGCGAGGTGAGAACCAGGCGGCGCGAGGAGAGAGCGCCAGGACCGGGTCTCTTCCACTTCCACTGTCCCAGCCCATGGACACTCCCAGGAAAGGGGCGGGGTCTTCGGGGACCAATCCCGATCAGCCTCGCTGACGGGGGCGGAGCTCCGGGCGAGTCACTTTTCTGGGATTTCCCCCAGGACAGTCCCGGGTAGTCTAATTCCCCAAGGAGTTTAGGGACGCCCCTGGGGCGGGGACGGGTCGGGGAACCGGGAGGCGTGGTTCCAAGCCCTTCTTGAGACTCCTCCCCCCCCCGGACTACAAAGGCCGAGCTGAATTGGCCTAGGAGGCAGCCCGCTTCCTGGGGGTGGGGAGGACGCGAAGGGAGTGAAGAGAGATCCCTATGGGTGTTGGGAAGACTCCCCCGCCCCGGTTCTTCCCCGCCGCCTCCGGCAATCCCGGCAGAACCGAAAGAGTCCCACACCGCGATGGAGAGGCCTGAGGAAGTTCCCAGAAAACGGGAAGGTCACAGCTGAGTGGTGAGAGGAGGGCTGGGGGGGCCTTTCATGGAAAAGAGTTTCTCAGCTTACAGTTTCGCTCTCTTTCAAAGGAAATTCCCTCGCGTGGGCGCAGCGTCCCAGCCTCCCCATCCATCCATCCATCCATCCATCCATCCATCCATCCATCCATCCATCCATGCAGTCCCCACCAGATTGTATTCCATCCCAGTTCCCATCCACCGCCTGAAGACAGGCACTTAGAGTAGATCAGACTTTCGTGGGATCGTAGGACCCCTTGAGAATCTTAGGACACTGGAGGCCCCCTAGTTCTGCAGAAACACACACACCCTTGTACCTATTATTTCCCCAGTTCAAACCCTCCTAGCTGTTCTTGAACCAGTGTTAACACTCTCTGCTCTGCAGCAGGAAGCAGCTGGGTTCTGGTCTAGGCTCTGCTTCTGATGGGCTGAGTTTCCTTGAGCCTCAGTTTTCTTCAATGAAACCTGAGGAGTTTGAACTAGACAGTGGTTGGGGTGATGCCCCTCCAAGCTCTGAATTTCTGGACTGGGCCAAAAGGCCAGACTGCACAGATCAGGGAGGATGGGAGAGGAGAGGGCTGCTAACCCCATTCTCCTGGCTTCTGCTGCAAAGGGCACATTTGCAGACCTGCAGATTCTACCTCCGGAATCCATCGCCTCTTTTCTATCCCCCCTGCCACTACCCTAATTCAGAGGCTCAGCATCTTTTACCTGGGCTGCTGCAACAGCCTCACTCATTCAATAAGTATTTGTTGAATCTCTGCTATGTTCCAGGCAGCTTCCCCACCCCACCTTTCTCTCTCTCTCTCTCCCCCTCATTGTTTACTTTGTTGCAGTTCTCTCTTGTAGGATCTGATCTGATCAGGGCACTTCACTGCTTAAAAACTCTGCGCTCCCCTATGCCCTCAGGATGCTCCAAGTTCCTTCTCCTGTCACAGCTGAGTCTCCACTCAGCCCCACCCTCTCCTCCTACACTCACACCCTGCCATGTCCTCCATGCACGCTGGCTTCAGCCATACTTGCCATCTCCCCACTTTCCAAACACACAGTTTTTTCTGTGTCTTGCTGTTTTCTTCCTTCCTTCTCCTTCCTCGAATGAGTTTAAATTTCTCCTCCTCTTCAGTTAAGCCTCCTCTAACTCCCTGAGACAAAGGTAGATACTCCACCCCACCTTGGCCCCTGCCCCCATGTTCCCACATCATTAGCATGCTGGATTATCACCCCCATCTGCCTGGCCCCATTTGATGGTGAGCTCGTTGAGGGCAGGACTGAATCTATGCCAGTCCTGGGCACCAATACGCATTTGCTGAATGAATAAATGAGTAGGTTTTTCTTATTCTAAGCACAGCCTCCATCGGGAAGGAGATACAAAGCTGGTAGTCCCAACACAGACCTCAAGTTGATGGTCAGACACCAGTAGTCCCAGAACACTTGAAAACAAAGACCAGAGGACGTCATGAAAGCCACATAAGCATGCCTGGGATAGAGAGAACATTAAAATATCTTTTCCCTTTTTAACCCACACTGAAAAAACAAGCACAGTTTTAATTCCTAGGGGGGCTAGGGAGGGCGTTACTATAATAACTTCAGCCATTACTTATTCTTTATTTGCTTGATTCTAAAATTGGACCCTTCACAAAACTGCCTTGGGAAGCAAGTACACAGAATTAAAACATTAATTATGTTATATAAAACATATCATAGCAGCAATTAAAGCAGCTTAAATTACTGTGTGAAAGAATAAATAGTAGCCTTTGGGTGGCCCCATGGGGCGAAGACCAGATGAGATAAAGGGAAGATATTTTAGTATATGCATATCCCAAGGAGACATGGGCTGGCGGGCATGGGCCCAGAGAAGGCATCGAATCTCCTTGCGCTGGAGAAGGAAAGAGAGACAATGACTTATGGGGAGGGTGGCAATATTTCAGAGTCCCATCAAAGGGTGGAACTATGAAGGGTTCAGTGATGGGAGTAGGGCAAAGGACATTCCAAAGAGTGGGGACCCAGGATTTTGGAATCACAGAGGAAATGGCCTTTGCAGGGAGGTGGGGGTCCCAGGGCCAGGTGAATGGATGAGAAGCGTGCCTGGAGGTCAAGTCCACAGCACTGCCAGAATCCAGCTACTAGAAGGTTCTAAGATGCAAACCCGATTGTGCTGCTCCCAGGTTTGAATCAACTCCCCAGAGCCCTCACTCCTTAAGCCACAGGACCTCAAGGCCATGGGTTTCCTGGCCTGCCTCTCTAACTGTCCTCCCTGCCTTCAACTTACTCTCCAGACTGTGTTGTCATCTCTCCCTGGAAAGCCCTTTCCCACTGTCCTTTCATTGAACCAACTCTTTCTCATCCTTCAAGGCTCAACTCAGGTGCCCCTTCTCTGGAAAGCCCTCTCCATCAGCCAACCTGGGATGTGCACACCTACCTCCCTGGGCCCTCTCAGAACCCTGGAGCTGCTTGCCTAAGCAAGACTCCAGTCCTACCAAGCCATATTTCAGTTATTCTGTTTACTCACAGTACCAGTGTATTGAGGCAACTCAACTTGGTGGGATATAATAATAAAGCTTTTTTTCCCCTAATCTCCTCCTTCAGCCCTGCTGAGTTGAATCTCCGTTTTCCATCCTTTAATGACATCTTGGGCAGATTGTATTCCTTTTGGATCACTTTCTGTTGTTAAACCTCCATCCTTGAAAGCTTCATTCTCAAACTCTATTTAAATCTCATTTTATCATCTCCCTTACTTATCCAAGGATTGACTTGTGCCGGGACCCCACCTGTTTGGATAAAAAGTGGAAAGGGGGGGGCATGGCCTGGTTGGGAGACACGCCCTAGCACCCTCCCTTTATTGAAATTGGGAGTAGGGAGCAGGAACAGCCCTCTGCAATATAGGCCTCTCCCTGTTGCTTGACCCTGCTTCCCTGGCTAACCCAGGGAAGCAAGTGTCCATACATGGTTTCTCATGGGGTGCATAAGTAAGTCTCTTAGGTACGGGCTTCTCCACTGCAAGGTTCTCTGACGAGGAGCATCCAGCTCCGACTTGAGCTCTCCTACCGTGCCCCACCACCAGGGCCCCTGCCACTGGTGGGGCCCTCTTGTTCAGCAGTCAGCCTGCTTGAGTGGGGTACCGGCAAGCCTGGCTAATTACTGCAACATCCACTTGACCCAGAGAAACTCATACATCCTGGCCAGCTACTCCACTTCCTCCCCTCTCCATCTTTCTCCCTCCCTGCTCGGAGAAGCATAGCAAGTCCACTACCAAGTAGACCCCGACTGGGGAACAGCATCCCAGCATCCCCTTCTTGAAGTCACCCCTCAATATCCAGGAGGGACTCCCAATTAAAGGTGTGGAGGTGGGGATTGTCTTCTGCCATAGACACTATATTCCTCAATAAAGCCAAAGAACCCCTCCCTCCCCAGGATTATTTATGGGCAAGGAAAAGGAAAGCAAGGTTTTGGCTAGGGGATATAGGACAAGTTCTACCCCTTTAGTAAACCTTGGAGAGAAAGTATCTGGCTCCCATTTGGAATGCAGGGTACATAGGGCCGGTGGCTTTTACCAGCTCCTAAGTAACAGGGAACTGTCACTCAATAATGTTTGGACTGGGCCATCCTCATACCTAACTTGATTCCTGGAAAAGAGGATCTTTGTAGCCAGAGGCCCACACGGAGCCCAGGCACATGCTGGATGCTGAACAACTGTTGAATGAATGTGGGACCGTGAAATGAGACTGAAGGGATCCACTGGAATCCACCTGCTCGTTCCCACACCATCCAGGGTAACTGCCCATCTTCCCCAGATGACCGGACTCTCTAGCTGGGATTCCCAGGCCCAACAGTGGACAAAAATCTTTCCCCTCAGCTCAGCAGAGTTGGGTTGGAATTTATCAAAGGGAACTAAGGAACTCAGGAAGGAACCCAAACAGAAATTAAGGAAACCCCCAAGCTAGCAAAACAGACGGGTGAGCTGACAAAGAAGTTCTTTATCATGATCTGGTTAAAGCCACTCACTGGCTTGGCTGATCCTGATACCCAGACAAGGGGACCTCAGGTCTGATCCTCAGCCTTCTCAGACTCTGATGTCTGGAATAAGAGATGGATTCGGTTGGGGGAAGGGATCCAAGTGCTTTACCATGGCCTCGAGATCCTGCGTGATCTGGCTTCCGCTGACCTCTCCCTCCACTTGCCCACTTGCCTGCTACACTGCAGCCATCCAGGCCTCTCAGCTCCCGCCTCAGAGCCTTTGTCCGTGCTGCTCCCTCTGCCTGAAATGTCTGTCCTTTCACGCTTCATCTGCTGACTGTCTCACCATTCAGCCCTCTGGGTAAATGACACCTCCTCAGAGGGGCTTTCCCTGCTTACCTTATCTAAAGTGAGTTCCTCCACTACCAACTCACCTTTCCCACTGCTGTCCTCTCCTGTAGCACCCGTTTTAGTCAGGGTTGCCATTGCAAGCAAAAGAAGAGAGAGTTGGCGAACTTAAATAGAAGAGAGCGTTGGAAGGATGTCAGGCAACTCGTAGAACTGATGGGAAGGCTGAAGAACCAAACTTAGGCAGGAACCGCAGGAGGCAGGACACAGTCAAGACTCTGCTACAGAACAGGTCTTACAAACCAGCTCTGTGCTAGCCCAGCTCCAAGAGCCCTCAGTGATCCTGCCTCCTGGCCTTCCCACCCTTGGGTAGTCCCCTCCCTCATTGCGCCAGGGTTGGTCTGTGTGACCAGTAGAAACCAGGAGAAGTGATGATATGTCACCTCCAAGGTTACTTTCTAAAACTACTGAGGCTTCAGTTGTATGTGCTCTGTTGCATATACTCTCTCTGCCTCTCCTTCCTCTCTCCTTCTTTCTCCCTGTCTCTCTCTCTCTCTCCCATCAGGTGCTCTGGGGAAGCCAACTGCCACGTCATGAGGATACCCAAGTAGTCTATAGAGAAACCCACATGGATGGCGAGGAACCGACGCTTCTGGCCATCAGCCACATAAGAGAGTTTAGAAGTGGATCCTCCAGCCCCAGTCAAGCCTCAGATGACTGCAAACCCAGCTGACACCTTGACTGCAGTCTTGTGAGAGGCCCCCTAATCAGAACCACCCACCTAAGCTGCTCCTGGATTGCTGGCCCACAGAAACGGTGAGATAATAAATGTTTGTAAGTCACTAATTTTAGGGTAATTTCTAACACAGCAATAGTTAACTAACACAACCTCTAAATGACTCTGAAGTTGAGCATCATTCCCTCAAGGTTCAAAGTCTTGGGAAGGGACATCAGAATGGCCATCATGGCTTACACTCCATATTCTGGTTGCCAGGAGGTAGGAAAGACTATCTGTGTCCTCTTGTTCTCCTTGGTGGGTCCTGCCCCTGCCCCATTCTCCTCAAATGAGAAGGATGTTTAGATGCTGAGCAGCCAAAACAACTTATTTGCACTGCCACAGTCCTTCAGGACATTTACCACGAGTTGTAGTTCTCTATGTGGAAAGGCATTTTCTCCTTTCCCCTTCCTCCTCCTAAGTTTGGGCATACACCAGACCCCAAAAACAAAGAATGCAGATACTTTCTTGGCCCAATAATGTGGAGAAAATATCCTCAAAAGTCAAAAGTCTGATTGCCTTCAAAAATACCAAACCCTGAGAAAAGAGCTTTTCTTCTCAGTGAATTAATAAGGGAAAGAAAATAGAGTTTGGGAATCCAGATGAAGAAATACAATTCTGCATCTTTTCATATAGCCGAAGCCCAATGAATTATCAAATCTTTCCTGCTCACGTTATATATATGAAGCAGACACTTTAAAAAGACCAAAAAGGGGAGTTCCCTGGCGGTCCAGTGGTTTAGACTTGGTGCTTTCACTGCCATGGCCCAGGTTCAATCCCTGGTCGAGGAACTAAGATCCCATAAGCAGCGCGGCCAAAAAAAAAAAAAAAAAAAAGACCAAAAAATTACCTATGGTCCCATCCTGAAATTAAATCAATATTTTTATTTGTACATGTCACCTTGTTACCCTTGTCCATATATACCTTCAGATTTTTCTTTCCCAAGGATATCATAGGCAAATTTCCTGTTTTATATTTTCCTATAACGTTATACCATACGTATTATTTTCACTTTCATAAATGCCTGTTTTTTTCTCTGTCTTTACAGCCCCCTCCCTGTAACAGCCTGTTAGGTATCTTCCTTCATATCTAAGGATATGTTTGGTTGTTTAGTTTTTTGGGTTTTTTTTTTTTGTTTCTTTGGCTGCTTTGGGTCTTTGTTGCAGTGCGCAGGCTTCTCTTGTTGCAGAGCACAGGTTCTAAGCACGCAGGCTTCAGTAGCTGTGGCACATGGGCTCAGTAGTTGTGGTGCATGGGCTTAGTTGCTCCGCAGCATGTGGGATCTTCCCGGACTAGGGATCAAACCTGTGTCTCCTGCATTGGCAGGCGGATTCTTAACCACTGCGCCACCAGAGAAGTCCAATATGTTTGTTTATTTCATAGAAAAAGAAATCTTTATCACTTTTCTGCAATCACTTTCTCACTTAACCATATATGATGGAAATCATTCCAGGCTAGTAGACACAGATCTGACACATTCCTTTTTTAATAACTGTGTAATATTCCATGGTGTGGACTTGTCACAATTGATTCAACCATTCTTCTGTTGACGTACATTCAGCCTGCATCCAAGTTCTTACTACTGCAAAGCATGTTGTAACAACACACATGCTTGTACACATATGCTTAGGCATTTGTACTTTTATTTCTATAAAACAGATTTCTATATATGGAATTTGTGGGTGTGCGTATTGTAAATGCTAACAGATATTTTCAAATAGTTTTTAAAAACTATATGAAGGGACCTTTACTTTGCATTCTTACCATCACTAGACGTCATCATTCATTTTACTATTTGACAGTTTGATCGATGAAGAGAGATATCTCATTGTTGCTTTAATTTACACTTTCCCAATTATTAGTGAAATTCAACACCCTATCAAAGGTTTATCAACCATTTGAATTTCCTCTTCTGTAAACTAACTGTATATATCCTTTGCCCACTTTTCTACCAAATTGTCTTTTTCTTATCAATTTCATTTATTCATTTATTCATTCAACAAATATTCTTTGAGTATTTACTGTGTGTCACATGTTGAAGTTACACTACTAACTAGACAAAGTCCCAGACCTAATGAAGATGAAACTGCACAATTCACATGGGACTTGAACCCACGGGCCAGGACTCGAACCTAGTCAGAACCCAAACTGGGACTTGAACTCACTGTCTTTTCATCGAGATCACACACCTGGTCTCAGGACTTAATGAAGCTCAGGTTCTTTACGTCTCATTACAGAAAGAATTCAGTGAGAGACAAAGTGATAGGTAAGAAGTGGATTTATTTAGAGAGACACACATTCCACAGACAGATGTGGTCTGTCTCAAAAGACGAGAACAGCCTTGGGAGAAACACTCCTCAGACAGACTGTGGGCCATCTAAGAAGGTGAGATGGACCGAAATATGGGGTGGTTTGTTTTTATGGGCTGGGTAATTTCATAGGCTAAGGAGTAGGAAGATTATTCCAACTATTTTGGGGAAGGGGCAGACATTTCCAGGAATTGAGCCACTGCCCACTTTTTGATCTTTGATGGTCGGCTTCGGAACTGTCATGGAGCTGGTGAGTCATTTAGCATACACTAGTGTATTACAATGAGTGTATAATGAGGCTCAAGGTCTACTGGAAGTCGAATCTTCTGCCCTCTTGGACCTAGTTGGTTCTAACCAGTTTATGTTGTATCCTCAATGGCTATGTCATTCTTTTAGAGGTTGTGCCCTGACCCCTTCCCTCCTATTTCAAAGAGATCTTTGTATATCAATATTAACCCTTTACTCTGTCATCCATGTTGAAAATCAGCTCAGATGTCTAATTGTACCTCCAGGCTTTCCCTGTAAACATTTTCTGGCAGACTGTTAATCATTATGGTTTCAAATTTTATGATATAAAAATACCTAATGCCAAGCTCAACTAGCCACTAATTTGTTAAAGAGAGTGCTCAGTCCAATCTCCTATGTAGCATCTTGTTGGTACCCCACTCACATGCCCTCCATATACACGTCCCTGTTCCCTACTTCAAGCACCTGTGGCCTCTGCCTGGGGGGCCTTGTGTGGTTACTGGAGCTTGTTTAGCCCTTGAGCTCAAGACAGAAGTGCCAGAGTTAATGCCTTTGGGAACAGCCATCTACCAATGACAAGGATTTGATGGATGATACCTAGCTCCCTCGTTCCTTAGGTGGGATAACTCAGAGGTGCATGTTCTACACTGTCTCCCCCATCAAGATTAAGCTCCATTGCCCACAGTGTAACCTGGTCCTTAACCCACCCTGTAATGGCTTCCTTCCCCTCCCTGTTTCACTTCCCCACTCCCCCATGTGTACTTCCTGAGGCCACCTCCCAAATAAACCAGCTGCACTTAAGTCCTTGTCTCAGTTTCTGTTTCTGGGAGAATCCAACAAAGGCGGCTTCATTTGCATATGAGGAACCGAGCAGCAGGGGTAGTTAGGTGGGTAGGAATGTGGCCTCTGAAGTCAGAGGCCTGAGTCCAAAGCCAGGTTCTGCTCCTGACCATGTGACCTTGAGCACGGTCTTAAACTCTGGTTTCTCCTCTGTTAAGATCAGGGGCTTCCCTGGTGGCGCAGTGGTTAAGGATCGGCCTGCCAGTGCAGGGGACACAGGTTCGAGCCCTGGTCCAGGAAGATCCCACATGCTGCCCGTGTGCCACAACTACTGAAGCCTGTGAGCCACAACTACTGAAGCCTGTGAGCCACAACTACTGAAGCCCGTGCGCCTAGAGCCCGTGCTCCGCAACAAGAGAAGCCACCGCAACAAGAGAAGCCACCACAATGAGAAGCCCAGGCACCGCAACCAAGAGTGGCCCCCGCTCACCACAACTAGAGAAAGCCTGCACGCAGCAACGAAGACACAACACAGCCAAAAATGAAGATAAATAAAATAAATAAATTTAGTTTTAAAAATGGGCCTAATAGCTCACATGGTTATCATAAGAATTTAGTTAATTATGTAATTTTCCTATAATATCCAGTAAAATATTTATATTACTCATTAATATTAGAAAACTGAGTCCTAGAGAGTATATGTGCCAGGTCACACAGGAACCTGGCACTCTTCTGTCCCACTTCAGAAGATTCTACTCTTGTCTTCCCATGGGCTGGGGATGTTACAGTCATGGGGTTCCACTTGTCCTGGACTTTGAATTCTCCTACACTTATAGGTAGAATTTGGTGTTTATCAGTGCTGTCCAATAGACCTTTCCAGGGGGAGGGAAACATTCTGTGTCTGTGCCAGCCAATATGATAGCCACTAACTACATGTGCCTATTAAACACTTGGGAGGTGGTGAGTGCAGCCAAGGAAGTGGATTTTTTATTTACTCCTAATAAATGTAAATAGTCACATATGGCTAGTGGCTACCATATTAGACAGCTCAGGTCCAGAGAATAGGTGTTGGGTGATGGTGGGAAGAATCTCTTAGTTCTTTTCTTCTTCTCCTGTTTTCTCTTTCCTCCTGTCACCTTTCCTAGCCCCAGCTATTCAGCCCCCTCTTCATAGCACTGTCTGCCTTTCCCTCCTTTGTACATGCTATGTTCTACGGAAGGAAGAAGTTGGGACTGTGACAACCGTTGTATTTTCATACACCCAGCAAGGTGAAACCAACTCCTTTGCGATCCCCATTCTGAAAGACAAGACGAATACCTGCTATAAATAAAGCTGAATAAGGATCCTTTTCTAGATGGCTTCCATTGTTCCCTGTTCCCTCATGGTATTCACGCTGAGATAATTTCCAGCTTCTCAGATCCTCAACAGTTATAAAACATACCATTACCTCATTTTCATTTCATTAGATTTACAGGTCACAAGACTACTTTGATCTTTACCAAGTTCATCATTAATGGTTTCAAAATAATGGTTCTTTCCGTTTCAGCATGAGCCCAATACAGAACTTCCTACTTGTGTATTCTTGTATCTCCTGCTTCCTACTTTTAACTTTGTCTAGACAATAGCAGCTAATGGAGTTTCCCAGATGCCAGTGTGTATTTCACATCCACGAAGATGTTCCACACAGCGCTCTGTAACCCCATAGCAAAAGCAGCAAAAGTAATTTCTTTCTAAACCGTCTAATCCCAGTGGATGGCATGAAAAGTCTGCCTGAGTCATATATCTGATAAACCGTCCGCTCTCCAAGGCTGATGGTACCTTTCATCAACTCCGCAGGGCACAGTGGGGCACGTGGCCTTTGGAGCCTGACAGACATGGGTTTGAATCCTGACTCTGTTGTTTATCTGTGAGCAAAGATAACTTATCATCTTTGAGTCTCAGTTTCCTCATCTGTAAAATGGAGGAATAGGATACTTACTTGGCAGGATAGTGGAAGGACTAAGAGGATTTATATAGGAAGCAGGATATTGAAGTCATTAAAAGCATGGACTTCACCACTAGTATAGTGTCCCGTGACCTTGGGTAATTTACCCACCTCTCTGAGCCTCAATTTTCTCATCTATAAAATGGGAATAGTAATACCTACCTACCTACCTATTAGGGTGTTACAAGGATTAAATAAGGATATGTATAAAGTCCTCAGACAGTGACTGACTCACCTCTTAGTGTACCCTGAGGAGAGCTCCTCATCCCAGTCATTGACTACTTTCTTTCTTTTGGTTGAAATATAGTTGATGTATATGTGAGAGGTGTACAATACAGCAATTCACAATTTTAAAGGTTATCCTCCATTTATACTTATTATAAAATATTGGTTATATTCCCTGTGTTGTACAAATATCCTTGTAGCTTATTTTATACATAACAGTTTGTACTTCTTAATCCCCTACTCCTATATTGCCCCTCCCCCCTTCCCTCTCCCCACTGGTAACCACTGGTTTGTTCTCTATATTTGTGAGTCTGCTTCTTTTTTGTTATATTCACTGGTTTGTTGTATGCTTTAGATTCCACATATAAGTAACATCATACAGTATTTGTCTTTCTCTGACTTACTTCACTTAGCATAATACCCTCGAAGTCCATCCATGCTTTTGCAAATGGCAAAATTTCATTCTTTTTAATGGTTGAGTACTGTTCCATTGTATATATAAGCCACATCTTCTTTATCCATTCACCTGCTGATGAACACTTAGGTTGTTCCATATCTTGGCTGTTGTAAATAATGCTGCTATGAATATTGGGGTGTGTGTATCTTTTCAAATTAGTGTCTTGGTTTTTTTGGATGTATATCCAGGAATTGCTGGATGACATGGTAGTTCTATTTTCAGGGTTTTTTTTTTTTTTTTTGGCTGCGCCACGCAGCTTGTGTTCCCCAACCAGGGATTAAACCCGGGCCCTCGGCAGTGAGAGCACAGAGTCCTAACCACTGGACTGCCACGGAATTCCCAACTTTTAGTTTTTTGAGAAACCTGCATACTGTTTTCCACAGTGGATGCACCAATTTACATTCCCTCTAACAGCATATGAGGGTTTCCTCTTCTCCACATCCTCGCCAACATTTGTTTCTTGTGTTCTTTTTGATGATAGGCATTCTGACAGGTGTAAGGTGGGATCTCACTGTGGTTTTGATTTGCATTTCCCTGATGATTACTGATGTTGAGCATCTTTTCATGTGCCTGTTGACCATCTGCATTTCCTCTTTGGAAAAATGTCTATTCAGGTCTTCTGCTCATTTTTTTTGATCAGGTTGTTTTTTTAATGTTGAGTTGTATGAGCTGTTTATATATTTTGGATATTAACCCCTTATTGGTCATATCATTTGCAGATATTTTCTCCCATTCAGTAGGTTGTCTTTTCGTTTTGTTGATGGTTTCCTTTGCTGTGCAAAAGCTTTCAAGTTTAATTAGGTCCCGTTTATTTTTGCTTTTATTTCCTTTGCTTTAGGAGACAGATCCAAAAAAACATTGCTACGATTTATGTCTAAGAGTGATTGACTACTTTTTTTTAGATTCTTAAGTTTTTTGTGTGTTATGGACCCCTCTGACCATCTGGAGAAGCCTAGGGACCCTTCTCAGGAAAATGTTTGAAAATGCATAAAATATGATAAATAGGGTTACAAAGAAAACCAATTATATTGAAATACAGTCATCAAAATATTAAAAAGACAAATGTGTGATATAGCACTGTATGTGCTTCTTTATTAATGGTTTAACTAATAAGATCTAGTGGTGAGTCTAAAATTTACATAATTTCAAAGTAATGATATGTGCAAACAATAATTCAAGACATCTCTAATAATTGTGATATGAAATATCTGTGATTTCAGTTGGAGACAATATAGCAGGCTCTGCTAATACTGTTGTTTGTTGACTACATTCCTAATTGAAAGGAATGCTTAATTTCAGTAAGAAATAAATGAAAATATGAAAGTAGGTTTTTCCCAGTTCGTGAACCTCAGGTCAAGGGCCCCTGCTTTATACTTAGTACCTCTTTATCCTCAGCTGTGGGATTAGGAGGTAACCCATTGCATATCCCATTGCATAACCTCTGATTGGAAAGGTAATTTTAAGACAGAAGAGCACAGTTCTATGAGTGTGCAATAGGCTGGCAAACTACTACCAGCTAATGCTCATTGAGCAGTACATGGCAGGCACTGTTCTAAGGGTTTTAGATATGTTAACTCAGCAACATTCACAATAATCCTTTGAAATAGGTCTTCTTACTATCTCTATTTTACAAAGGAGGAAACTGAGGCACAGAGAGGTTAGGTAACATGCCCAAGGTCACACAGCTAGTAAATGGTAGAGCCAGGATTTGGACCCAAGTAGTCTGAATCCATAGTTTGTTCTCCTAGCTACCATGCTATACTATCTCTCTACTCTGTTTGGAGAGGGGGAGTGAGATTTAAATTAAAGCCCTCAGGATGAATAGGAGTTAAAGAGGTGGCAGAGAAGGGAGGAGAGGGAATGGGAGGGTCAAAAGTCCTGAGGTGGAAAGAATGCTGTGAATGTAGGGCCTGAAATAACACCAATGGGGCTGCAGGTTGGAAAGCAAGGGGAACAGTGGTATAAAATGAGGCTGGATGGCAGAAGGTTTCCAGATCTTGCAGGGCCTTGAAGGCAGTTTTATCGTTATCCTAAAGGACAATGGGAAGTGACAATCAGATTTCTTATAAATATGTATGTATACAAACAAACTCTAGCTGTAGAAGAGAAAGAATTGGAGGGAAGAAAAGTGGAAGCAAGGAGCCTAGTTTGGAGGTAAGCTAGGAGTGATGATAGTTTGGACTGGGTGGTGGACAGAGGTACCAAGAGAAGGTACCTAGAGAAGGTACCTAGAGAAGGTACCTAGAGAAGTGGACAGATTTGAGAAAGACTTGGGATCAGGTGCACTGAAGGTGGAGGCAAGGGATAACTCTGGGGCAGACTGTATTTCCCAGAGACAGCCAGAGCTATATCTCCCATCCACACACTCTTCTTTTTTTTTTTTTTTAACTTTTTATTTGATATTGGAGCAGAGTTGACTAACAATGTTGTGTTAGTTTCAGGTGTACAGCAAAGTGATTCAGTTATACATATACATGTATCTATTCTTTTTCAAATTCTTTTCCCATTTAGGATGTTACAGAATATTGAGCAGAGTTCCCTGTGCTATACAGTAGGTCCTTCTTGGTTATCCATTTTAAATATAGCAGTGTGTATATGTCAATCCCAAACTCCCTAACTATCCCTTCCCCCCACCCTTCCCCCCTGGTAACCATAAATTCATTCTCTAAGTCTGTGAGTCTGTTTCTGTTTTGTAAATAAGTTCATTTTGTATCATTTCTTTTCAGATTCTACATATAAGCGATATCATTTGATATTTCTCTTTCTCTGTCTGACTTACTTCACTCAGTATGACAATCTCTAGGTCCACCCATGTTGATGCAAATGGCATTATTTCATTCTTTTTAATGGCTGAGTAATATTCCATTGTATATATGTACCACATCTTCTTTATCCATTCCTCTGTCTATGGACATTTAGGTTGCTTCCATGTCTTGGCTATTGTAAACAGTGTTGCAATGAACATTGGGGTGCATGTAGCCTTTTGGACCATGTTTTTCTCCAGATATATGCCCAGAAGTGGGATTGCAGAATCATATGGTAGCTCTATTTTTTAGTTTTGTAAGGAACCTCCATGCTGTTCTCCATAGTGGCTGTACCAAGTTACATTCCCACCAACAGTAGGAGAGTTTCCTTCTCTCTACACCCTCTCCAGCCTTTATTGTTTGTGGATTTTTTGATGAGAGCCATTTTGACTAGTGTGAGGTGATATCACATTTTGGTTCTGATTTGCTTTTCTCTAAGAATTAGCGATGTTGAACATCTTTTCATGTGCCTCTTGGCCATCTGAATGTCTTCTTTGGAGAAATGTCTATTTAGGTCTTCTGCCCACTTTTGGATTGGGTTGTTTTGATGACATTAAGCCTCTTCACACACTCTTCTTACAGTGGGACCATGCTATTCCTCTCATGGAGAGGGGGGCCTACGTTCCTTCCCCTTGAATCTGGGCAGCTTTATGAGGCTATACGACTTCCAAGGCGATGTCATACAAGGCCATACATCTCCTGCCTGGTTCTTTCAGCCACTCTCTCAGAGCCCTGAGCTCCATTTAAGGAGCACAAGTGCTCTGAAACCACCATGCTGTGAGGAAGCCCAAACTAGCACATGTGGAGAGACCACGTGGAGAGGCCCTGAGACTGTGAAGAGAGATGTCCAGCCAGCCTGCAGCTACTCCATCCCCCTGCTGTTCCAGCTGCAGCCACTGTCTAACTCTGAGGCAGAACTTCTCAACCAGGCCCTTCCCAAATTCCTGATTCCCAGAAACGATGAACAAGGATAAAATGGCTGCTTTACATCACTAAGTTAGACTCTGGAACACTCATCCTTCAGATTTTGTCTCTACTGACTTGGCCGGTTTTCCAGTTCTAACCCTAGTAAGAGAGATTCAACATTCTCATTTGGGGTTATTTGTAAGGAACTCTGAAACATGGTAACTAGCATTTACTTATGCTATCTCTGCAATTTTAATTACCCAGCCCAGTGGTTTGCAAATCTGGGAGGGCTTTTTTAACAAAAATATGGATTCTCAAGTTCTACCCTAGACTCGCTGAATCATAATCGCCAGGAAAGAATGAGCCATTGACTCACAGAGACTGGAGGTGAGTGACTTGGGCTCTTGACCCCCTGGCTTGCACTGCACTCCACAACCGAGGAGTCTCTTGCCAGCCCGTTCTGCTAGTTGTCTCATGAGACCACTTCTCGGCCTTTCTCTATAGATGTGGAGGATGTGCTGAGCTCAGACAAGCTGCAGGTTAAGTGCAATTCTCATTTACTACATCCCGAAACCCTCTGGCTCTAGACTTCATGATTCTTAGAAATATTTTGAAAATTTTCAAATAATTTCAGATTTACAATAGAGTTGCTAAAGTAGGATGAAGAATTCCTGAATGTCCTTCACCCAGATTCCCCAAATGTGGACTGTGGAATCAGACTGTCCCACGTCCACTACTGTGCTTCATCACTTTCTAGCTGGGCAAACTTGAGCTTGTTGTTTAACCTCCCATGTCTCATTTTCTTATTTATTTATTTTTTAATGTATTTTATTGAAGTATAGTTGATTTACAATGTTGTGTTAATTTCTACTGTACAGCAAAGTGGTTCAGTTGTATATATATACACACACACACACGTATATATATGCATTCTTTTTCGTATCCTTTTCCATTATGGTTTCTCACAGGCTATTGAATATAGTTCCCTGTGCTACACAGTAGGACCTTGCTGTTTATCCATTCTGTATATAATAGTTTGCATCCCGTCTCCTTTTCTTCATCTGTAAGTTGGGGATAAGAATAGGACGTACCTCGTAAGGTCAGTATGAAGTAAGTTAAATTAAATGAAGTAGCACATATCATGCCTGGCTCACCACGTGGCCTCATCAGCTCATAGATCTCATCTAGGTTTATTTTATGACAACATGGTTTGTGCCTTTCTATAGATTTGCTTGTGCTAACAGTTGTTAGACCATCCCTAGAAAACAGAGGCCCTTGGCTTTTCATGGCCTACTATGTTCACAGATGGAATAAATGTCGCTGGAAGCTGGTCAGTGAGTCCTTTTCCCCAGGACATTGGGGTGGGGGTGGAGGGGACTTTATTGTGATGATAATGAGTTCCTGGTGAGCCCAACAGAGCTAATAGCTCCTCAAAGCAAGATTCTGCCAACAAAGCGGATCAGAATGACTTTGCCCCCACTTGGCAAGTGCTGCTGTACATTGAAAGAGGTGGCTCCAGAAATGCAGCGCAGTCACCCTAAGGTCCCTCCCAGCCATCAGGGAGTCCGGCCTCCACAACACACCCATTTATGTCAGGATAGCTCTATGCAACTGTGGTAGTCAGAATAATGTCCTCCAAAAGATGTCCACAGCCTAATGTCTGGAACCTGTGGATATGTCACCTTATATGGCACAGGGACTTTGCAGATGTCATTAGACTAAGGATCTTCAGGTGGGGAGATAGTCCTCAATTATCCAGGTGAGCCCAGTGTAATCACAAGGGCCCTTATAAGAGGGAGGTAGGAAGGTCAGAGTCAGAGAAGGAGATATGATGACAAAAGCAGAGCAGGGGTGAGAGATACAGATGGAGATGGAGATAGATAGAGATAGAGATAGAGAGAGGGAGGGGGAGAGAAAGATCAGAAGATGTTACTGCACTGCTGGCTTTGAAGATGGAGAATGGGGCCATAAGCCAAGGAATGCAGGAGGCCTCTAGAAGCAGGAAAGAGCGAGAAGACAGATTTCCTCCTAGAGCTTCCAGAAGGAACACAGCCTTGCTGGCCCATTTTTGACTTTTGACTTTCCTCCCTCCAGAAAGTTTATAAATATATATTTTCCTTTGCTAATTTTACCATGATTTACTTTCCCCTTTTAAATAACTAAATCTTTAGTTCAGTTAAGATTGGTTTTGATGTATGATGTCACAGGTAGGTGCCATTTTTATATCTTTTCTTTAATATAAAACAACATTCTTTTCCATAGGAGGATTAAGTTAAAGGCTATTCATTGTTTTCATAATATTCCTTTTTGGGGCGATTCATACCATTTCAATTATTGTTACTCTAGATGGAATAGATTTAGTTATTTTATTTCCAGAGCCATGTGAAATATACTTGTGAAAACATTTAAAGAGAATTCTTTGACATAGGTAATTGAATGCTGTTTGTACTGCTCAGATGACCAGGGAATCTGATTAATGCCTCTCTTCCCTTGAAATTCTCAAAGGATCCATCTCCTAATTTGCCTACATAGGTTGGGGTATAGAAATAGAATATAAATATAATAATCATAAAAATGTTTAAGGATAATATCAGAGAGTAGGACAGTTCATCTGAGTCACAGTCTCTGAGTCTGTGGCCTTGGGCAAGTCATATCAGCTCTCGGTGCCTCAACTGACTCACCTGTAAGATTGACATACTAATAGTATTTACCTAGGAGAATATCTACATGACATCACAAGAGGGAAGGAATCCTTAAACAAGACACTGAACACTACAAACCGTAAAGGGAAAGATTGAAACATATGACTACATTAAAATTTTAAACTTTTGAATGATGAGATACCATTAACAAAGTAAATCGACAAACCACAGAAAGAAGACCTAACTAACGCAAAATCAGTATCCAGAATATGTAAACAACTCCTATGGATCAATAAGAAAAACATAAATAAACCCATTAGAAAAATGGTCTGGAAATATCAACAGGCAGAAACCTGGATAGCCTGTAAGAAAAGATGCCCAATATCACTAAATTCAGGAAAATTAAGACTAAAACAACAAAGATATCATTTCACACCTATTGTCATAAGCAAAAATAAATGAATAAAGTCTGAAAATATCAAAAGTTGGCAAGGATATCTAGAAATGGTACTTATACGTTGCTGGCAGGAGTATGTATTAACAATTCTTTGGAGAGCAATCTGGCTATAAATCTCCTAAAGCTCAAGATGTGATATACTACAAAGTCATCAGTTCCACTCCTAAGTGTGTATTCTAGAAAAGTATGACATGTATACACAAGGAGGTATGTACCAATGTGTTCAATGTAGCACTCCTTGTAGAAGTCTAAGTATTCCTTAGTACAGATACATAAACTGTGACTGATTCATACAATAAAATACTATGCAGCAAATAAAATGAATAATTTAGAGCAGTAGTTCTCAAACGTTAGGGCGCATCAGAAGGACTTGGCAAAGGGCGAATTGCTGGATCCTATCCCTAGAGTTTCTGATTCAATGGATTTTGGGTGGAGCCAAATTTTTGCATTTCTAACAAGTTCTCAATGTTACTACTGCTGCTTGCTGGTCTAGGGACCACACTTTAAGAACCACTAAACTAGCTATATGTTTCAACACAGTTAAATCTTGAAAACCTAGTCCAGTTTCCAGCAAGTTGTGAAAAGATACATAGTATATCTCTAAACACAGTAAACAATAGCATACAGATTATGGATATATATATATTTTTCTTTATAATAAAAATACAAAATATACCTGAAAATGTATAGAGTGATTATCTCTAGAAGAGAGGGGAAGGAAATGGAAGGAGAATCTCAGTAGTGAGTAGAAAGGTATGCATTATAATATTTTATGTAGTTTAACGTATGTTTGAAATGTTAAGGAATTTTTAAAGTTTAAATTATATAGTATCAGAACAGAATAGAGAACCCAGAAATAAAAATAAAAATTTAAAAATATACAGTATCTATCACATAGAGTTGTTATGAAGAGTAAATGAGATAATGTGAAACTTCTGGGTGGGTAAAGATAGCAAGATGCAGTGGAGTCACAGAATCTCTGTCCTTGTGTATCTAACCAAAAAGTAATAATAAAAAATTAAGTTAAAGGATACCCCCCAAAATTAAGAGAATTCAACCAAACAATGAAAAGGGTACAATTTGGACTTTCCTGGCGGCGCAGTGGTTAAGAATCTGCCTGCCAATGCAGGGAACATGGGTTCGAGCCCTGCTCCGGGTAGATTCCACATGCCATGGAGCAACTAAGCCTGCGTGCCACGACTACTGAAGCCCGTGCTTCTCAACAAGAGAAGCCACCGCAATGAGAAGCATGTGCACTGCAAAGAAGAGTAGCTCCCGCTCGCCGCAACTAGAGAAAGCCCGCGAGCAGCAACAAAGACCCAGGGCAGCCAAAAATAAATAAATAATTTTTTTTTAAAAAAAGAAAAGGGTACAACTTTATGGCATAAACATCAAAGAGGTGTAATCAAGGAAAGAAACAGAAGATTCTAAACTGAGTCAGTGTGGTTTTTAACCTGACCCAGAAAAGGATATCAGGAAAGCAGGTGAATCCACAAAATCCTGAGCCTTCTCACCTAGAGTGAGTGAACAACCTGGGATAAAGGGGAAATTCCTGGGAGGAGAAGTCCCTATCTGCCTTCAGAACCTCTCAGTGGAGGCGGAAAAAACCACACAGCTTCCGTTTTCCCAGGTGCCATGATGAATTATGGGAAGGATCTGAAGGCCAAACATACCTGCTCATAGGCATCAGACACACCCTGTACTATTCACAAGGAGAAAGACTAGACAAAAGAGTGGATCCCTATTTCTTTCCTTCAGTTATTTTTGTTTGTACACAAGTGTGATTATTCGCCTAATTCTATCTCTCCACTGCACAGTATCTCCGAGATAGCAGGGATGGGTCTGCCTTTGCTTATGATAGTGCCTAGCAAGTAGGTGTATAATAAGTCATAGGGCCACCTAGTAGGTGTATAATAAACATTCAGTGAATAAATTAGTGAAGGAGGGAGCATATGAGTTGGTGTCAAAGAAATCTGATTTCCCATAGTGTACAAATTTCACAGCCACCATTTTTATTTTGCATGAACTGTTCACAAGGAGAAAAACTAGACCCCATGGGGTCTGGGGCATTTCCTAACTAATAAAAAAGCCTACCTGATTCACATAGCCATCGGTGTGATTAATAGAGTGTATTTACAATTGTGTGAGCAAATTCTATTCCCTGTGACAAATATATTCTACAGATTAAATGAACAATACAACATTTTACATGCTTCACGGTCAACAACTACATTCTGGGAAATTTCTTTTTGACACTGAATGAATATTCCAGAAAGAAATAAATAATTCAAAAATAATCTGTGACTATATCACCAGAATCCTTTTGCCTCTTGTTAGTGAAACTAATAGGACACACAGCCTCTTTAAATGTAAATTTAAATAAAACATTTTCTCTACCTCTCTGCTCTCTTTGTTCCTTGCGATCCGCAGATTACGGGAATATATATACTAGTCTCCAATACACACATCTATAGGTGTTGAGTTTTATGCAAGACGAAATCAAGGTATTCTAGGATTTAAATGATCTATTTCCACAGTTAGAGAGGAAAGAAAGTACTCTGAACATCAGAAGAAAGGCGAAGCCCTTTAGGGGGAGGGGACCAGGCCTGGGACCCATCCTCAGCCGGGGACGCCGTTACTAGGCAACCCCTCGCGTTCTCAACCACCGCCCGAACCACTTCCACGCCCTCATTGCTAAGGAGATCGACGCTCCAACTCAGCCCTGCCGCAAACCTGCGCGCTCTTGCGACATTGCCGCGCCTGCCGCTGCGTGCGCGCCCTCTGCCCCCACTCTCCGCCCCGGCCGCCATTGCCTCGTGCCCGCGCCGGTCGGTTGGTGGCGCCTTTGTCCTACGGCGGGCAGGTGGGCTGAGGCGGAGGCGGCAGCGGCGGGCCTAAGGCGAAGAAGCGGCCGGGAGCCCGCCGCGCTGGTAGCGGTGAGTGCCGGGAAGCGGTGGCCGTCCGCCGAGGCGTGGGGCTGATGGGCAGGCGGGTGAGGGGGGCCGGGGCCGGATGGGGAGGCTGAGGCGGGAGGGCCCGCTCGACGCGCGGCCGCGGCCTCGCCTCCTCTCCGGGTGCGCGCGGGGCTGCGCATGCCCGGTGCGGGGCGCGGCCTTCTCTGGCTCCCGTCGGGCACAGGCCCGGCCAGTCGGGGCGGCCGGAGGTGGGCTCCGGGCGGGCGGCGCCGCATTGCCGCCTCCAGTCTGTGCGCGACCCGCCGATAATAGTCCTCCGGGCTCCTCTGTAAGCTAGGGCTGCACACCCCGCGCCCCCTTCTCGAAACGTGAAGTCGCTCGCCTGCGGGTCCTCAGCGAGTCGGTGGCGCAGTCGGGATTCGAACCTGGGAGGAGGTGGCCGGCCTTGCCGGGCGTTCCGCTGGGCGCGCGGCGCCGGGCGGCGAACCGAACGCTCTGTCCCCCATCGCCGCCGCCCGCCTCGCGGCCCCTTGACAGCATCCTCGAGGCGTCTCGTTGTTATGTGACACTCTCCCCCCACACACCCGTTTTATAACGCGGACCCGGGCCCAGAAAACGGGGAAAGCAACCGGGCCCGCGGTTACCCTGGCAACTAGCGACCGAGCCAGCGTCCCAACCGGCTGGCTCTCTTTCTCTGGACCCCGGGCACTTTCCGCAACCCGGACGACCCGCCGGGGGCTTTTTTTAGAACGGCGTTTCCCCTGTTTCAGTCTCTCGCGTTGCACTTTTATGTCCGTGTACCCATTGTACTGCTGTTTATTTACCAAATGTTACTTTTTTCTTCTTTAAACTGACTCTTTTTTTTTTCTCCTTTTTAAATATATTTGTTTAAGGTGGAAACGTAAATCACGAAGCGTATGATGGAAAGCCAGTTATTTTTCTAATGCTCATAAAGAAATAAATACTTATGTATTAAAATAAACAGTGCGTCCTGATTCCTCCTGAAATTATTCTGCGTTCCACGCTCTGGGAAACGCTGCGCTAGGAGTATGGGGTTAATTGTGGTCCTTCTGCGTTTAGCTCTGTGCACAGAATTGTTCCCTGAGGCATAGCAGATTCCATGAAATGCCCCAGGGTCTTCGGGGATAATAATGTTGTAAGCTTTCTCGTTGTAAACTGTTCTCGTTATTGACTTAACGCGGGATAGTCCCAGAGAACTGCAGGGACTGTGCGCTCAAGGGCACCCGGTGTGCCTCCTCGGTTTTCTTGTAGCATCGTGGTGTGGTAGCTACCGGACAGTTCAAAAAAGATGTTTCTGCAAACGCCGATGGATTTGGTTTTTGACAAATCTAGGTTTAATGTTTTCTGTATGAGTCAGTCTGGGTGTGAAAACTAACTCTGGTGTTGACTTTTCCAAAACAGTAAAGCCCAAGCTTTGCGCTGTGAATATTGGAGATCACTTGGCTATATGTCGACATAAGTTTCTTCCTTCATTCTGATTTCTTTGCCTTTCTTTTAGCTCATCTGTCACTCTCCAGATATTCTTTGAAACCTCTGACAGTCTTTTAACCTAAAACATAGAAACAGTGATTTTCCTTGTAGGCTGTACTGGAGAAGGCCCAGTGGAAGGAATTTTTCTAGGCGCAGGTTGTTCAATGGCACACGCCTCTGAACCCCACACTTTGAAGGAGACATTGGTGAATTAACTTATTCATTAGTTAACCGTCTGTTCCTATTTGCAGTCTGTTCATAAGCTCTGTTTTTGTGTGTGAGATAGTAGATTGACTTTAACTCACTGAGAGAAAAGTCAGCATAGGCCGTTCAAGGGTTTTTTTTCCCTCAAAGGCTGTGTAAAAAAATCCATATTCCTTGGGATTGCTTTGTATGAGCACAGTGTAGAATTTACGGAAGGCTAAGGTAATTTTCTTCACATTTCTAAGCAGCAGTCCTGTGTGGAGAAGAAATGAGAATTTTATTTTACTCCAGTCAGTTTCAGAACTTCAGCAAATGGAGCCTCATCTACCAGTGCTCAAAGGCTAAGAATAAACATTTTTTGGAAAGGCTTTAGAAGTCTGATGAGAAAGAGCACCTGATGGTTTGAAACTTCATTTTAAATAACCATTGCAAGCATTCATTCTCTATGGCCTGCAGATGGCAGTGCCTTTGTACAGCTTATTATTGTGCAAATTGTTGGAGTTCAGTTGTGCTTTTAAGAATGGAAAGCCTTTGGAGGAAGTATATTTAATATTTTATTCTGTTCTGTTTACATTGTTTCTTTGTTTTTGACTCTCCACACTAGGAATGAAACATCTATTCCTACACTCACTATTACTCTTGGTGGTAATGATAACATACAACCAGCAGTGCTTATGATTCACAAAGCAGGTTTACAAATACCAACTCATTTTCTCCTGCCAGTCCTCTTGTGAGATAGGTAGACCAGTCTTATTGTTATATCTTTTTTGCATATGAGGAAACAGTGGCTCAGAGAGGTTATATTTCTTGCCCAAATAACATATTAGTAGAACATATTCAAGAAATTATTGAAGGTAAAAGATTTTGTGGTCAAGCAAAATTGGGAAATGTTGAGGTAAAGCATTGCTCTTAATCCAAAACTTCTCAGAAGCTTTAATATACTAAACATGTGCAACGTAGATGTCCAAGAGAGGAAGGTATGGTGATGCCTTTCTCTTGCTCTCCTCCCATGAACATCCTGTGGTAGTAGTGTTCCCCCAAACTGACCACTCTTTCTTCTATTCTCGGTTTGCTCTCTGTACCTTGCCGTTAACTAATGATTACCATATGTCTTTAAGACAAATACTTTTAAAGCTCTATCAGCCTTTTTGTGCCAAAAGATTTGTCCTGTGAACAGCGTACACATTGTCCAGACTATTCAGTTACTTGAAGTAAACTATCAAGAAGTTAAAAGAGCAGTGACCAACAGAAAATTACCCTCTGTAATTCTCATTAATGAGAGGCATTAAGGAAAGGATCAGGGTAAGGCCACTGTCTGAAGCAGCAGTACATTAGGGAAATATGAACTATACTGACAGCTAAATATATAATACCAGCATGCCTGCTGCTTTTTAATACGAGTATTTATAGGGATGGTCATTTTCATTCTTTATCCTGTCACTAAAAAATACAAGATAATAGGTCAACTGGACCAATTACTTTTATGTTAAGAAAATAATTCCCCTCAAAGAATCAGAACTTTTCCAGACCATAAGCCTTTTTTCCCTTTATTTCGTGTTCAGAACAACATTATTGTTGACCTATGCAAAGACCAACAACTTTAGGCAAAGAGCAGGGGAACTTAAGTTGCATTAGTGAACAGTTATAAAGCGGAGTGTCTTATAACTTTAGTTCTAAAAAATATCTTGAGTGGTCCCCTGGTTTGGATCTGGAATGATTGAATTACTGAAGGTTAGGTTGATCCTGCAGCTAGTGGGCAAGCTTTGAAGAACTTTGAATTATAAGTACTTTGGCTTCAAGTTGCATATTTAATCATGCAGTTGGAGATTGAGATAGTAATAACAAGTATTTAGGGTCAGAGATGATACCAGAAATTTATTTTTAATCTCTATTCAGAAATTACTTTTGATATCCAAAAGAAAAAAATAGGAAAAACATGACTTTCACTCAATTTTACAACTTAGAGTTATAAATATATAATTGAACTTTTTTGCAGCCTTTGGTAAACTTACATTAGGACAGCATCAGAGTCACTAGAACAGCTTTTTGGAAATACAGATTCTTGGCTGCAGCTCCCCACCCCAACTCCTAACTGACCGATCTTTGGAAGAGGAAGCTGGAGAATCTGCCTTTCAGAAGCCACCCATGCAGTTTTTATGTACATTAAAGTTTTGAGAACCCCCGATTTAGGACTTTAGAAAATGAGCTTTCACTGGAAATGGAAGGTTGAAGCGGATTCTAGTACTAATCTATTTGTATAAGATTACTAATGGGAATTGACAGCTCTGGTTTATGGTTGAGTTTCCGTTAATGCATTTGTTTTAAGAGAGACATTTTAACTGTAAAATGTTTTTTGGCTTCATAGTTTGAACTAGAGGTAAGAAGAATAGTTACAATGTCTGGAGTTTTCAATATTTTAATCCCTTCCATTCACATCAGTCAGATGCTTTCACCTTATTGAGAAGAAAGCATACCTACCAAGATTGCATGGTCTGCTTAATAACTTTAGATTTGCTTCACTTTGCTTGTATTAGTGTGAATGTGAAATTATATGTATGTGTCCATTTTTCTGTTTGTTGCATTTAGATGTGAAAACAAAATGCCTCAGAAGTTCTAGCCCCTGCCAGCAAAACTATACTGACAGCTCTAGTTTGCAGAATTTAGAGAGAACTTTAATGGGTAGTTTGACCTTTTTTAGCCAAAGAAGTGGATAACATGCTATTTAAAAGTGGCAAGCTTGGTGGTTAATATTTTTCCTGCCAGTTTATAACTACAGGATCGGAAAAAGAAGCTTAAATTTTCAGGATACTTTTTAAATGATCAGATGAAATTGAAGGGAAGTGATGGACTGCACACTCCTTGTGGGAGGAGGAGGCACTGACCTTATAATTGGATATTATAATTATTACCTTTAGCACTATGGAAACTTGGGTTGATCCCATTTCCTTTGGAGGTTGCTATGTGATTATACTTTCTATACTGTTTTCAGGGATTGTATTTTTACAGATTTTAGCCATTGTGAGATGTTCTTTGTAACATGTTTATGAGCTATTTCCCCTTGAACACAGGAGTTTAGAAGGGTTTCTAAATGGAGAACCTAATTATATGTTATGCATAAACTACAGGGATAAATAGATAATAGAGTAGTACCGTAGTTCCCAAATACCTGCCAAAGATCACCTGAGAAACTTGTTAAAATGCAGATTCCTAGGCTTCATCCTCAGATTCTAAAAGTTTGAGAAGGGGTCTAGGAATCTGATTTTTAAACATCTTCTCAGGTGGCGCTGATGTATTTTCATTAAAGAAATGTGATGTGGAGAATGAAAAGAATATATATATAAACGGAGGGAGAGGGTGAGGAGTTGTTTAATGGGTATAAGAGAGTTCGTTTTGCAAGATGAAGAAGTTCTGGAGACCTGTTGCACAACAGTGTGAATATGCGTAACAATACTGAACCGTACACTTAAAAATGGTTAAGATGATAAATGTATATGATGTGTTTTTTATCACAATTAGATTTTTTTTTTACGATATTAGAAAAAAATGAGGAAGAGTGGTTTGTTGTTTGTTTCTTCCTAATCAGTGGATTGTTGATATTAAATACTGATTCCTCTGGCCATCAGTTCATTTTATATCCCTTTATTGAAGGTGAAATCATAACGTTTTAAATATTTTTCTCCCACATCGTCCCTTCAGTGTCAAACCAATGATCCTTGAAGGACATGATTATAATGGGCAGTATTTTGAATGTCTGAGGTTTAAATACATTCTTTTTTTGAATATACATACAGTAAACCTTCATTAATTTGGCTTCACTGAAACTCTGTTTATGGTAGTTCAGTTCATAGCCTCCTAACAGGCCCTCTTGCCACCAATTTCTTCCTTTGCCATGGCAAAGTTTTTTGTTATCTAGTCTACTCTGGCTTGCATCTGTAATTCCTCTCTTTTCCTGCTCCTATCCTCCCATCCCCTACATTAAACTCCTACGGTATTTCTAACTTATGTCCTTCACACCACTCCTTTCCCTTTGCATGTGCTGCAGTGACTTCTCTCTTTCTGGTAAACTTCTACTCATTCTTCAGGACTCAGTTGAAATGTTACTTTTAGGCCTTCCCACCTCCTCCACCTCTCTCTTGCCCCCTGTTCCTCCCAGTCTTCTCTCTGCCCTGCCACACACATAAACATAGTTAGGCCTTCATTATCTCTGCCACAATCCCACTTTAAATTATATTGTGATTATCTATATACATGTGCTTCTCTCCTTTATTAAGCAGTGAACTCCTTTAAGGCAGAGACTTTAGCCTTGTTGTTTCCGTATGTCTTAAGACCTAGTATAGAGTGTGACACGTGGTATGTATAGAAGCATTTGATGTACTGTACTTTTTAAGTTCATTAGTTTTCTAAGGATCTCTACTTGTACAGTTTACTGAAATTTTACCTGTTTTAAATAAACCTGTATTTTGAATTTTTTGTCGGTACAACTTTTTTAGTAGTTTAGATTAGCTCAACCTTTGTCAGTCCAAATTAGTGAGCTTTTTCTCTTAGCTGATAATCTTGAATCAATATAACTAATACAGGTAGAATATCCACTTTATCAGGTTCAGAGAAATTAAGTGACTTGACTAAATCCACCCCTACCCCCCCAAAGTAGGACTAGAACTCAGATTTGCTGATCCCAGCCAAGTGTTCTTTTATCAAAAGAAGTCAAAAGGGCCGAAAATTAAATGTTGACAGAGAATTTTTGTCTGAGGGGTTGAAGTGAATAGAACGTCAGTAGCAAAAGCCAGAAACATTGTGGTTTGAGGTGATAGAAATCGAAGTTGTAATTGAATAAGTAGGTCCTATCCTATTGAGTGTCTGGGGCACTTACACATTGCAGTGATCAGCATAGACTGTGCCTTTTCCAGATTCCATCAGCATTTGATCAGGGAGTCCTCGCCAGTATTCAGAATGGAAATAGGTCTTTCTACTCCCTGTTGGAGTCAGCATAACATGTTTAAGCACTTTAGTGTCAGACACACCTGGTTTTGAGTTCTAGCTCTGCCTTTTGATCATCTTGTGACCTCAGCTAAGTCACTTAATTTCTCTAAACTTCGAATTTCCTCATTCACAAAATAGAGATCGTAATAGTACTTAACTCCCAAGAGTTGTAGAAAGGATTGCATGAGATAATGCACATAATGTTCTTATACAGGCTCTTTCCCCCATTCCTGTTCCCTGGAATAATATTCTAATACCGTTAAGGACATAATAATTATTTTAATTAGAAATTGAAAGAGATAATCAAATATGAGGGAATGTGTAGTTTTCAAAGTGAGCTTAAAGGATTGATTTAGAAACAGCAAGCAGGGCATTCTCTTATCCCTGACTCTTTACAGTATAACTCATTATAATATCCCTGATGTTACAATGTATCATCAAAGTCATCTTCATAAATATAGTTTCAATGAGAAGTCCTGTCCTTTCCCTTCCCAATTTTAGGAGTTACTGTGTGATATCCGCTGTCTCATCAGTATGGTTTTCCAAGTAGCATCATCTTTGTCATCATGTATCTCCAATTTAATAATTCGTGATTGTTGGTTGGTTTTCAACTAGACCTTTTGGCAAGCTGTATTTCATTTGTAATCACTTACTGAAATTGTAGTGAATTCTCTGGCGGTCCAGTGGTTAGGACTCTGTGCTTCCACTGCAGGGGGCCTGGGTTCGATCCCTAGTCAGGGAACTAAGATCCTGCAAGCCCTGCGGCGCAGCCAAAAAAAAAAGAAGAGAAAAAAAAAGAAATTGTGTAGGCTTCTGGGTTATTTCAACCAGTAGTGGTACTGTCAAATGTTGTGGTTCAAAATGCACTTGTTTAGAGTTGTTCTCACTGTTCTCCATTGTGATAGTCTTTGAAGTATAAAAATTGGTTTTAAGGTGAAAAGAATTATTTTACAGTGATACAATTAAAAAATAGAGCATGGGGCTTCCCTGTTGGCACAGTGGTTAAGAGTCCGCCTGCCAGTGCAGGGGACACAGGTTTGAGCCCTGGGCCAGGAAGATCCCACATGTAGCGGAGCAACTAAGCCCGTGCGCCACAACTACTGAGGCTGTTGTGCTCTAGAGCCCGCGTGCCACAACTGCTGAGCCCACGTGCCACAACTACCGAAGCCTGCGCACCTAGAGCACGTGCTCCGCAACAAGAGAAGCCACTGCAATGAGAAGCCCGTGTGCCGCAACAATGCAGCCAAAAGTAAATAAATTAAAAAAAAAAATAGAGCAAAGCAGTTTCTGATACTATGAATGAAACATGCATTTTTATTTATAACATATCTAAGAACCACTGTGTGAACCCTGTCTGGCATATTAATCTAAAATAAAGTTGTAGATTAGGCATTGTGTCTTCCTTTGGGAGTTCTTTACCCCATTCTTTTGTGATTTAAAATAGCTCTGCCACTTCCTGTATAACATTATGTTTTCCAGATTTTTTTCCCATTTTTTCCTTTTATGTAAATCCCTTCAATTGATGCTGTTTTTCTTGTCTAAAAATTCTTACCTGAGTAGTACTTTTAACTGTTTTCACCCCTTGGAAATCATAGATATTCAGGTGAAAGTTAAGCACCTTGTGGTGATGGTGATTTTGAATGGCATTCACATTGCTAATAAATTGACAAAGTATAGAACTACCAACCAAACTGAGGTGGAAGAGACACTAAGAGACTGAGTTGGCCCGGATAAAATAAAGCAGGAGGGAAAAGAAGCACCATTTCTTCCCTTTTATATGCGGAGGAGGCATTCCACCTCTCCTTGGAGACTCTTAAGTTACTACTGCCCTCTTGTTAATTATATTCTCTCCAATTTTGTTTCCCACCTAATGTCCAGAAAGATTCCCAAATTGTCTTTCCATCTGTTTTCCCTTCTCCTTTATATTAATATTTCTGTTTCCTTGGTGTAGATTATGTATCTCAGTAAGGATTAAGAAATAAAATAATCTAATTCAACTAATTAATACAAAAGCCTCCTTTACCAGTCCCAGTATTTGCATTTTCAGAGAGAAACTTGTTCAAATGAACCTCCAATTGATGAGTTTTCAAATTGTGTGACAGAAAATTGGGATGGGGCAAGGTTTTTTTTTCTGATTCTTTAAATCTTTGCTGTACCATGATAAGCTCCCTGAAGTTATTTCCACTTTTGGTAGCTTCTGTAGTCTTCCTGTATTTCTGAACTCCTAGGTTTTCCAAAAGTTCTGTGTGCACATATGTTAAGATTTTTTCTGTATGGGAATTGGTGGTGATGATAGTTTTTCATAACTCTCACTGAAAACCTCTCCACCTCTACCCTAACCTGAACAGTGAGTCCTCTTAGATGGCAATGAGACTATCAAAATTTTCCAGGTCTCATTTTCTCCATATCTTACTCAAGGTGGAGGTTTAAGGAACTCTTAAAGAGGAATGAATAAACAAACACTTGACATACCACACTAAAAGTTTGCTAACTCCTAAAATTAAGAAAATAGTCTAAGAATTTTCTTTTTTGCAAAAGAAACATAAGCCACACCATCCAAATATAATTCCTTTGGACTACTCCATGAAAATAGATACTAGGAGGCAAATTACAATCAGAATCGTTTAAAGATATAATCTTGAATTTTTAAATCTTTCAAATGATTGCAAAAAAATTTCACCAACTTCAAAGGAAAATATGTACCTCATTCATTCTAACTGGAACCAGTTTTGCTCCAGAGGTGTATGGTACGTGACTACTTTGGTCTCCCCAGTCCTATATATAATGGCCCTCACAGAATTGGATATAATTATACAATATAGTAGTCCTTTTCATATGATGAGGGCAAAATTATATAGTATTTATAGACACCAATTAGAGTAGTACCATATGTTCCATACTGTCACCTAAACATTTGCCAGGTCAAGTCAATGTTTAGGTGAGTTTTCTTCATTCACAAGGCCATTTAATAATACATGGAATCCTGCTGGGAAATATGGTACCTATTTATTTATTTATTTATTTTAAAATAGCTATTTGGTTGCTCCAGGTCTTAGTTGTGGCAAGTGGGCTCCTTAGTTGCGGCAGGCAGGCTCCTTAGTTGCGGCTCGTGGGCTCCTTAGTTGTGGCATGCAAACTTTTAGTTGCGGCATGCATGTGGGATCTAGTTCCCTGACTAGAGATTGAACCCAGTCCTCTTGCATCTGGAGTGTGGAGTCTTATCCACTGTGCCACTAGGGAAGTCCCTATGGTACCTGTTTAAAAGAATCTGCACACCACTAACACCACTCCCCATGTATTCCAGAGATACTTTGAAAACTACTTAAATAAAGACATTACATTTGTCTCTGAATCATAGTTGCCGTATATTAGAAAGCAGTACAAAGTAAGTGAGCAGACTAGGTCAGTAGGCCCTTCTAAACCTGAACTGATACTCTTCACAATTACATATAAAAGGAACTAGATACTCCCTGTAAGACATGTCATTATACAACATGTAATTCAGGCCTTAGTGAACTTTAAGGATTGTAACTTGTGACATGCAGTACCAAACCCATGGTCAGGTATTACTGGCCAAGTCCTTTAGAGAACGTATTTTGTTACCTTCAGTTTGGTCAAAAGCCATTCTCCTAAAGATAATGGACTTTGACTTAAAATGGAATTGAAGATCATTCTCGCTTGAACAGGAACTCAAAAGTTGACAACATAGCAGGGTAAAGGCTATACAAGACCTCTTACGTTTTGTTATTACTGTGGTCTTTCACATGATAAGATTCTGGTTAGAATTTTTCAAACACATAATTACTGTTTTAAAGCACTCTGTGTAAGTGCTTAATACCATTTAATGTCATTAGATACACTGTTAACTGCTTAATATGGAACAAGGGGAATAAAATTACACTGCAGCAGAAAGCAGTTTTATTTCTCCATTTACTAAAGTATGAAATCTTTAATGTACTTATTTATGTTTAAGGCATATAAAAATTGTCAGGTGTTATCTTTGGGCATGGATTGGTATTTTAGATACTTCATCAGTTCTTACTTACATAATGGTGTTTTTATTATTCAGTTTTTGCAGAGCAGGTTTGTTTTGTTTTTAGCAGGGAGGCTTTAAGTGCACAAATTGGCTTTCTGTAAGTTTGTATGTTTCCACTGTTCTTTATCTGGTTGTGTATGCTAGGCTTCTGTAACGAAAACTTACGATGAGTATTTTGTTACCTAACCTTACTATACCAAGTGCCAGTTTTTATTCTTAGGTACTTATCTATGAGGGTTATAGATGTTAACTATGAGGGTTATAGATGTTAACATGTCATATACTTTGTTTAGAAAATAATAAATTTCTTTCCTACATCTCATCCTGGAAGATTCTATCCAGTGGAATGCAACACAAGGCAAACTAAAAGGAGGCCCTGCTTCATGGAATATTCGAAGTTTTAAGACAGTGGATTCCAGCCATTACTTCTTTATAGCATAAAATGGAACTATTTGCCTTTGCTCTTTCTTTTTTTTTTTTTTTAATTCTCTTTCTTCCTTTCTCCTCCCTCAAAAAAGAATCTTACAGCTGGTTCTCCAAGAGTTTAGAAGACAACCTTTTCCCCTTTCAGAGGGGGCAGTTGTTAGGTTTAGGCTTGGCATAGTGTTAAAGCATTGACATAATCAGTTTTACACAAATTACGTGTTAGCTAGAAAACTGAGGGACATTCCCTACGAAGCCATGACAATGTACTGCCATAACTTAATAAAAATTGCCCAAGTGACTGTGCGTCTGCTGAATGGATTTTCTTACACCATCTGGTTGTCATTGTAGTTTTTTTGTTGTTGCTTTCATTTGAAATGTGCTGATGATCTTGTTTTTATTCCGTAGCATTGAACAGATGGGTTGATTATTCTTTTCAGATATTAATAAGGCAGCGGAAAGAAGAAATATGAATACGGCTCCATCAAGACCCAGCCCCACACGAAGGTAAAGTACCCTGAAGCAGTGAGTTACCTTGGGAGAGTTGGGCTCTGGGGAGTTAAGCCCAACTTCGTACATCAAGGGTCTTTTCTTCCCCCCAACAAATCAGAAACGCTCAAGCAAACAATAAGAACATGAACCTTGTGTGAAGGGCCTTGCTGCTTTTTTAAAACTTACATCAGGAGATGCAGAGGAAGCTTTGTGTTTTCCGTGACAAACCCAGCAAGTTCAGCTTGCAACATAAGTTGCAGGCGATTGGAAGAGGATAAACCTCTGTCTGTCCGCAGCTCACGTGTCAATGGGAGCCTCCACAGCAGGAGGAGTGCCCGAGGGTCGTTGGTGTGTGCTGCGCTGCACTGCAGCAGGCAGCAGAGATTCGACTCTTCATTCCAAATGGCTGCTGGTCCAGATGTTAACCCAGGTTTACAGAAAGTGCTGCTTGAGAGATTGCTACTGTGCCTGTGCTGCAGATCCCCTGTGTGCTCGCATGCTTGGGTTACCTATCGAGGGGAAATAAAAAGGGAAAAACACCCCACCTCTCAGAAGTCTCCCTTTTTCTTAGCTTTCCTGGAAATAAAAGGCATTTCCCCAGATGTTCTTCCACTGTTTACAAAAGAGGTAGTCCTGATGTGTATCCTCAAGATGTGCATTAAATTGGTCCCTTCTCTTAAAGAAGAGCCTTATTAACGTTACCATTTATACCAAAGATGAGAATATTGTATTCAAACTGTCTGGCTCCGTAAACAGCACACAAGTGGATGTAGTGTGTGCGGTTTTGTGTGGAATGCAGACATATATATCTCATATCTAGTGTCTCTTCATGGTCCAAGTGGATATTCAGTATGGGTTTTGCCTTTTCCGCTAAGTAAAACGCCAGTTTTCTGCAGTAAACTATGTACCTAAACTATATACCACAGTAAACTACATTTCATGTGATAAACTGAACACTGCTGAGTACAATGAATCCTAGTCTGTACTGGTAGCTCCACAGGTCACTTAGGGATATACCAACTAGCTGGGCATTTACACATAACATACAGCTGTCCTGCTTTGGAACAAAAACACCTATAGTTTGTTACCTACTTATAGGAAGGAATGGCTGCTGTGTGTTTGGTGTATATGCACCCACTTGGATGTAAGGATATTTTCTAAGCTACCAGGATTAAATTACATGTGTCTGTTCTGCAGAGTTCAAGCAGACCCTAGAGGCAAAGTAATGCTGCTGATTTTAGTAAGATTCTTTGAGCACTCTGCCTGCACAGAGGAGTTGAGTCTGACACCACAACTATAGCTACACTACAGCTGTTAGGTGGATACCCTGGTCATCCATTGGTTTCACTGCAGAAATGAGCATATACATTGGTATTCTGTTTGTTCTCTCTAACACCATAAGGAACACCTGCAGCTTGCAGGTATATACTGTATTGATTCATTTTGTGTGTATGTGTGGGTATGCTAAAGAACATAAACGAATCCTGTAGAACTTCAGCAAATCCATATAATGTCTGCTTCCGTTGTGCTGCATCTAACCATGCTGCAGATGTTGGGCAGTCCCTTCTGTGTTGCTCCTTGTTGCCCCAATAAACATGGAATACAGGTGGCTAAGAGTTTGCATCTATTGGTCAGAAATACGGGGCTCCACTGGAAGTTGTGGTTGCAAAATGACTTGAAAGGAGATACGGTGTACATCTAATTTCTAAGGAGCTCTAATGTGTGTGTTTCTGAAGTAGGTAGCTTCCCAGGAGTGTGGAGTTGGTCACTATAAAACTCCACTAGTAAAATCCTCCTCCTCTCTGTTGTCCCCATGATGCTTATGATCTCTAGGTAATGTTGGTGTGTTTCCACAGGCAAAAAAGGGGGGGGGTGCACATCGCAGAATACAGAGTAGTTCCCATTTGTGCTATGGATTGAGAAGAATATTTTATGTCATTCCATTAACAATATACCTAACCAGATGCTTTTAACATTTCCAGTTGATTGTAGGTATTCAACCTACATTGGCAATGTAGGGGAAATAACCAACTCACCTGGTTGGAATCCAATATAGCCATTGCCAGGGCAATTTATATTTTAAATTGCATTAAATTTAAAAGATTAATTTCATCCCAACCTAAAATGCCACTCCATAATTTCATCTGTAATAGAAGAAATATTTTTATGCTTTTTTTCTTCTTTTAATACTCCCCCCAAGGAAAAACATACAAACAACATTGGAGGGGGCCTTTTAAAATGTTCTCCTTACCAGATTTACAAATATAAATACACGTTACTTTTATATACCTTTTAATATATCATCTTCCTCAGAAATAAGTTCTAAAATGAGGTTGTTTGGGATGTGGATAGGGCTGTGGCTTCCCGCTTTATTTACAATCAATAGGAGGGACAGCTAGGCTAATTCAAATTCCGTTAAGAATCAGTCTTCCTTGGTGATAGTCCCTAACTGGATTCCTCAACATGTTGTTTACCATGATTAAGTTTCATATAGTCATGCTTAGTAAGGTTCGGGGAAGAGGATGTTCACATCTAGTAAAATCTTTTCTGGGCCCCATCTAAAAATCTAAGCAGAGTCCCAGGTTTCTTTACATTTAATAAAAATAAAAATTTTCAAACCTTAAAGCCAGATAAATTGAACATTGTATTCAGAATAGAACACTAACATTTTGATCATTGCCCTGATCACGTATTATCTCTTAAGATATACCAATAGGGTAGAAATAAAATACAGTAAGTAGGCAAGGTGTGTGGTTAGTCTGGAAGGGGCTAATCATTTCTCTGAGGGTGAACACTGGATAGCACTGTCTTTTTGGGTGCGTGCTTCCAGTCAGAACCTTGAGATAATTCCAAGTGAAGCAGTATGTTGACAACAATCCAACTGCCTTCATTTGGCAACCCTAATCATTTTATATGCCCCCAGGCATAAGGAAATGCATTATTCACAGGAAAAAAACCCACTACCTATAGCAAACATTTCCCTTAAGTTGTAACTCTGTGTCTTCAGTGTTGCTACTTTTAATAAGAGAATTGTTTTTAAGCATGTTGGCAGGACTTTTGTAACATCTTGTTTTGCTGGACTTTAACCTTGAGTGTCAAAACACCTCAGTATCTTTGGGAATTTTCACAGGATTATCACCTCTTCAAATGTCTCTGTAAGCCACGGTTTTGCTGGCTTTGCTCTCCGTTCAGTAATATGCCTCCCTGATGACTCCAGCTGTGTCAGAATGTGGTTCTGACAATATTGGCCCAGCCAAGCACAAAATTCTCCATCAGGGATCCCTGCTCTGGATCAGATTTCAGCCTGAATTCTCATCATTTAATCCTTGGACCACTTCACTGGACTCCATTGTATGCATTGAGTACATTGTATAGTTACCATGCAGCTTGTCTAGCATTGGTGCTAGGCATCAGTCCTTACCTTCCTCAGAGACTGGACCATGATTCTAGTCGTACCTCAGTTCTCAGTTTTCATCTTCAGCTCAACACTTCGGCAATCCAGTTCTGGAATATATCCTTATGCAGACGTGGCCTCCAAGTGAGACTCTGCATTTCCTAAACCTTCCTACATGACCTGAAAAAAAGCAAATAGAATTAACTTGTCTACATCAAGAACTCTGCAGAGAATTTCCCTATGTATTCGTGAAGGATGTTAGGCCTGGTGCCTCTTTGGTGAAAATCGTCAAGGATTGGTTCATCAAAAATAACCTAGACATCATCAACTATATTTCAGTTCTTTAAAAAAGAAAAGAAATAACCTAACTGTAGACAAGTTCCTTATGTAGCCCGAGGTGATTTCTGTGTATCCACAGTGTTAATTCCTTTGATAACTGCTTGCTCTTTGGGTATGAGACAGCCCTAGCTCTAGGTGGGCTTCACAATTACAGATTGCAGGCTGTGATTACCTCTGCACTAACACTTAAAGAAGAGCCGTCAGTTCTCAGCAAGTGCTGCCTCTCTCTACCAACAGAAGAGTCGTATTTGTGTTTGAGAAAATCATCAGTGTGCTTCCTAGGGAGAAGCATGGGCACTTACAAAATTTGGATTTGTAATGTGTGATATCTCATTGCACCCCATTATCCTACCGGCACCTAATGGCAAAATTCTGTACAAGTCTGTCGTCTCTGTTTCTAACAGCATGGAGCGCGTGGTGGGGGATCAACATCACACAGCAGCCGGCCATTTAGAGAATGGTATTTGTGGACAGTATCTGTGACAGAACAGAAGTACGAAGAGCTGATGAAGGATTTTTTTTCAGGAGCAAAAAAAAAAAAAAGGCTGGCCTCCCAAGGAAAATATTACTGTGAACAGAAAGAAAAAAAGGAGATGCCAACAAAGAATAGGACAGAGGCCTTCCTCCCTAACCTTCTGTACAGCCAAGGCCAAAGAACACCATCCTGGGCTTGAGATCTCAGTCTCTAGACAAAGAGAAGCTCAAAGTCCATCAGTTGTCCAAGATAATCATCTTATCAGTAAGCTGTCAAATGCCTAGTGCTCTGCATACCCCTGTTGTCCCCAGGAAGAGAAGCACTTCTACCAGAAGCACCTCACTGGCCATGGTTTTTCCCTTCACCCATCCCTCCTTACCTCTCAGATGTTTCCAAATGGTGTGACTTTATTTCTCTCAAGGCAAAGAGTTTGGCCTTTTCTCCCCCTCCTGCTGAATAGCTGAGGAATTTGCAACAGAATTTTAGTGGTTTTTATCATTTGCCTTCAGTTTGTGGACTCTGGTTCTGAAATTTCTTTAACTACTATTCAGTTTCTTTTTAGCCTCTAGTGACCTGGTACCTGAGGGTACAATGCATTGGTCTCCAGTTAAACACCTGTGGTACCGTGGGATGATATAGTGAACTGTATTCTCCAGAAACTTACTTCTAACCCACTTGTTATCTGAGGTCAAGCATCTCATTCAGCAGGCTTCATCCTTGCGGCACTCTGAATCCTGCACACTGTACCACCTTTTTGTTATCCGGTTCTTGCTTTGAGAAGGATGTTGGGGCCAGAAGCAGGAGCCCTTTTGTTCTGGGGAGTTCTTTGTTTGGGTTCTAAAGTGACCTTAAAGGGTTTTTTGTTTTTGTCTCCAGAAGAGCAGCAGTCTGCCATACTGCTCATCTTTTGGAGAAAGGAAAAAAAGCTTTGCCTTTTCATTTTAGAGAATTACTATCCTCTCTGTCCCTGCTTCTACCACTCCTTTGGTTCTTCCCCATGTGAATATCGTCTCTTCTACATTGTTACCCAGAAGGTAATTGAGGGGAAATTTGTAGTTTTGTTGCACACAGACTTTAGATTCATTGAGGGGGGGAGAGTGCTTGCCTTCTCAAACTGGAAGCACGAACCCAGATTTTGGGAATCTAGGGTGCTATGGTCAACCTCCAGGGATAAACTCTTGACAGGTGAGTAAGGTATTTCAGTGGGTTCAAAAGAATGAGCACCAAATATGGCATTTATAATTATCCTAAGTCTGTGAAAAACATGCTCTGACGTGGTGTTCTTGCCCCTGTCCCCAGCCCTGTTTTCACCAGCCCACAGCTTTGTGTGTGGTCTGTGGTCTGTCAGGTTCATGATCTCTTTCAGCCTTGATTGCCAGAGAACACTTGAAATCTGATTCCACCTCTAATAACTGTTTCTAACTGCTCCCCAAGGCAGGTTTATCTGCCGATCATTAATCCAGAAATACTTTACAGTTGTCCCTTCCTATTAGATCCTGGGGATTTGCCCACATTATACACTAGATCAGATGTTACACATGTTAGGCGGATTTATGTGACATAATAAAAGTTGAAGTAAGAATCTTGGTTAGTCTGCACTTTATTTTAATAGGAAAAATGTTTAGCTGTCCTCATTTAAATTCTCTAGTCTCCCATATGTTTGCTCCCACAAATCAGGAGTACTTGTGAGCCTTAAAACATATGACAAGGACTTTTCATAGAAGCAGAATTGGCATTTAAATTGTTTTTGCTGTGACCATGTGGATGAAGTGAAATTGAGGTTTTCTTCCAAGCTGAGGGCATCATGATGAATGCCCATATGTGTAGTCATGGTAGATGACAAAACTATAAAGAAAACATGATGCCTGCTCTTGAGAGGCTTACATTTTAGTTGAACAATTCAATTCATTAAACATTTACTGAACTCTTTTCTGTGTCCTACGGATACAAAGCATTCGGAAGAGCTTACTGTTTGGTAGGGAAGCCATGTAAGCAAATAACTACAGAACAGTATGATAAGTGCAGCAGTAGAAATATGTGTGCAGAGCAAGACTCATTTAACATATTCATGGAGCATCTGCTACATGCCAGACAATATAAACGTATGCGGTGGCTTTATCATGGAGAGTGAAACTGACAGTGCTTGTCCTCATGGACTTACAGTCTAAGGGCAAACAGACATTACACAGGTAAATTGATATGTGACGTCAAATTGTGATAAATGAGTGAAAACAAAGTGCTGTGAGAGAGAGTGGCCAGGATTTAGGGACGGAAGATAAACTTTTAAACTAACAGAATCAGGGAGTAAGGGATACTTGAGCCTGAGACCTGGAAAATGAGTATGGATTCGTTCCTGCTACAAGTAGAGGCATCAGGAAAAACCTTGACTAGTTATAGCTGAAAGGTCAATATGGTAAGAAAGTGGTGAACTAGGGAGAAGGTGAGACTAGGTTGGAGAAGACAGGAGCCAAGGCCAGGGAGAATCTTACTAACTTCAGTAGAGATTTTAGACTGAATTCGAAATACTGTGGGAAACCAGTGAAGGGTTTTATGTATGTAAAAGATCACTTCAGAGTAATCTGGAGAAAGATTGGGAAACAGGCAAGAGGAGAGATGAGGAGACTACTTTAGAAGGCTATTGTGGTTTTGGGGAGAGATGGTTTGGGGTTGGCCTTCAGTGGTACCTTATAGTGGTAAAGAAACGGGCAGAATGGATATCAATTTCAGAGAAAGAGTTAACAGAATTTGGAAATGTGATTGGAAGAGTGGATGCGACTTTAAGGAAAGGATGACATCCAGTTTCGTGGCTTGAGCAACTGAGTAGGTAGATGAGATGGAAAAGAATGGAGGAGGAGCATATTTGTTGGAAAAGATCAAGAGTTCAGGGCAGGTTTTACGGAGGAGGTAATCCTTAAAGTGGGTCACACAAGAAGACGTTGTAAAAAGGTAAACCAGATCAAGATGAGTAATAGAAATAGTAAGTGCTCTAAGAGTTTAGCAGGAGGAGAGATCAGCGGTTACTAGAGATTAGAGATTTCTTGGAAGACATGGGACATGAACTTGCCTTTGAGGATTGGGTGATACCTGAGTTAGTGCAGGAAGAACATTCCATGTTGAAAAGCCGTATGAACAGAAATACTGAGATGCATAGCGTGAGTTGAGTCATAAGAACAGCTTAAGTAGAACTAAGGAGGTTGGATCAGGAAATGGGGGAGAAATAATAAATGCGAAGGGGCCAGATCTGTTAGGGAAGGGTGCCCAGAAGCGTGATAGCCAAGCTGCAGCTGGTAACAGGTGGAAATTCAGATGGTTAATCTGGTATTTGCTGAATGAATTGAAATCTGGAAGATTGGGTTTTGGTTTTGTTTTTTGGAAACTCTTGGTGGTGCCAGCATAAAAATAAGAGTTTGGATTGAACTTAGAAATCCAATGAGAATGAACAAGAAAAACAGGATTCAAGTGACTTAATGGGGATAGAGAAGAAAAATCAGTTAACTTTCAAGAACTTAAACCATGGTAAATGGGAAGATGATTTTAGGCAGAAATGAAAAAGTCAGTCTGGGCCTGATTGGGTTGAATAAGAAGTTTAATTTTAGATATGTTGGGGATGAGTTTCCAGTTGGGTGGAATGTCTCATGAAGAATATTGAAGCAGATCAGGCCAAACATACCTGTGACTTCAAACACTTTTTTTTTCTTGTTTTTGTTTTTTTTAAAACAAACAAAAAACACCTTGGCAAAAAGGAACCAGGTTCTACATAAACCTCAGACTGAGAGAGACCACTTCTCAATATGTATGTTAAGAAGGTAGAGAAACTGAGTGTTCCTGTATCTGACTGTATGTCTCATATTGTACTTCTTTCTTTTTTCCCCTTAATTTGATTAATCCTGCTAGATGTTTTAAGTGACGTTTTCTGTACTTTAAGGACAACACCTTTGATCACCGTTACTTTGTATGAGATGGTGCCATTTGCTCATTTTTTCTTCATGAGTCTTGCCCCTTATTATCACACACACACACACACACACACACACACCCGCAACGTTCTGCCTCTTTTTAAAGTCTCTTTCGAACAAGTCTGATGGGAGGAAATAGGTTCTGGGGGAAGACACTTTCACTTTGAAAACCTGTTGAGATAGAGATGATAGTTTGACATGTATACAGAATACTGAATTACTCCCTGAAGCCTGATAAACACTATGATCCCAGTCAGAACCTTTGACTCTGGATCATACATTCTTCCCTCAATATCCTAATCTTTTGAGATTCTAGAACCTACTAGTCTTTATTTGCTGACCAGATGGTAACTATCCTTAAAATTTTAATCATGTTCTCACTGACTGCCGTATTTTAGAGAAGAATGCTTGGAGGGTGGGGGCTTCCTCCAATAAAGAGCTGAAAGGTTGGCTCCTTCAATTTCTTTGTCTTAGCATCTTCTTGCTGCCTCCCACAGGGATCCATATGGCTTTGGAGACAGCCGAGATACAAGACGCGATCGATCCCCCATTCGAGGAAGTCCAAGAAGAGAGCCCAGGGATGGCAGAAATGGCCGGGATGCTCGAGATAGCAGAGACATGCGAGACCCCCGAGATTTGCGGGACCACAGAGAGAGCAGAGACATTCGGGATCACAGAGACAGCAGAAGTATGCGTGATGCTCGGGACATGAGGGATCCTAGAGACTTTCGTGACCTAAGAGACTCTAGGGATTTTCGAGATCACCGGGACCCCATGTACGACAGATACAGAGATATGAGAGACTCACGAGATCCCATGTACAGGTACGTGTACAGCTGTTCTGGTTGGTTTTTTTGTAATAGTCTTTTTTATGTGTCTTCTGCTGAACTGATGGAAAGCTCTGTATAGCAGTGACTTTATCAGCCCTATATTTCCAATGTCTATCAAATGGTAGATGTGCTGCTTAATAAATATTTGGTGAATGTGTGAATGATGATGAACTGTGCTTAGTGAATGAATCTGGGTCTCTCCCTGTGGCCTCTGAAAGGCAACATCGTGCAAATGGAAAAAAAGATGGAGTACAAATTGTTTTGGCCATGCAAAACCGCAGGGAAGGTGCACAAATGGTCAATAAATACGTGAAAAGATGCTTGACATCCTTAGTTATCAGAGAAATGCAAATTAAAGCCACAATGAGATACCACTTCATACCTACGAGGATGGCTATAATAATTTATTTTAAAAAAAAGTGTTGGCGAGGTGTGGAGAAACTGGAATCCTCATACATTGCTGGTGGGAATGTAAAGTAGTATGGCCACTGTGAAAAAGTTTGGCGGTTCCTCAGAAAGTTAAATATAGTAGAATTAATGATCCGTCAGTTCCACTCCTGAATATATATCGAAAAGAATTGAAAAGAGGAACTCACGCAGATGAATGTGAATGTACATAGCAACACTATTCACAGTAGTCAGAAGGTAGACACAATTCAAATGTCCATCAATAGATGGATAAAAAAATGTAATATATCCATAAAACAATATTATTCAGCCATAAAAAGAAAGGTAATTCTGACACCTGCGACAACCTTGATGGTCCTTGAAAACATTATGCTATGTGAAATAAGCCAGACAGACACAAAAGACAAATACATGTTTTCACTTATATGAAGTATTTAGAAAAGGCAAATTCATAGAGACAAAGTAACAGCAAAGGGGGTTGAGTTTCTGTTCGGGGTGATGAAAAATTATTTATGTGGATTTTTTTGATTTTTTTTGTTTTGGTTTTTAACCACAATTTTTCAAAAGCACAGGGAAGGAGGCTTGGGGTGGGGGCATGGAATGGTTCCTCAAAACTAACATCAATAATTACTACCAGTTATTTTGTATTTACTTTAGGCCAGGGAGCTCACTTTATGCTGAGAGCTTTCTGTACATCCTCCCAGTCACTTTGGAAGGTAGGTTAACTCAGTCCCAGCCACAGAGCTGATAAGCAGTGAGTCCCAGATACTAATTTCGTTTGTCTGATCCCAAAGTCCTGTGCCTTACTGTGCTTTACTTCCTCACAGACAACTGGGTCTTGAAGAATTCTCTGTATTTGATGTTTGCAGGATAAGACTTTTAACTTTGCGCACATTTCTTTAACTTTTCAGGAGAGAAGGCTCTTACGACCGATACCTGCGAATGGATGACTATTGCAGGAGGAAGGATGACTCTTACTTTGACCGTTACAGAGATAGCTTTGATGGACGAGGCCCTCCAGGCCCAGAAAGTCAGTCTCGTGCAAAAGGTAAAGTAGCAGAAACAGCACTTAGCACTGGTAGGACACTTTACAAAAGAAAGAGGAAGCTAATAACCAACTGGAAAGGGGCTAATGACTTGGCTAAGCAATTCACAGAAAGAAGAAATACAAATACCCTGTTCATGTGTAGAGAACATTCAGCTTGAAAATCATTTTTAAAATGCGAAGTAGTACCCTCATCTGATTTAGTCATCTAACAAGAAGAAATAAGTATGAAATTCCAGCAGTAAGAAAAGAAATGAACAAAAGATGGGAGCAGAAGAGGTCGTTTGCTTTTTTTTTTGCTCATTGACCAAGTAACTAAAACTGTTTGCATTACCTATGTAGTATGTGGGGTTTTTTGTTTTATTTATAATCTTTACCTAACAGCATTTACTTTTTAGGTAAAGACAAACATGTTTTTTATTGATAAAAGCCTTGATTTTCTCAATACATTCAATACATCTTTAAAGATTTTTAGATTGTTTTACACCTGGTCAAGTTAAGAACCTCTTTTCTATCTATCTTTCTTTCTTCCTTCCTTCCTTCCTTCCTTCCTTCCCTTCCTCCCCTTCCTTCCCTTCCTTCCCTTCCTTTCTTTCTTTCTTTCTTTATTTTTGGCTGCGTTGGGTCTTCGTTGCTGCTCTCGGGCTTTCTCTAGTTGCGGCGAGCAGGGGTCACTCTTCGTTGCGGTGCGTGGGCTTCTCACTGCGGTGGCTTCTCTTGTTGCAGAGCACGGGCTCCAGGCGTGTGGGCCCCAGCAGTTGTGGCATGTGGGCTAGTAGTTGTGGCTCATGGGCTCTAGAGCGCAGACTCAGTAGTTTTGGCGCACGGGCTTAGTTGCTCCGCGGCATGTGGGATCCTCCTGAACCAGGGCCCGAACCCGCATCCCCTGCATTGGCAGGCGGACTCTTAACCACTGTGCCACCAGGGAAGCCCAAGAACCTCATTTTTAATTTGTTAAGAAACTTACACTTTACTGCCTGATTTTGTTTGTTTGTTTGGGGGGGTGTTTCGTGTTTGTTTACTGCCTGGTTTTTTTTTTAACAAATTACAATTACCTGTCAATAGGGGACTTAAATAGTTGTCCCAAAAATGAAAATAATGAAATACCATCTTTTACCTATCAAGTTGGCAGGAGGTTTTTTTGGTTTGGTTTTTGTTTTGTTTTCTTTTTAATGACAATACTCAATGTTGACTAAGATGTGGAGAAATAGCACTAGGTGCTCCACCCCTGTGAAAGGATAAATTAGTCACAGCCTTTCTAGAGGGCATTTTGGCAGCATGTGTGAGATTAAAACAACCATGCCATTTAATCCAATCATTCCATTTCAATGAATTTATAATAGTAAAAAACAATAATAAGGGTTATTTTTAGGAGGTAGTCTAGAGGATTAATTCAGAGAAAGTGTGTGTGTGTGTGGGTGGGTGTGTGTGTGTGTGTGTGTGTTATGACCTTTGCCCACAAGTAGTTCAGGATTGAAAATAAGGCCTGTGACTTATTTTTATAGAAAGGCACGGTCCATGTTTCAGTTTTCTCTGGTGTCATCCTGCAGAGCGTTTGAAACGTGAGGAACGGCGTAGAGAAGAGCTTTATCGTCAGTATTTTGAGGAAATCCAGAGACGCTTTGATGCTGAGAGGCCTGTTGATTGTTCTGTGATTGTGGTCAACAAGCAGACTAAGTAAGAACCCTTTGGATATTTTTCCTGAGTGAGGAGAAGGATCAGAAGAGAAATTCAGGCTCGTTGGCAGCTGTACCCACTTAACTTGGGCTGTGTACTCTGGCATTGTTATACTGTGTTAACCAGGGTTCTTTCACTTGTAGGTGACAGAAGACCCATTGCAAACTGGCTTAGGCCCAAAGGGAAATTTTTAGTTTGCTTGACTGGGAAGTTCAGGCATGGCCACATACAGGGTCACACTGTCATAAAGACTTGGTCTCTCTATTGCCTTCACTCTCAGACAAGCTTTCTACTCAAAAAGGCAGAACAGCACTGGCTCTAGACATGTATCTTCTTAGCTTAGCAAACCAGTGGAAAGAGAGCTGCTCTTTCCCATTGCTTCCGCCTGAAGTCCTGGAATTGTTTCTCATTGGATTGCCCAGGCTTACTTTCCCATCCCTGAACTATCACTTTGACCAGCAGTGCTGGGATGCTCTGATTGGCCAGGGCTAGGTCATGTGCCCACCCCTAGAGCTAAAAGTGGGATTAGCCCTGTGGAACCATGTGTACTGAGTGGGAAAGGGGTGCCTTCCCAAGGAAAATCAAAGAGGGGACTATATGCTGGTCAGGCAAAGCAATAAATGTCCCCTTTGTGAGACAACACCGAATCCCCAGTACTTTGGAAGGCATACGTCTCTGCATTTGTCAGCCAAGAGCCAGGCTTTCTTTGTGAAGTGCCATAGCCTTGCAGAGCTGTTAGGTGACCACGCTAGCCAAGCCAGAGTTCATAGCAGTATTTTACTCTACCTCTGTTTCACATTCTTTCCTTGAAGTAGCAGAGCAGAGGTGTAGAAGGGAGTTTATAGCAGCTTGCAAGTTTGAGAGTAGCTATGTTCCCTTTCCCCAAGTGGTTAGTAAATAACTTCATGTATTTTCTAGCAGTTTGGGGTTAAAGAGCTAATTTCAAGGCAGAGACTAGGGAAATAGGTGTTGAGTCACCAAGCAGCAGGCAGCATTCACAGGCTTGGGGCTGCCTTGTTTAGAAACAGATGCTGCTTTTAACTTGTAGATGGCTTTTTTTTGCCCTCCCCCCTTTTGACTCATGATAATGTCATTTTCTGAGCACCTACTCTGTACTACTACATGCTAGGCACTTAAATAATTTTTTTAATCTTCACAGTAATCATGTTTCATGTGTATTCACTCATCAAATTTTCTATGTGTGACAGGTGCTAGGTCCTGGAGCTGTAATGCTAATAAGCAAACACACATGGCCCCTTCCTCTTGTGGAGCTTATACCCTAGTTGGACAAATGACAGAAATAAATGTATTGGTGATGTGTCTTATAAGAAATATATCAAGGATCTGATTTAGATTGCAGAGAAAGTCAAGGAAGTGACGTATGAGCTGAGCCATATTAATCCTGTCTGACTGTTAAAGAAACTGAGGTTTGTAAGAGGTAAAGGGACTTGCTTAAAGCTTCAACTTTGCAAGTAAATGTTAGGATCCAAACCTGTCTTTCTAGCATTTAAAACCCATGCTTTTCCCACTATATTGTGCAGCCTCTACAAAGACGGACATGTGTTACAAGTCTTAGGCATCAGGATGGTGTTTAGGAATGACCATCAGACTAGAGAATCAAGAGGAGGACCTGGGTACTAAATACTGTGCTATTGGCAACTTCATGTGTGACCATTTTGAGCCAGTATAGAGAAGGAATTGGTCTAGATTCTTGGAGCCTGAAGAGGGTGCTAGGGAGACACTGGTAGAGCTAGGATTTGAAGTCTTCATAGGAGCTCACACAGCTAGCTGAGGTGCCACAGTGTGCAGATTGGGAGTTGGTCAGGGAGTACTCACCTGGATCCTGTTTGTTTCTACAGAGATTATGCTGAATCTGTGGGGCGGAAGGTTCGAGACCTAGGCATGGTAGTGGACTTGATCTTCCTCAACACAGAGGTGTCACTGTCACAAGCCTTGGAGGATGTTAGCAGGGGAGGGTCTCCCTTTGCTATTGTCATCACCCAGCAACACCAGATTCACCGCTCCTGTACGGTCAACATCATGTTTGGAACCCCACAAGGTATGGAGGCCCAAGCGGGTCAGAATTTCAGAAGTAGTCACTAGTCCATTAATTTTTTTATGCCTTACTCAGAAGCAGCAGGTTTTAGGTAAATGTATTTCAGTTCAAATGTGGTAGGGCCCTTTTTTAAGTGCACGGCAGAGACTTGCATAGTCATTTAGTCTTCTGATATTCTCTCACTGGATACAGTTCTGGGCCTGCTGTATATGACATTATATTTAGCACTTAGGTATATACAGTGATGTGCTGGCAAATGTTTAACAACCAGTTCTGGGGTGGGGGGGCGGTGTGGTTTATAGCATTTTCTGATTTCCATGGTGTAAATACTCCCACTGTGTTCTATATCAAGCTACCAACATGAAGTCACTTCAGGGCCAGTTGGGAGGAGATGCACACAGTCTGCTCTCACCAGTGAGGGCCAGCTCCAGCGCAGCTCTGGCACGTACTACACTGAATGCAATAGAGTCCTTGCTTTCAGCAGATTTTCTAATGAGGGACAAAGCATACAACAGGCAATTAGGATACTCTTTGTAAGTGTGCTAGAGAAGTGGGTGGAGGGGCTGTGAGAATAGGGAGGAGGCTCTGAGCTCCTGGAGGCCCAGAGTAGGTTCCTTGAAGTCCTTCCCTGAAGTAGCTTTTAGTCCTTTGCTCCCAGATTGTTGAGACTCAGCCAGCTGATTCCCTGCTCATTGCTTGCTCACACAGCACAAACCTTTCACTTTTCCCACCACCCTGGGGCTATTTGCCCCACCAGTTTTACCCATAGGGATAGCGTGTAGAAGCCTCTCCAGCGGGTCATTTGTCTTTCTGAGGAACAGTCCTCAAGATGTGTGAAGACATTTATATCAAGTGCTGAGAAGTCTTCTCACAACCCTGTAAATCATTGTTGCCCAGGGGTGAGGAGAGGAGGTTATTTAGGGTCACAATTTGATCTTAATCCGTAACCTTTGAACTGATGAATTAAAACACCAGCTCTATCCTTAGGAGCACAGTAGAGAGCCAGGCTTTACAGAAGGGCTTTTTCGACCCCCGTGGCCTGCCTCCTGTGGTTATTCTCCACATGGTCTTTTTGAATCTGTGAGAGACTGTCATATTTCTTTGGTTTTTACTACACGTCTGTGATCTAAGAATTCCCCAAAGAACTAGCTCTGTACAAGGGTGTCTGTTCCCCACCAAAGAAATCCATTCACCTATCTCCCCAACCTTCATCCCCCTCCTCTCCCAACCTCTCCCCATCCCCATCCCAAGGCTTTTTGTCACTGAAATGGTTTTCTTGCTCATTTGAGGTTAGGAAGGGCTTGGTAGAGTCCAGTAGGTGGGCACTCAAATCTGTCATGGGAGAAAATAACTCATGTCATTCCCTCCTGCAGAGCATCGCAACATGCCCCAGGCAGATGCCATGGTGCTGGTGGCCAGAAATTATGAGCGCTACAAGAATGAGTGCCGGGAGAAGGAACGCGAGGAGATTGCCAGACAGGCAGCCAAGATGGCCGATGAAGCCCTCCTCCAGGAACGAGAGCGAGGAGGCCCTGAGGAGGGAATGCGCGGGGGGCACCCTCCAGCCATCCAGAGCCTCATCAACCTGCTGGCCGACAACAGGTACCTCACTGCCGAGGAGACTGACAAGATCATCAACTACCTTCGCGAGCGGAAGGAGCGGCTGATGAGGAGCAGCACCGACTCTCTGCCTGGTGAGCTACGTGGCAGGGCCGAGGTGAAGTTCTCACTCTGCATTTCTCTAATCCCCACGCTCTGTTGGGAGGGTGGCAGGCCCAGGGCTCTTCAGGGTGGGCAGGGGCAATGAGCACATCCCTTGGGCTCTCCCGTGGGCCATCCATGCTGGTGTGATGGTAACTTAAGATCTGGGCTCTGAATCCTGGTCCCTGTAGTTAGTGTGGTGGGTGGGCTAGTATGCTGGCTCCCTGGGAACCAAGGTGGACGCCCTTCTTTCTTTAAGTAGTTGTCTGGAGGAACGAAGCTGTTTTCCGGGAACAGCACATACCATGAAGTGGCCCCTTTGGGAAATTGATGTTATAGTCTGTGTACTATGTGATTGATGTGATCAGTGATTGTTGTTCTTCCCTGGGCTGCTACGCCTCCTGCCCATGGAGGGTACTTTTCAACCAGATACCTCCTCCTTCTGTGTTTTAGGCCAGATTTCCCGTCAACCACTCGGGGCGACCTCGGGTGCCTCACTGAAGACACAGCCAAGCTCCCAACCGCTCCAGAGCGGCCAAGTGCTCCCCTCTGCTACACCCACTCCAGCGGCACCCCCCACCTCCCAGCAAGAGCTTCAGGCCAAAATCCTCAGCCTCTTCAATAGTGGCACGGTTGCGGCCAATAGCAGCTCTGCATCCCCCTCAGTTGCTGCCGGAAACACCCAGAACCAGAATTTTTCCATAGCAGCGAACAGCCAGCCTCAGCAAAGATCACAGGCCTCTGGCAATCAGCCTCCAAACATTTTGGGACAGGCAGGATCTGCTCGGAACATGGGCCCCAGGCCTGGGGCTCCTTCCCAAGGGCTCTTTGGCCAGCCTTCCACTCGCCTGGTGCCCGCCAGCAACTTGGCTAGCCAGAGGCCCGTGTCTTCCACAGGTATCAACTTTGACAATCCAAGTGTACAGAAGGCTCTGGACACTCTGATCCAGAGTGGCCCTGCTCTCTCCCACCTGGTTAGCCAGACCACAGCACAGGTGGGGCGGCCCCAGGCCCCCATGGGATCGTACCAGAGGCATTACTGAGGCTAAATCTCAACTACTCCTGGTCCCCTCTTCCTCTGGCCTCCCACCTATTGCGTTCTAAATAGAGTTATTCGGAAGATGTTCTCTGCACCTATCCAGGTCCACATCGAATGTCATAAGTTTCTACCATCTGCTCTCTCCTGCCTAAGGCTATGTTGCTTACCCCTTCCAGAGTCCGAGTTTATACTGCACTGGAGGTGTATTTTGTTGGTGGTGGGGTGGGGGTTTGGGGGGTTTTGTTTTTGTTTTTTTGTGGTTTCTTTTGGTAGAAAGTAAATATCTCTGGGGTCATGGGCAGTATAGGTGTCTGGGCTCCGTTTGTATTTCAGTTGTCTCTCTGTCAGCTGGACGTGGGGCGAGGGAGGAAGAAGCAGCCGAGCCCCAGCTGGGTGAGCTTGGGGTAGCATTTTCATGTTGAGAGCCACTGCCTTTGTTCATTCTGAACCTACCACGGGTGTCCAGCCTCGCACAGGCCCACCAGAGCTCGAGCTCCTGCCTGCAGCTCCTGTGTAGGGTTCCAGAGCAGCAGGTTGGGCTTGGTGGGCACGGTGTCCTCTTACCCCATCCCACATAACGTGGGGTCTGCTTGAGGATTCAGAAGCCGGCTGGCTACTCAGCTACTGGAGTTGTTGAGGAGTGGCCAAGCCGGCCACTTTTCTGCCTGACCCAGGGTTATTGGTTTTTGGTTTTCTCTTTTTTTCTTTTTGGCTTTCATTTCAATGAAAGATCTCCCGTGGACTGCACAGCTCCAGTGACCAGCAGTTTAACACAAACTGTGAATCTGGGCCCCAGCCACTCTTACCCCCTAATATTTCTGTTAGCCTCTCCCTCACCAGTGGTAGTTTCATGGAATCGGCTCTGAGAAGGCAACTCTAGACTGTGGCAGTGAACACCCATTTTTTTCAGTGATTGCTTTGAGCTTTTGGCTCAAAAATCAGGCTCTTGTTCTGTTTTCTAAGCAGCAGGAGATAGGGACCATTTTGATGTCAGACTTTCGGTAGCTGGACATGTTCTTGATACAGGAGGCTGTTCATAACTTTTGAGCCAGAGTGAAGTTACTAGAGGGAGGACTTCTGGCTGCTGCTCTACATGGAAACAAAGGAAGCTGCCCTCTCCCTAGGGATGGTGCTCATTAGAGCCTTGTGGATCAGTCTCAAGGGGCCCCTGGCAGAAGTGAGGGAGAGCAGTGACTTCACCTGAGTCCCTGCCAGTGGCTGAGTAAACAGTGTTTTCAAAAACTCAAGGTCCCCAGATGGCAGCATTTTATGTTCTGACCTGTTTGTGTTATATAGTGTTTTTTTTCTCTTTGGAACTTTTGTGTTGTTAATAAGATGAGATGATTACTTTTTAATTAAAACGAAAAAGTGAAAGCTGTGTTGTCTTTTTTGGGTGTCACTATCCACAGGGCCTCCTTGTGAGCATTCCTTCCCCGAGTTTGAAGGCGAGGTTCCCTGACAGAGCACTGACTAGTTTCGCTCTGCCCTGAGTCTGCAGTCAGGCCTCAAAACCTCTTTTAACCCTAGCTTCTCTTCTTATGCAGCTCACCTAGTACAGCTCAGAGCAAAAGCCTGCTGGTTAATTATAATGCTATGTAAACATCCGTGTTTGTGGCAGACTTGCACTGTGTCAGAGGCTTGTCCTCTTATTCTAGGAAAGGAAAACAGGACTTGTGAAGAGGCCATTTCTGGCCAAAGGCGAGTGGAGAGTGGGGTACTCTCCTGTTTTGATTTTGTCTCACTTGCCGCCCTCTGTCCAGCCCGTTACGCAAGGAGTTGGCAGAAGCAGAGTCACAGGTAGGAGCTCTGGAGAGCATTTAATAGAGAGCCCCATCAGGAGGCTTGGAGTGGGTGTGGTGAAGCGGCTGGCACGAGGCCTCCAGTGGGTTCGGGACCAAGATGCTGACAGTGCTGAGGCTGACCCGGAAGTGCTCACCGTCTCGTAGGAGAGGTGGTGGGTGCACTGCCCCTGCTGCCAGTGCCTTTGTCCCTCTAGGACAGGGCCCCAGAGCTATCAGTACACGAGGCAACCCACCTGGAGTGGTGGTCAGTGTTTCTGGTTAAGAGTCTAGGGGCCTCCTGGAGGGCCACCTTTTACACCCCTCTTCCCACCTACTAATTCTTCCTCCTGGAGTGTCCAAACAACACACCTCAGGCTGTGAAGGGTATAATAAAATTATTTTTATTGCATTTTGTGCAGACGGGAGTCTAAAAAATTAATACATAAAAGCTATAAAGCATTAAATGGGAGCATTCAACAATAAAGGAAAGAACCAACCCTCTCCTTTTCATATTGGCACAAAGAACACAAGATCAATACTGAGGCAGAATGCGGAATACTGAAACACACGTAAAGTTAAAGGCAGGCCTAATAATAGTAATAAATACTCTTGATTTGGTTTGCAACCTTTCCTATTTACAAGGGTTTTCAACTTCATTGCATTGCCCTGCACATAGATGGTCTAAAACAAAAGCAACACTAGTTACCACTACAAGGCTATTGAAATATTGCACTCAGAATAAAAGTCACTTGAATGGACATGAAACATCTAGCTACATGATTATAAAGCTAATTTGATGAGTGACGTGTGATAACGTTCATGACAAATATTGCACATGTAGCACAGAAAACTTGGGGTTTTGTTGTAGGATGTCTGTTTTCATCAACGGAAACTGCTCTTGCCAACCAGACAGTCTAGGCCCAGATAGTGCAACTTTGGTTCCCTAACTGATGTTAATATACCCCCTTTCCCTTCTGCCTAGCCCACCACTTCAGCCCGGGAGTGCTCAGGCCCCCAGAAGGCTAGACCCAGCTGTGTCTGTCAGAGGGAGGTTCTTTGGAGGATGAGGGTGGGGAGTGCTGGTGTCTAATACCTCCGACTTCTGATTACTACCCGGAAGAATCTATCCAGCCCCCTGATCAAATTTCAGAGGGGCCTTGGCCTAACCGGCAGACATCCAAACCTACCTCCAGCCACACCTGGCCAAGTCTAGGTGGCACCAGCTCCAGCTCTGCCTTGGGCTCAAAGGAAAGGAGGTGGTGAGGTCAGGAGTACCCAGTAGCCTCAGCTCTGGGAGGTGGGCAGGATGTCTAACTAGGTGCAAAGTTCAGGGCCCTGGGGCTGAAGGTACTGTACCCAGTCCCAGAGGGCTCTGGAACGAGCATGCAGTGCCTGCCCCCCTTAGTAAGGTGCCCTGGGGGAGGGGAACCAGGCCAATGCGGTTTCCCTAAGGGTAGAGGGCACCTCCAACCGGGCTGGTGGAGCAGGAGCGCCAAGGACTGGTGTTGGAGAAGCCAAAGGCCTTGGGTCCTAGTTGGAGGAGGGCAGAGAGGCGCTAAGAACAAAGCACATGACGACTCCCGCCCTCCCCCACGCCCAGGTGCCTGGGAGACGCAGCTAGAGGCAGCGAGGCCGGCCCGGGACGCGGAGAAGGCGGCTGGGTCCCCGAGGCCAGAGCTGCCAGATGGAGACAGAGGAGGGAACATCAGGGACAGCGCTGGGGCCTCCCCGGTGAGTCCGGCCCCCAACCCAGAACCGCCCCCGCCTCCCTCGTCTGTCCCAGGAAGGAAACTCCAGGGGTAGGGACGCCCTCCAGCTCCCCGATTTCAGTCTTTGGCGAAGAGCCATGGGATAGGGGGAGCAGGCGACAAGCCGATTGAGGAGAGACGCCTGCTCCCCCAGCGAAGGCACCGGGGCGGGGCTTCCTCGGTGGGGCGAGGGCCTCTCTCGGTTTCTCCTCCTTGAGGAGCGCCCCTCCCCTATCGTGGCCCCAGCTTGCATAAGAGCCGATGAGAAGAGGCTGCGCCCGCCTCTGCAGCCACAGTGGAAGCTCACTCCGCTGGGAGGCGAATCCAGGAAAAGCTGGACACTTGTCTCACTTCGTCTCCGAGAAGAACTAGAGGGAAGGGTCGGAAGCCAAGGGCGCGCGGAAAGGGTGAGGAGACGTCGAGGGGGTGTCGAGGGACCACGACTCCCGCCTGGGCCTAAAGCACTTTTGCTCTCAAACTCTCGGACGTCAAGGAAAACCCAGCTTCCCGAGGCCTCCGCCTTCCCTGGGCGCCCCCAGCGGGAGAGCTCGACAGTGGCGAGAAGTCCGTTGCGCTTCTAGTCACAGAAATATGGGGACGTTAAAAATACACGCGATGTCTCCTGTACACTATGTATAGGCTCGGCCGGCCGGCGCCTGCGGCCGCGCGAGGACAAGTGACGTAGACGGCGGAGCGCAGCCTCCCCACCCCGCGCCCTCCGGGCCGCCGGGGGACGGGTGCAGAGCGAGGACGGGGCGGGGCGCGGGAAGAGAGGGAAAGGGCCGCGCGGACTACCGGGCGTCCTCAAAGCCCCAGCTCCGCTCCTCTCTGCGCCTCCTCCGACCTTTATTGCAGCGTCTCCTCCGGCGGGGCGAGGCCGGGCTTAGAAAAAGGGCAGCCGGGGCCGACAGGGCGACGCGCCAACGGGGCGCTCGGGGCTCTGGTCTCCGCGCGGGGCGGTCCTCTCCGAGTCAGCCCCGACCGACGTGGCCTCCGGGCTTCAGGCAGCGGGGAAGGGGGCCAGGGCGCGGGCACAGGGTCTGTATGTAAACGGTGACAGCGGCGGGGGGCGCGGCGAGGGCTCCGGGGCCGCGCGGGCCGGATGCGCTCGGGCCCGGGTGGCAGGTCCTGGCTCTCAGGAGTAGATGGTGATGACCTCGCGGCCACCGCCGCGGACCAGCATCACCCGGTCCAGGTGCTCGGTGAGGACCTCGAGGAACTCCATGTCTGAGCGCCCGTCAAGGAGAAAGACCGTCCCCTTCCCTCCCGATGGAATTAGGGTCGTGCGTGTTGGGCGCCAGGGGAACGCTGGGCTCGCGTCCCTGTCCGCGGTGCTGATTCTGAAGCAGACCCGGCTCAACTCTTCCTTCCCAGGGCCAGGACCTAAGTCCCCTGACGTCCACCTCCCCCTTCCTCCCAATTTTAAGCCCAGGATACAATTTTCGTCACCGTTGCGGTTGCGGGGAGGCCCAGGCATGTTGAGCAAAACAAGCTTGGCGTCCCGGGATTTCTTGACGATGACCTCGTTCAGCCGCACAGCGGTGTGCATGCGCCGCACGTTGGACTGGTTCCTGAGGGAGGGAGGGAGGGAGGGAGGAGGGCACATGAGGCTGGGAGAGGGGAGGGTTGGATCCAGTCGCCCTTCCAGCCCCCCCACCCCAGCACTGCGCTGCTGGGATCTAGTCCTTGCAAGCCAGGGACCACCAACCCTAGACTTCTCCAAGCTGGGCTATTCGGAGACCCCAGAGGTCAGGGGCACGAACTGAGGGTTCCTGGTGGAGTGAGAAGAGGAGGGACCCTGGCCAACCTAGGGGAGAAGTTAAAAATTCTGAAGCACTTACAAGTTCTCCCACTCCCTTCAGGAAACATAAGAGAAGCAAAGAGAGGAAGAAAAAGAGAGGGGTCAGAAAAAGCAGGAGAAGCTGAGGACTACTTGAGCCACCATCAACCACCCTGTGTGCAAACTGGTCCCGCTCTCCCAGCCCCACAGGCTTCGCCTTTCCACTGCCTGCACCTGGGAGTTCTGACCCTTAGCAATCAAGCCCAACCTGAGTCCTCAGATGGGGAAACTAAGACAAGGTCTGGGCTGGGTCTTCCAACTACCAGGCCAGGACCCCTTCTGCTCATTTGCTCTGCCATGGGGAGCAAAGACCCTGTAGGCTCACCCCAGACCCCAGCCCTTAGCCCCCAGGCCCGTACGGCTTCATGCTGAAGAAGTCCTTGATGCCCTCTGAGGAGACAGGACTGGGGCCCTTGTTCTTCTCTGCCACAGATTTGTCCTTGGTCCAGGTGAGATGCACTTTCTCTGGATCTGCCTCGCCCTCCCGTTCGGGTTCCTCCCCCGGGGACGGTGAGCTGCTGGGGCAGCTGGGAGCACTCTGGTCATGGATCAGCTGCACCTGAGGGATAAAAGAAGGGACAGCATGTGACTCCTTGGGAGGCCAAAGTTCCTGCTCCCACTGGCTGGAGCCAAACCACCCCCGCTGCATACCTCCTCTTCCGGCTTCTCCTCGCTGTCACCAGCTGTCTCTTCTGGGACGTTGAGGCGGAGCCGAGTGTTGGCTGGATTCTTTCTCCGGATTGAGCCCCGAGACTCATCTGTGATACTCTGGATCTAGGGAGTGACACAGGTTGGTGCCAGCTCTGCTGGAAATCACTACCCATGCCCTGCAAAGAGCTACCCCCAGAGCTGACATTCAGCCAGGATGTGCACTTTTGGGACCCCTACCAGTTGTTAAACTATTGCAATGCCTCCACATCAAATAGCTATTGCCCCCACTGACCTGGCCACTCCAACCCCTCTCCAGTACTCCTGACCTCTCCACTATCCAGCAACCAAAGGGTTAACACCTGGCCCAGCTGGGCTCTACATAGCACTACGGTCCAGTGCCAGTTCTGATTGGTCAGAGCACATGCCATTTCTTACAAGTTTACTGTCACCCACCTCCAAGATCTCTTCTGTCCCCAACCCCCAGGGTACCATAGCTCATTTCCCCAAGGACCCCACTCCCTGGGGTGGGGCTTTCATTCAAATGCCAGAGGGCTAGTGGTCCCACATTACCCACACTGGGGAGATCTTACAGCCATACCCCATGAGAGCTCATCATCGTTACCCCTGAGAACCCACCGTCCACACCCTAGGACATTTGCCCCCAACTCTCATCATCAGCTGCATCCTGAAATATCCATCTGTTACCCACTCTCTAAGACTCTCTAAGGGTCTATCACATAATCCCTTGTCCCCCACACTGGCAGCCCACGCCCCTGAGAAATCATCATCCATACATATTTAACATCCACTATTCTCCCTTGGGCCCCAGAAGTCACATAGTGAGCGGAAGATCTGTCACGCATGCCAAAGCCCCTCTGCATCCTGGCTGGGAGGCTTGAGAGATGCAGCTGCTGTGTGTACCCCTGCTGCTGGGGAACCCGGTACCAGAAGGTGGCAGTGCCAATGGCCAGGAGTGGGCCATCCCAAACCTGTGCACACCCAGAGCTGGCAGCAGCCTGAGACTCTCCGAGCCCAGCCAGGGCAACCTCACCTCCCGCTCCCGCTCATTCTTGGTTAAATGCATCTGCTTGAGGATCTGGGAACGCTGTTCCATCACCAACGTCTTCTCGTAGGTGTAAGCCGAGATGTCGCTCTCATGCTGTGGGCAGGCAGGGGTGGGGATGGGGTGGAGGAGGGGCAAGGGGGGAAAGTATGAGCTCTGAGCTTAGGCGCAAGGCCAAGGGGAGGGAGGCAGGCCCCCTTCTTTCTGCCAACCTAAGATTTCCCTATCCAATGACCTAGTTTAATCAACAGTTGTGGGAGGCAAGGACAAAGCAGAGGGCGATGCTCTTTGAAGGCAATGCAGCTCATTCCCTCCTCAGCCAAGCACAGGACTGGGCAAATGAATGGGTGAATTAATGAATGAGTGGATTAATTAATTACCTGGGTGAATGGAGAGGGGGGAGAAATATAAAAAGGAACACAGAGATGAATGAATTATGTACATGGATGAATGGATGAGTGAGTGAATAAATACATTAACGGATATGTGGGTGGATTAATGAATACACAGAGAGATGGGTAAATGGATAAATAAGCTGAGAGGAATGGACAGACAAGAGGCTGTAGAGTGTAAGTGCGAGGAGCATGGACTCTAGAGCCAGTCTGCTTGGGGTTGAATCCTGGCCCTGCCACTTAGTGTGTGTTCGGGGCAAATTACTTAACCTTTCTGTGCCTCAACTGCCTAATCTGTAAAATGGAAATGCTGATAATTGTATCTATTTCATTGAGTGCTGTGAGAAGTAATATACATAAAGTGCATAGTACAGTGCCTCACATGTAGTAAGCATTATTAGACATGGCTATTCTTATGAAGGAGAGAAGGGTGTATGGATGGATGGATGGATGGGCTCTCAGTTGAATATGTGAGAGGCTAAAAAGTGGATGCAGGGAAGGGATCCAGCATCACAAGCTGATGGGAGTTGGGGTTCCCCATTTGGTTCTGGGGCCAAGGGGAAAGAGTCCAGAAGGGACTCCAAAACGTCAGAGGTGGCTCCTGGGGACTCACCATCTCCACCACCTCGACCTCCGCGGTGATACGTAAATGGTACAGAAATGTGGTCAAATCCTTCTTCATCTGGATGCTATTGTCGTCCATCTGGGCCACAGTGAAGATTCGCATCTTGCACTTCCGCCAAACCTGGAGGGGTGAAGGGGACCCAGAAAGGTCCAGCCCAGACGCAGTGCGGAGACCCAGGGCCAGAACGTAGACAGGACCCTGTCCCTCACCCTTCCCACGCACCTTCCCACACATACATGCAGCTCCCCAATCCTCTATCTCAGCGGCCACTCCCTACAAAAACGCCTCTGCGTAGATGAGGGTCCCCTCATTAAAGCATCTCTCCCTTGAGTTAAACATTGCTCTCCTTTATAATTCAAGGACATCTGCAAGGGGAGACACCTTCAGTTCCCAGCATCTCAGAATTAAGGAGGGGATTGGAGCCCTTTCCCAGGAGGTCACGTGGAGGCTGGCCCCTTCTGGAGCCCAGAAGCCCCGCCCATGGATGTGGGCACGAGCGCACAAACACGCGGACGCTCACTCACGCACACGCATGCGCACCTTGTGGTGCCGCAGCAGGAAGGGCAGCAGCATGAGCATGCCCCCGTCGTGCACAATCCACCAGACGTCGATGCTGCCCTCCGAGAAGCGCTCCGGGTTACCAGGAAACATGGAAACGTTCTTGGTGACCAGCAGGGCCAGGTGACCGGCCGTGGTTTCCCGGACCAGCTCTGGAGGAGACCAAAGAGATGGCCAGACGGTAAAACAGTGACCCTGGTCCCTTTCTGGCACCCAGCACCCCACCCCCACCCCATCCCGCCTTGGCCTTGGGCTGAGGAGTCAGAAAACCCCCATCTACCTGGGCCTCGTCGCTTGTTTGAATCTGGGGAAGCCTCTCTGGGCCTCCGTTTCCCCACGGTTGAAGTGGTGATAACAACACCTGCCCTTTCTGATTAAGAACTCGACCATGCAGGGCTCACTTAATCCTCCCAACCACCTTCTAACTAGGATCTACCGATAAAGCCGCCTCAGGGTTTACCAGCTGCGTGACCTTAATCTCTCCGTGCCTCAGTTTCACACCAATAAAATGGAGACAGCAATGCCTAGCCCTCACAGGCCTGCTGAGAGAATGAGAGAAAGCCTCCACTTGTCTGGCACACAGAACACAGTCTGTAAGTGTTAGTTATTGTGTTACTTAGTACCCACTACTACCAAGGCATCTGATGCTCAGAGAGGGTGAGGCACTTGTGAACAGTCACACAGCGAGGAAGGGCCAGAGGGGAGATGTAGACCCGGGCCTCAGCGACTTCAAAGCTGTAGCTCTTCCCACTCCCTGCACTGTCTTCCTCCCAGGGTTGTGAACCCTGCCGGAGCCAAGACTGTCTCCTCCACACCTGAGTCCCCAGGCTCCCCGCACAGTGCCTGGCACATGGGAGGCTTTGAACGCCATCACCTGCATATGCCGACTCCATACCTGTTACACCTGGGAAATGGTCCCCAGGCCCAAAGAAGGAAAACCACCCCCACCCAGCCCTCTACCACCCCGAGCCCACACAGCTTTACCAATGAAGTTCCTCCACGTCTGATGATCTTCCTTCTGCCGCCAGTTTCGGGGCCAGCCAACGAGCACGGTGTTGTGCTGCAGCCCCCCGAGGCCCCCGGACTGAATCAGGTGGGACACGCCATCTCGCAGGTTGGAGGAGATCACTACCTGGCAGAAGCCCTTCACCTTCTCTGCCTCCATGAGGCGCCGGATGGACTGCGGGGAGGGGAGGGCTCAGAAAAGGACCAGCCTCAGGCCTCCCTAGTCCTGCCCAGCCTCTTGCAGCCTCCCTAGCCCCCATCTCTCCCCCGCATCAGCCCCCCATTCCTGAAGCTCAGCTCTGATCATGTCGGCCTCTGGCGCCCCATCACCTATGGCCCCCGTTCCTCGCTGCTCAGTCAGAGCTCTGCATGTTGGGACCCCACGCTTCCCACTGCCCTGCCGTTGCTCACACAGTCCCCCTGCAAGCTCTCACCCACCACCCAGAGCCCCTCCCCGGCCGACCCTGTTGTCCATGACACCCTGCCTGGCCCAACTCAACCATCACCTTCCTCAGACACCACCCGTCCACCCAAACCGCAATGAAACTGGGCCCCTCTGCATAGCCAGACAATTTGGTTTTAACAGTTTGTAAAAGTTAGCATGACGGTAAGCATTTAAAACACACATTCAATCTGCACGATGAGGGAAGTGTTATTACTCTCACTTTATAAGTAAGGAAATTGAGGCTCAGAGAAATTAAGACTTGCTTCAGGCCATGCAGATAATGGATGTTACTGTAGAGGTTCAAGTTCAGGGGTCTGACGCCATCCTTCACACTCTTTTTTTTTTTTTATAAATTTATTTTATTTTATTTTATTTTATTTTATTTATTTTTGGCTGCTTTGGGTCTTCGTTGCTGCATGCAGGCTTTTCTCTGGTTGCGGCGAGCGGGGGCTATTCTTCATCGCGGTGTGCGGGCTTCTCATTGTGGTGACTTCTCTTGTTGTGGAGCACGGGCTCTAGGCGCATGGGCTGCAGTAGTTGTGCGGCACGTGGGCTGAGTTGCTCTGCGGCATGTGGGATCTTCCCAGACCAGGGCTCGAACCCGTATCCCCTGCATTGGCAGGCGGATTCTTAACCACTGTGCCACCAGGGAAGCCCCCCTTCACACTCTTAACCAAGCCTCTGATGTCAAACAGAAAGGGCTCCTGGGCTTCCCTGGTGGTGCAGTGGTTAAGAATACCCCTGCCAATGCAGGGGACACGGGTTCGAGCCCTGGTCCAGGAAGATCCCACATGCTGCAGAGCAACTAAGCTCGTGTGCCACAACTACTGAGCTTGCGCTCTAGAGCCCGTGAGCCATAACTACTGAGCCCGCATGCCACAACTACTGAAGCCCACGCGCCTAGAGCCCGTGCTCCACAACAAGAGAAGTCACCACAATGAGAAGCCCACACACCGCAACGAAGAGTAGCCCCTGCTGGCCGCAACCAGAGAAAGCCCGCGCATAGCAACGAAGACCCAACGCAGCCAAAAATAAAAAAGAAAGAGAAAAAAAAAAGAAAGGGCTCCTATTTCTACCTCTGCCCCCACCTGTTTAATTCAGCATGCAGTGGCTGAGAATGCACTGTGCACCGGGCCAGGCCCCAGGGGAGATGGAGAGGCACAAGACCAAACCCCAGCCCTCAAGCTGGTCACAGGCTGGTGGGGAAGATAGAACATACACAGAAGGCTCTCAAGCCCACCTGAGGTTGACAGGTGCTACGTTAGAGTTAATAACTGCAGAGCAACGTTGGGCAAATCACCTCCCTCTATGAGCCTCAGATTTCTCATCAGTCAAATGGGCATCGTGACAGCTACCTCGTCCAGGAAGAGGGTGGGTGACATAACGTGATGTGAGTAGAGCTTAGTATATACAGCCTGAGAGATCCTAAACACTCAACACATTCTATTGCTCTGCAGTTATTCACTCTAACCTCAGACGGGTTTGAGAGCCTTCTGTGTATGTTCTGTCTTCCCCACCAGCCTGTGTCCACCTTGAGGGCTGAGATTTGGTCATCTACCTCTCCACGTCCCCCGGGGCCTAGCCCGGTGCCTGGTACACAGCACATTTGCAGCCACTGCATGTTAAATTAAACGGACCAGTGGAGGCCTCCAGCCCTGGGCCCTGACAGATCAGTGTGAACGGCCCAGTGAGGCAGAAACAGCAACTGTCGCAAGCCATTAGGGGTGCCCCTCCCCGTCTCATCTCACCTCCCTCAGGCCCCCTTTCCTCTCTCCACTTCTAGCCATGGCCCCGAGGGGAGAGAGACCTGAATCGCAGACAGAACCCACTTCCTCTGTCACCCACCAGACACCTGTTAATGACGCTTAATGCAGAGCCCAGCTGCCCCAGCCCACACTGGCTGTGTACACTGCTCTGTGGATATGGACCAGGGGATGGCAACAAGAGCAGGTGACCCAGAGTCAGGGACCCGGGTTCAAATCCTGACTATGCTTCCAGCCACCTTTGTGACTTCCAGCAAGCTGCTTTCCCTCTCTGGGTCTCTGTTTCTCCCTGGGCCAAACAGGGATATTCACCCTGCCGACTCCACTTGGTGTGGGGACCAAAAGAATCCACCTATGTGAAAATGCTTTAAAAGATTTATGCTTCGGCAGGTGGAGTAGGGGTCTAGCAGTTCTAACGTGAGTCTCCATTTTCTGTCCTTAAACAAATGACCTGACTTCTCTAAGCCTCAGTTTCCTTATCCATAAAATGGGCACTTTCGGCTCTGATCGTCTTTGGTTCTGCGAGTTGGATTCTAAGGAACTCACTTGCTGAGCCCTTGGACTCCTCTTCTAAGGAAGAAGACAGAAAAGCCTGAGCCCCAGCTGATGGCAAAGGTGGTAGGAGGGAAAGTGGAAAGGAGCAAGGACTGTCTTCCTGAGTGCTGCATCCTTCCGCCCTCCCCGCCAGGGCCTCTACTTACCTCCTCCGCCCGCTGGGCCTGGGGATGGTTGTCCAGAAAAGTGCCCTCAAGGACAGAGCCCACAATGGTCAGGCCCTTCCCTGCCTTGAGCTGGGAGGTCAGCGAGAGCAGCTGTGGATGTACCACGTTCTGGTCTTGGTCCACACGCACCAGCACCAGCAGCTGTGGCCTGAAGAGGGTGCAAGGTCACATGATCCATCCACCACCTGCCCAGCCACCATAAACTCAATGCACCCATACGCCGTACACTGGTGAGTTCACTAACCACCCGACCTCCATACTCCTATCCACCTATACACCCACCACCCACCCATCCACCTACACGTCCATCCATCCATTTCCTTGAGTATCAACCCATCCAACCATCTCCCACACATCTATCCATCTACCCACCCATCCATCTCTCCATCTACGTCACTCACCCATGTACCCATCCACCCCCCCACCCATTTTATCCTTCAGTTATACACTCATATCCATGTTAATTTACCTACACATCCGTCTACCACCATCCATTCACACATTCACCTATTCACCCAACCACCCTCCCATACATATACACATTCAGCCATCTACCCATTGGTTTATCTGTTCATTTCCTTATTCATTTAGCCACTGCAGCCAGCCGGCCACCCATCAATTGAATAGCATTCTCTAAACACCTACTCTGGGCTAGACCCTGTGCTAAGCATTTGAGGATTCACAGACAAATTATGCAAAGCCCCAGTCTCTGGAAGCCCAGTTTAGTAGACATCAGCAAGGACAAGCCAACGATGTCCTAGGCATAGTTCATAGTTCCAGGCCTTAGTCTTAGCAAAATGAACCTGAGGGAGAAGAAGGAGGGATTGGCCTTGCAGAGCAATCAGTTAGAAAGCACTCTGGGCTGAGAGGCAGGAGGTCAAGATTCTGGGTCCAGTTCTGCCTTCCATGACCCCTGAGACCTTCTCTAGGCCCTGACTGTCACGTGAATAAAATGGAGATCGTTATTAATCTAGAGATTTCTAAGAGGCCCTATAACTCTCAAAGTGGATGATTCACCTCTCCCAGAGCAAATGCTACATGATACTACGTTTACCTGTCTGTGTGCATGCCTTGTCCACGGAACTGGGAGCTCACTACATCCCCAGAGACAGGAAGGGGGCAGGGCATAGATCACGCGTTCATATATTTTTTCTAACGCATGATGGAATGAATGGATGGATGGATAGATGGTCAGGAGACTGGCATGGCGGGTGGGGTTTTGGAGAACAAATGTCTGGAACTCAGGTCAGCCTCGGTGTTGTAGGTGGGAAGGGTTCAGACAAGGCTGAACACTCAGCAACAGCAAAACGAAGCAAGCGGGGTGGGTTAGGCCCTGCTCCCTGCCTCTCCCCCCGCTGAGCCCTCACGCTTGTGCCTCCACCACTGACCTCCAGTTCTTGGTGTGCGGGGGCCCTTCCTCTAGGCGTAACAGGGCGTAGCGAGCAGCACTGAGAGACAGGCCTCGGATCCCATCGCCCCACTCCTTCTCCGCCCTGGGGCCGGGAAGGGGGATCGCAAGAGGCAGAAAGCCAAGGAGTGTCAGGGAGAGCCATCCACCCTGAAGTGGCCACCCCAGCGCAGAGCCGTCTATCTCAGGCTCAGAAAGGAGGTCGCTCCTGCCACCTCCATTTCTCAAAGCTTCAGCCCCTCCCTCTGCTCCTGTTCCGTATCTCCCCATCCCACCCCATCACCCTTTGCCCTCCACTCTAGTGCCATCTTCTCCCACTTCCTGCCTCATCCCCCCTACCGCCCCACCACCGAGCACTCATCACCCCCTCTCTCCCCTCCTCCCATCCCTGAGTCTCACCCAGCCCTCCCCACTTCCCCGCGCTTACCCACGGTACTCGATATACTTGTAGATGAGCCCCGCGATGAGCATGGCCACCAAGGCATAATACCAGGAGCAGATGAACATGAGGGCCAGGCAGAGGCTCATGCCCAGGAACGAGAGTGTCCTGGACAGGGGGAGGGAGAGCCGGCCTCTGAGCCCTGGTGGGGCTATCACTGGTGCCCGGGCTCAGACAGCAAGAGTTAGATGGGGCGGGGCATGGGCAAGACCTGGGAGGCTACAGCCAGGTCTAGGGGAAATCACACCATCATCTCCATGAGCACCACGGGGACATGGGGCCTTCTGGATGAATGAGCAGCCACAGACAGGGTACCTCCCCTTGCCCCACCCAACTCCTAAGTCACCACACTGCCCTGTCCCAGTGCCCTAGACCCTGCCACACCGCCCTGCCACACCGCCCTGCCAGGGAGGTTCTGAGGCAGGAGTCTCTGGGGAAAGCTGGAGGCAAGATCTCCCAGGAGGAGTGTGACCCCAGGGAAGAGGTGACTAGCACAGCAGTGGCACTGAGATGGGAGGCAGGCAGCCTGGGTTCTGGGCCAGGTGTGCCATAGTCTTGCTGGGTGGCCTTAGGCCACCTTTCGCTATTGGAGCCTCCGTTTCCTTTTGGTAGAACAAGCATGATCATTCCTGCCCTGTCTGCCCCACAGGCCTATTGTGAAGATAAAGAGCCATCAAGGAAAATGATCAGAAGTCCAGCCCCAATAAGGAGCATCTTCCGTGCACCAAGCAGTGTAATGCTTACAAGGGCCTATGAGGTAGGTGCAGTTATTGTCCCATTTCACAGCTGAGGAAACTGAGGTTTCCTTGTCAAGACTGGAAGGTGTTGCACACTATTGACAGGAGAGGGATTCTAGCTGAGACTGTTTATACAGTGTTATGTTATTACTTGTGATTATAAGGAGACCTTCTTCCGGACTTTTCTCGTGCTAGTTGTGAAAAGTGGAGTTTGGGATCCTTAGACCTGGAGGGGATGGGCTGGGGTGAAGGGGAGATGAGAGGACGGTCCTCTGGGGCAGGGAGGGGGAACGGGCACCCACCAGTGGTAATAGCGAAAGCGTGGCCGCCAGTTGGGCGTCCTCAGCAGTGTCTGTACCGCACAGGCCAGGTTCACAAACATGTAGCACATCAGAAAGAACCTAGAACACAGAAAGGTCCCAGGAGAGACAGAGATGCAAGGGGAGACAGAGACAGAAGCACAGGGAGAGAAAGGAAAGGGAGAAAGAAACTGGGGAGAAGGCCGAGTCATGTTCTGGGGCTTAGGAAGAGGTTCAAAGGCCAAATCCCCTTACACATGCCTGATGCATGTGGGGATGAATCTCTGTATAACAAAGGACAGGTTTCTACGACAGTGGGGTTGATAAAGTGTTTGGGTGGGCTGTCCAGGGTCACAGCTGAAGGATCCAGGTAGAGAGACCCCCAGAGCTGATGGGGAGGGCAAGAGGCCAGCACGCACATAGAGAGGATGGGGGCGACCTCATCCAGGGATGCAATGAGGATGCCAATCTCGCAGATGCAGGCGGTGAGGAGCAAGGCCCACGTTGGCTCTCCGTTGGCTTTGCCGTGGCCGAAAACCTGAGGACAGAGCAACCATCACAGGGGCCTGAGACCTTAAGGACTTCTTGTCTCTCTCTTCCAGTCTTGGAGACCAGTACGGCAGAGGCAGGGAGAGGATGCTGTATTTCTCATCCTTTAAATGCACCCAAGGGGATACCAGGTTTTTGCTGTATCTTGCCCACTCTGACATTGGTACCCCAGTGCAGTGCAGTGCAAATGATCCCTGAAGGGGAAAAGGAGGGGACAGATGGAAGAGGAGCTACAGGGGGCCAGCAAGCAGCCATGACTGAGTTCACCGTAAATCTTTTTTTTTTAAGTACCACAGAGAGAACCCTTCCCTTACTTGCCCTTTGGCTGCCTCCCTGAGTCCCTGCCCAATCACGAGGCCACAGGAGGACCATTCCTTTTTCCCCTAAGAGCAGACAACCCTGCCCAAAGAGATGGCCCTGATGTTGGGCCCAAAGGCACACCCGTTCTTCTTAGTGGCGGCACAGAGCAGCAGGGCCCAGAAGGCAGGTCAAGGCTTGCCATGGCCCCTGCTCCCTGCGTAGCCGCCCTGGGCAGGGGCCTGGCTGGCTGGTGTAGGGGGTGGACTGTTGTCCCCACACCCTGCCCCTGCCGCTGACCTGCAGGAAGGGCACTATGCCATCGCGGGAGATGGCCTGCAGCAGGCGTGGAGCCCCCGTGAGGCTCTGCAGCCCAGCCCCGCAGGTGGAGAAGAAGGATCCGATGACAATAACCCAGGGGGACGGCCAGGCCAGGGTGCCCACCACCAGGTTGCCATTCACAGCTTCGCCAAACCTGGAATGAAGCAGCAAAGGGACAAGAGATGCTGGGTGAGCACCGCCACCTGGATTTCCAAGGGCTCCCACACAGACTGCGGGACCAACTGTGTGTCCACTATGAGGCTAGGCTGTGCAGGGGAGAAGGGACAGACAAAGCCCCTGATGACCTGGGCACTTTCTGTCTGTGTGACCTTGGGCAAGACGTTCAACCTCTCTGTGCCTCAGTTTCTTCAGCTGTAAAGTGAGGATCATTATAAACCTATCTCATACAATTGGTGGGAGGAATACGGAGATAACATATGTAAAATACTTGGCATGGTGCCTGATACGTGGTACTAATACCCTTATCTCACCCCTCCCCCCAATAGTGATTCTAGTACGAGGTCAATTGTGTAATACTATGTCATCTTGGGCAGATATCTCAAACTATTAGAACCTCATTGTCTCCATCTGAAAAATGGGGGTTCTGGCCTCATCATGTAGTGATGGTACGTGGTGTGAGGATCAAGAAAAGCATTTTCTAACAATGACACTGTCTTCAAATGGAAGATGCTGCCTCAGTAGGTAGGGAGAGCCCTGTCCCTGCAGCGTGCAAGCAAAGGTGCACTCAAATGGGCCGTTGCTGAAGGACTTCAAGAAGCAGATGAAAGATTATCCTGAATGACCTGCCGAATCCCTTGCAATCTTGTGGGAGGTCTATGATGAAATGAAATGAGATAAATGGAGGTTAAGCTGCCCTAAAAGCTAATAGGTGTAATATATGCAAATTGCCCATTTGGCCAGGTCACCTCCCTACTTAAAATCCTTCAGGGTTTCCCCCATTTTTTATAAAATAAAGCTCCAGTTTCCTGGTGCCAAAACCCAGGCCTCCAGGACTGGCCCTAGCCTAGGTCTCCAGCCTCATGTCCCCACTTCCTGGAAGCCAGAATGGTGCCTCGGAAAACTGATTTCTGTGACAGGACCTCCTGTTTCACCCCGCTGGTTGTGTATGCACACACCCTCCAGAGGTGTGTGCTCCAGAAGCTCTGAATGCTTACAGCTACTGGTACCCCTGCCTGTGCACGCACACACACACGGCTCTTGGTCTCCTCTACCTTTGTCCATGCTGTTCCCGCTGCCTGGAGCGCCCTTCCCCCTCCTACTTTCCTAGGTAGTCTCTATACCACTCAGCATGTAAAGTGGGAAGGAGAGATGAGAAAGCGTGTATAAGGCACTTCCTCAGCATCTCCTCTTCCCCGACCCTCTGGGACTGGATCGCAGCCTCCATAACCCCCAGGCTTTGCTCTATCGCCACCCCTACTGCTCTGCATTTCAAGTCTGTTGACAAGTATGGTGACCAGCTCCAAAGAGCTCCTTCAGAACACAAATCATTAGTTATTTATCTTTGTTATTTATCCCTGCCCCCAGAACCCTGGACAGTAAGGAACACATAGACATCCAGGAAATAGTAAATGAATTAGTAGATTTTAAAGAAAAAGGAAAGGAAAGTATCATTATCTTAAAGGAAATCAGACACCACTCATGCTTCTTGAGTTGGAGTGACAAGAGAAAGGTGAATTATAAGAGAGTGAGTTGACAAGCAAGCCCTGTGGCCTCCCTCCCACAAGGCCCCTTGCCCAGGTTTCAACTCTCCCGCCAGGCTTGTTTCCCAGAACCCGGCCCTCCACGCCCACCCCACTCCCCGCAGAACAGTATCCTCCCTGATCCCCTTACTTACTTGTCCCGAAGGACGACCCCCTCGATGCAGGCCCCAAACAGAACAACGGAGCTGATGTCTGCAGCAGAGGATGAAGGAGAATCCCCAGGGCGGCGCTCCCCTTCCTCCCCACCCCTCCTGAGCCAGCCAGGTGAGGCTTCAGAAGCCCTCCGCCTAGCCCTCCCCACCCACGGTGGTCCCAGCCCAGCAGTGAAGGATACAGACAGCGGAGGTGGTGGCGATGGCCAGGATGGTGCCAGTGGGAATTGACTTCTGGGCATCCCGCAGGTCCCCAGAGCGGTTAGAACCAGCCATGATCCCTGTGAACAGAGGAGCAGCTAGGACAGGAGCCACAGGAGACCAGACAGACTGAGAAGAAAGGACATCAGCCTCAGAGTCAGGAAGCCGGGGACCTAGTCCTGGTCTACTGACTCCTATGAGAACTTGGGCGTGTTACTTGGCTTCTCCGGGCCTTAATTCCCTCACCTGTGTGTCCAGTGGGAACTGAATTGTTGGCTCCTGCCTATGTAATGGGGCTGTTGGACTCAGAAACTCCCCACATCATGACTGACTCTCTCCCTACCCATCCACTCCCAGCCAGAGTCCTCCCTTTCTGAGCTCCCCTTCACCTGTGACTGAGGGGAAGTAGATGCCAACCAGCAGAGTGAAGTAGGAGGTCATATCGCTGAAGACATAGGGATGGTCCATGTCGACAGGGGTACCATCTGCCAGGCCCACCGAGGGCATCCCACGCCTTTCCACAATCACCCCCTTGGTCAGGTAGGAGCTCCAGAGGTTCTCTGTCGGAGAGAGAGGATGCTCAAGGAGAAGACCAGACGTCAGGGTGCCAGAGCTCTGGGGCCAGGAGGTGGGGTGGGCAGAAAGAAGGGTCAAGGTCAACCACCTCTCACTCCCCCTGGGCCTTATTTCCACCAACATTTCCTAAGCTCCCGCTTTGGGCCAGGTCATGTGCAGGGGCTTTGCACATGAATCAGATCTAGTCCTTGCCCTCAAGTGGTCCAATCTACTGGGGGACATAGACACACACAACTCAGGCTGATTCAGTGTGTCCCAAACTGATCTCACCACCCACTCACTCCAAATGGCTCCTTTCCTATATCCCTTATTTTGGTAAATGGCTCTACCATCAACTCAGACAGCTTGACATTGCCCTCAACTGCTCCCTTTCCCCATCTCCATTTCAAAACCATCTCCAACTCCTGTCCCTTATTCCTCCTAAATATTTCTCAGATACGCCCCTTCTCTCCTTTCCAGGGTTCCTCCACTTCTGCACTAAATGTCAAATTTAGTGATAATTGTGATGAGAACAGGCAATTCTTGTGTGGAGGGCTGTCCCGTAGCATTGTAGGGTGTGTAGCAACATTCCTGGCCTCAGCCACCAGATGCCAGTAATAACCCTTCCGTTGTGATAACCCAAAATGTCTCCAGACGTTGCCACATGTCTCCTGGGGGGCAAAATAGCCCTGGCGGAGAGCCACTGTGCCATTCCCACCGCTGTCACTCCATCACTCCAGGTAAGAAAACCACCATCTCTCACCTGGACTCAGCATCAGCCTCCTCCTAGACTCCCTGACTCGGTTCCCTCTCTGCTTTTAGCCCATCCACGTTAGCAGCCAGAGTGAACCTTCACAAACAACAAGCTGACCCCGTCCATCCCTTACTCAGAACCCTTCGGTGGCTGTTCATTGCCCTCAGAACACTGTCCAAACTCTTAAAATGGCTTCCAGGGCTGACCACAGTCAGGCTCACGCCAGCCTCTCCAACATCATTTCTTGATTGCCCCTCCTTCCTTTGTACTTTATGCCCCAGTCATACTAAATTGCCTGTGGTTGGAAGGACACAATATGCTCTTCTGTGTCTGCATGCTTTTAGGCAAGCTGTTCTTCTGCCTGTAATTCCCTTATTCCCTTTGTATAACTGAAAATCTCTTACTTGTCCTTCAAAACCCTTCTCAGATGAGTCCAGGAAGCCTTGTCTCACCACCTTATACACATGACCACTCCCTCCCTTGGGAGGTCTCTGTTCATTGAATGCACACCTACACATGTCCTAATTTATTTGCTATTACATCTGTCTCTGCTATTAGACGCCTTGAGGCCAAGAACTGTCACTTATTTATGTTGTGTTCCTGGTGATCAATGCAGTGCTAGGCAGTTAGCAGGTACTTAGTGAATACTTGTTAAGCTGATGACTTTCTTTCCCACTAGGTGGTAAGGTACTTGAAGGCTCCCTTTCGTCTCTACCTCTCCGTGATCCCAAGGATAGAACATGGCCCAGAGTAGGTGCTCAATTAAAACTGATCGAATTTAACTGAATCCCAAGGAGTCCCTTAATCCTGTTTAAGCCACAATCCCTGCAGCATCCCCTGGACACCAGACCTCTTCCCTCCCTCAGACCTTTGATGAGGCCACTGGCAGCGCCAGGAATGCCCTGGATCTCCGTGACATTGTTTCGGGTGAAGTACTCATCACAGGTGGCGTTGAGGAATCGGGAGGAGCAGAAAAGGCCCCAGAGCCGTGTGGTCACTGTCTCATTTCCTTCCCAAGCCAGCTTGGCACAGACATCAAAGCCATGGCGAGACAGTGTGCGGTTCCCCAGGAGGCAGATCCTAGGGAGAGAAACAAGGCAGGAAGGTGGTGAGGGACGTAACTTTGCCCTGGTTTCACAGTAGAACCGCCATGGGAGCACGAAAAACATAGATGCCAGGGCCCCATATCCAGAGATTCTAATTTTAATTGGGATGGAGCCCAGGATCTGTGTTTTTTCAAAGCTCCCCACAAGTGATTCTTTTCTTTCCCCCAGGCCCTGGCAGTGAAAGTGCCGAGTCCTAATCCCTGGACCGCCAGGGAATTCCCTCCCCCCAAGTGATTCTAATACGCAGCCACAGCAGAGAACCACTGCTTTCGGGCAATGCTGTTTCAGCATCGTGGACAGCAGTCTCCGTGTGCCGTTCTTCTGGGCAGTGAGATGTAGGGGAATGTGCCCTAGGGAGAGAGGCAGAACCAACAGGGATCTGAGCCCCTAGACCCTCTCTTCTATGTCCTTTCCCATGATAGAGAAGGTGTTTAATACTAAGAGGTTGTCCCATTCCAGAAGGTTGTCTCCACCCAAGAAAGGTTCCCTAACACAGACCGGTCTTCCCTTTAGAAATTGTTCCACTTGGCTGTTCCTATGTCCACCTCACCAGCAAGCCATTGACCCTCACAAGGAAAACTGTGCACACCTCCAGAAAATGTTATCCCATCCTAAAGAGATTTCCCTTAAACCAGGAGAGGTGTTCCCTCCCAAGGGAGTTTATTGTAAATCCACAACCACTCTGATTCTGAGGGATGGGGGCAGGGGGGTTGGCAGAGACTAGTGTGAAGCCCCTGAAACCAGTCCGGGGAGGAGGAGGAGGATGCCTGAGGCTCAGGGCAGCAGCACTTACGGGAAGTTGGGTGGGTCAAAGGCAGATTTGATGACCCCGGCATAGATGGCCAGGATGGAGAGGATGACACAACCCAGGAAGACAAGGGCAAACTTGTTGACATACTTGACGCCCACGAATACCACGGTGGCCATGCAGGTGAGCACACAGGTGCCGTACACACGCATATTGTTCAGCAGGGCTGCTGCCTCCCCGCTGGCATCTTCTGCCTTAAAAATGGCCATAGCTGGGAAGAGGTAAGCCTGTGGGAAAGGGGTGAGGAGGTCAGGTAAGTAACCCAGTGAGAACCAACTAAGAATCACCCCAAGGAAATAACCTGAGGTGCAGGCAGGGCTTTGGAGAGAAGATACTCATCACAGCATATTTACAGTAGTACAAGACTGGAAATGACATCCAATGATAGGGGAATAGTTAACGAAAGCATGGTCTATCCTGCAAGGACTATTATACAGTCATTAAAAGACTGTATTGCAAAGATGTTGGGAGCGATTATTAAGTTCTATTATTTTGTTATCAAGTATAGTTCTTAATGATTATTTATTGTTTTTATTATTTCAGTAAGAAAGGCAGATATAAATTAGACATTTCATCCCTTAGAGGATTGGGTAAATAAATCATGATATTTCCGAATAGACTATGTAGCTGTTAAAAAGGACAACATAGATTTATATGAACTGACTCAAAAAGCTATCCATGTTATATTAGGTAAAAACAATCAATTTTTAAAAAGAATGTGTCTTATCTCATTTTTGTAAATATATATGTGTACTTACATGTGACTATATACACACATATGTGTATATATGTCTGTCTGTGTGTAGATACATCAAAATGTTAACAGTCGTTTCCCCTGAATGGTAAAAATGTGAATAATCTTTATTCTTTTTGCACATCTGTATTTTCCATAATTTCTATACTAAATATTAATATATTTATATTCTTACAAAAGTTATTTTCACTTGTGATATTTGCAAAGAGAGTTTTGCATTATTAGAGAAATATATAGAGTTATATTTTCTAAAGACAGAATACAATATCACAAAGAAAAACAAAAACTAGAAGGATACACCAAAATGATAATGATGATTTGCTTTCGGAGATTGTTATTTCCTTTTTTACATTCTTTGATTTTTTTTCCAATTTTATGCAATGGGTAGAATTGCTTTTATAATAGTTTTTTGATTTTGTAAAAGCCATAGAGGTCTATTATTATTCTCTCATAATTTGGCTTTTTGGGTCCTTTATTCCCCATCTATCCTCCTGCCCCTGGACTCCTCCATTCCATCCCAAAACCAGAAGCTGCAACATCTATTAGTTCTAGTTCTCTGAAGCCGAGTGGTTGGGTGGACAATCATGGGCTTCAGGGTCAGAAAGATACAGGTTCATATCCCTTCCATACATCCCTTAAACTCTCTGAGCCTTGCTTTCCTCATCCATAAAATGGGGACATCTTCTAACTAATGCAAGGGTTGTGAGGATAAAATAAAATGATACATTGAAGGCCACGGGGCCTGGGTAGAGTAGGGGTTTGGGAAATAAAGGTCAGCCCCACTTTCTATATACCAAGGAACCCTCTTCAGCTCCCACCTCACCTCCTCCTGCAGGGGCAGGAAGAACTGAGACCAAAGTCAGCAGCCATCCACTTCAAACACTGCCCAGGGACCT